>NW_021940478.1:0-600000 GCF_001715985.3 Manacus vitellinus
TATATATATTGCTTTAGCTCTCTTGTTTCGGTTTTTCTTGGTTGCTTTTTTCTCCCTCTTCTCCCTGAGGTTCGGGGTGGGGGGACTTCTTGTGGTAAGGTTTGGAGACTTGGCAGGGAGCCAGCTTCAGACCATATCACCACACCACACAGGTAGGTAGAGGAAAGTAACAAAAATGTTAGCTATCAGAAGCTAGCACTGTAACAACATTTATCAATAAGATCTAAGCTGGAGACTTATTTCTTGAACTTGATACACAATCATTTTCTTGGAAACAGTTATGTGGCCTCACATCTTAGTATAATATATGCCCCATATTGTCACTAATATAACAGCTAAACTCATAGAATAATACAAATTCTTGATTCTCAATGTTGTGCTGTACAGTGAAGCTAAAATATTACAAATGATATGAGGGTAAGAGTTTTAATGCAGCCTGGTCAGTGCATTCCTTAGCCTATAAAGGATTCAAGTATTAACCTTTCAGAATCTTTCCAAGGGCCTTGCCTCTTTTATGGACAAAAAAAATCCAGTAATCCCAGATAATCTCTGTAGACTACTACTAATTTTGTCATTGATAAGAGAGGACAGATTTCTTCCTAGATTTTACCTTTACTATGTTCCATGTAATTATGTCACTGTTTTGATTGTATTAACTGCAGTGCCTTTACCTTGTCAAAGCACTAACTGTGCTATGCTCTCCTCTGTCTTGTTCTAAGACTTTCTTTCGTGTTTTAGATTAGAGGATCAACAGAAAAATATTGACGAAATGGTCAATATTTTTAAACTATGGAATAATAGAATGGTTTGGGTTGTAAGGGACCTTAAAGATCTTCTAGTTCCACCTCCCTTGCTGTGGACAGGGGCACCTTTTACTTGGCCAAGTTGCCCAGAGCTCCATCAAACCTGACCTCTAACACTTCCAGGGATAGATCATAACTTCTCTGGGCAAGCTGTTCCAGTGCCTCACCACCCTTGTATAGGATTTCTTAGTAATATACAATCTAAACCTGTTATCTTTCCATTTAAAGACATTATCCCTTGTCCTGTCACTACATGCCCTCGTAACAAGTTCCTTTCCACCTTTCTTGTAGGCTCCCTTCAGGAACTGAAAGGCTGAGATAACGTCTTCCCAGAGCCTTCTTTTCTCCCGGTTGAAAAATCCCAATTCACTCAGTTTTTCCTCATAGGAGAAGTGCTCCAACATTCTGATGATCTTTGTGGCCCTCCTTTGAACTTGGTCCAGCAGGTCCATGCCCTTATCTTGGGGACATCAGAGCTAGATGCATTACTCCAGATGGGGTCTCACAAGAGCAGTGTAGGGGGCAGAATCACCTTCCTCACCTGCTGGTCATATTTCTTTTGATGCAGCCTGGGACACAACTAGCTTTCTGGGATGCAAACACGTTCTTGGCTCATGTCCAAAGTAAGGTACTATTAATTACGTTATGCTTAGTAAATTTAGAGTTTATGGATGCAACAGGTCTATGCGTTGTCTACAACGTACACGTTATCTTTCTCCTTTGTTCCAAATACACTGTTTACCTAAAATTCTGTTCAAGTACAGATCTTTCTCTAATTCTTCCCTTAACTGACTTTTCTAATGATCCTAGTAGACTAGAAAAGCATGATTTTCCTCTGTAGAATCCAGATTTTTTTATCTGTATTGCATGACTTCATGCTGTAATTTCTGTTACTTTCAATAGTAGTAGCGATTCCAATACCTAATATTTCAGTATTATGATTTTACTAAGGTTCTGAGTGCCAATTACAAATTATTGCAATTGAAATATTTTAAACAATAAGCAGGTAATCTTCATAATTATTCTGTGAACTTCAACAGGCAGTTAATTGTAGTGTCTTGAACTATTTGTGATAACTCAAGATTTCATCTTCCAGTTCTCAGAATCAAAAGAATTAGAGTAACTCCCAGCTTATTTACAGTAGTTTAGGCTTCATCTTCACACAATTCACAAAATTCAGTTCCCCAAGGTAACCAGATCTGACAGATTCACAGAACTGGAACTCATAGTGCTGCAATTCCCTGATGCTGTTCTGTAGGATTTTTGCAAATTTTTTTGTTAATACATAGTTTTTAAACCACTGGTAATGGTAGTTATAGTTTGATGGATTAGGCTTTGAGGTCACATTGATTAAATGACTGCTAAGTGCTAATTAAAGTCTAACTAACTAAGGTTTTTTCCATAACACTAGGGATTAGTTGATGTTTTTCCACCTCTCTCCTGTATATGAATAATTTTTAAAGCAAATACATTTATACCACTGGTATTTGAAGAGTGGTTTGCTGAGTACTAATTTCTAATTCTGGTACATAGCTAACATATTTCTTAAAAGCTTCAACAGCAGAGAGTATTTCTGAAAAATCTAACTCCCTCTCAACTGACAAATAATTTACTACTATGACCCCAGACTTCCCTCAGGAAGTAGAAGAAAATAGAAATAAAATATTTTTTCAAATGTTGGGTATTACAAAGACATTTGTAATGAGTTGCTTCCATAAAAAATATTTACTTTAACTAACTTTACTGAAAATCGCAAATGCCCAATTCTGTCTTTTCTGCATCCATAAAAGTGAGAGTGTCACTAGGAAAATAAAAATTATAATCCGTTATTTTTGTCTGGTTTTATTTCATATATTTACTTTTTGTAAAAGTTTGGCAATAAAAACAACAAAATATACTCTAAAGGACAAAAAATTAGTTGCAAATTGACTCCCCCTTTCATAACTTATGCAAGTATAAGCAGAGAAATAGATCTTAGAAGCAGAGAAATAAATTTTAGTTATTTTTTTAGTGGCATCTAAATATCCCAAGTGAAATAAAATTCTCCCTATATCAGATGTATATAATCAGGAAAAGGAAAGTCTCTGGTCAGGAACTGATTTTCAGTGTAAATAGGTAAGAGAGAGCTTTTTGTAGATTTCAGAATGAGGAAAGGTACCCTATTCTGACAAATTACATAGGTGACTGTGTTGTGTACATTTTTAACCCCATATAGAGGCATAATGCAGGCAACGATTTCAGTTGAGCATACCAGGCCAGAAGTATTTTGGTCTCTTGGAACTGCTGAGGACATAGCTTAAATAACTTGTCTAAATTCACACAGTATCAAAACAATGAAGGAGCACAGATCTCCTGAACATGTCTTCATTATTTTAACAATTTTTCTCCAAATATGTAACTTTTATTTAACTATATATTATAGATATAAATTCTGAAACTAAATTCCTTTTGGCGCAAATCAAGCAGACTTTGTTGTTTTCTTATTCAGCATCTTAGAAATATGTGCAATGCCTTGGACAGTGTCCAAACAAAAATTAAAGCCTTGCTCTCTTACAGAAAACTTTCATGAACACGGAATACAAAACTATTAAGAAATATGTTTGACATGTAATATTTTATACCTAAGTTCTTTGGAATTTATTCCTTGTGCAGTATAGGAAGATGTTTACTGTTGCTGAGATTGATACTCCCTCCTCTTGTAGGATAATGACTCACCAATACCAGTAATTTACTTGCCGGGTTTCAGGGGAGTTAAGGGATTTAATGCAGAATTCTTTATGGGATGATTCTTTGCTTCCAGGTTTTTCTTCAGTCAGCTCAATGGCTTCCTCAGCTTCAACTAACCCTGTAGAACCTTCTTGGGTGCTTAGGAGGAATGTCAGGCAAGTCTGGCCATCTGCTGTCTTCAGAAGACTATGCTTGTATGGAAACTCTCAGATCTTCTGTGACTTTTGCCTTTTACCAGATATCTGGCTGTGTCTTCATCTGAACTTCAGGCAAATAACTCCCTTATTTTAACTACCAAACCCTGGGACTCCTAGAAATTTCTCTGCTTGGGACAGAGAAATTTCACAGTAGGGAACAATTTATTTTCCTCTCATTTCAGAGATACCACATGATACAGCACTTTCTTAACAGGAATGACCATTCATGTCATAGGGAGTTGAGAAAAAATACCCAAATATATTCTGTCTAGTAAGTGGATGATTTCTTACATAGACTTGAAAGAACTGTGTTAATTTATCTTCCAAAAGACAATATGCAAAGTGCTGTCATTTTAAAGTTAAATTGAAATCTGCACAGTACAGAAGGTGGCAGACTCTGAAGCAGCAATACATGTGCTTCTTTTACCTCCAGATAAGAAATGCATTTTCTGTTTTGAAGTTTCAATGAACTACATGGCAGAGTTAGTATGGATGGCATCTATTTCATCTTTGTTCCCTTTGGATTTGGGGGGGAGATACTTGTAGCATCATCAGGAAAAACTATTGCTTGAACAAAAATTTTGAGGTTGTTTGTTGTTGTTGTTGTTGTTTTGATGGGGAGTTTGTGGTTGTTCCTGTGTATATGATTCCAAGAAATATGTTCTAGTGTTCTGTGCCTAGTTCTCCTAGTAACACAGTTTTTGAGGGACTGCTTGTGGAACAGAAATGGTAAATGGGCCCTTGGACTTCTCCAGAATAATTCTGTCTGGTATGGATGACCAAAGGACTCTGCAGATCTTAGGATAAATCCAGTTTTCAGTGGTCAAACCTCTATTTCCTGTGGGATTACTGTGGGGAAAAAAGTGTATGGATGATACTATATAGACAGAAACCTCAAGAATCTCTGGCTAGTACCATGTAAGATGTGCAATCTAGTTCTAAATAGACTAATTTAGGTGTAAGAAGCAATACAGCTGAAATGGTTGCTAAATTAAATTAGTTCTTTCAAGAAACAGCAAACCAAGAGAAGAAGGTTGTGTGTCTCTGATTCCATTAACTCATATGACTCAGTGTGACCATAGATTAACCCCTTAAGTACAGTCTTTGTTTCTGATCTTTTCTTACTACATTTATGTAATTTGATTTCGAGGTTGTGAGAAAAATAGTTAATTGTTGGCCTTGTCATTGGACTTTCTTTCCCTTTGATAGCAGTGCAAAAACTTATCTTATTTGAGAGAGAGATATTTTCTGAGAGTTGGTGAGCCTTTGAGTTTTCCCTTAGTTTCATGGTCTTCCAATTTATATGGGAATAATAAAAACACCTTACATATAAGTCAGTTTCACTGAATGTAATTTTGGTTTGCTCCAAAGCTCCATTCACTCCAGCCTGTTGTTTTCTATGACTTTCATTTTCTTGAACCTCTATCATGTACCGTAATAAGCATAAATAATATAGCATCAATATTGTTATTGTGTTTTGTTGCTTGGTAAAGTAATGATGGTAATCATGTCTCATATTGGACATTATTGGACAATATTATTATTCAAAGTATTTCTTCCCATCTTTCCACCTAAGAATATAAAGATTTAAAAAATTACACAATTCTCAGTCTTATTGATGGTCAACACATGATGTTACTGTGGTTGCCTATTAAACTCATGGTCCAATTCTATCTTAAAAATGTTAGTCCCGTTGCTTTGTTTGTTTTTTTTTTCATCCCTTCTGAAAATGAATATTTTGTTCCATAATTGTACTTCAGTTATGATTTTATTATTTGATCTGTTGACTGATTTATGATTTATTATTTGCTGATACCCTGAAGCAGTAATTCTATCTGTTTTATTTACCCAGGATTCCAGTTTTAACATTTACAAATTTCATTTACTTTTTTCCTAATCACTGCATTTGATTTCCCAGAGGGTTCAAAAGACCATTTTATTACCAATGATATCACCTACCCCACTTCTAGAGACACTGAAATTACACATTTGTTCATCTTCATTATCTTTGAGGCACATTTAGAGAATGATCCCACTTAATGTAGATTCAGACCCTTCTATGACTGTCTTCTGCAGTATTTAATTTTTACCCTTCATCCCTTCCATTGGGAATCTGATAAAGAAGTTTGTTGTAGAAGTTGTTGGTTGAATTTTGGTAGATTTTTATTCATTCTTATGTTGGTTTTTTTTTCCATTTTCACTTTCAGCTGTACATCTTGGATTTCCTGGTGTCACCTGACATGTCTCTATATAGCTGTCTTATACAGGTCTTAAAGAGTTCTCAATGACTCACATTTAAGCGTGTGATAGTTTTCACCCTAGGCTTTCCTGGAGACCAGCTTGTAACCAGGAAGGAACTAGGAAGATGACCCAGGAAGTATTCCGTGCTATTCCTTTACGTAACCTGGGATATAAATAAGGCATAGATAAGAGAACTCGCGCTCTTCCTTTCCGGCGAGGTTCGAGAATGGTGGGTCCCTGTCTCGGTCTTGCTTATCTGGAGCTGAGGCCTGCAGTGACTGCTGTTCTCTGCCACACGTGAGGGGAGAGTGCTGGGCAGCGTCCAGCCATCCTGCTTCTCTCAAGGGAAGTGGTGAGATTTTGCCAGTTCTTCAGTTTGCTGGTTACCGGGTTTTTAGACTGTGTAGACCTGTTTTGATTCTGTCCCTTTTCGTCCTATTTTGTCCTTTTTCCCTTCTCCCTTCCTCTCTTCCCTTTAGGAAGCTATTTGGGATTTATGGGGTCATAGGTATATAGTATTCTCACTGTATATATCTGTTTTATATGTAAAATATATTTTTGCTATAACTTTGGCTGTTTGTTTTTTTTTTCTCACCTCTCTTGGGAAGCAAGGCTCTGTTGTCGAGTGTTGGAGATTTGGCGGGAAGCCAGTTCCAAACTTGCACAGAGTGTGAGTGGTATCTATCTCAGGACAAATATTCCTGTAATTAGGTGCATGTAGATAATGCTGTACTGATGGCTGAAAGAATTTGATGTTATCTTGCTCTCCAAAAACTTATACATCCAAAAGGTCTTCTCTCAAAGTTCCCAGTTTTGCAGCCTTTATCTATCTGGAACATTATGTGTTCAAAAAATAGTATTGTCTACCTGTATTTGAGCTGGATAAATATATTTGTATGCACAACATTATTCTATCTGTCTCCATACTAATGCCACTGTAGATTCTGTAACAACAGGGCGATAAACATTAATTCTTCTGATAATAATAAAGGTTCCACACTTTGCCAAATTGTTTAATTAAAACCTTGCAAATCAATTCAATGTTATTGTGGGCTAAGGCAAAAAGATACAAACCCATATGATAATACAGCTGCTAGGAAATTTTAAGGAACATTTGAAACATATAGATCTTTGACAGCTTTTCGGAATGTAGCAGGCTTGGGCAGTCATGTAGCTTTTGCAAATAGAGTGTCTAGTAACACTGATATTTTAGGTGGAATTTGGCTGCAGGCTTGATGTAGAAGGCTTTCTGACTGGAATATAAATTTATTTTTCCCTAAAGATATACCAGTATAAGTAATGCAATTGCTTTTCAACACTTTGCACTGTGTCTTTTTTTGTTTTGTTTTCATTTGGGTATTTTTTGGGGGGGTTGTTGGGATTTTTTTTTTATTGAATCAGTTCAAGTAGAATGACAACTACTACAAGCTGTTAAACAGGTTCACGCTCTGGCAAGAGCATGAATCTGTAATCCTGTTGTAAACTGATGTTAGTTTCATTTAGGGCTGAATAAGACTTCTTTAACAGTTTGTATTCCTTCTAGGATGGTTGATATTTATGTCATTGTCAAAAATAATAGATAGTTTTATAGGTCTATGATTCAGTCATGATTCTTTGGCAGGCCTGAGAACAGAGCATACTATGAATTTCCATAAGTGACAGTAACACATAGATTAGGATATGATGTCCAATTACACTGTTTAGGTTAAGATAACGTCTATTAAAAGAGCAAAAGATGGTATAGCCCTTTCAATTGCAAGAAATGCCTTGATAATCAGAAAAACCTACTAAAATATTATTCTTCTCAAATTATGCAATTATGTTCTAGTACCTTTCTTCTATTGCAGTAAAACACTACAATTTTCTGTGGGATATTCTGAAGCTATGATTCTCTTGACCACAACTGTTCTGTGCAAATTTCAATTTGAACTAGATATTTAATTTCAAGTTTACAACTTCAGATAAAATTTGAAAGTAACGTCACTAAAGTGTACATCCCAATTTCAAGTTGTTGACATAGCTAATATGATTTTTGTTTACAAATGTGTAAACTCACTTTTCCCCCTCTATAAAAATGACAATATTCATCCTTTGACTCTGAATAATGGGCAAAATGATGCTGAAATACCCAAATATTTTGAAAATGTAGATATAATTTCCTGAAATTTTTCATACAGTATTTTGGGAACTTTTTTTCCTATTTGAGACAAAAGAAGTTTAACAAGGGAAAGTGCTGGATTCAGCACCTGGAATGGGGCAAATCTGGATGTATGAACAAACCGGGGAATGAGGTGCTGGAAAGCAGTGCCACGGAAAGGGATCTGGGGGTCCTGGTCAATGGCAAGTTGAATATGAGTCAGCAGTGCCCTGGTAGCCAGGAAGACCAACTGTGTCCTGGGGGGCATCAGGCAAAGCATTGCCAGCTGGTCGAGGGAGGGGATTGTCCTGCTCTACTCTGCAATGGTGTGCCCTCACCTTGAATATTGTGTGCAGTTTTGGGCACCACAATATAAGAAAGATATAAAGCTACTGCAGAGTGCCCAAAGGAGGTCAATGAAGATAGTGAGGAGTCACGAGAAGAAGTTGTATGAGGAGTGGCTGAGGTCACTTGTTCTGTTCAGCCTGGAGAAGAGGAAACTGAGCAGAGACCTCATTGACATCTACAACTTCCTTGTGAGGGAAAGAGCAGAGGCAGACACTGATCTCTTCTCTGTGGAGGACGACCCAAGGAAATGGCCTGAAGTTGTGTCAGGAGAGGTTTAGACTGGATATTCTTCACCTAGAGGATGTTTGGGAACAGGCAGCTCAGGGAAGTGGTCACAGCACCAAGCTTGACAGTGTTCAAGGAGCATTTCGGTGATATTCTCAAACACGTGGTGTGACTCTTGGGGATGTCCTGTGCAGGGCAGAGAGTTGGACTTGATGATCCTTGTGGGTGCCTTTCAACTTGGCCTATTCTGTGATTTTGTGAAAAAAAATAAAAAGCAGGTATTATGGACACAAAAAGGGAAAATAAGGGTTACTCAAGCAAAACGAGTCACCAGATCAAACTCGATTTCAACGATATCAATGCAGGAGCTAAGTATTTCCCATTATGTAACCAAATAGACGCTGTTCTGAAACATCTACAGCGTAGATATAATGAGTAGAGAAACAGACGAAACTGTAGGTTATCTTGGAAAGTGCTGCTGAACTGTGGAGGCATTATAGAGGGACTGATGTAATAAGGAAGACTAATTGACCTAGAAAGTAAGAACCATCCCATGGAAATGGATGAGAGTGCATAGATGCAGGTTTTTATTATTGAATAAAAGGACATAGCTAAAACCCAAAGGAAAATCTTCACCCATATTTTCCCACATTGTCTTTTCATGCAAAAATGCAAATAAGAGCTCTTCATGGAAGGGTTTAAGGACACATTACCTACACAGGGCAAAAGCTCCCTAATAGCATACAACCTTCTCAACCTTGTGCTTTGACTTAAGCCCTGTTGTCCATGAAGTGGGAGACCTAAACTGACAACAGTGACAAAAAATGGGCAGGGATGATAGAATATGAAGTCTGATCAAAGTGAATACTCTGTGATACCATTATAAACCGAAACAAATCCTTTGTAGGTGTTTGTGCCTTCCAATGTTTAGGGACTGCAGAGCAACCACAGGTCAAAACAGCAGTCCACTGCTTTTCAAAGCACCTTACACTGAAAACTGTTTTATCTGCACTAGAAACAGAAACTGAAGACAACTGACAGGAGTAGTGTTTCCACAAAGAGTACATATCAACTATAAAATGTACCACTGGTTTAAAATGAAAGCCTATATCATTCTACATCAATAAATGGATATGTTTATCACGGACTCCGTTCATCACAGCTGCGGAAAAATTACGAAGTGCCTTTCAAACCATTAAAACCCAGGGCTAGGACAAAAGCAAACATAAAAGGTAAATGGCAGAAGAGGTATAAAGAGTTGAAACTCAGAAAAGAAGCATTAAATTGACTTAGAGAGTAGAAAAAAACCCATTTATTAAGACTGATGGAAGGTAAAAAAGAAAGTTACTGGATACCAATAAATGATTTAAGCATGTGGAATCAGAACATTGTAAGAAAACAATAGGAATAATTCCTCTGACCATTGGTGATGCTACTTGGCTTTTATAATAATATGTAAAAAAAAATGTGAGAAGTGCAAAGGGGATGGAGTTGATGCAGCCTGAGGCAGAAGATATATTCCTGTCTTTAAAATATTGATCAAAGTCCTAAATTCAACTGCTTTCCATTCACTGTAAATCTGCTGGTTTTCGTAAGTTTTAAGGAAGTTTTCTTTAATTTTAACAAATAAAATAATATATATGAAAAATAATTACATAATTATAATTTAGTCAAAGAGAAAAGTAAAAGTTAATGAAAAAACTTTCCAAAATATGGGTTTTGACAAAAAGAGAAATAACTCTTCTATATAGAAAAGAAGGAAAGACAAAGACCTTAAAATGTGGAGTAATGTAGTACATGGAACACCTACTAAGGACCTTAAATATCCAGGTTTGATTAAGGAGCTTGAAACAAGAAACATAACTTTCCTGCATGTATACAAGTTAAGCATCAGAACAATGACTATGAAGGAAAAAAGATCTCATTTATTCTCTATTTCAGGAGAAAATGAGTTGCAAGGCT
Organism: Manacus vitellinus; assembly: GCF_001715985.3. NCBI lineage: Eukaryota > Metazoa > Chordata > Aves > Passeriformes > Pipridae > Manacus > Manacus vitellinus. The sequence goes on from NW_021940478.1 coordinate 10,641, forward strand.
CCAAATGAGTGAAATATAACTTATGTCATACTTAAAAATTTACTTTAAGTAAAAGGGAGTAATTAGCTGATACACTCGACATATCGAAGAATGAAAGCATGTACTTCACTTTCATAGAGCTTTATATGTTTTTAAAAAACTAGCAAGTAAGAGAAAATTAGACTCATGCTCACTTCTAGAAGTAATCAAACATGCTGTCATGAGTTTTCTCTGTATTATTCAGGCAGAACGAAAAGCTAAACATTGTAAACAATTTATACATGCCTTTGGGGAAATAAAAGAAATTAATGTGAGTAGGGGTTTTAAATGAATGTCCTGCCTGACCTTTGCAAAAAACTCTTACTTAATAATACCAACAGAGCTGATTATCACATAAATTAGATTTGTCCAAACACAGTCGTACAGTTTTGAGTTCCATGTAAGTATGATTATAGTTCATTGTTAGTAGTGACTGGTAGTAGTAATGCTTAATCTAAATCCAATCCTCTATCACAGGCAAACATACACCTTATCAAGAGAGCATTGTTGCCTCCAAGTGTTTACAGTCTAAGACCTACCTCCCAGCAACACTTGTGCAGAAGATTAACTTCATGTCTATGTAGTCCCATTGTTCATCTGATTTTGCACTTAGTGTCATTGTAATCAGATATATTTACACTTACAAGATAAGGGTTGGCATGGACAAAACAGATAAAGAGCAAGTGGAAAAATGTATTTTCTCCTTATGTAAAGAAGGAGCTGAGAAACCACTCAAGGTGTTAGGTTAAAGTTCTACTGGACTCCTAAATCATAGCTGGATTAAAAATGAAATTAGTCCATATAAGAACCTGCATCTGTGTTGTGTATTTTGGTTTCCTTCTAAACCTGAAACAAACAAAAAAAATAAAAAACTCTGTTCTGCCTGTGTTACAAAGAGGGGACTGTATGACCAAGCACCTGGATTCCAAGGCTTTCAGAAAAATTCTGGGTATGGTAATAAAGATATATCCTCTGGTAGTTAAGGACAGAAAGTGAGTCACAGTCTCACCAAAATATTTTGTGGTCTGCTGTTTAGACTCTGTAAATTCAGAAGCTGAATTTAGCTGTGGAATTCTACAGACAGTAAAATACACACAGTACAATAATTATTCTCTGCAATTTTTTGGTTTTGGTTTTGATTTGGGTTTTTTTGTTAAAAATAACAGCTTAATAACAAACTCTGGAGTCGAAAGGAATGTGAGGGTTCAAATTCAGCCAGTAGAAGTCAAATGCTGAAAACTTTGTAAAATAATGGAATTTTTATCTAAAGATAAACTTCATTTTCAGACAAGATTAAATACACTTTCCATCCTATCACAGGCAAGGGGGAATAGCAGAAAATGGGGGAAAAAGTCATCTTTATATCTGTTTTAATTTTTTCTAGTGAAGGTAGAAGGAAGACTGTGCTGCACATCTAGAAGCATATTTTGGAGTAGGAAATGTGTTGCTAGTGGGCTCAGGTTTCTTGAAATTACATAATAGGAAATGTGGGTGCAATGACATCAAAGTTAACCCAGCTTTGAATGAAATCAAGTAGAAATCAAATCCCTAAGCAGAAGTGCACTGAGGTCTAGATTCCACCCCAGCTGTTGACTTCCCTTCCACCTTTCTATTGACTTGCTTCAGACTTTTAGAAGACTTAAGCCGGTTGAAGACTGCTGGAAAAAGTCCTAGGTGGAAATTAGGTCATCTGAGTCTGCATCACAGACTGCAGATGACTGCATCACAACTGGTGATTAATCCACAGTCAAAACCCAGCAGCAGACAGAGCAAAAAGAAGAACCTTACTGGTAAGGGAGAAAGTGATTGGAAAAAGTACTAAAGAAGAAATATCTTCTTTTTTCATATGTGTGCATGGCATATCACTCACTGAGGAAATAATTTGGTACATTATTTCAGGGCATTCGATTCACAATGAAGTTTGTTATCTTTTCCATCATCATAGGTGTCATATTTGACCCTTCTGTTTCCATCTCATCAAGTGCACACTCAATGATAGGGTAGGGGAAACAAAGAGAAAAATTTTTACCTTGCTTCCTGTAGGTTTGATATTTCTGTGGTGCAGTAATTGTGAGATCTGAGGAGCTCCAGTGAAATATGTTGTGACACATTTAATGCTAAGGATTAAAACAAGCATTTGTGAGTAGTCCGTATCACTTGCCCATAACCAAATCTGAATATTATCTTTACCTTTTTTATTTTCCTTCCTTTTCCAGTGTTGTTCTTAATGTGAATGACTTTGGAAATATACTAAAAGAAACTTATGAAATCATAGATGATAGAATGAAAGGGATTGGAAGATACTTCTAGGGGTCATTCTGGTCCAGCTCTTATGATCAAAGCTGGGCCAATATACAAAGGTTTGGTCAGGGTCAGATGCGTTGTTTTTTGTGTTTGGTTTTGGTTTGGGTTTTGGGTTTTTCCCCCCAAATTACCACTGTATATATTTCCTTCTGTCAGAAAGTTTATGATCTCATTATACAAGGAGAAATGCTGACTGGATATTAATATCAGGACACAAAGACAGATTGGCTTACCCTAAGTGAAATACAAAGGTCTGCATCATCCATATACAAAGGATTATTTTGATTCATGTTTGTTTCTGAGGCTTGAACAGGGTCTCTGACCTTTCTGAGATGAAACATGGGAGGGTGAGAATGGAATACAATAAAGTTTAAACAAACAGTAAGTCGTGTTGGATTAACACAGTAATTTTCTTGTAATTGTAGGATTATTCATTTTTTTTTTCTATTTTTTTGCCTTACACTTAAGAAGTTATTTATAATTTACTGGGAAAAGAGATGTGGGGAAGCAATTTTGTTTTACTTTTAGTCCCACCACTGACTTGTATCTTCCTTAAAAATCTTTTGTGATGTGTAATATCAAGATCAGATCCCTATTTCTTGAGATTAATTGAAATTTTCAACATGATGAAATGTTTGAATGTTTGAATGCAACAATACCATGGCTTTTGCTGACTGCCTGATATGTATTCACATGGCCACTGTTTCAACAGTAAAGTACTTTGAAAGAAAATGTGCATTTTGGATGGAGGGTAGCAAGGCATGTCACTTCTGAAGTACTGTACCTTGTTAACCATGTATTTCAGTTCCAGCATCAAGGAGGATATAGCAGAAAAGCTATCATCTTTGCTGTGGAGGAGCATCAGGTAATACGATAAGAGTATTAGGGAGGAGGTGGACGAGTAAGCTTTATAGAATATCTGTAGGGTTGATCCCTTAAATGTAAATTAGGGCAACTGTCAGGAGGTTTCCTGTGATCCCAGTAAACTATCAGAGTAGCTGGGAGATAATAAGATAAATTTTATGTCCCCTACTTCTCATGGTAAAATAAGCAGCATTTCCTAATCTACCATAGTCCACGGGCAACAATACTGGAGAGCTGTCATACTGGAGGCAATATGGTATTTTGGTCCTCATATTGGCTTTGATTTTCTTCTTGATGCTTTTCATTGGCTCTTGAGGGTAGCTTGTTGTTCACAGTCTTTAAGACAGGGATCACTTTGGTCTGAAAGTTACTCTTTGTCTCTACTGTTTCTGCTAGATATGTTGAGCTTGGTATCTGAGGTCAACTATGTCTCCTGGAGGGCTACTGTGAAGTAGTGGTGCAGTGCTAAATTGAAGCTTACAACCAAATAGCTGTGACAAATAATACCAGATAACAAGCTGTCTCTAAATTCTAAAAAAAAAAAAAAAAAAAAATCACTGGAAAGATAAATATATCTGACAAGAAATTATGATTTGTTTTCAGCTTCCATACAAACTTGTCCTTGTTCCCTCATTAGTATCACCTCTTTGCACTGGTCTCTGAAAAAAACAAGGGACGTGCACACTGGTGATTAATCAGCACATTGGCAGATTCTCCACTTGTAAACTGTAGGATGGATAGAAACAGGCTGTTACACAAATATTTATCAGTATTTTGCATACACTCTTTAAGGAACATCTTGAACGATTACATATTATCCTCTAGAGGTAAATCTGTATTTATTTTAAAAACTATTTCAGATGAAAAAATAAGACTAACTGTTCACCAACCTACAGTAATAATTTAGATCTCTCAAATATCACAAATTGTTATGTGATCTAACTATCCATACCCTCCAGAAATCAAACTCTCATTACCATGCAGAAATCTTCTAAAGAGCATGGTGGGTTGGCCCTGGCTGGTCACCCAACAAAGCCCCTCTACCACTCCTCTCCTAAACTGCATAGTGGAAAGAAAATATAACAAATACTTCAGTGGTTGAGATAAGGACAAGGAGGCATCGCTCAACAATTACCATAATGGGCTAAACAAACTCAGGGAAATTAATGTAGTGTATTACCAAGCAAACCAAAGCAGGGCAATAAAGGAACAAAATCAAATCTTAAAACACTTTCCTGCCACCTTTCTCTTCTTCCTGTGCTCAACTTCACTTCTGACTTCTCTATTTTTACCCATCAAGTGGGTACAAGTGACACATGGAGATGGGGAATGCAGGTTGCAATCAGTTTGTTACATGCCATCTCATTCACTCCTTCCTCATTCTCTTCCTCTGCTCCTACTCTATCAAGGAACAGTGTCCTCCATGGGAGTAGAGTTCTCTAATGGGAGTCCTTCCCACCTGTTGCAGTTCTTCACAAATTGATCCAGTGTGGGTTCTTCATGGGATCATAAGTCCCGTCAGCAAATTTGCTCCAGTGTGATCCCCTCTCTTTCCACCAGGTCACAGGTCCCATCAGGAGTCTGCTCCATTGTAGACTTCCCACGGTCTCCTTCATTCATCCATCTGTCCCAGTGTGGCAGTTTGAGTCACATTAGAAATCCAAAATCCAATTTCCAGGCTTCCCCCCACTCCTTCCCACAATTTATTCCAACACCGGAGAGAAACTTTCAGGCCAGAGGCTTCTGTAGGGGAAGGGGGGAAGTATATACATTTATTTACACAAATAAATATACTGTACAAACTAAAAGCAACTATATATACATATTTACATTTCTGTCAGTCCTTTTAAGTTCCTCCCTTTAACTTTAGTCCAGGAAGAGTTTTTCAAGGCTGCTGGGTAACCAGTCTCTCTCTCGTGGGAGTGTTCTGGGCCCCTGAAACACTCCCTAACCAACCTTCAGCTGTTTACTGCAGTTTTTCTCCTCACAAAGTCCAAGAAGATAGCTTTGAGTCCTTTCTCTTCTGCTGCTGTGTGATCTCTCTCAGTCACATACCTCGGTTTGTAGGCTGCTACAGTGTAGTTTAGCTTATCAAGTGTCTGCATCCTGGAATGTTGATTCCTCCTCAGGTTTTCAGCTGTCCTCCATTCAGATCACGGCAGAGACATCCTCTGGGCCTCTCTTCGATCTGTCTCCAATTTCGCCTGGGATTCCTTTCCCTGGCTCTGAGCTGTTTCGTCAGCAGCCCGTCTACTTTGCCTCTGCTTAAATGCTGAGCCTTAAAATCCACCCCCCACCAGTCTTAATGCAGTGAGGGGGGAAAAAGCCCCCTAGCCTTGGCCACAGACAGTTTGATCCAGTCATACACTGTCCCAAGCATCCCGCAGCTGCAGGGGGGGAAAGAGGGCCTAGCCTCCTCCCTCTTACCTCAGGTGCTGTGAAATCTGTTCCTTCACAGCACACATTCCAAATGCTGCCTCCAACTCCGGCCCAGGCAGAGTTGGGGGGGGCTGCAGGGCTCTTCTCTCCCCCCGCAGAGGGGGGAAGGGAAGGAGCCCAGCCACCCCCTGGCTTTCTCCACCTACACACAGCAGACACCAACAGCAAAACACCCAGACTGCCAACAGCTTCCAGTGCTGTGATATATGATTTTGAGCAGAAGCGAACAAGACAAGCGGTGGTTGGCTCTCCAGGGAACACTGCCCTGGCACCCAGTCACCTCTGAGCCCCCTCTCTCTCTCAGGGGGGGCCAATTTCAAACTGTGACACCCAGCATGGGGTCCTCCATGGTCTGCAGTTGGATATCTGCTCCACTCTTAAACTCCATGAACTGCTTTCTTTTATGTTTGGCAGTTTTGCAACTTTCTAATTGCCAAAGCTTCTTAATTAGCATACATCGAGCTGTCAAATGCTTCCTCAAACACCCATGTTTTCTGAAAAGCTACAGCGATTGCATAATGACTACAGGTAGTTTGGGGTTTTTTTACCAAAACAGTTCAAACTTTATGTTTGAAACTACCGCCAGACTTTGTGTGTGATTACAGTTCTATGTTAGAATAAAATAATACATCAGTAAAAACAGAGTTCCCTTGCACAGCTGCCTGATTTCCTAAAGCAGAAATCTGAAGTCCAGATATAAAATGTATGAAAGGAAAATTAAAATCTAGCATTACCCTGTTTGGAAAAAAAAACAAACAAACGTTGCCTCATCTTGTAAGCACCTACTTAAATTGTAAATTCTGTTGTAAAAAGAATTTGGAGTACCTTTAGCACTAGATCTCTACATTTTATGACAACATATTTACAATGAATCATTAATAATACCACGTGGTCAGAATGAAAAAGTCTTACTAAAGCATTTCAAAACACTAACAGAGAATAGCAACTTGAGATATTTTCCACAATTTGGAAAAAGACTGGAAAGATAGCTTGGAAGTTTTTAAATTAAGAATACAAGATTTTAAGTAGAATGAAAATTTCTACAGTGGAAGAAATAGGCTTATTTTTTGGTATATCTATGCCAATTCCACTACAGTCTATGTCTATATGTCATATTTGGAATCCTTAACCGTAGTTTCAGCTCGGAGGAAGAAGAGTTCTTTGTACTTGGTCTAAGCAAACTTTCAGAAATTGCGATGGGATATTATGCCTCATACAGTCAAAAATATTACAGTAGATCTTAATATATTGTCATGCATATCTCCTATGAGGCAAAACTTTGCATATACCAGATGTACCCATTAGTCATGTTTAAGCCTACTTCAAATTCAATGAAAGTGGGTTTGGAATGTTACCCATTTCGGTTAATTCAATGGCAAGAAGAAGAGAACAGCAAGCTCTAAGGGTAAATATAGAGCTGAGAAGATTTAGGCAACGTGGTGGTCACTGCAGCCTCTGATTTGGTCCTTTAATGATCAGTCTACAACTTTCCACTTGAGTAGCTGTGGTTTGTGCGCATTATTTTTTCTTGAAACTAGACTACAAGAAGGAACAAATTGTGATTTTTCTAGAAGCAGATCTAGGTTGTCTAATTTGGAGACCTGGCAGCATATCTCACTTTTGGAAGCCCCATAAAGAATTCAAAGCAACATCACTGCAGGGCTGTTTCATCTTGAGTAATTTACATGAATGGGAACTACTTGGCTATTCTTCCTGGCACAGACCCTACTTTTCCTCTTTGCATTCTAGTTGTGTAATACCTGAAGTAGAAGCTAAACACCTATGTGCTTCCATATATGTTTCTGAAATATATGTTTCTGAGATGAGAAACTCCACAAAGTAGTTAGCTTTAGTTTAAATACTACTGAAAATTAGATTAACGTGTAGAATTAATGCAAGGAGGCAAACTATTTTTGCCCTATAGTAACATGGCTGGTAGAGCAGATTCTCCAGTTAAATGGAGGCACTGAAAATACTGAAAATGATTTTTTTTGTGTATATTATGTCTAATACACTTACAAAAGGAATTCTCTAATTTCTGCCAAGCTAAAAAACTTTTAAGACAGTATGTTCCTTTCCAAGCCTTGCAGTGAGGGAGAAACTGAAAACCAAAGCAAGAGATTCAAAATCATAATATAATCCAAGGTGGCCTAAACTACCCTTCAGACATCACAGCCAAATGCTAAGAATTCCTTAGAGCTACAGTTCAGCCCCGTGAAATAAATAGACATCAAAATATTGACATTTCTTTTGAATGTCTTGAATTAAAAGCCCCTGAAAGTCAAGATGTATATTTGCCTAAATAAACGCAAATAAAAGTCTAATATTGTTATTAAGGATTTTTTTTCATTTTAAGCTTTACTTTTAAATATAATTAGTCCCCGTTCATAGTTTAATTGGACTTTACTTATCCCTACATATTCCCAAATGAGAGTTTCTAATTTGTTGCTGTTGAATTGGCGCCAGAGTTCTAGGAGCGTTGCTGACTTGAGACTTTAAGCTTTGCATGAAACAAACAATACACTTTATTTGCGGAAGTGTAGTCATTGGTAAATTGATAAAATAGACTATATGGTGCTGAAAACATTCGAGAGTAATATGAATCCTGGTTCGTATTCATGATATCAAAATAAAATACACATATGATGACATGGAAGATAATAGCTTGTAATAAGGGTGAATAACTGCATTCTTTACAGGTCATACTGTTTCAAAATAAGATAAATACATGTTAGTGCTACATAGTTAGAATTCTAAAACATTTTTGTCTTTTGGAGGAATGCAACAATACTCTGAAAGCATTCCCAAATACATAACAGTGCACTTGAACCTGGGAAATGGTGCTCAATTTCTAGTCAATGAATATGCTGAGATCAATGCCTTTTTATAAGCTATCTGTGAATGAATTATAATAATTGGATATGGGGCAATAGCTTGTGTAATTCTTGAGTAAATGAAAACAAACACTCTATAAAGAATTGAAAATTGGAAATAACTCACAAGCTTATGTTTGCCCTTTGACCTTTTAACTGCCTTAATTGAGTGTCACATGACATCTGTGTTTCTTGTCTCAGAACCTAATTCAGAAGATGCCTGGTATCTCAGCTATGTCTGTTTTGTTAATGTTATGTTTATCTAAAGGCACTTGTTGCATCTCTCTGATCTTCAGAGTGATTTAAGCAGATACTAGAACATTAATAACAAGTATGAGTTTAAATTAAGTTATCAGTTAGGATCAACACAAGAAAGATGTGGACCTGTTAGAATGAGTCTAGAGGAGGGCTACTAAGTTGATCACAGGGCTGGAGCACTCCTCCTATAAAGACAGACTGAAAGAGTTGGGGCTGTTCAACCTGGAAAAGAGGCTTCAGGGTAAATTTATAGCAACCTTCCAGTACCTGAAGGGGGCCTACAAGAAACCTGGAGAGGGAGATTATTTTTTACTTTGAGGGGGGTGAGGTACTGAAACAGGTTGCCCAGAGAGGTTGTGGACTACCCATCCCTGGAGGCGTTCAAGACCAAGTTGGATGGGGCTCTCAGTAACCTGGTCCAGTGGAAAGTTCCCTGCCCATGGTCAGGGAGTTGGAACTGATGATCTTTAAGGTCCCTTCCAACACTGACCATTCTATGATTCTATGATAGTTCACATTTATCCTGTTGGAGACAGAAAATATTAATAACCTCTTCAAATTTTTGTATAAGAACTAAAAGACTTTAAAAAAAATCCCTTACAATTTACAGCATGTTGAGGAGTGCTGGAGGTCAGGAAGCAAACACTGATCCTGAAACACTGCTGAAAAGTCTTATCTCATTTCCAATGACCAATTAATATCTATCACCTGAAACTGTGTGTCGTTGTTTCCATCAGTTTGAATTTATAGCACAGGAAGACTGATGTTTCAAAAGAATACAAAAGATCCTAATATGAGATGATTGTGGTTTAAACAAGTTAAAATGCATTCAACTCTTTTTTGATGACACGATGCTTTATTATCTCATGTCAAAATTTTTTGGTTTTAATAGAAACTATTTTACCATTGCATCACTTTTAACTGTTTTCTATTAATGTAGATTTATCAGTCTGCTTCCTAATCACTTGGGAATTATTACCAGCAAACTGGTCACTGCTTCAGAAGAATAAGTACTCTTCTAATGAATTGTTGTGCTGTAAACAAGTGAAGAAATTTGCCTTTGTTAAAGATATTTTCAACTTTCTCTAAATCTTTTTCATTTTTTTGATAGGTCATTCGTTTTTGCTAATGGACCTCATGTAATTGTCAGTGATAGTCCTATGCTTGAACAGCAGTTGTCTGTCATGGCCAGTGTTTTGTCCTGAAGAAATCTCTCTATCGTAGAATCATAGAATGGTTTGGGTTGAAAGGGGCTTTGAAGATTTTCTAGTTCCAGTGCCCCTCCCATGGGCAGGAACTCCTTCTACTACACCAGGTTGCTCAAAACTCCATCTAACCTGTCCTTAAACACTTTCATGCCCACAACTTTCCTGGGCAACCTGTTCCAGTGCCCCACCACCCTCACAGTAAAGAATTTCTTCCTGATATCTAATTTAAACCTATGGTCTTTCAGTTTGAAACCATTCCTCTTTGTTCTATCACTACATGCCCCTGTAAAAAGTTCCTCTCTAGCTTTCTTGTAGATCCCTTCAGGTACTCGGAAGGCTGCTATAAGGTCTCCTCAGACCTTCTCCAGTCTGAGTAACCCCAGCTTTCTAAACCTGTCTTCACAGGAGAGGTGCTCCAGCCCTCTGGTCTTCTTTGTCACTCTGCTCTGGACTCACTCCAACAGTCCATGTCCTTCTAAAATTGGGGGCCCCAGATGCAGTACTCCAGCTGGGGTCTCATAAGAGCAGAGGGGCAGAATTACTTCCCTCAATCTGCTGACCACGTTGCTTCTGATGCAGTCCAGGACACAGTTGTCTTTCTGGACCACAAGTGTGCGTTGCTGGGTTATGCTGAGTTTCTCATTCATGAACATCCCCAAGTCCTTCTCCTCAGGGCTGCTTTCCAGCCACTTTCTGCCCAGCCTCTATTTGTGCTTGAGATTGCTCTGACCCAGATGCAATCTTGGCCTTGTTGAGCTTTGTGATTTTTTCACAGGTCCAACTCTCAAGCCTGTCAAGGTCTTTCTGGATGGTATCCCTTCTTTCCACTGTGTTAACTATGCAACACAGCTTGGTGTTATTAGCAAATTTACTGAGAGTGCACTCAATCTCACTCTATGTCACCGACAGAGTTAGATGTTAAACAACACCAGTCCCAATACCAGTGCCTTAGGAATGCCACTCATAATCATATTCTATTTCGATATCAAGCCATTAACTGAAAACCTTTGAGAGTCACCATCCAGACAATTCCTTATTTATTGTGTGGTCCATTTGCCAAATCCGTATCTCTCCAGGTCAGAGACTAGGATGTCATTTAGGACAGCATCAGATGCTTTGAAGCAGTGTAGACAGATGGTGTCAGTTTCTCTTTCCTCATCCACCAGTGTTCTAAACCCATCCTAGAAGATTACCAAATTTATGAGGTGTGATTTTTTCTTAGTGAAGCCACGCTGTCACCAATCACTTCTTTATTTTCCACGTGTTTTCATTTTCTGTTGTAATATGTGCAAAGCAGTGACCAGTCTTCCAAAATGCCCATAAACTAACTCTCTATCTGAAATTGTTTTGAACTGGAGGCACCGCAGAACTCTGCAGAACTTGTCAATACAGTAGAACAGCAGACGTTATTGCAAGATGTTGCAAATTTAGAATTCTGTCACTGGAAAGCCATTTTCCTAGTATTTTTCAATAGTGAGTGAACTAATTATGGTTTTGGACATTCTATGCTTGCTACAAATCTACTCTGATTTAGTACCACTGACATAAAAGTTCATTTTCAACTTCATATCATGGAGGAAGAGTTATGTTTGAAACATATTTAATGGGGAAACAGTGGCAGTACACTTTATCACAGCAGTAGTACAGATTTTGTTCTCCTTTGGGTCTGACAGAATGCTGTTCTTAATCATGACCTTATCAAAGTGAATAAGAAAGAATTTCTCATATATTTAAAAAAAATTGCATCTGGGCTCTTTTTCTGTCCTTCCTGTGCTACTGTATGTAGGAGAGATTTCATCTCAGCTATACTGACAGTGAAAATTGTTTAGTTGCCCTGATGGGCCAAAAGTGTGAAGTTTGCAGTCAATACAATTTATGACACCACATTTTGACAACGTTTTAGAATATTTTTCATTATAAATGAATTTGATTCAAGGCAATTTATTTTAACTATTTGGGGAGAGGAATTAGAATTTCTCTTTGCCAGTCTTTGCCAAATTGTGATACTTTTCATACTCTTCCAGTGAGGAAATAGCCATCATTTCATTTTAGTATTAGGTATTTTCATGTGCATTATGAATACTTTCTTAATTTAATTGACTAAAATCTGTTGCTATATGCTTTTTAGCTCAATTCTATAATTTGCTGTACTAACTGGATCACTCTCCTTGCATGGCTTTTTCATGCCATTGGTACATCATGGATATAGATCTGTTGATGTCTGCTGCCTTTCTTGTTTCCTCAATACAACTGCATGGCCAATTCTCAGCCTGGAAGGACAATAGAGACTTTTCAACACAATAAAATAGAGGAAAATGGCAAAATAGTACGGTATTTACTATAAACCAGGAACATAAATGGAGTAAATTTGGATAGCACCACTCATGTAAGTGAGAGGAGTAGGATGTGTGAACTAAGAAAAGCTGTATTGATACTTGATAAAGCATATTCACAAAAGTGCACACCAATATACTAGCAGAACTGGAGACAAAACTGCAAGGAGAGGGTCAAAATAAAAAAGTATGTGTTACCCAGCCTTCATTTTCTGCTGTAATATGTACAGAGCAATGTGATCAATCTTCAAAAATGTCTGCTAACAAAGGGGCCAACAACATAGAAATAGTTAAGAAAGAGCTGGATGAAACCCACAGGATGAAGAATTACATTTCAGTAAGAATAATAATGCTCAGGGCAGCTTCTTTGGAATTGAGGTGCTGCCTAACTGCTGCATACCATGAATACAGTTTCTGTCTCTGCTGCTGCTACTCCTCACGAGCATAGGTTTCCCTATTGAGGTTCTGCTGGAATGTCACTGGATTTCAGTAATTTCAAAACCTGGCAATAGTGCTTTGGTTTTTACTTCCTGTTTGTTACGGGGTTACTTTTCTATTCTACTGTTCATAGATTTAAAGATTTATGTCAAATACAGTTGAATTTATATAGTAGCTTACAAATACTTTTATATTTTTTACTTCAATTCTTTTTTCCTTAAATTCTTTTATTTTTTTGCCATTGTTACACAAAGAGGAGACATCTACATTCAAAGCAGGTTTGGAATCTGTAGAAATATTTTGTTACTATTGTGTATCTCTGAATATATGCTACATTTGTAGTCATTCCATGTCTTCTGTTTACATTCAATACCGTGTACTGAAAGTGTATTCAATATAACTGAAAATACTTGTATTCCAAATAAATATCAAGTTTATGAATTTATACCATGGAATGAAGAAGTGACACTTCAGAATTTTTCTCTGAATGGCCAAGGTGTTGCCTGGGAGCTTTTACAAATCGAAATAAGTGGTCTTAAGAAAATGATCAATGATTGATGAAAAAGGAAAACAAGCAAACAAACAAAAACCAACAACAACAAGAAAGAACTACCTGTACGTGGAGGGTTTTTCCTTCTCTTCTACAGTGTCCATTTCTCTGAAAAAAACACAGGAACTGTGCTGAAAGTCACAGTAACACTTCTTGAAGTATTGTAATATTTATTTTGAAGATTTTGAGAACTTTATCACCACTCCAATGATGCACTATATTTTCTTCAAAGGCCGAGCTTTTGGACTCCTTTAAGTACACATAAGTATTAGCTTTTGTTGAAGAAACATACAATTTGAAAAATCATTTTGCTAGCAGACAGAAGGATCACCCAAAGCCTTTAATCATAGAATCATAGAATCATAGAATCATAGAATCATAGAATCATAAAATCAACTGGGTTGGAAAAGACCTCCAAGATCATCAAGTCCAACACTTGATCCAACACCGCTGTGGTTACTAGACCATGGCACTTAATGCCACATCCAGTCTCATCTTAAAAACCTCCAGGGACAGTGAATCCACCACCTCCCTGGGCAGCCCATTCCAATGGCTGATCAGTCTCTCTGTAAAAAATTTTTTTTCTAATATTCAACCTAAACCTCCCCTGGCACAACTTAAGACCATGTCCTACTGCTGGTTGCCTGGCAGAAGAGACCAACCCCCACCTGGCTACAACCTCCTGTCAGGTAGTTGGAGAGAGTGATGAGGTCTCCCCTGAGCCTCCTCTTCTCCAGGCTGAACAGCCCCAGCTCCCTCAGCCTCTCCTCACAGGACTTGTGCTTGAGTCCCTTCCCCAGCCTTGCTACTCTTCTCTGGACCTGCTCCAGGACCTCAATATCCTTCCTGAACTGAGGGGCCCAGAACTGGACACAGCACTCCAGGTGTGGCCTCACCAGTACTGAGTACAGGGGAAGAATCACTTCCCTGGTCCTGCTGGCCACACTGTTCTTGATCCAGGCCAGGATGCCATTGGCCTTCTTGGCCACCTGGGCACACTGCTGGCTCATGTTCAGCTTTCTGTCAATCCAGACTCCCAGCTCCCTTTCTGCCTGGCTGCTCTCCAGCCACTCTGTGCCCAGCCTGTAGCACTGTATGGGGTTGTTGTGGCCAAAGTGCAGGACCTGGTACCTGGCCTTGTTGAACCTCATCCTGTTGGAATCTGCCCAACTCTCCAGACTGTCCAGGTCCCTCTGCAGAGCCCTCCTGACTTCCAGCAGATCAACACTCCCCCCCAGCTTGGTGTCATCTGCAAATTTACTAATGTGGAGTCAATCCACTCATCCAGATCATCAATAGGGATATTAAACAGAACTGGGCCTAACGTTGATCCCTGGGGGACCCCACTAGTGACTAGTGTCAACTGGATGCAGCACCGTTCCCCACCACTCTCTGGGCCCGGCCCTCCAGCCAGTTCCTAACCCAGCACAGAGTGCCCCTGTCCAAGCCATGGGCTGCCAGCTTTTTCAGGAGAATGCTATGGGAGACAGCGTCAAAGGCTTTGCTGAAGTGCAGATAGACCACATCCACAGCCTGCCTCTCATCCACCAGGTGGGTCACCTGGTCATAAAAGGAGATCAGGTTGGTCAAACAGGACCTGCCCCTACTAAACCCGTACTGGCTGGGTCTGAGCCCTTGTCCATCCTGTAGATGCTGTGTGATTGCACTTAGGATGATCTGCTCCATAACCTTGCCAGGCACTGAGGTCAGGTTGACAGGTCTGTAGTCTCCCAGGTCCTCCTTGCAGACCTTTTTGTAAATTGGCATGACATTCGTCAACTTCCAATCATCTGGGACCTCCCCAGTGAGCCAGGACTGTTGGTAGATGATGGAGAGTGGCTTGGCGAGCTCTTCCACCAGCTCCCTCATCACCCTAGGATGGATCCCATCTGGTCCTATAGACTTGTGAGGATCCAAGTGGCTCAGCAGGTTGCTAACTGTTCCCTCCTGGATTACAGGGGGGCTATTCGGCTTCTGTCTCTGTCTGCCAGTTCCAGAAGCCAGCTGTCCTCAGGACAACCTGTTTAACTGTTGAAAACTGAGGTAAAGAAAGCGTTAAGTACCTCAGCCTCTTCCTCATCTTTGGTGACTATGTTCCCCTCCCATGTCCAACAAAGAATAGAGGTTTTCCTTGCCACTCCTTTTCTATTGATGTATTTGTAGAAGCACTTCTTGTTACCCTTCACAGAAGTGGCAAGATTGAGTTCAAATTGTGCCTTTGTTGCTCTAATTTTCTTTCTACATTGGCAACCTTGTGTTCCAAAATTTCTCTAGTAGAGAAAGTTTCTAGTAAAAGAACAAATGGTCAGACAGAAAACCTTTATGATAGTATGTTAAGTAAATTTGAATTAATGGATTTTTAAAAGACTGTAGATCAAATCTTCATCCAGAAGTGAAATGTGGTGCCTGATAGGGAAAAGCAATAGGCAGGATTAGTGCTTTGATTTGTCAAGGTATTTCCAACAGCAATCAAACTCAGTTATTCTAACAATCCTGTTTCAGTGGTACCCAGGCACTGAATGAAAATTGCATATAATTTCCTTAGGATATTCACAGGGTTAGTATGGAGCAGGGATAATTAACTCAGTTTGTCTGATGCACTTTCATTAGTCAGACAGAAGAGGAATGGAACTGAACAATGGAGTCTGAAGAATGTTATATTTATTCAGGTTACAAATATACCCAAGTAATGAGTACACTACGTAGAGAGATTCTTCTGAAGCATCCTTTAGTCCACCTCTGTTCACCTGCAAAGACTTTTTAATTAGTTTGTAGATTTAGCTTCCTTTTGATGTGTTTATTATCAGTCTGTGTATCCTCTCCCTTTTTTGAGATCAGTAGGTTATTGCTTCTCACTTAACAACCAACCTTTTGTGAATCCTAATGAAAATCTGAAGGATCATCCTACAGAATGAATAAAAAATAAATAATAAACTATAAAGCTGTGCTTTAAATATGTTGTGTATTTAAGAAAACCTTACCAGTTCTCAGTAAGAGCTCACAACTAAAGTAATTAGGCAGTTCTTTAATGACTTTCCTCCAGCTTTAGTATGCTTTTATACACTCAAGTTTTTTCCTAGAATAACTTGCGAAGACATCATGTGTTGTACCACAATCCCCTCTTTTACTACTTATTGATAATTTCTGTAAGACACACAGGCATCTTTAGGTTTGGCCAATCATGCTCCCTGCATTCCTTCTAGGTAACACACAACCGTCATTTTAGTGTTCTAAAGGTGACTACCACTTCCTACTAAATCAATTGCCCTTGCAATACTAAAAGCAGTGTCTTTTAGTCTGTCAGAAAGTATCAGTAAACATGGAAGAATAATACCTATTTAGTTGTTGAAGAACAAAGCATAGAGTAGGCATGAGCAAAGGGTGGAGGCCAGAGATCAGTGTACGCCCATATGCAGAGCAAGTTCATCTTCATCATCTGCTTTCCCAGTCCACAGATAGTAAAATAAGAAGATGTATGGAAGAAAGAGACATATGACAAGGTCCTGTTCCATGTTGTCACTGAGAAATAACAGATGCATGAAATTTGGCACATTCCTTTGCAGAGCAAGCTATAATTATTTCGTTGGTTCTCAGGCTACCTTATATTTTAGCAAAATGATCTAGTTATATGCATCTTGGTTAATACTGCAACCTCTAACACTAATACTTGTGGCCGGAGCAGAGAGTTTTTTCTGAGCAATTTCTTCTGTATTTTGTAGGCCTTGCTTGACATGACTTTAGAAGCTGAAAGCTGTGTGAAACTATGCAATGTTTATACTCGTTAGCTGTGTGTTTATAGTTATAAGGTATGAGAAAATGGTATGTTTATAGTAGAAAGCCTTGAGAAACTGGAGATAATGAGACACATGCAGAATCTGTGAAAACCCCTAAAGGTGGATCAATAGGAGGGACTTTGTATGTCAAAATTATCTCAGACCTCATGGACAGAGCACCAAATCCAATGAACTGAAGGCATGAGATGTGTGCACAGACTGAGCTATCGAATCACCTTGTTGTAAGCATGTACCCAGAACAAACTAAACTGTATAAAAGTTAACTCATTTAAATAATAAATTGGACATCGCTTTGGTCACATTGATCGTCCACGCATTGTTCCTGAACTCCTGCTGTCCACAAATACTAAACCTCAGAAGGACTTTAAAGTTAGGCTGCTGTCAGTAATTGCCTGCTGAGGCCACAAAGAGGTGTTTTTGTCAGAGCTGCTATCCATGACAACCATAATTTAGA
Organism: Manacus vitellinus; assembly: GCF_001715985.3. Taxonomy (NCBI): domain Eukaryota; kingdom Metazoa; phylum Chordata; class Aves; order Passeriformes; family Pipridae; genus Manacus; species Manacus vitellinus. The sequence continues at coordinate 28,174 of NW_021940478.1, forward strand.
ATTTAAAGGTTGTATTAAAAATGTTCATATTCATGTAAAAGATTCCATTAGGGTAACCTAGACCATTTCCATGAAATAGACTGGTCTTTGGGAATGACAGAGAATTTTATCAATATTACTAGTTTTACATTGGATCAAATACAGGCATACAAAAATGGTAAATTACATTCCATGGATCATTTTGCTATATGAGAAGAATTGGTAGCTTTCAGTTAAGAATCTTTGAGAGAAGCTATATAGTATGGGTTTTTATTACCAGGTGATATTAGATCTAGAAGTAGAAATACATTCTGTGATCTGCACCTCTGCACTGAAATTACCTTCTGGCTAGTGTGAAACCCAGGAGTATCAGAATTTGAAGGAAACTTCACTGTGATACAACATTTAGATAACAGTATATTCCTCGGTAGCTGTAGGCATTTTAGAGTGAATTGTAGTTACAATAGAGGCAGTAGTTGTTTAAAGCAAAAGTCTAGAATTTTTTTTAGTAACAAAATGTCTTACTTTCATTGAAGCTGGTAATACATTTGAAGACTGTCTGTGCCCATATCTAAAACCTTTGTGTTTTCTTATATACCTATTTGCATATATGCATCATTCACTACAGCAGAATCTATATACCACTCAGAGGAAAAACAAAAAAATGCAAACCACCAAAACCAAGATCTCTTTTACCAATGGGTAGTGCATTTGGAAAATAAGTTTTTCTTTGTTTGCTTGTTTAATCTGTGATTGTCCATTTTCATAGGTCTTTCTGAGGTATGTAATTTTGATTTTCATATAGTTTTGTGAAGAATGTAAATACTTGATAAGATTATTCAAGTCTTGGGAGGTGAACTGTGCATACGTAACAGATGTAAACTTCTTTGTGGAATTTTTTTACTAGTTTTGCTTTGTGTCTGTGTTTTGTGTTTTCTGATTTTTTTTCTTTAGTGTATTTTTTGTTTGTTTGTTTTTAATAGATGATGGGGTCAAAAGGAATAAAGAAATACAGGTTGGGAAGGCACTTAAATGCTATGGCAAAAACTGGGGAAAAGGAAATACTATTTATCTTCCTCTTTTCTTGGTTGTGCTCAATCTTTGTTTGCATTTATTTCATTTGTCTGAATCACTGAAGGAAAGGAAGTAAATTCTCCTTAAAAGGTGTGTCAGACAAGGTCAAAACACAGATGTATTTCAAGATGTTGTATGCTGGTTTTGGCTGGGATAAAGTTCATTTTCTTCACAGTGGTTAGTATGGGGCTATATTTTGGGTTTGTGCTGAAAACTGTGTTGATAATACAGGGATGTTTTAGATACTGCTGAGTAGTACTTGCACAACATCAAGTCCTTTTTCCTTTCTCGTACTGCCACACTGGTGAGGAGGCTGGGCGTGCATGGGAACTTGGGATGAGACATCTATAGTGTTGTATTTAGTTCTGGGCTCCAACATTTCAGATGGATGTGAAGATCTTCGAATGTGTCCAGAGGAGGGTGACAAAGGTGGTGAAAGGGCTGGGAGGAGTGTCCTGTGAGGAGCAGCTGAGGACTTTGGGCTTGCCTAATTTTTAACAAAGGAGGCTGAGGGCTGACCTCATTGTTCTCTACATCTTGCTGTGGAGATGGAGACGCTGAATTCTTCTCCTTCATATCCAGTGACAGGATGTGTGGAAATAGTTCCAAGCTGTATCAGGCAAGGTTTTGACTGGATTTTGGATAGCTTTTTTTTACCGAGGGAGTGGTCAAACATTGGAACAGGCTTCTAGAGAGGTGGTCAATGCCCCAAACCTCAGTCAATGTTGAAGTGGCATTTGGACAATGACCTTAATAACATGTTTTAGCTTTTCATCAACCCTAGAATGACCAGGCAATGGGGCTAAATGATCAATTTAGGACACTTCCAACTTAAACATTCTGTTCTATTCTATTCTATTTGTTCCATTACATTTCATTCCGTTCTCTTCTGCAGAACTGGAAACAAGATATTGCTTCTGTCTTCTATGTACTTTTCTCTAAATTGTATGGGAGAAAAAAATATAGAATTTGAGCCATAAATATCACCTTAATAAAGTTTTCTGCATTAATTAATTCTGTGATTTTTTAAAAAAGTGTGAACGCAAAGCAGGTCCCAGGAGACAACATTAAAATCTTTCGTGAATTGGAACTGGTGGGAGTTTGTACTAGATGGTATCAAGGGTAAAATCCAGTATAGCTAGGAATGAAAACAGTTTGACCTCAAAAACAAATGGAAAAGAGAATGGTCAGCTCTCAGAATAAAATCCTTTCAAAGAAATATATAGCAGCTGAAATAAAAATGATTCTGCAAAGCAATATACCAGCTGTGAAAATACAAATATAATTTTTTTTCTTCATAGAAGATAAATTAATGATGCAAGCTTCACGAAATAGCAAAAGAATTAATTTTACTGGTCATTGAAACCATTTACAGCTAAACCCCTTCTTCATTTTCCAGGGGTATGAACCAAAAATTAAACAGTAGATAAAAACTTATCTCTATCCAAGATAGCTCCTGTGAAGCCAAAGTAGCTACTTTGATTTTTCAAACAAGATAGGAGTATATATTTTCCATTCTTACTTTGTTCCAGATATATTCTGATCACATTTCCATTGTTATAACCTTTGAGTGGTTTTAGTCAGTGCATTAAGTGGTAAGACTAAAGATTTCCCATATATGATTTGATCTTTCTTTATTTTACTGCATGTGTTTGTTTCATATGCTCCATTGATATCAAGCGATGAGATCCTTATCAAATTTTTCAATATTCTATTTCCCAAGACTACACACAAATAAAACAGTTTTTAAGTTCATTTCTTAATAGTATTTTGGATGAGAATCTGATTTCCTTTCTATCTCTCTAAAAAATAATTTAAAAAAAATGCCTCTATTTCAATACTATTGTGTAAAATGTTTCAGAATCTGGCCACTAAAAGAATGTTGGAGTGTTTTGGCTTTGATTTTATTTTGTGTTTTTTTTTTTTTCTTTTTTTAAGATATGTTACAGTCAAAAAGTCACAAAGTATCCTGATATTTCTTTTTTCTTGCAGAAACATATAGTTTTTGAGCACTGAAGAGTAATGATAAATTATCATTAGAATGAGAAAAAATAGCTTTCAAAAGCTATTGTTGAAAAGAAATATTAAAACAAACTTCATGGAATTAGATATATCTGAGAAATCTGCATTCTCTCAAGCCCATTAACCTTTTCCGAATGTGTCACCCCAGGTCCATATGAATTCACCACCTTTATCCTGCATGCATAGTACACCATCATCTCTCCAAACCAACTTGCTAAATCATCCTTACCCTTCATCGCCAATGTTTGTCTCAATGTGAGTGTTTGTGAGTGTTTGAGGCATTTTTTTTAATCTTCCTTTCTAATCATCCCTTTGTTCCACAGTACACTAACGACAATGAGAATCAAACCGGATGGTCTAGGGTGCTCTTTATGCTACATTGAGTTATTGTCTGAGGAAATAGATTTTAAAGCTGAGAGAAATCATTAGATCATTAACCTGTTTTCACAGTATATCACAACCATTATATTTCACCCAGCTATCGCTCTAATAGATTTCTGAGATTAAACATTGATAAAAGGCAACGAAGCCCCACTGTTCCAATTGTAAAGATCTTTTTAATACAGATAGCCTCTGCATGATCCTATTCAGCTTTTCGGTTAGGAGAACTGGTTTTGACACCATGGATCAAAGTTCTAGTTCACGCAGAGCATGCACCAACAGATGCTAATTAAAACTTAAAAGGACATTAATAAGTTGACATATTCTTTAAACTGTCACTGGTTTTCTTATAAACAACATATTCTAACTCAAGCAGAAGTTGCAAAAAGTATTACTAGTTGAATATTTTTTCTGTTATGTGGAATATCCTTTTAAATCATCATAATAGTTTCTTTGGCTGTCAAAGTACAAGCAGCTGGAACTTTTGTCATTGTTACTAAGAGAAATCAAGATGTAGCTTCTGGGGTTTTTTTGGTGTAACAATTTAAATATAGGCTAAATAAGCTGTAATCATTTTTATCTCCAGCCACTGTGATAGCAAGCAAGTAATATTAAACCATATGTTCATAGTTAGAATGTTCAGGAAGGGAGCTGCCTCTGTCAGCAGTTTGTATATCAGCTGCACTTCTGCCATATTTTGCCACCTTGCTGGATGAAAATGAATGCAAAGAAGAGTCACCTGAAGAAAGTGAACAGCTGACTAAGCATTAAATTTAATGAGAGCATAGAGATCTATGAGGAGCAGTTGGAAGGGGGAAATGGCACAGGTGAACTCATCCACTTACTTCCAAAATAACTGTGACATTATTCAGAAAGAAAGTTGGGAAATGGATAGACTATATACTTTGAAACAGATGCAAAATAGGAAAAGACTGAATGCTTTCATCTAAGGACCTGACAGCCAAGGTGAATGGCTTTTCTTTCTGGTATATCTTTCATAGAGAAGAAAATCAAGACATGACATGCTGGTTTTGGGGTAGAGTTAATTTTCTTCACAGAAAATTAACTAGGCTATGTTTTGGATTTGTACTGGAAACAGTATTGATAATATAATGATGCTTTTGTGACTGCTGACTGAGCAGTCCTCATACAAAACCCTTTCCACTTCTTGTATTCTCTACCAGTCTGAAGACTGGGGGTGCACAAGAAGATGGGAGGGGACAGAGTTAGGACAGCTGACCCAAACTGACCAAAGGGTTATTCCATACCATGTGGTATCATATTTAGCATATGAAGCTGAGAGAAGAAAGAGGAATGGGGGAACATTTGGAGTGATGGCATTTGTCTTCTTGAGTAACCGATACATGTGATGGAGCACTGTTTTTGGGAAATGGCTGAACACTTGCTTGCCCGTGGAAAGTAGTTTATGAATTTCTTGTTTTGCTTTACTTGTGTATGTGGCTTTTTTTTTCTGTATTAAACTATCTTTATCTCAATTCACGTGTTTCTTCACTTTTACTCTTCCAGTTATCTCCCTCCTAGAACCAGTGGAGAGGAAGGGAGTGAAAGACTGCATGGTGCTTGATTGCTGGCTGGGGTTAAACCATGACACATGAGTCTGTACTTGTGTTTATAAATATAGCTTACATTTTAAAAGTAAAGAACTAAGGCTAGAATCTTACTTTTTTCACTTTTAATGCAGTCTTTAAAAAGCATATAGTTTCCAGTTTGCTTTTTCTCCCAATGTCCTTCCCTCTGTCTTATCTGAAAACTCCATCACACGGAAACCTACTGTGGAGACAAGTGAGTAACTGTGCAAACTGCTGCCATTTGAGTTAATGAAGTTACAGAGGGTTTTGAGGGAATTAATTTGTTAGTGATTTTTTGGATTTTTTTTTTCACTTTAAGTATGAGAAGAGAAAGGTATGCTGATGAAGGTAAACTTCCACCTATGTAACCTTGATGTGCTCTTTTTCCAAATGGTTTCCATCCAGCCTCTTTTCATTTTCATCTGTAGTTCTTACCCCAGGCTCATTCTCCTTGTCAGACACTAGCTTACAGTGGGGTAGTGGGGAAGAAATGTTACATTCTTGTCTGAATCAAAATGAGGCAGAATACAGCATTGCAGTTTCTGTATAGAACATTTCATTTCAGTCATACTATGTGGAAGTGAAAATTTAAGTTCTGTTTCAAATGTATTTTAATAATGAAATAATAGCATGTTAAAAAAAGTTTATTGTGATCATGTTCAATAGCATTTCCTTGAGGTTTGCTTTTTCCTGTGTTCCCTGTTAACCTTAGTATTGTACCTATACATTTATACTACCATAAATATGTTTTGTGTGTGTGTGTGTGTGTGTGTGTGTGTGTGTGTGTAGTATCATGTATTGGTGCCAGCTTGTAAGTTATAAGACAAATTCTCACTAAACTATTTTCAGCTAAGCTTATAGTATATATTATAACTTAATACTTTCTTATATGTTCTTTATTATGTTTTAGTTTGTGAATGATCCTTCCTAGGGATTAAGAATGAAGAACAATATAAATTATCACCAAGACTTTCTGCCGTAGAAATAGCTAGTGGAAATCAGAGGGCAAAGTAGCAAAAGGCGGAAGTAATCCTTTAGAGTGAACTCTGCAAGGAAAGTCAGAGGAATCCCACTCAACTTGGGCACTGTATAAAAGAGAGAGTTGAAACTCATTATAATACAAGTGTCTGAGAAGATATGAAGTTTTTCCTCTTTTCCTTGGTTCATCTTTCTTCATATCACAAATCCTCTTCAGGTTTTCTCTTCTACTAAATTAGTTTTGAGAGCATGACCCAGATTTGGGGAAAAAGCAGGTAGGGTTTTAGGAGGGGGAATACCATTATGAGTTATAGTTTATATTTCTTTCCTAGAAAGAGGACCTCTGAGACAGATGGGAACAACACTTTATATAAAACAAATCATTCTATTAATGTCTAATCAAACCGCTTTGCAAGATAAATTTTTGATACACTGTATCTATTGTGCCTTAATACTGCTCCTTAAAATTTAACTACTCTTTGTTTTGCTAATTTCAGTTATCACAAAGTCAAATCTAAGTAATTTAATATCAGAATGTGCTGAGGAACTTACTTTTAATGGAAAAAAAAATAAAAATGTTTTTCTTTTTGCAGCCACTGATTCTGGAAGCTCAATTCAACCATTCTAATGCCAAGATAAGGCTTTCTATAATCTGCAAGGGTTGTTTTTCATTGGATAATCTTTTGCAGGTCTCTTTAATGACTTGCACCTGCTCTAATGTAGAAAGACATCCTTGAATTTGAAGGCAAATAGTTAAGGCAGTTTTAAGCTACCTTTTATATTTTCCAATCCATGTCTACTCTGGTGCCTGTGAAAAGTAGCAGAAAATCCTGGAAACTCGTTCTATAATGCATGTCTTATATACCAATATGCTGTGCTAGAGCACTGGTGTCCTGCAGTACCTTTTTCACCCCCAACTATATTAGAGGTTCACCAGCTCTGCCTGTAGCCAGATTTGCATATGCTCATTACTGCATTGCCTTGTGGCTGTTTTCCTCAGTGCCTGAACCAAGGGAATCCTCCTACAACTAGAAATAAGACTTTATAGCTCCTCTGCCTCATGGGCCTTAGATACAATGCTTAGAATAAGTTCAGCTCCTGAAATAGAATTCAATAAATCCAGCTATTTTTCAAAAATGTCATCTGTTTGGTGTGAGGTTATAAAGAGCTTGTAGTTGAATTAGTGTTCTGCTGTCACAAATGTAAGTCAATACCAAATAATCAGGTGGATATAGCCTCCAAAGTAGGAATTACTGTTGATTAAGAGCTGTGCAGAAGTCATGATAAGGGCACAGTCTCGGTTTCAAATTACTTCAATCTTTTTGTGCAATACATCTTGATGCAGCAAAACCTTCTTAAATAGTAAAGCCGAAAAATGAGTTTGAGGTTGATGTGGGTAAACATCACAACTCAAACAGGACACTGAGAGAGAGGGATAGATATAAAAATATGCAAAATTTCCTGATGTGAACCTGTATTTGTAATGGCTGTTATATACATCAAGGAGACAGTAGCTGCTTACAAACCATATTTTTTTGTATGTAATTCACTCATTGTTTAGTGATGGCTGACAATCAGTCCTACATGTTGATTGCTACTGTTAATGCACAATTATTGTAACTACAAAATCTAGTTAAAAAAATCTTCTCTATTATATATAGGCTGCAAAATTAATCCTTTAGATAGAGCAAGGTCTACTTTAGTAGAAGTGACTTTTGCTAGTAAAAAACAAGCTTATTCAGTTTCAATACAACATGTCTTAGAAGAATGGACATGCCTGCTTAGACTGCCTAATGCTGAGATACTATTGCTCCATGTATTCTTTAGAGTGAATTCTGAATAATATAAATCAATATTAAAAATTACTTCTTTGAGGGGGAAACTGCAAAGACAGTTTTATTAGCTGTAGACTTACTCTGTCTTTTGTATTATAAGTAACTTCAAACTATGACATTATTTTTAGCTAAAAAAACCACAACCCAAATGTTTCTTTCAATCTGTTGCTTAGAGAACAGAGCAGAAACAATATGCCTTATAGCTTACAATACTAGTCTACTGAAAGTCTGTGGCTGAGATTTCTCCCTGTTTTCCTTTTCCATAATGTTATACTCCACTAAATATGGCCTAGTATTTAAGTTTTGCTTTCAGGTGTGAGAAAAGAACTCTCTAATGTTGGGCAAGTTTATGAGGACAGACTGCTTTAACTATGCATATGCTACATCAGAGCTGGCTGGAAGGTCTGATCAATAGCCCACAACATAACTGTTTGCAGGGAAGAGATTGCTTTAAGGAGTGGGGTCTTTGCATAGTCAGGCTATGGAAAGAAAGGAGAATATTCTGGAAATCCAGCAGTCTGTGAGGATAAAAGACAGGATGTAGCATACAAGGTCACAGCAGGGTGATTTTCAATTTATTTTTTCTGTCTGATAAGACTGGAGAAGTACATTTTTGAAAGGTTGTTTCTCCAATTGTAAGAGGTGAGCGTGGTTCCACAAGCTCTCTCATGATTTTGTAGCGTGTTGGTTCAACTACAAAGCTCTACCTTGCTGTTCTAAGTTCATTACTAAACTGTAATATTTGTAGGTGCTTTGTGTTTTACTTTAATCTTTTGTCTTGTATTGCTTGATCCCTAATATTGCAATGTATTGTGTTGTTATTCCTTTCTGTGAGCTGAAAATTTATTCTCTTTAGTGATGCAGCAGGTATGGTTTTTCAAGCTCAGTTTGACTTGTGGCTGCTAACAGGGGAACATTTCCCCCTTCATCCACCTCCCTTTAATAACAAACAAACAAACAAACAAAAAGAGTTTTGGTTAAAAAGAGCTGTGAAAATGAAAGCTTCACCATCTAAAAATAAAAAGGAACTGATGACACCTTTTGTATTTACTGACACTAGCAGTGCAATTTCTCAATCTTGTGTGACTCTGCTTTTGTTCCCTATGCCAATAGAAGATTTGAACTCCGCATGGATTGCAGGGCTGAACCTTATCTATTTTAGTGGGACTTTGTGCAATATTAAGGAACTGTCTTCATAAAAATGTGTTATAGAACTGAAATCTCAAGTCAAGGAGAGGCTCCAACACCCATTGCAGAGATGCTCTTACTGCTATTAGCTGATTTCCAGCCCTCTAATATACAAATTCCATATTCTGTCACTAATTATATCTAAAATCTGTGTGTTGCGGTTTAATTTTTGGTGGACTCAGATTGTGAGAAATGCCAAGGATAATAAGACCAGATATAATGTGCCTTACTGTGCCAAGAAATGTCCTGTTCAGAAGATGGACAGCTTTATGTTGATCAAAGTTTAGCTGTCTCTGTCTTCTGTGGTTGATTTAGCTTGTGCCATATATAGAGTTATAGAATGCATTAATGAACATCCACAAGTCTGTTAAAAGAGGAAGAATGAAAACAAAAACAATGTGAGCAATTACCAGAAAGTATCAATACAAATGCAGATGTTCTTATCAATGTTCATACCACAAAACCAATCTCTCCATCCATTTGATTTCTGCTCATGGATGGATTACCTGTCTCTTTTTTTAAAAAAATGTAATCCATTAAAAGGCTGCATCTCAGTTCAGATCAGGGTGATTAGGCATGGTTCGAGTTATGCTATAGTTGTGCCAGGGTCTGGTTCTGTCTCAAGCTCTCCCTGAACAGGCATTGACCTTTCATTGATTAAGATCAATCCTGACTTGTTAACCTTGCCTTTGGTTGAAGATCACAGGACTGTCATTGGAACCTCCTCAGGTGCTGCAAGGTGACACCCTGGCAGTGAAGGTACTGCCTGTACTCTCAGAGTTGGTTCCTGCTTCATCCTTCCTTGAAGTGCAACCCTACTCTTGCTGCTCTCTAATAGAAGATTTCAAAAGCAGGTCACAAGTAGCCACCTCTACAATGAAATCGTTAGCTAAAGGTCATGCAAATCGATAGCAGAAGCAGGAAAAGGCATGGGCAACTGGTCTGTGACCTATCCGAGCTTCATGATTTACACACTGCTCCTCCTGTGAATCACTTGTCATTAGAGTGGTACAGCATTGTACTTGGCAGTTACTCACAAGTTCAAGTGAAAGGCATTGTTAAATATTCTCTGATCAGGTCCTTTTAGATACTCCATGCATAGAAGATGTGATGTTTAATGTTCAATTTTTTCAAAGTCAATGCTACACAGGATTTCTGATTTAGCACAGTGGTACAAAATATAATGAAAGCACAATAAAAATGCAAGGTACATTTAGGAAAATAGAGCAATTGCAATACAAAGTTCAGTGCCAATACCAGTGTGATTCCCCTTGCCAGTCTCTATAATATGTTCGCTGTCATGACATTGGGCATCTTCAGTTGCAAGAAAGAAATACATGGGTGAAGCCTACTCAAGCCTGTTGCTGTATTCAGAATTCTTTTACTACTTGTCCAGTTTTATAATCTATGCTGGCCTGGGTCACACATTCATTCCTCCCATACTGGTCTGGCTAACTCTGGAAGGCATTCATAGTCTTTTTGCGAACTCAAGGAGAAACATTTACACCACCCCTTGATCCACTCAGCTGTTAATAACTGTTTATCTGAAACAAAAGCCACCTTCCCATCTCCTTTATGTTGCAATACAGTCAGCTCCTTTGCAGCAGCTGACATGTTACAACCTGTATTACTCCCTGAGGAATTTTTTTAAAGCCTTATGCTTCAAGAATTATGATGAAAGTAAAGAATTTAGGAGCAGCTACGTGGATAGTGAGAAACAGTCACTAACAGTGTCTCATAAAAAGTAATTAATTTAATGCAAAATAAATATTCTTTTGATCATGTACTTCTGATAATGTACTCAATTTCTGGTTTGTATTATATCGAACACAGCTTTCAGGAAATAATTTGTTTTACTATTGCAAACATTTATGTATGCTATAGTAAAAAAGAAAGAAGGACTACATTTCAGTGAAGAAACTTAAATATGAGATCTTAAAAATTTTGTCTCGAGATGCTTTACAATATTCTTGTGACAATATGAAAAAATAAACTAACAGTCACTGTTTTGGGTGGGGGAGTGTAGACTAGATAAAACATTAAAAAAAAGAAAGCTTTTGCACAATTATTTCTGCTGCAATGTCTTGAATGTCTCATTATGTCAAGTGATTTACTGAACAAATATTTACACTTTTTCTATCTCTTTGCTAATGACAACATATTAAGTTCTGATTAGCTATTCTTTACTGCAACAGCTGAGAGATGTTCTACTTGCACTATTTTCATATTTCAATGAAAAAGAATTGGTTAGACTCTGTAAGTTTAAAAAGAAAGGAGGAATGATTAAATTATGAATCTTTGTATATTTTCCTGAAGGAAGACTTCAGGCACCTTATGCGGAGTTTTTATAATTTAAATTTGAAAGCAATATAAGAACAAACTGTTCAGGTAGGTGTTCAAAGCAAAGTTATCAATACAATTGGTACTTGTACAGTTGTATTTCATATGGAATTATGACTACTTTACTTAAAGCTTCCAGTGCTTTGCCTAAGTACCTCACATAGTAAAACTATGAGGCACAACAGAGTTGTGAAATGTTGATACTTCTCAGTTACTGAATGCCATCATAGGCAGGAAGAGACTTAAAATACCTCCTTTCAGCATTTAGTCTAATTCTGAATCTCCTATCTCCAAATTTTTTGAAGAATAGATGTGGTCAAGTATTGTTATGTTTTAATCCAGGTATTTAGCAACTTCTTTCTGGTATTTTCTCTCAGAAGCAGCTATTGTAGGTACCAAAGAAGGAAAATGACTCATGGAGTAAAATGCGACTTAAATGGGAACAATATTCAATGGAAATTAGAATAGCAAGCTACCAGTAGATTTCTACTCTGCTGCAAGCAATATAGCTACATGTTGTACAGTTTAGGATTCTATATATTTCTCAGAAAAAAACCTGTATATAGTTATATTAACCTTGTGCCATACATTAGCATACTTCTCTTTTTCCATTCTGTGTAAAGATGAACATGCAAGCATATGCTGAATGCTCTACAACAATATGTAGTAGTAGAACAGTACCTCAATGTGTATGAAAGTAAACTAAATATTTTAAATTGAAAGTTATTTTGTTGTAGTTGTTGTTGAAAATACTCACTTGAAAAAAAAGAGACGTTAGCACCTCTCTGAAAAACCATAAGTTATTTATTTACGAGTCAGTTGGCAGCTATCACAAATTTTCTGTAGCCACAAGTGTAGCTAGAAAATATGTTCATTCAAGGACCACTGAGTTGTGGTCCTTACGAAATTCTTCCAAATGAACCAAAAGGTGAGACAGTAATTATCTCACTATTAAGCTAGATGATACACAGTGGGAGATGGAGAGTAACATGTTGAAAACTTTATGTTTGGATAATGAAGAAACTAAAAAAATATTAATCCCACTTACCAGTTGACAATAATATCTTTAAGAAATAGTGTCAGCAAAAAATTAATACTCCTGTTACAACTCTAGTATCCAATTTAAAGAATAGGTTACTTGAACACTCATTCAGTTTATTGCACTAGAGTTTGTGCATTCTGTGTACCAAAGGAACATGTCTAACATTCAAGTCAAGAATTTAGTCTAAACCTAACATTTTAAAGGTTTAATCAAAGAATTACTATTAGTCTAGTTGCAAGTATGCTAACACTTAGCATTCAAATTGTATGCCATTAAAATTATAGAAACAAAATTTCTGGTATTTACCCTTCTCTGTGATGTTCTACTCCCACTTCCACTGCTCCTGGGGATATTAGGGTCAGTGGCGGCACTGTGGTTTTGGTGTTAGAGGGAGCTATCGGCATCCAGAGTCCTTCACCAGAAGCAAAGTGAGGTTGATGATTTCTTCCTCCTCATTCCTTTGTCTACTTTTGGTAATTTGTATCAATTTGCTAACACATATCTCTCTTTTATTTTGTTTACAATTCCCCTTTGGATCCCAATTTGTTATATAGAGTGTCTTACATGGATAGTGGATACTTTTCGGGGTTTTGTTACCCTTAAAACTGTTTTTACCAGCTCCTATGACTATGTCCTTTTAATGAACAGTGAAGGACCATTGATGACTTGTTCATAGCCTTCGAGCCTCCTCTGTTTATCTATCTTGCATTTGATTTTAGGGTCACAGATAGGTATTTCATCCTACACAGATTAAGTAAGCTATTGTCATGCCCTGAGCATGACCTCTTCTCTCCTCCTTCCATGGCTTTTGCAGTCTGGGCCTGGGCCCAGGCCCAGGTTTTGGCGCAATTGTGCGGTTTTGAATCTGGCTGCTAGTGAAAGATTTAATTGTACAAACATGCTGTGAGACGTGTGTGCTGGGGAGCCATGCTGGAGCTGCCCCAACAGTTGTTACTATAGTTGTATGTACAACAACAGCCACACAATAACTGATAAAGCTAAACAAGAGGTAGAAATACGGAAGGGTAATCTAATCAAGTGGTGGTTAGATATATTGCTGTTACAGCTAGAAAAGCAAAGACATGGCTCTGGATAGGCAAGATGAGTCCAAGTAAGGCCTGACACCATCCGAGGGCCATGAGCCTGACAAAACACTTGTGGTCTGTTACTGGCAGTGGCAACGCCATCCCTTGTGGGCTACAGGGCTATACTACACCTCTCATTTTTCAACACCCTCACATTTATTCATCTTCACTAGAGTCTATGTGTCTTCTGTTAACCAGATAAAACACACAGTAAACTGCTGGGAAAAAAGCTGTATTTGGGGACTGAAAAAAGAGTGGTTAACTTTCCTTTCTGCATGAAGAGTAGAGTTACATTCTGACCTTTAGAAATATTATTCCCCTATTAGAAAAAGAAAAAGGAAAGGGCTACACTGTCATGTCTATCCTTAAATGCCTAGACAGACTTTCTATTTAGATTGGCCTTATATTCTTGGATTTTAAACCCTGTAGGACTCATTTAATATACTTCATGTATTTTTCAATGTTCTGAGATACTTTTGTTGTTTTTCCCTGAAGTTAATATAATTCTTTTACTGTTTTTCACAATATCAATACTGTTGATGAGAGATCTTTCTCTACAACTTCTGCTGCATTCTGTCACGTCCCTTCCTTTTTTTTCGGATTAATTCTAAAAGACAGAAATCCAGGGAAATACATGTTTTGACTTCAGGGGGATGATTCTCTTAATTCTGATATGCAATGTATCATTTTTCTGAGGAGGACTATCAAAATAACAAGAATAGGAAAAAAACTCTTTAAATTTGGCATGCTAATTCTGTTGTTTATTACAAGTGTTTTAAAACCTTTCAGAAGGTGAACTAATGCCCTGACCTACTGAAATTTTAGGTAAGTGATTAAGCATCCTAGCTGGTGTACAGATAGAATTAATTTCAGAATACTAGATATTATGGGTAGAATTTTTGAAACATGATTCAGGTGGACTATGCCATTCGGTCATCATTTTTTAAGACTATTCGGCACAGTTCTATAGTTACCGGTTGTGAAATCAGTTTAAACAATGGTTCGTCAATTTCTATAAGTACTTTGATAAAAAGTTTTTGGGTACCAGTACATGCAGGTCTGTAGGACCTGCCATAATGTACTCTGTATCTGTTTTCTCCCTTTCCTCTCTTCAGCAGACTTTCACATAATTGAGTACTATCATCACGTTATCTGTTGCATGTCCAGGACAGTTTTCACTGCGAAAGGCTACTTCATTCAGTCTTTTTTTCAGCGGCAGTTCTGGGAAATATGATTCTATTGATACTTTTCAAACAGGTTTATCTTACTCCAGGTTTAGAGTTCAGAACTATTCACGGTATTATACCTTTGGATTTAATGAGATATGGTACTGTTTATTTTCTCAGTGCAGCATCTGTCTTGGTTAGAACACTACGGCAATGCTGATTCAATTGATCTTATGTCTTGCTGTCATTCATGGCTTCTCTTTCCTGAACAGCTGCATCTCAGGATATTGTTCCTTATCCTATAATTATGCAGCTGATGGTTTCTGCTTGAATATAGTATTTTGCAGTTGGTCCTGATGACTTTTATAAGATTTCTTTTTCTCTTCAGAAATCTGAAAAAATACTTCCATAATCACTTTTGTAGTCATATATGGGGAACTAGACCTAGTTTTTTTGTATTGCGCTGTGTGCCCAGTTTGACATGCTTTAATTTTCAAGACTACTGTGTATATTGTAACAATTTATGTTCTCTTGGCAATGTCTATTCCTATCACAATTTGATGAGTTTCCCATGAGGTTATCTGCTTTACATTTCTAAAGAATATATGCATCTGATATTATAGTGGTGCCTTAAATCCCCTTTTTCCTTGACTGCAAAATCTGTGGGATTCTAGGTTTTACACATGCTCATGTTGCATGTAGGCAAAAAACAGGACAAACTTGCAATCAATTCAAAGGATCTGCTCATTTGCTTTGTTTCCAGTTTGAAATGAGGAGGGACGAGTGTTACATACAAGTAATTTTTTGTGTCTTTTCTCTAAAGACAACTTCTCAGTCTTGTTGAGATCCTATTGTTTTTGTTATTCTAGGCTTTTAGGTAGATATGAGGAAAACCCTTTCAGTTTATGCATAGTACCAATTTCCAGAGGTTTAATGTGTTACTTTTAATGTGTAACTGTAAAAAGTTCCCACACAAATTAGTAAGATGTTTTTTGGCCATATACCTGCTAAATTGCACTTGCCAATCAAGTCTCTGTGAGTATATGTAAGATGATGAAAAGTAGCTAAATAAAGCATGCATCTGAAGATTCAGTTAATCAGATAGAAAATTTTGGAGTTTACAGAAGAAAATGCACAATGTTTTAATTGAAACCCAGGATCTGATAAAAGCTGAAACATATATTTGTACATGAACCAAAATATGAATTAAAACTATTCTGTATCTTTATATGTGCAAATGATAATCACATTCTATATTGTGAAAAGTTTTAGGCTCACTCCATTCAGTTGCTCTTTCAACACTAATTTTGGTATTTGCCTTCCCTAAAGAACTGAGGTCAGCAAAACTGTAACTATTCTTAGATACCCTTGTTTCACCTTTGGGAACTTCAGAATCTATGATTTTGCTAATGGTAAGTACATAGCATGTACTATCCTTGTGTATATTCCTCTGGGGTTTTCTGAGAGGGAAGATGTGCTCACTGAACTTTATGGTATTTCTTATTTGATACTTAAGTAATTTAGTAGAGATAATACTATCCTGGTTTCATTGGCATACAAATACACATATCCATGTTTTTTACCTGCAAAAGCAATTCATCCAAGTCAGGGGAGTTTAGAAGTGCAGAAATACTGTAATAGCTGTATTTATCTTTGGTCTCTAAGGATTAAACATCAAAATTTTTAATGAGTAATTTAATAAAATAGTGAGCAAAGGATATCCAGTACAGCAGGTTGAAGGAGGTGATTCCCCTTCACTTTTCAGCTCTTGTGAGACCCCAGCTGGAATACTGCTTCATATAGCTCTGGAGCCTCCAACATAAGGAGACATGGACCTGTTGGAGCAAGTCCAGAGGAGAGATACTAAGTTGATCAGTGGGCTGGAGCACCTCTCCTATGAAGACAGGCTGAACAAGCTGGGGTTGTTCTGCTTGGAGAAGAGAAGGGAGACCTTATAGTAGCCTTTAAGACCTAAAGGGATCTACAAGAGAGCTGGAGAGGGACTTTTGACAAGGGTATTTAGTGATAGGGCAAGGGGGAATGGCTTCAAACTGAAAGAAGGTTTAGAATAGGTATTAGGAAGAAGTTCTTTGCTGTGAGGGTGGTGAGGCATTGGAAAATGTTGCCCAGAGAAGCTGTGGTTGCCCCACCCATGGAAGTGTTCAAGGCCAGGTTAGATGATACTTTGAGCAACTGGGTGGACCTGACACCTTGGAAGGTCTCAAGCAGACTAAGCCCTCAAAAAAGCAGAGTGATTGGCTTTCCTGTCTTCCTTCTCTCTCATCTGAAACTCCTAGCTACAGAAGATAGGAGCACTGGGCTATCAATTCTCATTACAGAACAGATATGTAAAAGGAACATCCTTCTTTTCATCTCTAGGAAGTCAGAAAATAGACATTGCCATCTCACTGGAGCTTCTGTAATGGTTCTATTAGAGCTGACTCTTTAACCAGGGGTCGATGAGATATTTCTGGTTTTGCTTTACCCAGTTGCAGCATCTTGTTGCTGACTGTTTTTCAAAGATCAGAGTTAGACAATTTCTGTGCGTTGTCACAGGTGGTCCTGTTAATATACATGTTTTCTGTTCTACGTCCTCCACCTCTTCCTCAGTGAATTGAGGTTACTGGATGTCTATCTGTAATCTATCTTAGATATCTTCATCTCACTAACTCTTTTATTTATATTATTTTTGTGCTTTTACATGATTTACATATAAAATCTGTGACATTTTTGTACTTCAGCAGTAATAAAACAATGTTACAACAATAGAAAAAAATCTATACTTACTGAATGCTAAATTAAACATACTATAATAATTTTCATAAACCACTGGCTTGCTGATTTGGTGTATCAAGTTGCTGCCATATTCAAAGCACATAGGAGAGGAAGTGAAGGTGAGGAGAAGAAAGTATTTTGTCCTGGAACTCAGCATGACAGGCATAATTTTACTGTTACTCTTTCAGTGAGCTCCTGACACAGTCGGTCACTGTAAACTTTGAGCCTGAATCCAAATAATTAAGCCATTGACTTTGAAAAGACCTAAGCATGCAAATTACTTTCATCTCATGAATACTACTATTGATTTTGATGAGACTGTAGAAGTTTATGAAGTCATGGGGGTGCATAAGCTTTAGGATTCAAGCCTGAGGCCAGAGATAATCTCATTATTTTTGTGTTTGAGGTTCTATAAGACAACAAAGAACATACCTCACAATTCAGTTCACGTTTATCAAAACTATTTTCTTTTTATTATGTTTTCTTTCCAGGTGTGGAATTTCAGTATTATCACAGTTAGAATGAAAATTGGCACAGGACATAATTTTGTCTTTGGCAAAGAAACATGTAATAAAGAAAACTAAACCAACTCTTAACCATATCAACACAAATATGCATGTGATGAATGTGTCAGAATATATTAGCTGTGTTCTACCTAAAGAATCATTAATAGCATTACTAATACTATGATCACCCAGTGGAAGAAAAGATGTGAGAGTCTTTTCAAGTACTATGAATTTCTGAAGTTGAGTTAAACTGTCTTAAATTATTTCCTAATAGTTTAAGTATCACAGGCAATTGTGTTAAAATCTAGGTGAGTTAGACCACTTTTTGAGCCTAATAATTCATGATCTGAAACATATCCATCTACTGTGTGACTCAGTAACAGTTATCTAGAGGACCTCATCTTGTTCTTGAATCATAAAATATAAGTGAGAGAGGGAAGGCACAGGACTCCTTGACCTTTGTCGGGTTTTGTAAGAATCCAAGGGACTATGTATGGATAACAGCCATATGTCACAGTCTCTGTGTCAGACTTAATAGCTGGCAGGTCATATTTATTTATGATACCTAAAAATGTTGCACTAGATCAAAGTGGGCACATTACCAAGGCGTACCTCAAGTATTCATGCAACCAAGATTTATTTCTTTCTTTTGTCTTTGCTGCATCAATATTGCAGTAGTCTGTACATTTAGACTGTGTAAAATATGGAAAGGGAAAATAGAAGCACTTTTTGTGCATTTCATATGGCTTCCTCTGATACTTCACTGGGTCGGTTTTCAGTATAAAATCAGGTAATGTGGAATCTGATGTGTATTTGGAGAACACAGCTGGGCAAGTATGCCAGTTGACTATCTGCAAATGTCAGCATGAATTTAAGCTGGCCCTGGCGATGTCTAGGTGAAGGTGATTGGGGTTGTTTCTGCTCTGTGGAGCTAAGAAATACTTGAGTTGCCTGCTACAAAAAATCTCACATCCAATAACATTCTATCATTAATGGCAATCAGAAGAGATTCTTTGGTCTGAGTTCAGCTGAAAAAAAAGCTGTTTTCTATAAACCACACAAATTCTTGATTTGATTGCCATTTTGACTGAAATAACTTGATTCTGTTGATATTAAAGCTCTATTTCTGGGTCTGTCCTTTTTTTTTTTCTCTTACGAATAGCCTTTAAGTAAAAAGGGAACACTGTAAAAGCTGGCAAAATTATGTACCTGAAAGGTAAGACTTTCAATTTTTCCAAACTCTGTGGTTCTGTTTAACTCTCCATTTGATAAAAATGATTCTGTTGCATTCTTAACAGCCATTATTTCCAAGTTAGGGCACAAATTCTCTCTATTTCTTTTATAATCTGAAATAAAAATATTGAAGTAACAAAAGTCATATGCTTAGTCCTCTTAAGTGAAACCTCAAATTGCACGGTGTCCCTGTTTTGCTTAGTTTCAATGATTATCAGAGCTTTCAAGCATCATGGTAGAAATCTTTTAATGAACTGGTTTACCTCCTCTTTCTTTATATTGTTTCTTTTTTAAAAAACAGTATTATCATTTCATTTTGTGCAAATTCCTATTTCAATTTGACCTTGAATAAAACCCAAAGCACATTTCAAATCAGTGACTGCAAATAAATACCTTAATCCCATAATTGATAAGTAAATTAAAATGATACAACAAAGTTGGAGGAGTACTGCATGTTTGAATTTAAACACTTCTTTTGTTTTTGTCACCTATTATTGGGAACTTAGTATTAGATTTTTTTTTCTACAGATTTTTACAGAACTGGAAGCTGATTTCAAATTTGATGGGTAGCATTTTAGTTGTATTTTTTATTACCACAAACACTAACTGTCCATTTTAGTGGAGACCATAACCTTTTGCCATATGTTCTTTTGCTGTTATGTTTTTTTCAAATATGTTGCTTCCAGACTGCATTTGAGTCCATGCAACGACTTGGCATTTAGTAGGAATAATTTTACTGGTCCAGATACACAGCATTCCTAAGAAAATAATTTGTCCACGTCACAGGTCACAAGGAGTGAGCACTGCAGTCCTTGATTTGATGTCTGAGGCACTCAGAACTACCTGAAGAATGCATGTTGACTGTGTGTTAAGTACAGGGAGCTAGAGAGAAAAAAAAAAAGGCAAATAGAAGGAGAAACTAACCTCTGTCATAGGAGTAAAATAAAAGAAAATCTCAAGTTTTACCAAAACAAAGATAGAGCACTGTTACTACTGAAAAACATCAGTATTTTGATGGAGGCATTCTATATCCTAAAAAGAAATCATCAAAGTTGTTTTCATGCAATGAGGAGGAAAACTATTGGCAAGCACAGACATAGACATAGACATGTGCTTCTGCATTAATTGACCACCTCTTTCTGCTGAAGTAGGAGCAGGTAATTAAAAGATTAATTACAACAGAGAGTGGTAATGTATTCAAAAGTCCTATAATAAGATCTCCACACAAATGTTGACTTCTTTGGATGCAAATTCTTGTGTAGCACAAAGAAATAGTTATAATAAATAGAAGGCAGGCTGCTGACCTGTTTGAAGATTAAAAATATATAACATTTGACAACGACCTTATTATAATATAAAAAAGAGTGTTCATGAATTAGTTTGACTTTGTAAAACTATTCTTTAAAGTATTTTGGTGTGTTCCCTTCACCTGGTATCCCCCTCCTTAATGTGGACTTATGAACTTAGGTTTTATTAGCATTAGTTTAATGCACCTTACTAAGTAATTCAGCAGCTGAGAAACAGCATGAATTTGTCCATGTAGGTAGGTTGGTTTGGAGTTGGCCTTCTCGTACATTTTACATGCTTTCTTTTCATTACTTTTATTTTTTTTTAAGTACAGCTTATAATTTTCTTCATAATACCATTTTCAGCATTTCTTCTTAGCTTTTTTTATCAGTGCAGCACAGCTAGAAAAAAACTAAACATTTTATACTGATGGATTGATTTTAGAACAATGCATAATCTATTTTTCACTTTCTAGGTTCACCTTTCACTTCAGGACCTTTAAAATCGAATGTGGCATAACTGCCACTATATTTTTATCATAATATTTAGATTTGGATAACTGTGTGTGAATTAAACTCCATTTGTAGTGAACTTCTGTGTTGGTTTTGGCTGGGATAAGAGCTAATTTTCTTCATAGCAGCTGCTATGGTTCTGTGTTTTGGATTTGTGACTAAAAGCAGTGCTGATAACATGGAGATGTTTAAGCCATTGCTGAGCATTGCTTACATAGCATCAAGGCCTTTCTTGCTCCTTACACCACCCACAGTGAGTAGGCTGGAGATGCACAAGAATTTGAGAAGGGACACAACTGGAACAGATGACCCCAACTGACCAAAGAGTTATCCCATACCTTATGGAGTCATGCTCAGCACATAAAGCTGAGGGAAGAAGGAGGAAGAGGGGGGATGTTCAGAGTAATTGCATTTGTCTTCTCTGGTTGTTGTTTCATGCGATGGAGCCCTGCTTTCCTGGGACTGGCTGAACACCTGCCTGCCCATGGGAAGTGTTGAATTAATTCCTTGTTTTGTTTTGGTTGCGCACACGGCTTTTACTATCCTTATCAAACTGTATTCGTCTCAATCCACAGGTTTTCTCAGTGTTACCCTTCCACTTCTCTTCCCCCTCCTGCTAAAAGGGAGGGAGGGAGGGAGGGAGGGAGGGAGCGAGTGAGTGAGTGAGTGAGTGAGTGAGTGAGTGAGTGAATGGTTGTGTGGGGCTGAGCTGCTAGCTGAGGTTAAGACAAGACAAACTCTAAATGAAGGATGAACATTTCAGACATTGACTTTACTCATAAATGAAGTGGATAAGGTTAAGTATAACATCTATATTCAATTTTCTGTTGTTTCTAATTTTACATAACTTGAATAATAACTAAAAAAAAAATATATAAAATCTTATCCTTGCCTCTACTACATTTATTCATACTGTCCATTTCTATGAATTAACTGAATTTTACTTTAAGCAAATAATAGAAAAAACAAATACGTTTTGCGTTAGTAATTTTATAATAGGGTGGTTGGATTTTTCTTATGAATATGCGCATTATGATATAAGAAACCCAAAGGGTTTTGTATCAGTATTAAGTATGGTCCAGAAGCTTTAGATTGAATCCAGTCTCTACAACTTTGTTTATAACAGTCATCAAAGGAAGGCATATAGATATCCTGTCTTTGACTGTCGCTGGATGTCAGTAGGTTCATGAACCATGCCAAAATATGTTTTAAATAGTAAAAAAAATTACTAAATACTCATCTGAACTATTTAGTTAATTTTTGTCAGTGATTTGTGGAGGTTTCGTCAGCTTCATGAGAGCTTCATAGCACATCAGCATGTGGTTGTTTGCAACTGTGGAACAGCTAAACCAAAAAATTAATAGCTTTGCATCTTAATATCTTTTCTTATCCTCATTTTTACATAACTGCATTACTTGAAGTAGTTCTTTTAAACTTTGAGAAGAAAAACACTAGGTAGTTGCATCTCATATCATAGTATCTTTATAATTGCTTGAAAAAATTAAAATAGGGACCTACACATTTAAGTTCTGCATAAAGAGTTTTCAAAATAAGCAGAATAAGCCTAAGTAAAATTAAAGTTTAACCAATATTCCCTTAGATGCAGTTCTTCTATTGTCTCTATAACATACACCTTAAGCATATGTAATGACCTGTTACCAGGTGCCTTGAAAAGTAAGAGTCCTGTTTGTCTTCAGTCCTTCATGTGTCCACATCACCAAAAAAAAAAAAAAATTAAACTGAACAATTTAATGAACCAACCTAGCTTATTAGCAAGCAATATCTAGATTGTTGTTGCCAACTGCATAATACAAATATATGGTATACGGTAACACTCCTTTCCTTCAGTGTGCTAATCAGCATTGCTACTTCCTTTTGCTGATTACTAGTGAGGAAGAGTAGACCAAGTAATATTTAGCTAGTGAGAACTCTGGACTAACATTTTCTTGTCTCATGTATACATGACCACTGCATCTTTTGACTGTGATGACGTGCTCTTGTCAAGGCACTATGTTGTTGGGAGAAACATTTTCTATCTCTGTGAAGATACAGTTAGTGAGCTTATCCTTCTGATCTTTATTTCTTTCAAGTAAGTGACTTTAGTTGTTATTGCTTCTTTTCTGCCTGTTATTCCAGCAAACACCTGAAGTACAGCATATCTTGTACCTTTATTAGATATTTTTAGTGTAAATGTTCTGTTTACTATGTATTGGTTTTTTTTTTTGGTCCTGCATTCTCCCCTCCTACCACATCCTCAATCTGAATAAATGGAAAGGGACCTCAAGGTACAAAACATATTTTAACTAGACTCTCAAAATTTCATATCTGTAGTTAGCAAATAAACAAATAAAATCAATATCTCTTTTTAAAAACAAAGGGGAAAAAATTCTCTAATGCAGAAAGCAAAATATATATTAAAAATATATATTCTCTGAAATTCTGAATTATATGTCAGAATATGATAAATTTTATTTTTCAGCATCAGTGTACTTTCACAGGACAAACAAAAAAGGCAACTTGAGAAAGATGTCTGCAGCTCACAGAACATATCACTGTAGGCAAAATATTTTGCCTAGATACAGCACTTTTATATCAACCTTTATTTAAAGCTGTTTAGGAATCTGGGATATAAACTCACAGGCCTTTTACATAGAAATAATTTGGTTTTTTCTCTGCAATTGGAACTTTCTGTAGCATTCAAGCTTGCATCCAACTTGGTTGTACCATGGTCTAGAATTTGGCAGTATGTCCTGGAATTCTGTACAGAACAAAAATAAAAATTATCAGTTAGTAGAAATGTAAATTCCCTATAGTAGCACACTGTGTTGAATCATATTTCTTTATTTCATTTTGTTCTCTCTCTTTGCATCAGTACAGGTCAAAGAGAGTCAAAACTTTTCCCCCCCCCAAAAAGCTATGACCCATCTAAGACGTTATAATGTAGCCATGTGCCATCTGGAAACCTGCACCAGGTACACTTCTGTACCACACGCATAACTGAAAAACAAGAAGACACTCTATTTTTAATGTTTTTATAAAAAGTAAAGTGATTATTCTTTTTTATCTCTTATATTTAAAGGAAAAATGTTATTCTTCATGCACTACAGATAAGATTGCTACTTGCTACAGCCTGTTTGTGTGATTAGTCAGCTTAACAAATCACCTTACTAGCTGATATATCTTACTGGGATTCAAGCCAGACTGCAAAACATTTAGGTGATTGTGGGTTTTACTTAACCTTACCAAGTAACCTGGTTAGACAACATACCCAAATTAGAAGCATTTCACATCAGAAACAGCACAGCCACTCAGAATATATTTGAAGGAATTATAAACCAGACATTCAGTTCCCTGCTCTTTTACTTACTGTGACTCTGTTTTTGGAACTGTGCGAACGATTCAGCTTTCAGGAGACGAATGAAGTATGTCTTCACACTTTGCATGAAGTAATTATTTCCAGTCTTCAAAATAAAATATTCAGAATGTTTATCTTCCTTTACGCCTAAATAAAATGCCAAAATAACTGTAAGTAAAATGGCTTGTCACAAACTCTCTTGTGTTGCTGAAATGGCAGACAGAAAGTGAAAACTCAAATATGGTTAGTTTGATAAAAGAAACATCATAAAATAGACTGTGGCTATTTCTGTACTTTTAAGTTCCTCATTTAAAGGATAATAACAATAAACTCCAGTCTTTTCAAAATCTTGGATTATCTAAAATAATTAAAAATGGTAATATAAATAATTTACTTTTAAAGACTAGGAATGAAAAGTCTGGGGATTTTGTTCTCTACTGGACAGTCTGACACACATAATACAAAAAAATATTTTGGTACAGCTCTAAGAGGAGCTTGACCACAGAAACTTTACATAACTTTGCATTTGCCAGTCTATACTCCTAGATAGCCAGAATAGTTACTAATGTAGATCTAAGTATGAAAATTTTTATGTTATGAAAAGGTAATTAAATCAAGAAGTTAGCATGTATCTAGATTCTCGAAGTACCATGACCTTTTTTTTTCTGCCCAAATTAATACTTGAGATTTAAAGGTAACACTTATGGCATATCAATTTCAACAATTATCATTAAAGGTTTCTCTATTTTAAAGTTTTACTATGAAGTGGTTTTCCTTTTGATGGTGGAGAGAAGATGGTGCAGAAACAACATTCTTTAAACTTTTAGAACTGTGAGTTTCAAAATTGTGTGTGATCTCTGCAAAGCTTGCAGGAAGAGCATTTCACTTCATTGTGGGCAAAATTTCTTCTTCTCAAAGTCAGTATTCCTTCTTATTGTTCCTGATTCATAGAAAACTATTGAGAGATGGGGTAAAAGTACGCAAGTTCCTGTGCTTTCTGTACAGATGGCATTCCTGTATGTCCCTTAGACCAAATATAGGTACATCTTGTCCCAGTTTTCACAAAGTCATACTAGAATCTGCAGTTTCCCTAAAACTGAATGGAGGGGAGGGTGGAGATCATAGTATTTGAAGGGAAGAAGCAATTTAACACAAAATCACTAAGTCAGAACCGTCCTGTTTTTAAATGATAGTTACATGCTGCTAGTCTGGACTACACAGTGTTTTTTGGATATCTGTTCTTGACAGATTTTTTACTGTGTTTGTGTGGATAGCTGGTTTGTTGGTTTGGTGGCTGAAATAAAAAAACAAATTTTTTTTCCTTTTTTGCAAGTCACACAGAATATCTCATTTGACCCAAATGAAATGTATAAATTTGCAGATATTTCACAGATCTATTTCTTCTGTGAGTAAATCACTCTGTTCAGAAACAGTTCAGATGACTTGACCTTGAACAAAGAAATTATTCATCTGAAAATTTGGTCCCAATCCTGACTAGCATTGCACAGTATTAGACTCCTGAAGTCCAAATGTGCTATTTAATTACTTTGTTTTATACCTTTTGAATAATATACATTCCTAGGAAACTGCTGGGTACAAAGCACAGCAGCTCCATTGTTTAACAAGTAAGGTTACTATGGTAGTTGAAGTCCTTTTTACTATGCTTTAGTGTCCTTCAGGGACCCTGGTGAGAATTTTGGCTTTAATATTCAAAGCTCTTTATGCGACTAGACTGTGCCATTTCAGACTGGATAACATTTTCTCTTCCTCAGGTTAACCCTGATTATTGGTGTGACCTGATGATAGAAGTGTAGAAAATTGCAGAAATATTGTGATGAATGTTAATTTTGGCCTTTCTTCTCTACTGAAATATCCTGTCAATTTTATTAAGGAGGACTTCTAAAGGTTGAAGAGTTTTTTGTTGTTATAGAGAATAAATGCACATTATTTATTTGATTTTGTTTATGATATGCAGGTAGCATTCACAGCATCTCTGACAAGCATCAGATTTTGACAACAATTTGTCACAATATCAGAGGAGGTGGGGGAGAAGGTGGTAAAATATGTTCTTAATTTGACTTCATAGATATCCTGATATGTTGTCTGGAAATCCAGGCAAGAATTCAGCAATTTTGTCTTTCACTGGAATATCAAATCTATTAGAAAACAATAGGAGTCAGCACTGCATTCCCTGAGGCTTCTCGCGCATCTGATTTCCCTCTCAGTAACCTTTCAAAATCAGTCACAGATGCTCTTATTCTAGATTATAGTGGCATCTAACCTTTGTAAACTTGGACACTGGAGAGAATTAAAAAAGCAAAGTGTAAAAAGAGATACAATCTTCCATTTCAAAATGTTATCATTTCTGAAAGCAGCAACTATTTCATGACCTATAAAGTTCAAAGTTGTGCTAGCTTACTTTTCTCTTCACTTTTCTAATCTTTTAACCTTGATCATTGCTTATACTTGTTCATATTAGTTCTTAATTTCTCGTTTTTTATATGTTTTTTAAAATGCAGAAAAATGGGTGCTCTGTAGAAATACACTGAACTACTTTAATTAAATGCAGCGGGCTAATACCCTTACTACTGCAGAATTTAATTTGAATCTGGTAGAACTATTTGCAGTAACAGAGTTCATTCTCTCTGGTTCTTAAAAACACTGGCTTTTTTAACAAAGGGGCATAATAACATATTATATTTAGCAGATGACAGAAATAGTAAAATTGGGCAAACTTTCCATGCATCTTTACAATTGCTTTACCTATTAAATGCTGTTTATCTCAACCCATGAATTTTCTCATGTTTATCCTTTCCATTCTCTTTCCCATCCCACTGAGAAGGAGTGAATGAGCAGCTGGGTGGGGCTGAGCTGACTACCCACAACATTTGGACAGTAGTCCATAACCTAAGCCAGAGCTGTCACCATAACCACCAAAAGGACAGCATGATCAAAACATTATCTAAAAATTAAAAAAAAAAAAGTCAAAATACAAAACCACCGAAAACTTGCTATAATTCCTAGGTTCTAATATGAGCATCTCCAAGCCAAGTATGTACAAGGGTCTAATAAAAGAAAATATGCCTTCAGAATTGTAGTTTTCCTGATAAATATCACTCAATATATATGAAAAGAAAAAGAACCCCAAATAACTACAAAAACAAACAAACAAAACTTAAACCACAACCCCACTTCTGTTTAAAATTTTGCTTAGAAAATAAGGGAGGAACACCAGATAGATGGAGAAAACTGCCTTTTTCTTTTGACTTGTTTCCATTTTGAGCAGATGCATCATCTCTTTGCCTGGTGCCATGGTCAACACATCTAGAGAGTATGAAGGTAGAAACAGCTCGAGATTAATCCCTTGGGAAGAGACTTTCTAAACTTCATAGATTCTTGTTGCAGTGTGTTACCCATCTTTAAAGTCTCTCTGTCGTCTTTCAGCCATACTCCTGTTACCTTCTATTTCATACAATAATAAAATGGGAGAAGAAAATGTGTCAGCAGGTAGATAATACTGTGGGTGAAGTCATACCCTTATTGCAGTGTTTGTACCAAGTAGAGGAAGCTTGTCTTATTTTATCCTTTCTTTTTTTCCCCCCCATTTTTTAGCTGTTCAAATGTTTTATCCAATTACTGCCATAATTTCTTGAGTTAGAGTTTGTTCGTACAAAGTTTGTGAATAAAGATCTACCATGTAGCTATCTTTTCTTTCTGAATGTTTTCTTTCTCCTTTCTGTGGCTTTTCTGTAGTTTTCATTCCAAAGTTTAATCCTGTTGTCTATGGATCACAATGATGGCAGGTGGGAAGAACTGGCAGAAGGTAATCTTATACACGCATCATGCATCTATTGCTACTGCAAAATTTTCACTTTAGAATTCGTTTGTGGTATCTTCTGCAATTCCTGTAGGAATGGTAAATGATGTATGAAATGAAACATTTTTGTTGACTGATTTTACTGAGAATTCAGAGAATAATGTTGTAGTCACTACTGAGGCATATTTATCTTGTTTGCCATAATACTCGATATTAAGACAAGCTGTCAAAAGTTTACTTGGATAAAAACTGTTAGAGAATGAGGGTAAGGGATTTTTAGGGCAAATAGACTATTCTCAGGAAAATCAAAAGGAAAGTATAGCAGTATTGTCACTGAACAACCCAATTGTTAGACTTCATCTTGGAAGTAGGTCACCTTTTCTGAAGAAGGATGAGATTGCCCTAGAGATGGAGCAATTTAAGGTTAAGGCAATATCAGGTGTTAAAAATCCTTATTAGAAATAAAGTTTGCACCTATTATGAGAAGGAGAGATCAGAGACTATAATATCGTGTAATTTTAGTTATGATTACAACAGAAACAGAAAATTCAACCAGATTAGGAGCTTAATGAATTTTTTCTATATGTAAATCATTGTGTTCTGTAATTTGCTTTTATATTTCTCTTGAATTAGATCCTCAAAAGTTTTTCGTTTTGAACTACTGAGAGACTCAAAGCAACCTACTGGCAATAGGCTAGCTTTTCTTCAGCTTGTGTGAAC
This sequence comes from Manacus vitellinus, assembly GCF_001715985.3. Taxonomy (NCBI): domain Eukaryota; kingdom Metazoa; phylum Chordata; class Aves; order Passeriformes; family Pipridae; genus Manacus; species Manacus vitellinus. The sequence continues at coordinate 57,058 of NW_021940478.1, forward strand.
CCCTAAGACTTCAAGACTGTATGAAGAGTAGGTTTAAAACCATTGTTTTTTGGTAGTGTGTCTTACTGTTTTAAAAAGTAACAAAAATGGTGAAGTATTTTCTTTTAAAGGTGAACGAACACACATACATGCAGAAATACTGACATCTGCATTAAAATTTTCTGATATAATCTACTCACTTGATCTACTCAGATTTACTTTCATCTTCACAGCAGCTGTGACTAGTATCATTACTGTTGAGGTCCATTACTTACTGGTCTTACTTGTGTTCTCCGTTGTTGCTCTTTTGACCTCTGCACTTGAAACTGTCAGTGCTGAGAACTGACAAATTTTTGCAGAACCAAAGTCAAAGACTCATTTCTCTACTTCCTCACTATAATTATTTCTTCTCACCCTCTTTAAATCACAGATTAGAAAAAGAAGTGACACAAAGTATGCATCAGTTCAACAAATAACTCATGATGCAGCTACGATTTTGTTGGTGATGTCTTTCTGTCAAGGCATTAGGTTTGTTTTACAGGGGAGAACGCTTCTCCATTTAGTACAGGAGTGGAAGCACTGACCTCTGGGTTCTTTTTCCCTTCCCTGAAGATTTTCAGTAGAACTTTGGTAACTTCATTATCATATCCATAAAGCAGTCAATATATCTTACCATTTTTAATGATATTTGGAATATTTACTGTGGAAATTGCCTCCCTAGTTTCTTCATGAAAAAGATCTAATTATAAGAGAACAAATATGGTGAAACAGAGAAATGTGGAAGTGTCCCCACTTTTCTTCAGAATGGTCATTTTTATTGGGTTAAGCTTTCTGGAAAATACACATTGCCCATGTTTTCTGGAGTCTCAGGGATTAAACAGAAATCTACTATCAAAGACATGGAAGATTATCCAGAAGATAGTTTCCAATTTAGTTTGTTTTCTCACTTTTCACAGGAAAGTGAAAAAAATGTATAGGCTTCCATCCTTGACTGTTCTTAACCAGAATAGTTAGAACAGAAAGAAAAAATGATTTATGAATTTTAACTTCTCTTATGTAAGTAGAAGAACAAAGCAAACCTGTTTAAATACATAACAAGTGCTCACCTTTTCAAGTGACCAGACCATAACAAGCAATTTATTTTTTTTTTTGTCTGTGATGAGGACATAGTTACTTAACACCTGAAAAGAAAGTATAATGAAAACATTTTTTTAATTCTTCTTGTTGTCCCATAGTTTCATGTCTCTTTATTTTTTTCTCTTTTCATCTTAAGGCATATTTTTCCTGTTCTTCACTTAGTAATAGCAGATGCTGTACTCTGATAAACTTTGTCTCATTAAGTGTTAGTGTCTGGTACAGCCCCAGTAGCCCTCAACAAGACTCATCAGAGGCACAGAGCAGATCGAAAAGCAATTAGCATTCTGGTTTGTGATAATTACCCGCAGTATGGGAGGCTTATCCAAGATGTAGTTTCCACTGTGTCTAATAATAGGATTCTTTAAACACTGATATATTTTCGTGGACACACCAGTGCTCTCATTTCAATTCTGTCACTTATCTCAGATAGGGGAAATAAACATCCCTCACACATTTTTTTCTGTCATAAAGAAAAGTACACTGCTGTTCTGACAACTTGTAATGTCACCTAAAAGTCACCTTGAATCATGTTTTAATCAGCTGGAACAAGGCAACATCTCATTTATTTCTGCAGTTTCCTTGCTCTGCAATGCACTGATTGCCGAGACATAGAAATCCAAATTGAGCTCTGATTAAAATGGAATGAGGATGCAGATGCTGCCATTGGTTCAGAGGGGCACTCTGCTCTGTGCTAGGAAAGGTCAAGGTGATACAAGTTCCAATTAAACCAGAAAGATTTCCTGCAGTCCGTGAATATGTTGCATTGAAACAAGTTTCTGCTGTGACAGATTGAATAATTTTTGATTCATTTGTCTTTGATCTATTAGCTTTTATTAGCACAAGAGCTTACTTAAAAACAAAGTCAGTATTTTTCACATCCTGCAGTAAGATACAATCCCGATCTCATGAAAGTATTGTTTCAGAAGCTTAGAAATCATCCACCACCTCCCATATGTAGACAATACTCCAAAGCTGTTTGACATTTTTGTCAATTTTGATTTACTGTTGAATTTTAACACCTGGATAAATAAATAATTAGTTCAAACACACTTTTATTTCTAACTTAATCTAAAAACACAATATACAAATGAATGGGTGATTGTGTAGGTGGGCTAGAAATGAGACACCCATGTTGTCTTTAACTCTTAGCTAAATATAGCTAAAGACGGAATGATTACAATAATAACCCACATCACACAGAGATTTTAAAAATAGGCACTGATGCTTGAGTTGCAGTATACAGAAATCATAACTCATTTATACACGTGGGCTGTGTCTGTTACAAGACTATACATTTATTGGCAACATTTTACAATAGATGAAGTTGCCTATTAATTCAAGTCCGCTTCTGTAAACCCTGTGGCTACCAATATGAAAGAAGCAACATGATGTTATTCTTAGCTGCAGAAAACATGTTTTGAGTTTTGCAAAGCAGTTCTGTCATATTATTGAACTAGAAAGTGTAGTAACACAAAGTGACTCGATTCCAAAAAATCCGGTATAAAGAACTGCTCAGAGAATTTTGGATCTTTTGAGCAGCAAAGGTATTTATTGCCGATGTCGGGAGCAAGCGTGGTTTGCACCACAGAGAACTTGCTCAAAGGTTTCACACAAAATCAGGGGGCTTTATACAATTTTCATATATGATTAAATGCATATTCATACGATTACGACATCTATCTATACATATTAATAACAGGTGGAGTACAGGTGGAGCTCAGACAGAGCTTGGGGCAGTGCTTCTCTTGGCCCTCAATTTTGGCAGGGGTTTCATTCTTCATCCCGTGGGTCTGGGGTCTTTGCTCCACTTCGTCACCCTGAACTTTCTACCTTTCCATTGTTCTCGACCAGCTACGTGAAACTTGGAGAAAGCCCTGGCTCCAGGCCTATTTCTCCTATTCAAATGTCTACCTTATCTTACTGTATCCCAATTTATTACCTCTAGGCCTATTGTATATTGCCTCTAGCATTCTTCCAAGTTTCGGTCCAGTAAGCAGAACAGAACAAGCCTTGGCAACACAGACCAACTAGAAGTTAAGGCGTCTCTTAGTAGGCCCAAATCTTTCAGTTAACTCTTTTGGGCCTAGCTTCTTGTTTCAGACTTTAAAATTTACTATCTGGAACCTTCCAGGAAAAAGTAACTGGAAAAGACTGAGGAGTGGGTTAATTTAAACACCGATTCTACTTGGAGGCTAGTGTGAACCCATTGGAAGAATATGGTAGGGGTTTTTTATTTTTATTTTTTTTTTCTGAGAATATTGACAATACTGTCAATATTGTGATGGGACATTTTTCTGAATTAATAACTGATGTGAAATACAGTACAGTGCCAGTGTAACTCCTTACCCTTATACCAGAGGAGGCAATAGGAAAGGGGAGTGAAAGCGAACTATATCTGACACTGCTTCATAAACTGAGCATGAGGTTGGAAGTGTGATGACATATTAATGAGTAAAACATGAGAGCTACTCTCTGTTTGCAGATCAAAACTATGCAAAAGTACTAAGCAGGAAATTGTTAGGACCGAAGAAAAGGTCTTGTCGAACATACTCATGGGAATGGATTTCTGAATAGTATTACTGACAATGCAACAGTGACCCATTTGATCTTTTCTTTCTGAGAACCTGGTAGTTAAAAGGTTCAGCCTTTGTCTATGACTTTGTTTGGTTATGTAGCTTAGCTTTCATAGGCCTAGGTGTGGTGAGATCGCAGACTTTGGCTCATCTGTAGTTTCAGTCCTTGACCAAGACCATTATTCAAAGAAAACAGTACTTATACTGTATTAGAAAATTAAGCTTATCCATGAAACATTTGTTGAGTGGTCTGTCATTGACACAAATTATAGTCCCCAAAAAACAAAATTCAGCTCTGATCTGCACAGGCTTGGGAAGACAAGTTAGTAATGAGTGTGGCAGTAAGCAGAGGGTAACTAGTGTTTTAATGCCCATTGTGCCTCTTAAAATCTTTTCCTTATCCTATAACCCATATGCAATGTCCTGTTGAAAGATTTGAGGATGCTAAATTATATCTCATTTTTCTAGATGATCACATAGACAAAAACTAATTCCTTGAATCTACAGACATTAGCAAAGGAAAGCCTACCCATTTTTTAAATAGATATTTTCTTATGGTTTACTCAAAGTTTATAGTATTTCTCAACCCTGTTTTACAATGTCAGTGGAAAGTATTTATCACACAGGCTTAAGGACTAAATATGTCTATCCATATTTGAATATCATTAACAATAAATGAAATGTGTTGAATATTAATGACAGTGACAAAATCATACAATTCAAAATTTCACTAGCATAATACCTGATAGTTTAATAGCATTTAGGGGCTTTAATTTTGAGACTCATTTCATCCTTTTTATAATTCAATAGTTATGGTTGTTTAGCCAGCTTTTTCAGTGGTTTTCCACTTTACTGAGGCTACAGTCCTTTTAATAAATTAACTTATCTAATTTTCTACCCCCGACAACAAGTGGCATGCTACCATTTTTATGTGTACCCTTTCCACACTGCATTCCCTTGGGTTGATACATGAACCCTTTTATCTTATTGAATACAAAGACCTTTCCATGTCAAGATGGGACACTGTCCTCACAGTTTAACTCACTTCCCTTAAAAAAAAACAGGTAATCTTCTCCAGATAGGCTGCTGTCAATCATCTCTGACCCATACCTTTCCTCAGTCTTTGTACAAGTGTTTTCTCTGAAGGTGCTAATTAAGCATGTTCCGTGTCAAAGCGCAGGCCAACAGTTAGGCAGTATGTATGATCATATGCCACCACTTCAGACTAGGACGTGACCAAAAATACTTTACTAGGAAAAGCAAAGCCTGAGGATCCAAAAAATTCATTATTGCTTTTATCACCCTAGAAAAATAATACTGTTGGACTTGAAAACCTAAGCATTTTGTGGTTGTTTGTTTTTTCTTCTTCTTAAATGACCTCAAAATTTCTATTATATTAAAAAGATTTATCATATTCTGGCTTTGATTTCCCATAGCCTGAAACAAAATCCGTTGCCCTTCAAATACTGTCATTATGGTTGACTATAATCAGGAGGGATTATATGGACCAATGACACACTGACTTCCTCCAAGATGTTTGTGAGCAACATGTTTAAAAAAGATTATTTCATTCTGTATTAAACATTTTGTTCTTTATTAGGTAGTAGAGGCAGAGGGGCATGAAAAAGCTGTCTTCAATTTTACTTGTATTTATTATAATTTATAAGTCTGGATAATCAACTTTAATGTTTGTTGTGCTAGCAATTAGTATCACGCTTATACACAGATGGTGCATTGTTCCTCTGCTATAGAAAGAACCTCTCTGAAGAATTAACAACAACACTGATTTGCAAAATGCTGAATATTCAAAATTCCAATTGCTTAAGAAAACTGATATTAAACCAATTTTATGGAAAAAATTTACCTCATCTACCGCTCTACACTTGCTGCTGCTATTTTACTTGCAAAAGCTGAATTGCGGCTTATAATTAAGATACATAATTTTACTTTCTAAACAAAAGATTGTTAACTCAAAGCTAGGTTCAAGTACCTACTCTATTACACATTTCTTACACCTTTTAGGTTAGAGTGAACTTCAGTACAGATCCTTGGGTGATTTTGTGCTGAATCTGATATAGATTAAATTTGTTATGCACTTTTTATTACAGGCCTTAGCCTCATCAGTTATTTTTAAGGTGTCTCTTGAAATGTATCTGTTGAAACTGAATACTGGGATTGCAACCAAAACCCTTAGATCCTCAGGAGTTGTTTTTTTTCTTTCCACCCTGCTAGCTATTAAACATATTATTTTTGGTTCAGAGTGACTATGCTGCAAAGAAGCCCAGATGAGCTTCTGATGCTTGTTTCGGCTGTGGCATGTTTGGTTCGCCCTTGGCCAGTCTGCACAGGCTCGATAAAGGGCTCTTCTAATTCATTGAGGATGGTCATGCTTTTCTGCAGTGAAGAGTTCTGGCTTATGACTCTCCAGAGCATATTTCTGCATGTAAATGGATTCTTAAGAGTTGTCATCTCTTGCAATTTCTATTTTATTTTCCAGATTTTCAGGCCCAGGTTCTGCATCTCACAGCATACTTGTATTTTGCTGAAACAAATGAGCTTCTATCTCTTTACCTCACACATTATGATCAATCCTTTTTGAAGAGAAAACCTGTTCTTTTCTGAAAATTTGTATTGTGTAAATGCTTTACTTATTTTTTTTAATATATATATATAAAAGAAAATTGTTTCATGCTGTCTTGGAAACTATGCGCTGATGACAATACATATGATTGGTGCTGTAATTTTTTCTTTTCTTTTCTAACACTACTATAAGATAAGAAAGGGCTAGATGTCTTGTTCTTTTATATCTATTTTTGCCTGTCAGGAGCTTTCAGATAGAGCTTCAATAATTTAGAAAGACTTGATTGATATGAAGTAAATCTTTTTGATATAAAGTAAATCTTATTTCAGCCTGCACACTTACCACAATAACTGCATATTTCCATATTTCTTTTGAATTTTGGTAAAGCACAGAGGATATAGGACAAGTTCCTAGTTACAAAATTGTCGAGTAATTCAGAGTGTAAACGATATGATGACAAATATTTTAGTGGCATATTTTGGAATAACTGAACAAACTGCTGGAAATCATGTCAGAGATGTGCTCTTGTAAGACTCAGAATTTTACTTTATTTTTCTAAAGATTCATAAAGAAGAAAGAAGTACTACTGATATAGGCAAACATGAAAAATAAGGCTATAGATCACCAGATGATATAAAATAATACAGACCCTTTTTCTTTGAAATTTTAGAATGCATTTAAACTTAGTTGAGACTCTGACCCTCTAAGTTTTACTGCTTTCCAGTATTGTAAAGTATAACCTTGCTTAAATTAGTCCTTGAGAACCTTCCTTGATTGAATGAAAAAGAAATTATGTGTTGAATATTCAATTATGTGTTGAATAGACTGCGAGATGAACGTGTAGAAATGTGCTTCTCTACAGAAAATCTATGCCTCTTTAACAATCTTATGCTTCTGTTTTTTTCTCATTTTTATTTTTTGCAGGGCACTCAGTTATGGCATAACCTTACTCCTATGGTCAATGACCTGAGTTGAAATAGAATTAGTTTAGTGTTAAATGCTTTGAAAAATATGTGTAACATATCTGGTTATACTTTTATTATTGAAAAAGCTTTTCTAAGCTCTTAACTTTTTAATTGCACTTTTAATTTTTTGCCTGGGAATATATCTTAATTTCTAGCATTTCTACAGAGAAAATAGAATTATCTAGGGTCACTAGGAAAGAAGCAGATACATAAATATAACTATTTCATGTTTTCTTCCAGACACACTTAGTTTTACAGTTATGTACCTAATTAGTCCCTCACCTTTAATAAGTATCATTTTGAAAATGTGACCTGACACAGAGCAAGGAAATGGAAGTAAAATTTTATTTAAAGTTAGATAAAATATAGGGTCACTAGATAGCACAAAAAAAAAATTAAGAACAACTAACTTAGATGTGCAGAATCACTAGGTTTATAGTGACTGGCTTTGGTAAATCCTTTATGTTCTCATACAACAGAAAAGAACAAAGAATGTTTAAACAAAGTGTCATTTGGAGGGGGGAGGGAGGAAACTGTATAACTATATCTATATCTATATCTATATCTATATCTAATCAATCAGCCTGTGATGGATCTAACATCACTGTTGTGCAAATTTAATAAAAGCTAATTAAAGTCTGTGCTTCATATCACAAGACAATCACTTTCTAGGGCAAGAAAGCTTTTCCCTTCTGCAGCCTTGTAAGCATTGGCTAGCTGGATACGTGGGAAGAGTTAATTTACCAATTATCCTTCAAGTAGAAAAACACAGATTTTCTCCTCATTATGCTGTTTCAAAAGACTGAATAACCTGACTTGTTTAACAGCTCATGGAGATGTACAATGTCGTCTTCATGGGTCAAGGAAAATAAGAGCATAAGTGGGGGACACACTCTGTAGCTCTACCTCCAGTCTAAATATGACCTTCATAACACTTCTTCTGAGTCTCATGGGACAGCTCAGTCTATTCTTATTGTCTACTCTCTTGTATGGATCTGAATCATGGGTCATCTACCACCACCACCTGTGACTCCTAGAACGCTTCCATCCACACTGCTTCCGTACAATCCTAAACATCCACTGGTCAGTTTATGTGACTAACACGTCTGTTCTAGAACAGGAAGCAGTTATGAGTATTGAGGCCATGTTACTGAGAACACAGCTGCGTTGGGCAGGGCACATCTCCAGGATGAAGGAGCACCGCCTCCCTAAGATCTTGCTTTATGGTGAACTTGCCACTGGCTGCTGCATGAGAGGAGCCCCGAAGAAAAGATACAAGGACTCCCTGAAACAACATCTCAGCCTTGGCCATATTGACCATCATAACTGGTCTACTCTGGCCTCCAATCAGGAGGTCTGGAGACACACCATCTATAACGCTGCTGATGCTTTTGAGAACACACGCAGGATCACTCTTGAGAAGAAAAGACAACACAGAAAGAATCATGTCTTGCAGAATTTACCACCTAAAGAGTCTTTTTCCTGTGCCTTTTGCAACCAGACGTGCCTATCTTGTATTGGCCTTTTTAACCACCAGCGTGCTCGTAACAAACGTGGGTAGAGCCCTCCCCAAATCTTCGTTCACAAAGCCTAGCCATGACGATGATGATGACAAAAACAATATATTTTAAAACATGCAACATGTATTGTTTAAATATATGATGTATTGTAAAACATGTATATGGCTCTGAAATACATGACTTCTCTATGAGCCTCAGAAGTCTTTGCGAGCGTGCCCATAAATATGTTTTTTTTCTCAGTCATCTTTGTTACCAAGACATAAAGACATTAATATGTCATACTAGTAACTGTTTGTGAACTTCTGTGAACTTCATAATAATGGACCAGTGCCAAACGTACTAACTAGTAGAGGACTTCACTAGTAATAGTGGGTTTCTCTGAGCAACCAAAGAGAGTACACAACTTATGACCTTATTTGACCAGTTTAGTAACTTAAGTTTTTTGAGAATTTTTAATATTGTAGAATATTCTATGCCTTCATCTAAAAATACAAAAAGTTTTGCCTTCAAGCCTTTGAAAATAATTTGTAGCTTAATAATGTTCTGAATTACTACTGAAACTTTGACTTATGAATGTTAACACAACTTTTTTGCATTTATTTGGATATACAATTCTACTAGTCAAGTGTATCTTTTCTATTTTCTGTACAGTAAAATTAACAGTTTGCAAAAATTACTATTCTCCAATTGGATGTAGCACAGAAATTTCATAGGTTCTTTAATTTTTTTTTGTCTCAAAGACAAATATATTTTTTGAATCTCCTCAGTTTTGACATTTAGAAGGGAGTGTTATCCTATTAACACAATTTTTTGTGAATATACCAGATGGTTACTTTTTTTTCTTTTTTTGAAATCAATAATATTTGGTAAGAAATACAATAAAGACAATGCAAAAATGGAATTTGTCTGCAAGATTTCTGTAATATTAGCATTAATTTGAAATAAAAAGGAAAAAAAGCCCTGTATTTCTAAGAACAGCCTTGATCCAGTCATCCCCAAGAAAGCCCTCCAATGTCTCTGTGATTCAAAGATTTGGGTAACATCTGGGAAGATTGATTTCACTGCTGATCACATAGAATAGATAACTGCTTACTTTAGAATAGAATTGATAACTGCTTACTTTAGAATAGAAGTACTGAACACTAAACCGAAAACCTTTAACAGAAGTCTTATTTTTTGCTAAGAATGAGTTGTGAAAAAGAAGTATTTTGTTATAGGTAAATTTAAAAAAATACTTTTTTTTTTTTAACTAGGTTATCTAAGCCATTTAAAATGTAAATAAATGTATAAGTTATTCAGTGAAAGGTCTGTGTCATCCGTACGTCCCTGGAGACAGAAGTTTTACAAAATGTGTATTTTTCTTTCAAGTAACATCTAAAGTAGTGGTGCTTTTCTCTTCAAAGCTATTTTCACAGATTCTAATTGCATTTTTTTCCCTCATAATATATTTTAAGGCATTCATAACCATAAGCTAACTGAAAAGATCTACAACCATAAGTACATTTTTCTTAATAGTGGGCTTCACACAAAATGTGATCTCATAATTGCAATTCAGCATTACTTATTCAAGTAATGCTTAGGTCAAAGCTGGGTTAGCTTCTCTCCTTTTTGGGGTTTTAACCATGTTATGGACAAAAATGTTCTGTCTAGAAATCTCTGTTTATAAATGGTAGATATCAAGCTCCATTTTTGGCTATATTGCCCCATTAGTTTCAAGTAACATAGAAATATGTTTTAAAATATCTTCAAGCAGTGATTCAGGAATTCAGAGTGACACATCAAAAAAATAACCTTTCTGGAAACAAAATAGGTTTTTAAACCAAAGAATTGCCTAGACACCCTTCTGGCCTCTAAACCATTTGATAAATTGTTGCTGCATATTTGGTGAGTCAGTCAATAAATACCATTGCTGAGAACATTCACATTTTCTATGTCCTGTCATTTTGCAGCTTATTTTTTTATTTGATAAGTTTGTCTCTTGAAGCTCATTGTATACCTCGGTAAAAAGAGTCATCTGGTTATCAGCTGGAAATTGGGAAACTGCCATGTATTTTTTCATAGCCCTTGCTATCAGTAGATTAAACTCCCAGTAGAAAAAATTCCATCTGTTTATTTGTATGTACGAAAACTAGAAAATAGACAGCACAAGAAGTCAGTATTAGTTTTCATATTCCCCATAGGTGTTCAGCTGAGCTGCATTTATGTATGTATATGTAAAGACATACATGTATGTAAATGTGTGTTTATTTGTTGTAGGGTTTTTTACCTTTGGAGAGAATTTCTTTCCAAAGCCCTTGGTATCTCTGGTTTGTTTTCTTAAAAAATTTGCAGCATTGGCTGATGCCGTATTTAGCACACAGAACTACTATTTCTTTCTATATACAAAGCCTTAATTAGTCAGAGAATGCAAGATATTTTTGTCTGACAGTAAAAATAATTGCAATTGTTTTTTATCTTATCATTTGCAAATATCATGTTAATATAGACCTGAATTAGGGTATATCAACTTGAGTAGTTAATTAGTTTGACCCACTCACATGGTATTACTCAATTTCAAAACCAGAGCACTTAAAACACCTTTGTGATTTACAGATGCTAAAAGAAAGCCATATGTAACACTGGAGCAAAAATATCCCTTTTCTGAGTAGTGATGGCGTATTCAAATGATGTTCTTATAATTTTAAACTGAAAGTTGACTTTTTCTCAGTATCAGCATTTTCAACACTGAAATACAAATTTAGTACATAGAAGAGCAAGATAATCCAATGCTCATTAAATTGAATCGATATATTCTCACTGAACTTAATAGAAAGCAGTAAGCCTAAAACAGATAGAAAAGTCAGTTTGTGGGAGCAAAGTATAAAAACCTTTGTTTCATGGAATATAACTGGTAAGCTAATGATCAGTGATACAACATAGAAAGTTTTTTTCACTGCAGCTTCCCTTACTGCCACCAATTTAACAGTATATGAGTAAGAGAAAGGTGTTTAAGAAGAACACTAATGTAAGTGGTCAATAAAACTACATGATCCAAGATTGGGGGTAGAAGCTGGAATATTTATTGAACATGCAACACATAATATAAGGGTCTTGGAGGCAGGACATGTTAAAGAGGATGGGTTATGCTAACTAGGGGGTGGATTACACTAACTAGAGGATTACACAATTTTCTATTGCAATTACACAAGTGGTTAATATTTTCCTATAGCGAACACCACATGGGGGGGAGAGAACAAAAGGGTTTCTGCATCGTCTGACAACATCACCACAAAGTCTTTCCATATCTTGTTGAAGGAGACAAGACAATCGAACATAGGTAAACACTAACAAGTCTTGTAATGAAGTTCCTCAGAGTTTCTCCCAGCTCCTGCTGTTCATGGTCTGCTACATAATTCCATCATTTCCTTTTCTGCTGATAGCCGAGTTTCGGATTCCAACACTCCAACATCAAGTAACCTATAAATCCCAAACCATTTATCTGAAAATTGCCTAGTCACAGAACACATTTTTTTTGCAAGGCAGGTTATAAATTTTTATATTTTTTCCTATTAGCCACCTCTGCATAGGTTCCTCTGTGTAAACTGCAGGTGAAAGAATTTTCACAGTCCCAGTTGGAAATAAGACTTTGTAAAAGGGCAACTGGTGTAAAGAGCTGCTGATTACTGAGGCTGTTTGTCTTCTAGGTTGAATGCAACTGAGACCCAAAATCAATACAGATAACAAAGAAAAGACTTCAGTGGAGTCTATACAGTTCCAGAGGGAACTTCAAGTCCTTCCCTCAGTGATATATTAAGATTCTTGATGTAAATAGTTTTAAAGAAGCATTTATAAGTGCTTCTCACTGTCAAAGAAACATAGAAAATTTAAATGCCAGCATAGCTAGTTTACCTTCCTGGAGACATCCTTCTGGTTGTTGTTTTATTTGTCTATTACTTCATGAGAATCATGACTAGAAAACAGAAGACAGTTGGGTCAGGGGCAGAAGCTGAACCGTGAATGGGGACCACTTGAAAGAGTATTTCTTCAACGGGAGAGAATACAAAGTTCTATAAAGAATCACATAGGATGAAAAATGGCATTGGGATAAATAGAAAAAGAACTGACCCACCAAATGACTCTTCCTTTTCAATTCATGGAAGGTGAGCTCTGAAACATAAATGTTGCTATTACAGAGAAGAATGCTACAAGTATGTTGTAATAATTATTCTCTACTTTCTCTAAGATTTCTTTTAAAGTGATTGGAATCAGGGTCTTAACACTTATATGTGGCAGTAAATGGAAGTTCTTCCTTTGACTTTGATGATCCAGATGTTCACAAGAATTTTTTACTTTTTCCCCTATTGAATTTGAAAAGCAACAGCTCGATATTTGGCTATGGAGTAAAGCAGTATTAAAAACTGCTCTTGTCTTGATATGTATGTGTATCAACATATTTAGCACATTTCTTTTCCCTACCAGACTGTTTTTACTGTTACTTTCATCTTGCCTGAATGGAAGGAAAATATTTGGGTATAAACAGATGGTGCTAGCTAGTGAGAACTACTTTCAATGACAACATAATGTTAACAAACTGAGTGTCTCAGTACATTTACATTCTAAGATAGAAATTGGAATAAATATTTTTCATATGAACTAATTTTAATGTGGTGAGCAATTTATATTGAAGTGGTTGAAGTTTGTGGTTATCCCACTCTTGGCAATGAAGTACTGATTCTTCATATTTGTAGGCGTGCATGCATAATTACTACAGTAAAGACAGAGATTAAAAGTCTTAACTAATGATGAAAACTCTGTTTCATTTTTGTTTAATCATACTCGGACACATCCCCTTTCCTGAGAGTTTATGTCTTTAAAGAGACAGAGAATCTCACAGACTACAGAGGAAGCAGGAGATAAAAGGAAGAGAATTTGTTTCAAGTTAATCATAGATACAAAGTTATTGTATGGTTTAAACCCAGCTGGCAAAAAGGCCTGACACAGCCACTTGCTATTTACCCTCAGTCAAATGCAGAAGAGAATCAAAAGGGTAAAAGTGAGAAAACTCATTGAGATAAAGACACTTTAATAGATAAAGCAAAAGTCACACACACAAGTAAAGCAAAACAAGGAATTCCTTCGCAGCTTCCCAGGGCTCTGTCACACATAACACTGACTTGAGAAGATAAAAACCATCACTCCAAATGTCACCCCTTCCTTCTTCTTCCCCCAGATTTATATGCTGAGCATGGTACCATATGGTATTGAATATCTCTGGTCAGTTGTGGTCAGCTGTCCCAGCTTTGTCTCCTCCCAACTTCTTATGCATCCCCAGCCTCCTCACTGGCGGGGCAGTGCAAGAAGCAGAAATTTTTTTAATTCTGTGCAAGTACTGCTCAGCAATAACAGAAGTCAACCCTATTCCCAGCACAAATCCAAAGCATAGCCCCATATTAGGTACTGTGAAGAAAATTAACTCAGCCAAAACCAGCACGACTGGATTTATATTTCAGTTTTGAATGGCACATAAGCTTCATACATTACAGTTTGACATGTTTCATAAAGTGCTTCCAGCAAAAAATGGATCAGGATTTCCTGTGGGTCTGCCTTGGAAAACTTTTGTTATAGATTTGAATGCACCAGATTTGGATTAACAATTAGAAAGGTCAGAGCTCAGCTGAGACCTTAGGCAATGTTCGATATCTTGACAGTAGAGGACAGAAGATGTTCCTGTGAATGCAGAATGTCTACCTGAACTATTCTGAAGAAACTGGGTCAAACAGTAAACTGTTACCTAAAGACACTTGAATTCAGAAAACTCGATTGGATTGTAATTCACTCCAAGTGCTGAGGGAAATAAAGGTTGACAGTTGTTTTGGAAAGGGTAGGTTGCTTCCTGTGCAATACTTAGAAAAGTAAGGATGATGACTTGGAAGGCTGAATTTTTATTTTGAAACAATAGCATGGGTAAGTGCTTCACCCTATGTTGCACATGTAGAAGAGTGGTGGTAGCTGCACTCAACCTCAGCAGCAGACAATGTCAGCAAGATTCATGATAGCAGGCATAAGAAAAAAAGTGGGTTTTTTTTCTCTGCTATTCAGGTAACAACGAAGTACTACATGGCTCTAGAGACTTTGCTGACATGGGTGACCAAGAAGTAGCAATCAAGGCATCAGGTAGATTCTGTTGCAGTAGGTACTGACTCTGTAATAGCAGTGGTAAGACTGCATCACCAGCAGCAATTTACGTGAGCCCTTAATAGCAAATTTATGGCAAAAATAAAAAAGGCTTACAATATCAAATGGCAACTTTCTGTATTTCTGTATTTTATAATGTCTGACCAAAGCATAATCTCAAAGCTGAATTTATCATTTCTCTTGGTACTAGGCCTATAACCTATAGTAGTCAAATTCTTGAAAGCTCACCTGGTGGCCAGTTCTCCAAAAGCAGGAGGAGGAAAGGAAGCCACTGTGGGACTTCTGAGCATTTACACATACATATACAAATATGGCTTGTAAGAAACTTTGTTTTTAAGCTTTCTAGCAATCAACACAGGTTGATTCACACAAAAAATACAAGAAAAGAAACTCCTACCATTTTTAGATTTTGTAGTATAATGCCTAAACTTGCAAAACAAATTACAATTGAAAATAGAAATTAAACTTTTATTTTAAATAAAATTGAATATCTGCACTGTGCAAGTTTCAAGCTGGCTTCCCGCCAAGTCTCCGAAAATTGACAACAGAGTCTGCTTCCCAGAGAGGGAAGAAATAAACCAAGCAGCCAAAGCTATATCAAAAATATATATTTTACATATGAAACAGATATATACAGTGAGAATATTATATACCTATAACCCCAGAAACCCTAAATAGCTTCCTAAAGGGAAGAGGAGAAGGGAGAAGTGAAAAGGACAAAATAGGATGAAAAGAGACAAAAACAAAACAGGTCTACACTATCTAAAAACCCAGTAACCCGCAAACTGCAGAACTGGCAAAATCTCACCACTTCCCTTGAGAGAAGTAGGATGGCAGGACACAGGCCAGCACTCTCCCCTCACGTGTGGCAGACACAGCAGTCACTGCAGGCCTCAGCTCCAGATAAGCAAGACTGAGACAGGGACCCACCGTTCTTGATCCTCGCCAGAAAGGAAGAGCACGAGGTCCCTCCTGCTGGCTTTATTTATACCTCAAGTTACGTAAAGGAATAGCATGGAATACTTCCGTGGTCACCTTCCTAGTGCCTTCCTGGTTACAAGCTGGTCTCCAGGAAGGCCTAGAGTGAAAACTATCACATGCACCAAAGGAAACATTTTATATACTCTCTCTTTAAATGTCAAAATAACTTCAGAAAGTTTGGGTTGCTTTAGCTTTTTTTTCTGTGGGTCCAGATGAAGGTCAAGCAAACCAGAAGATAAAATTTCATCATATTATCTGTTTACTGTAACTACTATGTTTTTTTCACAGCTGTAGCTCAACTAGATTATTCTAATTACATTACAATTAGCTTTTCAATTACGCAGAACTGTCTTAATATTATAGACAACTATAAAATGGCACAATTTTTCAGAAACTCTGTGATTGGCAATCACTCTTCAATGCAATCTAGACAGAAAGCAGTATTTCATTACAAATTATTTTAGAGTGAGCAAGACAGTTTGTCTTGAATATTTTTGTCCCACAGAAAACTGAAAGAGTATGTCTTCACAGCCTACCACAAACTTTCATAAAGATGAATCTCATGGTAAATTGCAGAAAGAATTTTCAAACTTGACTAAATAGTATTGCTTATACTGAAAATATAAAACTGAAATCAGTGCAGATTTAAGTGTGAATGTAAGAAATGGACTACTATTTAATCTGCTCAAGGGAAAGAATGTTGAATATATTCATAGTTTGTTCACAGAAGGAATTTAAATACCAGGATTTTTGCTCATCATATTTAAAATATATTTGAAAATAGTGTACTAGTAACACTAGTAATAGTGTTACTTCAAGTCAGCTCTAGGAAAATGAAAGAAAAATAATAAAAAAAAATAGTTGCATAATAGTTAAACATATATGCTCAGAAAACATGATTAATTTCTACCAGATCTTCCTATCACCCTGGAAACTGTTAAAATCACAAGAAAGATACCAGGCTATGTGCTTAGTAAAAGACAAACACAACCTAAAGTAAATGATGTCTAAAAGTACTTTGACCCAACTGAACCCGCACCGTTACTATTTGATGAGGTTACTCTATTCAGTGTCAACTAAAACTCATTAAATGAGCACCAAATAACCATGGGACTGAGGTCAAAATGAAGAAATAACTTCCTTGAGTGTGATGCTGATTATTTCTGAAATTACAGATTTGGAGTAATGCTGAACTTTGACCATGTAGTACTTTTCTGTGCATTTGTTGTTTGGCTTTTTAAAATTTATTTTGATTTTTCAGTAGCTTTTTATTCATCACCCTCTCCTAGTAGTTTGTTAGGTTTTTTAGGGTGGGTGGGTTAGTCAGGTAATTTATTTTTTGAGTCTTCCTCTTTTTTTTATTAAAAGTGTTTTCAGGTCCTTAGGGTACTTTCCAGGAGCTTCTGCAGGCACCGCCTATATTAAAATAGAATAGAATCATTTCAGTTCAAAGGGACCTAAAATGATCATCTAGTCCAGCTGCCTGACCACTTCAGGGCTTACCAGCATAGACTTTTAAGGATATTGTCCAAATGTCTCTTCAACACTGACAGCCTTGAGGCATTGACCACATGTCCAGAAATCCTGTTCTAGTGGTTGACTATGCTCTAGGTAAAGAAATCCTTTCTAGTGTCCCACCAAAACCTGCCCTGGCACAGCTTTGAACCATTATTACACATTCTATCAAGGCATACAGGAGAGGAGAGCTCAGCATCTCCCTTTCCCCTTCTCATCCTCAGGAAGCTGTAGCAATAACGTCACACCTCAGCCTCCTTTTCTCCAAACAGGACGAGCCCAAAGTCCTCAGCTGCTCCTCACAAGACATTCCCTCCAGCCCTTTTACAAGCTTTGCTGCCTCCTTCTGTGACCCTTTACATCCTTCCTAAATTGTAGGGCCCAGAACTGCACACAATACTCAAGATGAGACCTCAACAAGACTGAATACAGTGGAATAATCATCTCTTTTGACCAGCTGATGATGCCGTGTCTGATGCACCCCAGGATGGGTTTGCTCTCTGGACGGACAGGGCACACTGCTGACTCACACTGAGGTGTTGCCAACCAGCACCTGCAGATCCCTTTCTGCAGAGCTGCACTCCAGCCACTTGCCTCCCAGTTTATAATTGTGTCCATGTTACTCTGTCCTGAGTGCAAATCGGGCATTTGGACTCGTCAGATTTAACTCCTGATTGATGTTATCTCCTTCATAACTGGTGGGTCCTTGACTTGTTAGTTGTTATCTGATTGCTGGGTATGTAGAAGGAGTCCAGGTGGTGGAGGGTCTTGGCCAATCTGGGATGAACTGACACCCAGAGACAACAGGTGGCAGCAACTAGAAGCTGCTCTAGGATGTGTGGGAGTACAGACGGTGATGCCCCACAGGGCTTGATCCCTTGCCTTGGCGTGATACCTGGGCACATCAGAGACTGTGATCCAGATGAAGCTCCTGAGGAGATGGCTGATCTCTCGGTCTGGAGCAGCTAGGACTGCCTGTTGAACACGGAAATAGTCTCACTTTTGGGAAATGAGTGGTGGTGAAAGACCTGCGTTTCTGGGTAGAAATTTGTCCTGCACTTGGGTCACAACAACTCCATGCAATGTTAAAGACTTGGGGGAGGGTGTCTAGAAAGCTGACTGGTGGAAGAGGACATTGGGGTTCTGGTTAACAGCTGGCTGAGCAGCACTGTGCCCACATGACCTGTATCAGAAATATTGTGACCAGCAGGACCAGTGATTGTTCCCCTGTATTTGGCACAGATGAGGCCACGTCTCAAGTGCTGTGTTCAGTTCTGGGCCCCTGACTACAAGAAAGACATTGTGATGCTGGAACTTGTCCACAGAAGGGCAACAAAGCTAGTGAAGGGTCTAGATAGTGTGTCCTGAGGAGTAGCTGAGGGAGTGGGGCTTGTTTAGCCTGGAGATAAGGAGGCTCAAGGGAGATCTTATCTCACTGTCTTCGTGTACCTGAAAGGAGGGTGGCAGTGAAGGTAGGATGATCTTAGAAGTCTTTTTGAACCTAAATGATTCTATGACTCTATGAAATATCACAGGGGAAGATGAGCAGACTGTGTGCTATTAGAAAGGATAAAAAGGGGATTTGACTGGGGCTTCGCAGAAAATTTACAGAGGAAAGAGCATTAAGTTCTTCCTCATAGAGAAGTTCTTCCCTTCACAGAGAAGAAAAGACAGCTACAGGGAGGCTATGTTTGAGTGACTCATGGATGGAGACCTGAAAGATGAGACAGGCTTGAAGCTTTTAATTTTCAAGAGCAGGAGAAATTCTTCTCTCATGTTAGATCTGGTCTTACAGACATGGACACTGTGCCATAATAGCCAATACAGAAGAACAGGTTCTTCTAGGGAGGATCAGTGAGAGACCTGGGCCTGAATAGACCATTGGCATCAAGATTGAGATTCTCTTTTGATGGGAATGGAAACCTCTAGCTGCTGACCAGACACACTGTCACAGAAAGTTTATTGCTTGACATGGATTTAAGGTCTGTATTTTTGGTGTCACAAGAAGACTGCCAGAGAGGGCCCGAGACTGTTAATTCTTCCTATGAGAGGTATAGAGTGAACTGGTTCATGTCATTGTGAGGCCGCTTACTATTATCTGTGGGTGGTCATGGAGGACAGGAGATGTCCTTGATGACAGTAGACAGACAGATGTTGCACTCATCTTAAAAGGAGAGTGTGAATATCAGTGGAACTCCAGGAAGAGGCTGATCAACCACAGTTCAATACTTGGTAATACCGCGGTGTAAATAGAACACATACTGGTCACATGAAGGTAATGGGTAATGGTCAGCATGAGTTTAACAAGAGTAAATCAATCTTGAATAACCTGAGTGTGCCTTATTACAAGATTAGCATTTGTCACTAGGTTTAGAGATGTAGAGAGAGTGGTGGCTATTTTATTCCATGACTGGGAAAGCTTTTCACCCTGCTCACCAGAGCATCACTGTATTAAAAGTGAGATGTTTCAGTGTGGATGGGTGGACTAGTAGCTTGTTTGAGTACTGCCTGGATGGTTGAACCTGAAGGAAAGGGGTTAACAGTTTATACTCTGCCTGGAGATCAGTTGCAAGTGGAGTTCCTCTGGGATTTGTCTTGAAGCCTATCCTCTACCATGCTTCGATCAATTGCCCAGACAAAACAAGAGAATGCACCTTCATCAAGTTTGTGGATGACATCAAATTCCTGTTTACAGCTGGTGTGCTCCAGGGTGGGGCTCTAAATGACATCACTGTATGGATGAATGGTGTTAATAGTTAAGGTGTAAGCAGGTCAGCTTGGCATGGGGACCAATGTTATTCTTTGTTATACTCAGAAACTTGTTGCTTCCGTGACAGTCATTTCAACAAAATTTGCATAAATTCTGAACTGAGCTTAAAGTAACATCTGATGAAAAGTTATTGTGATCATGGCTTTAAGTGTTGTTCATGGAACATTTGCACTTTGATCTGTGTTTTAGCTATATGTGCATGTGCACATACAAATATACATTCTTATATAAAATGGTGGGTCACTCTAAATGATAACAATTTAGTGATATCTACTCTAGTTGTTCACTTTATCCATCAGTATTTTCAGTTAACCAAGCTGTGCTAATCAACATTGTTTTGATAACCTGGGCTTGTTACCTGAAGAATTGAATATTGCATAAAGCTGTCTGAACTAATGTTCGGTGTGTTGATTAATTCATATAGTTCAGGGCAACAATGTGGTTGTTACGTCAAATTCCAGAAACATTACTAACATGCTGGCATACCTAAGGATTCCTCATTCCTCCCTATTAGTCTGGACTTTCAGTGCTGTTCTAAAGTAGCTCCATTGCTTTCTGTTCTAAAGTGAGTATAGTAATTTAATTGCTGTTATGTTGACATTATCAGTTTACCACTATATTAATGTGATGAGCTAAGCATAAAAAAGTAATGCTACCAATTCTCTTCAGAGTTTTACAGTGATGCAATTTATATCAGCACACTACAAAAATCTGGTTGCAGGTCTGAGAGTTGGTTTTCAATCATACTAGTATTTGTCAAAATAACTCTGTATAATTATGTCTGTAGAAAAGAAGCTTTCTGCACAGCTAAAAATCTAAGTTGATGACCGCTATAAGGGATTTTTTTGATTGGTTGCATTAAGCAACCAATCAATTTGGGTGAATTTCTCATTGCATTTTTAAAGTCACTGTTTACACAATCACTCTCATAGCTAAAAGCACTTGCAAAAATGTTAGTACTCTTCGAACCAGGGAGTACAGTACATGAAATTATCTCTAATAAACTGTTCAAACTACATGTCCAGTCTGGCAAAAGACTTTTCCAGCTGTAAGAGGGGACTCACTATGGTTTTCCTAATTGCTTATCATAGGTATGTATTCAGTGGTTCTTAAGAATAAACTCCTGAACAGGATAGAATGCTGTGCTGTAAACTGTAATGATTAAGAGTCTCCAACAGATTTATTGCCTGGTTATAGATACCTGGCATCATATGATATGCCAATAGTATCCAGACAGGGTACTGGAGACTGTTCAAAAGTAACCTAGGTCTACTGCAAGTCCTGTAAAATACCAGGCAGCCTGTGGCAATACGACTTGGATAAATGCTCTACTGCCTTTTGGCTGCAATAAGAGTTATTTTTTTTCATAGCAGCTCATATGGTGCTGTGGTTTGGATTTGTGACCAAAGTTTTGATAACAAGGGATGTTTTAGGCATTGCTGAAGAGTCCTTTTCTGTCTCTCACCCCAACACACCAGCAAGTAGGCTGGGGGTGCACAAGAAGTTGGAAAGGGGACACAGCTAGGATAGCTGACCCTAACTGACCCAAGGAATATTGCATGCTATATGACATCATGCTCAGCGCATACAGCTAGGGGGGGCATTCGGAGTGATGGTGCCTTCCCAAGCAACTGCTGAACTTGATGAAGTCCTGCATTCCTGGGGATAGCTGAACACCTGCCCGCCAATGGGAAGTGGTGAATGAATGCCTCGTTTCGCTTTTCTTGTTTATGGCTTTTGCTTTCCCTACTGAAGTGTCTTTATCTCAATCCAGAAGTTTTCTCACTGTTTCTCTTCAAATATCTGAATAGGGCTATGCACCAAGAAACCATGTTCAACCTCCTTTGAACACTATAAAAGTTGAGGAAAAATTTTGGAAAATCAGAGAGAGAGGAAAGGGAGAGAGAACCAGTTACCCTAGCTGAGAATCTCTCCCCCCTTCCCCCTCACTTTTTCTCTGCCACTGCATGCTGCCTACCTGCCTCTAGAGACTGAAACTCTGCTGACCTGGAGAGAACAGAGACCCATCTTGCCACATGCATGAGTTATATCTTATCCTTCTATCCTTACCATATTTCTGAGGGCCGAAAGGTGCAGCTTAACTGGAACGCTACACAGTCTGGGACGTGGCTCTGTGTGAGCTGCGAACCCACACATCCTGACCACATTCCAGAGAACTAAAGCTGCTAAGACACCCCCCCTGCAGCTAAAGAGAGAACATCCTGTGAACATTCAAAGTTCACGGGCCAAGTTATATCCTCCTTGATAGATGGTTCTTAAAATTAACAAGAGTACAAATTTAAAATCCAAACCACTTACCTTTAATTACAGATGTGAGATATCTAATCAAATTTGATAAATAAGTATTAATTTTCCTTGTTGACTGCATACAAATTGTAAATTGAATGATTTATATCAGTTTACTAGGATTTATTTGTTTCATTCTACCATACTTTAGTACAATTGAGAATTATGTATGACAATGAGATGAATGTCATTGTATGTAGAAACCGGACTGTTACAAACATTGGTATGATTTAAGGAAATAAAAGTAAATGCTTCAAACACTCTTGATCTGAAAACAAGTCTTCTGTACTTTATTCTTTAGTCCTTCTCTAATCCCAGAATATTAATAGAATTATTTCTCACTATGCATGGTGATTTTGGAATTTAGAAGACAATGTTTGAGTTGAAAAGTCTTTGTACATAAATGTATAAACCCAAATTCAGCAGTACCATAAGGTCTAAATGAAAGAATAGACTGAACAAGAAAAAAAAGATAACTTTTTTGCACTTCGGGAAAGATGTATTAGAGGCCAGTAAATCTGCACAAGCCAGAAGGTTAAAAGTGTAAGTTATGTTCCAGTATGCTGGTGGTCCAAAGAGGGACTGGGCCACACTGAGGAATGTCAGGGTAAGAAAGCTAGCTAGTATCCAGACAAAAGAGGGAAACAACTTCAAGATCATTCACCTTTATTAGAGGATTAGCATTGCCTGTTTCCCTTCCAAGTAAGATGCATGAACTTTACTTAGGTGTAACATAGATTTTCACATCTGAAGTGTCTCGATTCTGTTTATAGGATTTGCATACACAAATGATTTTAGAGAAATTAGTCTGTAGGATGGGTGGGTGGGGTGGGGATGTTTACTTGGTTATGTGACTGAACATACCCATCTGTTTCACAGAGTAGTCTGGGCAGCTGTCTACAATGCAGAATTTGAAACCAGTATATTAGCCACACTCCCGCTGTCTTTGGATTTTTATCTGCTAGGTCACAAATTCTCCTGTATTTTATTTATTATTTCATGTGAAAATTGTGGCAACTCAGTTTAAATCAGGTACTCATCCCTGCTCTTACTGACACCTCCTCATTTGTTTATTTAAAGAAACCCAAAGATTGGGATGAAAAGAACATGGTTGTTTAGTTGCTTTATAAGGACTCTTAAAGAAAATGATACAGCAGAAAATTTTGCAGTCATACCTGATCCGTCTTCAAAATTATGACCTTCTTAATGTTCATTGGACACCTAAAAATACAGCAATCATCAGCTTGCACAGAATTCCCAACCTAAGTCCAGAACTTTAGCCTCATTCAATAATGTGCAAGTTCTTGAAATTACAGTAATGAAAATGTCATATAACTTTCTTGATTTGCTTCAGTATAAATTTGCTCTGAGTCAGAGAAGAAAACCATTTTCCTGGTGGAGACCAAGATCTTTAGCTTTGGATGACACTAAATATACAAATTTGAGTGTGAATGAATGGGAAGACTGAAGCATCTTGTGTGTGGAGAGCTCTGTAATAAAGGTATAAGATGTCAAATGATGAATATATCAGGTGCAATGGGACAGGAGGAAAAAGGGCTGCATGTTGGGTAGTTTGTACCTGTGGTTCTTGTAGAGGGATATTAAATGTGTGTTGGAATTTTCAGGCACCTAATACATTTATTCCTTAATAAAATAAAAATATTATTACCCTAGGTTAATTTTTATATCACCAAGTATCAATTTTAACTTGTAATAAAGAAAAGTGGTCTTTATGAACATATATGCATGATGGTGGAAATTTAAGTGAAATTTTAATACTCAAGCTCCATATGGCAGAATTTTCTGCTCTGAAGTCATAAGCTATGATTTTCAGAAGGTACAATTTTCATTCTTGTACAGTACAGTTTTGAAACATGGAAAATCAGACTAAAAAATGTAAGAAACATTACTCAACACATTTCAGTTAAAACTCTTTATAATTCATATGTAAAGATTGTATATGCACAGAAGTCAGAAACATTTCTAAGTGTGTGGAGTCGAACCTGTGAAAAACCCTAATAAAAACAGATGTCAAATATTACTTCTATAGATTAAGTCTAAGGTTAAGTGTCAACAGGATTTTTAAAATTTATTCCAATTACTTTATTTTCTAGTTGTAATATTTTGCATACTTTCTATTAATGATTTTTTTTTTTCCTGTAGTGAGGTTTAAGGGTTAAGCCGTAATGTTTGGATTTTGCTTATTGAAAATAATAGAGTAGGCCTGCATAAGCCATTAGCACCATGAGTTTTCACCAAAGCAAGTAAAATCTTACTTAGAACCAAACTTATTTCATGAATTAACAACTCATAGTAAGTAGTTTGATGTCAAAAATGTGCCTGTGAGAAGTGTTGTTTCTTACTATGATAGTTTAATAGATCTCAGATCTACCTACACTATTCACATATCAAGTTGAAGTCAGTCTCAAACTTTAAGAAACTGAGAAACTGAATTTAATTTCTCAATTTGCTATGACTTTACACTGTGACTGTAAAATTTTCATGACTTTAGTGTAGATAGGAAATACACTAGTATAAAACCTTTTCAGTATCAAGAAGGTACAATTAATAGCTCTTCTTTAACTATAGCACTTAACTGGTATCAGTAGCTGTAAGTGGATGCAGTCACTTACATGTTACAGTCCCCAGTAATACAGCACGAATGATTGCAAATGTTGTGTCAGGTTACCGAGCACAACAGGTTCAGTGCAGGACCTTGAATGTTTGCTCTGCTTAGGGAGGAATACTAGATGTAGTTTTCCTCGTGTTTCTGTACTCTCACTACATTTGCCTTAGTTAGCAAGCTTTTTATATATCAAGTGGATTTCCCTTACCTGTCAAACTTTTCCCTCAGAAGGTGTTTTTATATAGTAGTACACCTACTTTAAATCCAGGATTAAGTACAAAATTGGCCATTGCATTTATGAAATCTCATCATCTTTAGCTTAAGATACCATTTACTAATCTGGATTATATGATGTAATTCCACTGTGTTTTGTGTTGTTTCAAATATTCAGAGCCTCCTCTCTCACCCTCCATCTCCTTTGCATTACTTTTCCCATGCTGTATTTTATATGCTTCTGAGGAACTGACAATCCTTACCAGGGTTCTCTCTAAGAAAGCTCTAATTTATGTAGGATATGTCTGTTTTCTAGGTTTGTATGAATGTGAGTAACTGGAACTGACCAGACTGGCTAAGATGGAAGTCCAGATGCTAAATCTACATTTGGCAATACATCTTAGAGATTGAAGCTATTATTGTGTTGCAGTATTTCTCCTACAAAATAAAGTTGGCAGAAGTGACCTGTGCGTCTGTCTGTATTCAATACAAAGTTTGAATCTTTGGCAAATATGACTTTTCAAGACTGCCTGTTGCTTTCAAGCTACTCTTGAAAGCAAGCATGTGTTCTATTAGGGTCTTCCTCCTACTGATTCCAGCATGGGCAGTAGTCAATAACAGGTAGTCACGTCATCATTTTGGGGTTTATGTCCTTTGTACTTAGCACCTTCTGGGGGGGTTACTCGAGTAACTTTGCTGACAGTGGTTTGACTGTATCACTGTTTCTGGGCCTGAGAGAGCCAGGACATCTAGAGAGAATTTGGAACAGAAATACTGTCAGAATAGACCTCATGGTATAATGGTTTAAATTTGTTCTGTAAGTGTGTTACAAAGTCTGGCAAAATTAATAATGTTTTTCCAGAGTGAAATCTGATCTCTGGGCTAGTATTGGAGAAATCAGGCCTGGTTCCTACAGTACTGAGGCTCCCATTTGATAAACTGCAACTTTTGTCATATACGTATAAAACTTAGCACTAAAAATGTCACATTAAATTCTCAGTTGATGAAGGATGGTATATCTTCAATTCTTTTAATAACAGATTTGGTTCTTTGGTGTATTTATTCAGACATGTAAGACACAGGCAGTTGAAATTTGAATGGGCAGTCTTATAAAGTGAAATGAAATCAGTAAAATATCTTAAATTTCTGCCTTGCTTAGGGAAGAAACTGAGCTCATTACAGCTCAATTGCATATGTTTATTGGCAGCCAAAAAAACCCAATATTTCAGTCATAATGACCTTACAGTCAAAGATTAATTTTTAAAATGCAAACTGTTTTGTCAGTTAATAATTTTGATAACACATCCGAATCTCCCAATTAGAGAAATCATCTAACCAGAATCTTCAAATACCCTTATGATGTCAAGCCATATCCTCATGTAGCTTAGTACCTTTATAAGAGTGACCTTGAGCAGCTGCCAAGAGAAGAGGAAAAGAGTGTAGAGATTATTTTCAAATTCTCAGGCAATGTAAGAACATATTAGCCTTTACTATTGTTAACACAGTAATATTTGGAGATAGTCATCAAATCCAAGATTTAACATTCACGGAGGAGAGGCTAAGTAGTTTAAAATTTGGACTTATATATTGAAAGTGATATTTTGAAAGTGCTCACAGAAATGTGAATAAGGAAATAAGAATGCTTAATTTCTCTGAAAATCTTTAAGCTTTCAAATACAGTTTCACTATTTTAATTTTTCTTTTCTTTTTTTTAGACTAAATGACTGGTTTTGTTTCAGGTGGGGAATTGCTTGTATGAGTTGTTATTAACCGTCGGATGCTATTGCTTTTACTAGATTTGTGCCTAAAGGAACATACAGAGAATCTGTTTGCACTGCTCTGTGGCATCAGCAGAGATAGTTCCTGCTCCAGAACTATTTCTAGTCTGACTATTCTACTGTGGGCGATTTTCTAGTCTGACTAGAAGTGTTATAAACTGATGTTAAAATGACACTGTAGAGTATGTACACTATGACACTTGAAATGCTAGAAAGAATATGATGTAACGTGCGTGAGCATCTGAGTCTTCAGGTGATTTTTACAGCTTTATCAAGTGGATTGGCTAGTTTGTGTTTGAAGGAAGATATTTATTATACATAAGACTCAGAATTTTAATGTGAGCAGCTCTCATAGTCACACTTCACTGTTACTTTGACTCATGTAAACTGATCCATCAGCCTAGGACTACTGCCACACTTTCTTGTCTGTTGCTGTTCTTCTGATCAGTTGCATTTTGACAATGATCTCCACATAACTGTAGCAGATTCCTGATTTTAAGAATGCAGTTCCATGTTGTCTATGATATTAAGAAAATTAGAAATACATCATTGCTTTTATTGAAGAAGATTCTTAGAAGAACCATAGTTTAATCTCTGTGCAAACCTTAAACCTTAGTCACATTGTTGCAGACGGCTGACTTGGAAGTCTCAATCTTTTTCCAGAAGACTGTTTCTACCAGATATCCTTAGTAACAGCCCTTGCAACTTGCCTTCTGTTATCTTTTCTGATTTCTAGGATTGGTTCAGATTTACTCTTGTTTAATGAAACATGTTAGTTCATACTACCAGTCCCCCTGTGAATTCTTTCAGGAGTTCAAGAGAACATTTCCTTCTGAAGTTTAATCTTTTCTGTCCTACTGCAAGAGACAGCCTGGTTATTTTAAATTGTTCCTCTTGAGTATGCAGGTGTATCTTTGTTACAGAAGGAACCAGTTGCTCAATTTACTTGGCTAACACTGAGCTTCTGTCCTGAAAAGCTTTTCTTCTTTCCCATTAGGATATTACACTTCATTGGGAAATGCATTTTAAACTTGCATGAAGCCTTTCATTCTATACCAGTCTGTAAAGTTTACTTAGTTTATAAATGGGATAAATATGTGTACCTACCACTGGCTCTTGCAGAACACAGGCACGGTTATAATTAATCACTCTGGGGTGGCAGTGGATTAAGGAATATTGATCCCTAATGTCCTTCTTAGAAGGATGTTATACATGCATGGCATTGCCTTGTTGACAGTAAGTTTTATAATTAAAGGATTATAAAATAAGATTACAGTTGGAGCTAATAAGAAAATGTTTGAATGACAATGTACTCATCTCCTAAGGAATAATACAGAATCCCAGTTGCTTGAGACATTTAAAAATAGACAAGACAGCTGACCCTTTCCATCTCTGTCTCCTATGTTTCTAGTTTAATTTCAAACAGCCTCATCAAGCACTCGTCTTTGATATTTTTATTTTGAGAAATGAGTTTTTGCTGTTTGGTAGAACTTACTTTGCAGACAGTTCCCAAAGAAAACTTTTTAACAATCTAAATTTAATAATGATCCCTTTTGGTTGAGGGTATAATGCTCACATCCTGATTTAAGAGAGGCAGTTAACTGAAAAGAAAGATAACTTAATATTAATATTTTTGTTTTTTTAGTACTGCACTTATCTTTATTTATGGCACCTTAAAGTTCACAGTTTCTGATAGGAAATGGATCCATAGTGCTTAATTGCTTTCGGCTTCTGGCTGCAAGATTTATCATGAGAGAACTATCCTATTGAGAAAACACAAAGGGAAAAAAAAGTATGTGTTCCAGAATGGATTCTAAAAGAGATGCACTTCTGAGAAACATCTTTCACAGAATATATATTTCTTTCTAATGCAACTGGGTTCAAGTAAAGAGGGAGGACTGTTAAAATACCCACATTTGCAACATCATGGGATATTATCTTACAGATATCACATAATTCTTTTGCAAACTGATGCTAGTGGTTTAAGAAGAGTACTTTTGATGAGTATGTTACTAATAGAGGAAAAAGTCACTGTACAGAAGGTAAGAATTTCTGTAAAATTAAGTGAATTACAGTGTTAATTTAGAACTGTAGAAACAACGTTAGAAAATACACATACAAAATGAGATTCTTTGATGTCTGTTGGACAAAGAGTAGAAAGAAAATGTATTACCAAAAGGTATATACTCAGTTTTGCAATTGTAATCCCTCCTGACACCTGTGCATCTGAGAAGATCTGCCCAATTAACTCCATGTTTCAATAATGAATAACCCCAGGCATATAAAATATCTCAAAGTTCACATTAAACGCATGTGCAGATTAAGATGGCTCATGGACTTGATCAGCAAGGATGACTGTCAACAGAATCTACAGAGAATTAGATATGAATAGCTGAATAAAGACATCTTAGGGAGATTACAAGTTGGATCAATGACCATACAGTGTAAGAACAGATTGTTTAGGGAGTATTTCTTCCCTGAATAAATTAATCAAAAAGCTGAACTATTCCTGCTTGCCAAGTGCAGTCAAACTGCAGAGCTGGTTATACCTATAAACTCAGCAATACAGTAGAATAAAGTGCTGGAAAGTGTTGCCATGTCTTTCGTGAAATAGAAGATCCCTAGACTGACTATGCAACTCTAAGGTTGCAGACACATAAAATATTTCACAAAGGCTGACTCTAAAGCCACACTTTTGCCAACATCCTGACATGTAAATCCAATGTAGAGGATCATTTAAGTCTACTAAGTCTTGAATGCTTTAGAGTGTGAGCTGTCTCATCACTGGTTATGCAATGGTAATTAGATGAATATTCCAATTACGTTATTACAAAATGGAAATCCTAGTTGTCTCTTTCTTGTTTTTCTTGACACTTACTTCTGAGTAGAGTCTACCCATAAGAAACTCCTTATTCAGGCAGCCATCTACTAGGCCCAAAGGCAGAAAAACTCTGAATGTGGCAACTCATAGAGCTATTGAAGGAAAAGTGTACTACCATGTGCTCTTAAATGCAACCAAATGAGGGTATGGGTGGAGTTTATCCTCTTATGGGAGCTATAACTCTGGACATGAAAGGGGAAAAGAAATTTTAAGCTCTGAACAGCCTGAGTAGAAGTCTGCAGGCTAGCATAAGCTTGCACAGAGACAGATGTCCAGTAGAAAGAAAGGGATAAAACTACTTGGAAGAAAGATGTTGAAAGAAAATCAATAACAATGTGCTGAAAATAGGAAATGTAATTGATCCATTCCCAGGGTCCTAGTCCTCATAAAAAGCAAAGTTGAGATGTGTGACATTTGGCGTACATTTAGGGTGCCTCTGTCACTTTTATTGAGTTACTTGGCATTGCTCATATGTGTCAGAAATGAGAAGTTAAACAAATGACAACCAATCTGGGATTGGAGAACATATAGTAAATGATGAGATTACTAAAAGACTGAGAAAGGAGTGTCTTCGAGAATATTTGACCTTCACTTTTGAGAGTATTGGTAGGCTTAAATTTTAACAAACTGCACGTGAGAATTGTATTTTTTTTCTTTCTCTTTCTTTCTTTCTTTCTTTCTTTCTTTCTTTCTTTCTTTCTTTCTTTCTTTCTTTCTTTCTTTCATGGGTGTATACTTTGATTTGTTAAGTGCTGTGGGGCTTTTTTCTTTTGAGGGCATGTGCAGTGAAGAATACATCTGCATTTAGCTTGCATACAAATGGAGAGGTTTTTGTGTCCCAGTTACATGATTGGGACAATGTGAATGAGAAGAATTGCCAAAAGGAGTTCTTTCATACCTTTTAGTAACTTTCAAGCCTCAGTAGAAAACACTGGATCGGGTTATATTTTTGTGAATATGTATGTTCATAACTACTGTCATATTTAAAAATGTTGCACATCAACTCTAACTCGTTCCTTTTGTTAATCACTTGCAGCTGAAATTTCTTCTGTAAAATGAATTACTGGCAAAATAGTCCTTTTCAACTTGCTTTCAATTAATGGTAGCAGAAAATGATGAGAAACAAGTGAAGAGAGAGGTGAAGTCTATGACTAATGTAAACCAGGAAAGTTCTGCTGAATTTGTTGGAATAGTTGTCAAGGGTGGGAGTTTGAGACTTGTGAGATGCAGTCAGACTTCTGTTATGTCTGAGCAAGCAACCTGTAAAGTAGCTTTACACTGAAAATAAAAAAGGGTCTGATTTACAGTAATTCTTTCCATGCAGGTTAAGTATGAAATTATTGTACATTTTGCATACAAAAAACTCTGTCTGACTTTCCTAGGTAAATCTTAGAGTAAAGTCAAAATGAATTAACATAAACGATGTTAGTGATTGCCGAGTAGACAGAGGAGTTTATTCTGCTGTAACATGACTAAAGTCAAAAGAATCATGTAAGAGATTAAGTTCACTCACAATGTTGCTATTTTTTTTCCTATTGCATGCTGTGGCTTGCGATGCAGCCAAAGAAGATACATCTTTTAATCTCAGTGTTTGGATATTCTTGCACAATTTTTTAAAAGTGCATCCTTCATGTTTTCTCTTGTGGCATTGCTACTTTTAATCTCTGCACCATCTTGTTCTCTTAAATAGATAAAATATTTTTTTTCGCCTTTGCTCATGAAAGAACTTTCCTTCCACCCAAGGATATCAGTTACACTTGGTTATGCTTTTTGAAGTTAAAATAAAAATTTCTTCAAACACAAAAAGAGCTTGAATTTGTGGGGAGAGAGGGAAGAGGAAAAGAATGACATGATTTCTCATTTCTGATGACACATGGAAATATACAAAAAATAAACTTTTTAAGTACTTCATCCTTATAAGGTGGAGGACAGAAAAAAAAAAGCAAAGCAATCACCATTGTTCCACAGGAGCCATAAAATCCTGAGTGCCACTTTGGATTTGCTCCTCAAAAGAAATATGTCCCTGTGGAAGTTCTGAAGCTTGAAAAGCTTTGTTCTCAGCTGGAGTGACAGACTTGACTTTACTACTGATGTTCAAATAATTCTTTGCAACTCAAGAGAATGATTCCTTAAGAATGTTCATGGGGATTTGCTTCTTTTGAGAGATGGATCAAAAATGGCAGCCACACAAAAGTCTTCTGTCAAATCTCTATTTCAATTTAAAATTTGAGCACTGTATGACTAAAATCTATACAGAACCCTCTTGAGAAACTATATATTTTAAGTGTGTCACAGACTAGGGAAGCTGCAAATGCTTTCCAGGAACAAATATGAGTTAAACAAATATTTTGAGTTCCCTTACTGCAACATTGGCATTGTATGTATTTAATTTGAATCAAGGTCAGAAAATAATGGATGCTATATTATGAAAATGCAAACAAAGCCTGTGTCCTTATAATTGTGGTTGAAATTCTTGAGATGCAATTGCAGAATTTCAAATGAGCAAGTTACAGTATTTTTTTCTCAGAGATCTGAATACAGCAGAAAACAATGTTAACAGCTTTTAATATTCCTTTATAGTAAGACGACTCCCTTTCTTGATTCCTCACTGGATAGAGAAGAACTGAAGGTCTGAGTAAATCCCATTAGTTTTCTCTGCATAATGAAGTATAAGAAAAGTTTTGTGACTTATGCTTATAAACACTGAAGGTAGCAAGTATCTCAGAATGAAAAGGGGGCAAGAATTGTTCTAAACTGTTGTGAGAAATACATCTTTCCTAATCATCTTTTTTACTGCAAAAACAGGGAACTAGGATATGCGTCTGAGGAATGTGGCAGGAGAATTCTCCTAAAGAAGCTCTACAGTAACCAGAGTCTTGGGCTTTGCTATTTCTTCAAGACTGAAGTGATAGAGGACTTTTTTAATCTTAATTTGTTTGCTGTAGCTCTTCTCTGCTTCCTCCTTGCATTTGGAAGGGCTTAGCAGAATAGAACTAAATTTGGGCAACTCCTTGATCCTTTTTGCTTAAAGCGATTTTACTAGAGATTTCTTCACTCTGGTGAAGGAAAAAGCACAACCTGTTTTTAATACTCTAGAAAACTGTCTAGGAAGTGTTCAAATGAGATTAATAATTTTATGCTATTTTGTAGTGTCATGTTTATTCTCCAAGAACTCATGACACTACCAAAGAAGAAATGGCATGAGTACAAGAAAATATTTGCAGTGTTTGGAGCTAAAGATTATTTTATATTTATATAAAGCTTAGTTTATCCTTTCATACAGAGGGTAAGTCTACTGGAAGAGATTCAACTTTGCCTAGGCCAACTTGTCTACCCACACTCTTTGTAATGTTTCTGTCTCCTTTGCTGTTCATTGATAGCCATGCATCGGGAAAAATCTCATGATTAATGGCAATAGAATAGGCTTTTCAAATGAACATCAATTTTTTTTTTTTCAGAAACTATTTATTTATTTATATAATTAATTCTGAGGATTCTTCATAACAATTAATTCTATTGATAATTGTTTAGCAGTGTGTTTTTTTGAAAGATGGCATTAATGTATACATTGTATATTAACACAGCAATGAACATATAATAAGTCCTCTAGATCTAGTATTATTCCTCACAGATATGGAAAGATATTTGTGTATTCACCACAGTCTGGCTGAAAGCCTTCACTCATTTCAAGATAGCTGTAGTTCCATTGCTCTATATGACTCTCTGAAGTTTTACCACAATATTTTTCTGAATTTTGTTCAACCACTTCGTTTTTAAATTGATATCGCTGTGCTCTGACTAACTCCTTCCCCAGAGTCATGGTAAGAGAGTAGTCAGCAAAAATGGAGCTTACAAGTGCTCAGTAGATTTGCTCCAACATAGCTCCAATGCAGGTAGCCAGACTTGTGCAATGACATTGCTATGTAGAAAGAAGTTCATAGCTGTCTGATCTCAACAGCCATGAGGAATGTCTCTTGGGAGGCAGAGCTGCACAGATCTACCTGGAGCAATAGCTAAACATAAAAGCTCATGTTAATGCTATTATGAGTGAGCACAATAGGAATATGTTTGGCTGTTAAAGCAGTACGACTGAACAATATTTTGTTTTTCCAATGCATGGTCTGCTCATTGGACCTCACCAAGTTCCCTATACATTAATCAGTTTTAATGTGTTTCCATGCTTTAGATCAGTCCTTTAATTTGAGATTTAAACCTTGTCTTCTTATGTAGATTTACTAAGAATAAGAGTATAATCGAGTAGATTTTTCATATGAAATATACATGAGATATTTTACTATTCAGTGGTGTTGGAGGTACTTGTAATTATCCAGTTGACTTTTGCTATAATAAGGCTTTTTTTTCCAGCTGATAGTTGAGCACTGTAAAGAAAAGCATTGACAGTCCTTGTCTTTCCAACTCTGCATTGTAAGTAGGGATACTGAAATAACTCTGCAGTTCCCTGATTTTGTATATTGTCTTGCAAATCTGTTTCATAGTCTGCTTGTCAAAACCAGCAAAGCAGAAAAACTAGCTTTGAATAGTGTTTTGTGGGGCAGAAAGAAAATTTGTTCTATTTGCTACAGACATTATAAAGGCTCTCAGTGTAGAGCCATTTGTGCAGAAGTTTTGAAGCCATAGAAATTATTTTTGAAATTATATTCACTGTTGTCTAGAACAATGGGATTTTGACTTGTATTTACTCTTTGTTATAAACATTCTTATTCAATGAAAGATTTTTTTTGATCTTTCACTTCAGGAATGATTCATTATGAAAGTATGTTCAATGCAAAAACATGAACTACTGGGTTATGTCATAAATTTTTTATGCATTGAAACTGAAATAATAAATTTAAAATGTTGTATTAGTTTTTACAGGACAATGCAGGTGTATCTATGTTACCTATATGTATGTATATGCGCGCTGCTTTCACAGTAAGTAAAATACCTTTCGTTTCTGTTTGAGTGAGAGGTAAGCTGGAGCGCATGGAGCTCTGCGTGGGCACTGGTGATGAGCCAGACAAGACCAGATGGGTCAGGATTAAAAGGCAGACTAACATGTGTAAAGTTGTAAGAACACCTGATTAGGAAGTAATGTATGAGACCTTCAGAAAACTGGAAGAAACCTTGCGTTTGGAGGTCTTATGAGGAACTTCCTGACATGGGTGATAAAAGAGCTGATAGGAAAGATGCTCTGTTGTACCTGATACCTTCTAGACAGAGGATGACTTGAGAGCAGCCCTGCACAGAAGGACTTTGGCATTCTCATGGATGAAAAGCTGTACATGAGCAGCCAATGTGTGCTTGCAGCCCAGAGAGTCAACTGTATGCTGGGCTGCATCAAAGAAAGTGTGACCAGCAGGCTGAGGGAGGTAATTCTTTCCCTGTACTTTGCTCTCATGAGACCTCACCAAGAGGTACTGCATCCAGCACTGGGGGCCCAAACATAAGTAGGATATGCACCTGATGGAGCGAGTCCAGAGGAGGGTGACAAATATCGCAAGGCTGAAGCACCTCTCCTATGAAGACAGGATGAGAGAGCTGGGATTGTTCAGCCCGGAGAATAGAAAACTCCAAGGGGACCTTATAACAGCCTTCCAGTACCTAAAGAGGACCTACAAGAAAGCTGGAGAGGGACATTTTACAAAAGCATGTAGTGATTGGACAAGGGAGAATGGTTTTAACCTGAAAGAGTGTAGGTTTATATAGGATATTAGGAAGAAATTCTTTCCTATGAGAGTGGTGACTCTACAACATGCTTCCCAGAGAAACTGTGGATGCCCCATTCCTGGAAGTGTTCAAGGTCAGGTTGGATGGGTCTTTGAACACTTGGTCTAGTGGAAGTTGTCCTGCCCACGGCGGGTGGTTTGGAACTAGATGATCATTGAGGTCCCTTCCAATGCAAACCATTCTATGTTTTTTATGATTTTGGAAAGTAGTCCCACACTTTGAGACTTTTGTACCTATCATTTTTCAGAAGTTCTGCACTGATCTGGAACCTCAATATGTACAGGGTTTATCCTCCTATTTTGTATTCTTCTCTGGAAACAGTGTGTCTTCCATAGTATATGGACTCTGTGGCCAAAAATTCCTTGTCTACAAACTTTTTCAATGTTTTCTAGCACTGTCTATAACATATTAGGTTTCAAGAGTCAAAATTTTATGCTTTAAAATATTCATATTTTATATACTCCTATAATGGATACACAGAAAAGTTTTGTTTGAGGCTTAAAAAATAACAGTGCAGGAGTGTTCTTAGTTGGCAATGAAGACTGCACTTCAGGTGAGACACTGCTAAAGGTTTACAGGATGCCTGTGACATAGAAAACAGTTTGTTTCAAGGAGGAAAGTTTGAAGAGACATTGCACTTAAGTGGCAATACTAAATAGACTGTTCATTGCAGAAAATCAGGTAATGCAACAAAGTATGTTCCAAGTGTACTAAATGAAAAGTACTGCAACTTTAACTGTAAAAAAAAGGCTATTTTTAAGACTTTACAGACTTTTACTCTTTTTTTTTTAAGTTTGATTCCTCAGAAAAGATACGGAAGGACCAGTGGGGAGGAGTGAGCAGAGTCTGCCTTTTGTTGTTGTTACTGTTCTTATTGTGACAATATACTAGTAGGCTCTGAATAGTCAGTAAAATGTGGTTTTCACTGATTTGGAAGTTGCAGGGGATAATGAAATGTGAAGGAAGCTGTCCTTGAAAAACAGGTACCTGTGTGCCTATGATGAAAACTAATCTGTAGTACAAAGCATGGCTTCTGGTCACCCTAGATGCACTATCTTGATTAGGCATATATAGCACCACACCACTTCATTGTACTGATCAAAAAACAAGACAGAGACATAAGTTACAGAGCACAGATTATATATTCCTACACAGGCAGGTAAAACTCTTAAAATTTTTCCAGTGGTTTATACTGTTGCCATGTCAATCTGCTGGTTCAAAGGCGTTCTTCTGGGAAAAAATACAAGAGATCTGTCAGATGAGGAAACTGTCAAGAGAATGGCTTCAGGGGCTCTCTTCTTAGAAGGGTTAAGTCTAGATTTCAAAGCAGGTGCCCTCTGTGATGTATCCTACATTTCTGATTGCCTAATTATCCAAAGGAGTGTTCTCTGTCATTCAGACAAGTTCCCTCTGTGCCCCAATCCTGTGCAAATAGGATGTGGGTGTGATCTTTTAAATTTTTTTGATTCACTGATTATTTGCATCTACTGTTGTTACATTTCCAAGCCCTAAACTGTACTTTATATGAACATGCATAATATGTTTTTATTTAGTATTGGTTCATATGTCAATCAATACTCATGGAAGTTCTCCTTCATCAATGCCAATAGGTAAAAACATGAGCACTTTTTTTAACAGGAGTAAATATTTGTTGTCACACTTAATGAAAGGAACATACCAGTACCCTGTCCTGCCTGAAAAATGGCTCATTTCAAATGTCTAAAAAGTACTTTCCTTTTTTTGTCTTACTCTTTCTTTTCCAGTTTGGATCACTCTCTGTTTTGGTGCCCACACTGTGGGATTGTTCTATTACTCCCTGGATTCTTTCTGCAGTCTTGCTGCCAGATTTCTTCCCAGACAAAACATGTGGTGATCCAGTTGGTCTAGGAGAACTTTAAAGGGTAGTACTATATTAGACCTCACTCCTTCCGGCTACTGCAGTCCTCCAAAACAAGTTAACAGGCAAATGCACTTTCAGTATTATGCTATAAAACACACACAGCAAGTAGCAAGATAGCCTTACCATTTTGATGTGTTACATTTTTTGAACGCATCAGGCCCTTGAAGAATTTACATAAGGCTCAGAAAAGATGTAGCTCTTGCTGCAGTCTACCTCAAGCTGTCTTGCAGCAGAGGGATATCTGCCTTCAGAAATCTACTTTATTCTCTGTAAGCAGAGCAAAATGCTGCTAAAAATTGGAATGTAACTGAACAATCTAGAAAAATAAAACATACTGCTAAAAACAGCACATATTAATAACCATCATAAAGTGGCCTGATCACATGCAAATACTGGGAAAGGAAATGTCTTGTATAGGATGTGACTGATATATCAAATAAGTTTTTGAGTGTGTACTGAATTTGTAGTATGCCTTTCTATATCTGACAATATTGATATTGGAAGGGACTGTTGTGATACAACAGAATGAGTTAACCAGTCGTTTTTCTTTCTCATGTGTGTTTCTCATGTAAACTAATTTAATTTCACCTTAAACTCTGACAGAATGAGACAACATATATGCCCTGGAACAAGAATGTGTTCAAATAGGTTTGAGATGGATGAATGGGACTTCAAATAGGGGAGTCCTGAGACTAGCTGAATACAGCGAGTAAGTGAAAGACCTGATGAAAACAGGGAAGATACTGTTTGAATACAAAATCGAATCTAATATTAGTGATATTTTGCAGTGTTAGAAAGAAACAAGAAATTAGAGGAAATGAAAAATAAATGGGAGGCATAACCAAAGTAAAAAGGAATGAGGTGTGTAGGTAGGGTCAAAAAGTTGAGTGAAGACAAGGTGTGGAAATGCACGAACTTGATTATACCTAACTATACTATGAAAAGGTTAAGTCATAGTGAAATGTCTTCTCAGAAATAGTTTGTTCAGTATAGCCTATCTTAGGTTTCAAAACAAGGGGAACTGAATCACTGTCTTACTGTCCTGCTGCTAGAATTCAGTCCCTTTTATAGGTAGTGTTTGATTATTGATTCATTTTCTTTTTAAAAACTGTTTTGAAGGGTAGAATTTGGAAGTTTTGTTAGATTACATCTGAAAAGAAGCTGAAATTTTTTTCCCCAGTACATATAATAAGATATACCAAAGAGACTGATCATAGATCTTTGAAGTTCTTTTCTGTAGTTACCCCATTTTCAGGATATTACTCAAATCACAAAAACTTTAGACATTCTTTGGAAAAGAACCAAGATCAGGTGAATTGGAATGAGGTTTTCTTATTATGTTTTTATATTTAATTTTTCATGCCATTAAAATGACACCTTGCAGTATATTAATTTTCAGTGTGAGTATGTTTCATTATACCCCAAAGGCCTAACTTGATATGTAGCAATGGGACATAACTAACATTATTGGTTCCTGTTACCATGAAAATGAGCCTACTTCAGATGAGAGCTGTGCTTTGTTTAAACAGTCTTTAAATAGTTTCTGTTTATGTTGCCTTCTTAGCTGCCTCTGGTAAATAGCAGATTTCAGGTATTAATCTTTGCAAATGAATGCAAAACAAAAATAATGTATTTTAAATGTAACATAAGTCCTGAAGTTGCAACATTAAAATTTATGAGTGAAAATTAGATGCTAGCTGCAAATGTTTCTGATGCCAGTAGATTTAGGTCAAACACAAGTACCATCATACAAATTACGTGTATTGCCATCTATGTCTACCTTCATATATACTAAGGCAGATATTTAAGCAACAAAGAGGAGTTAAAACTATGTACTTCAAATGAAATAACAGTTTTACGTAGTCCATCTTTTTGGAATTACTGGGTGAGACTGTAACAGTGTTTTACTGAAGGTGATATGGTGATTTGTTTTTTAAAATTGTTATTTGTCTATATCTGGTAAGGTTGAATGGTACTTGAAATTTAGCTCTTCTGAAACTAAACTGAATATCTGAATTTAGTGTTGTCATATATCCAAAGTTTACTTTGTCACACATTCGGTGATATCTGTATATTTACTCAGAAAAAGATAAAAACATTTACGGAATAGTTTTCATCAACAGGCAAAAAACCAGTGACTTAGTGACCCATTGTGGAGTGACTTATTCAGCTACTAGAAAGCAGACTTCTTGCAGTAACACTACAATCCTACATATTTTATGAGTATAATTTGGTGTGATTGAAAATTATGAGGAACTGAAACAAAAAAAGATCAAGGTCCATGAAAATTTTCAAAATTGCAGGTGTCATATACTTCTGTATGCATATTCAAGTAACTTTGATTAAAACTCCTTATTTTTTGATAAGTATGGTGGGAATTTTCTTTCCTAATGTCAGTGTGATTTTCTCATAAGCTTCCCAGAAGTCAACTTCACTTAATACAACACTTTGGCTTTCAACAGCATTAAAGGGGCAAATATCTCCTTGCAATCTCCTCCAGTTTTTATTTCTGTACTTTTATATTCAAACCGTCTCCATTTAGATTTTTATTTTCCTTAGACCTCTGGGCATTCTGGAGAAGGATCCATCTTCACATTGCAATGCAGGCTTCATCTCTTGGACAATCTACAAACTGAATATTGTATTAAAAAGTACCTAGAGGTTTTATTTTTTGCATTGTTTTCATTTATAGAATATCACATATGTTGTGACACATAGCTAAATTCAGTTACCTCAGTAGAGATGAATGACTTCTTCGGTGTTATAAAAAATGTGAAAAGCTGAAAAAAACATTTTCTCCCACTGTCATTTAAGTGGTTTTATGACAAAACCTCTCTCTGTTAGAATAAGAGAACATTTACTGCAATTCTTATGTGAAACAATGCTATAGAGGAATTTTTCATCTCTCTTAGTACCCTACTGTGACTAAATTATAGTCTTTTAACTTAGATGGGGGTAGGGGAGAAAGCAAATCCACTGAATGGAGGGCAACATTCCCCCTATGGAAATATACAATCTAAACAAATGTGGTATAGTCTTTGTCACAGTTTTCTGAATGAGACTGATGGAACACTGAAATAACTAAAGACCTATTCTGAATAATTTGAAGTAGGTTGATGTTTGTAATATGTAGGCTCTTTTAATTTTGGAGATAGTATAGGAATGTCTAATAGAAAATTAATACTATAGTTATAGTTGTATTTCTGTGATTCAAAAGCAGCTTTTTAGAAACTCAATGTTTCATTTCTGGTTACTAGAAATTTATATAATAATAATAATTTTTCTCCTATTAAACATGTTAAATATTGACTTTCCGTTAACACAAAAAGAACCTATTTCAATTTGGAAATGTTTGAATTTTTAAAACGTGTGAGATTTTGAACGAGATTTTGACATACGGTTTTGAAGGTATTTGATTTTTTTTTTAATAAATTTTAAATTATTCTATTGTGAAAGTCCATCATGGTTTAACCCCAGCTGGCAACTAAGTATTACATAGCACCTTATTCTTCTTACCCTCACTCCAGTGGGGAGGAGAATAGTAGACAAAAAGTAAACCTTATGG
This sequence comes from Manacus vitellinus, assembly GCF_001715985.3. NCBI lineage: Eukaryota > Metazoa > Chordata > Aves > Passeriformes > Pipridae > Manacus > Manacus vitellinus. Next base: position 98,250 of record NW_021940478.1, read on the forward strand.
AGTGAGATAAAACCAGCTTAATAATTGAAACCCAAAAAAATATAATAATAATAACAACAACAATGATAATAATGGCAATGATAATAATAATTGTAATGAAACAGAGAGAGAGAGAGAAATAAAACCCAACAGAAATAAATGATGAACGATACAATTGCTCATTACCTGCTGACTGATGCCTAGCCCAACCCAGAAGAGAAATCAGCAGGTTTCAGTCAACTCTTCCCAGTTTATATAATGGGCATGATGTTCCATGGTATGGACTATCCCTTTGGTCAGTTCTGGTCAGCTGTCCTAGCCATGCTCCCCCCCCAAGCTTCTTGTGCACCTGCTCACTGGCAGAGTACAAGAAACTGAAAACTGTCAGATCCAGAGTAAGGGCTGCTCAGCAACACTAAAACATCAGTGTGTTATCAACATTATTTTCATACTAAGTCCAAAACAGCACTGTACCAGCTACTAAAAAGAAAATGAATTCTATCCCAGTTGAAACCAAGACAAAGGTCTTTCAAAACAGTTACATATGTTCATTGAAGCTTGCTGACTAGTACATGTCTTCTACATGATTAGAGTTCATTAATGCAAAAACTCTGTTGGTCAAAGAATTTAAATAATCTCATCTGCACCTCGAGTGTACGGGAACTAGGTTTTGTCCCCAGAGCCAGCTTGGTGTAGGTGACTGAGTCTTTCTAGGCACCTCCGTAACTTCTATCCTATAACTTTTCCTAACTCAAAAAAATGAAAGATAATTGTCTTGGGAAAGCGAAGAGCAAACCTAAGTTTAAGTTTAAACTAGGAGTACAGTGCAGAAAAAGCTTGAGAGTATTTCCTTTTATAATTATACTGAAATCTGTTTTGTCCAAATGGAACCTGGGTGAACTGGCTGATGAAATATATAAGCTTCATATAATCTGCAATTTACTATATGCAGTGCTAAGGAGAAGCTAGTCACTTCTTGCTGATCGACAAGCTATAGCCCTACAACTGTAGAGCCTGGAAGGGCTTCTTTGTACTCCTAGGCAGAAATATTGTTTCTTTAATGTTTGTTGAAATAATTTCAGAATTTGTTTTTTTTTCTGGCTCTGTAGTTTTATGACATACTCAGGAAAGATCAAGAACTAAGCAATACTGCATTTCTAGGATCTCTTGTGACTGTGCTTTGAATTAAATAATGAAAGAATGAAAATGAAAGGAAATAACCCATATAGTTAGTTACAAGGGAAGGTTATCAACAGCAATACAGTCGAAACTTAACAAGAGTCTAATAGATGTTTTTAAATTAGTATTTTAAAAGAAACTGCTTATAATAAACCCTCTTCCAGGCAGCGTTAATGGATTGCATTTACGCAGTGAGCTATTCTGAGCAATTTGTATATCATAATATGTGCACTTCTGTAGTTCAATACAGAATACAAAATGAGCCCTAGACAAGCTGCATTCCAACAATACAGTATTTAATAGCTCTGTTCATTATTTTGCTTTGACATTTACTGTAATGCACTACCTACCTGAGCTGTAGGTGCTTCATCATTCAGCCTGCAATCTTTAGGAAGGAAGAAAGGATCTTGAGATGTGTACAGTAACATGTATTATAGTAAGAGATTTACAACTTTTAGAAGCCATTCAAGCAGCAGAACCCTTTGGCCTACTAGAGATAAGTGCTCATGCCACTAGCAAATGCAGAAGTTAATCTAACCATTTAATACCTCAAAATGTTTCCTGTTTTATCCCTCTACAAAATTAGTTCAAAGCAAAAATCCTCAGCAGCCTTGTACTACCAAGTTCTCTGTTTAACAGAGTTAATGCCATAATGCATGGATGCTAGGAAGACATTAAATACTGCATCTGTGCCAAATATACAGATTGACTCTGAACAGAATTCTAGAGCTTGGTATTTTGAGTCACCTGCACTTGGAGGCTCCTTTATTTTGGTCATATAACTACAGTCTGGCTGCACAGATGCATCTGATATCTTAAAAAAGCCCAAAGGAAATGTACACATGTATTTTCACTGGCTTCTTGAAAGATAGGTTTCATCACTGCTGATGTTTGTGTCAGTAATGTCATTGGCAGATGGAAGTAAATTTCATGTAGTTATTTCTGTTGGGAGGTTATTGTAGTCTCATTTTTATGACCTTCAAAATTATACAAGTAGCAAGACGTATCCAAGAAGGTTTTAGAAACTATTCAGACCATGATTAGCTTCAATACACTCCTTGTTTCATAATGTACGTGTAGTTTTTTTGGCATCAGTGCAGTCTGCAGTCACTTATTTTCATAAATTCTGTGTAGTAGCATAACAACCTAACACTCTTTTGAGCTCAAATGATCACAGTATTTGTTTAATTTATGTCAGTCTATATAATCTGACTGGCACTATTAGCCTCTTTTGGTTGTGTATCTTTATGGTCCCATTATGAACTACATCATAGTCTAATTGCATTTAATCCTTTAATGACAATACTTAGAACTGCCTATCATAAGCATGAGCTTTTTATAATTACAGCTATTCTAAACCCATCATAAAGCAAAATAATATTTTAAAATTATTAATGATTCAGAAATAACAGGTCAGGCTATAAACTGTACAGAATATAAAATTCTGAGATCATCCGTATTCTTAAATGACACTGAACAAGTGTCAAAATAATGTTGATTTCATGCCATGGTAGCTAGGACCCTGTTAAGAATACCATAATTTTAATATACCAGGTGTCAGTATTTTAAGTAGATATCTCTAATAGAATAAAAGATGAATTTGTTAAATTGATGTGAATGGAGAAAAACTGGGTATGTCCATGTCTAGTTGTATAATTTTAATAGCAGGGGATTAGCAGAACTGGATAGCTCTAGTCACTTATTATTATTGTCATTTTTAATCTTTAATAGATCACTGGATATATGTCTTGGTGCTTTTGGACAGACTACATGGACTCAACTGTTTTGGTGGTTGATGGTGTGTATGAGAGCATGAGTGTGAGCGAATAAAACTGTTCTGTGTTAAAAAACCTCACATTACCCTCCTGTATGATCTTACATTGAGTTTTGCTGCATTTGTTAGCTTCACAATATTTCTATGCATATAAAATGACCTATGCTTTTAGACTTTTTGCATTTAGATTTGTTTTCAAATGAGATCATCTCTATATCTGCAGAAGGCTCTTATGAACAACTGGATAGTTGTGTAAATGTATTAAATTGCACTTTTCCCTGGGGAGAGTGAAATAACTGTAGTTCTAAATTATTAGAAATGTCAGTGATTATACTAATTGCAATCTGTAATAGTCCTAAATATGTTGAGGCTGTAGTTTATCACAAGTCTACCTTTTATATACTTGGATACAGACTCCATATGCAATACTTCATCTTGATGTGGGCACTGAGTTTTTGGCTTGTCTTTGTATGCATCTATCTGCCATACTATCTGTATGCTTGGTCACCAGGTGGTAGATAAAGAAATTAAAGTGTTATCATGTGTTCTTGAGGATCCCCTTGGTAGCAAGCAGTCCTAAATGAGGAGCATGTTTGTGATTAATGAAGGGATTCTGCTGCCAAAAGCTTGTTGTTTCTCCCAGGTCATACTCTCTCACTGATGTATCATTCCTGAGAAAAGACCATAAAGGAGAAATACATTGTGAATACCCTCTTTGATAGAACCTTATGATTTCTAGACTGTGTTTGGAGGCTTTGTACTTTGAATCAAATCCAATTTTTCTTTATCCCTTTGATAGATCTCTGGAATATTTTTTTCTTCTTACTTTTTCTACAACTTCCCTAGCAGAATTTTAAGACTCAGCTCTGCTAAAATCACAGGGCCTTGTCACATTGATCTGATTTGTAGTTTAAAATATTCATTTCTGTTAACTGTGTCTTTATGTTGAGAAGTTTATGTGGAGGTGAAGAGTTGAGAGTGAATGTTTTTAGATGTAGTGGAAAATGAAATTTTTAATTATTTTTATCAAGTTTGTGCTTGCAACAATCATAGAGGAGTGTATTATTTTACAAACTCTTTTCATTAAATGAATGTCGGTTTCCTAAGGGAGATAACATAGCTCCATGAAAAGCAGCAGCAATGTGAGCATTTTGAGAAATGTTAATATTAGAAATAATTGTTTCTGGCTGAGATGCAGCTGAATCATACAATGATACATCATTAATGACTAAATAATAAAATTTTTAATTTAATTTATTTGTCCTTGTCTCTTCGTTTCCATTTTGATAAAGCTGCCATGTGGCAGTTCTTGAACTCTCATATCAAAGAAGATTGCATATTTGTGATATTTGACTGGAAAAAAAAGAAGTGTATTCATTTAAAGTAATGAGTCAAGGTTTTATTGGAACAATATGACTCAAGGTCAAGAACGGGTGTTAGATAGCAAGAGAAAGGCTACTAGCTGGTCACAGAATTCCAGTGATGTGAGTATGCTAGATGTACTGCCTCATTCTCATCTTTTTGAATACATCAAGAGAATAAGTCAATTCAGCGATCATGAAAGTAATGAAATATCAGTGGAAAGTAATTAAATTTTTCCTATCTCTAAACCAGTTTCTACACCATTCTTAAGCTACTATACCTAAAAATTTCCCTTCTTCAAAAGTACAGAGGAAGCATACCTTCATGTACATGAGTATAGAAGTCTACCTGGTTTCTCTCAAGTGTTTGCATAAGATTGTGAAGGTGAGGGAAGTAACTAGCTAGTACTTGTAGAAAATTTGGCCTTCGTTTAGACAATTAGGTATAGGAAGACTATATTCTTGCCTCTTGATACCTAGAGTGATTTGAAGAGTTGGTAATTAAAATAATTTGTACACTGCTTCCACTGAGAAATTTTTATTCAAATAAATGTCAGGGAAAAGGATAAATAGCCCTAGAAGCAAAACCACAGTCCTATAAATTAAGTAAATATACTCCCTGTAGATAGTTTCAAAATACTGAGTTTTAAAATTCTGTCAAATTATTTCCTTTATACAAAAGTATGCTTGTGATTTTTCCAGGGGAAAGTAGGGGGTGGGGAGGGTTGGGGGAAAAACAAGACATGACAAAACAGAAAAACACAAAAACTTTTCCTTTTCTAATAGCTTTCTAGATTGCATGCAAAATTCCAAGTGATGCAAAACTTGTGAGATGAATGTATTTTAAAAAATGAAAAACTAAGAGCACAAAAAAGCGGTTAGATTAATTGTTGTATAATTTGAATAATTTGAAAATTTTGGATGATTCTTTTATGAGTTTAAAGAAATTAACTAAAAGAGAAACTATAACCGTAACATGAAATAGGAGATTTCCAGTAGAAAAAAAAATGAACAAGTTGTAAACTCATCTGAAATGGGACAAAAAATCCTCAGCTTGATAATGACATAAATTAATGGCATTATGTTCTGTTTGTTGGCTAAGAACTTCAATAGCAGAGAATGTTTTAGAAGGTGATATGAAAACTTCCTTTGTAGAAAAATTTGGTGAATGAGATCAAGAGAAACTCATGTACCTGCATGTACACATTTTGTTTCTTTTTGTATTTATATTTTCAAAATTTGGGTTTGAGGTACAAGACCTATTATGTTTAAGCTTTTACTTAATGCAAATCTTAACTGAGCCCAAAATAGTAGAACACTTTGGCCACAATACCAAAAAAGATATAGAAACTAGGAAAAGTTTCTTAGTTAAGTGTCAGGATCCTGAGTACACCATGACACTTCAACTGTCCTGAGCAGCCTCCCCTGGATCCACCCTTCACACCCTGCCCGTGGGCCATTTCAGGTCAGGCCACACATCCCCTCCTTGTCAGAGCTGTGCTGGAGGTGTGCTCTCTCAAGTTTTGTCTCTGGATGAGCCTTGGACCTGTGTTGTAGTCTTGTTTCCAGTTGTGTTTCTGACCCACCTCCTGACTAGGTTCACTAAGTAGACTCTGGACCCAGTTGATTGCTTTGATTTCTCTGGGAGTGTCACTGCAGCCTGTTACCTGCACCTTGCTCTCCCCACAGTTTTTGGATATCGCACTATTGTGTCCTGGCTGGTGAGGGTACTGTCTGAGTTGGTATCACCCATGACTTCCACCTCATCCTCCCATGTGAAAGAGTCTCACTCATTGACATTTAACTTCTAATTAATATGTTAGCGTTTTCATCTTTAATATGTGTGCAAAATTTTGAGTATGTAGTTTAGTTATTGAAAGTTTTAATATAATGAACCATAAAATAATTTATTTTTTTTTAATCTATGACCTACTGGAATTTCTATTTTGGAAAAATAAAAAGTGGTAAAAAGTAAAAGGTTTTTGTTTTTAATTATGGACTGAGAACTTCAATATCAGAGAAGGCTTATAATCCGTAGTGACATTAAGACCAGATGTTTGAAAAATGATTGGGAATGAGATAATCAGTTGCCATGATAGGTTTGTAAGGAACAGGTCTTGTCAAAGTCTCTGAAAGGATTTTTGGAAAAGTTTTCGAAATTAAATCGCAGGGAGAGAGAAGAATGTAGTCTATATTTTATTGAAGAGTCAATAAAGTGTCACTTGGCCTAATCTAAGCCAACAAAAGAATAAATATTAATTTTAGGTTGGAGTCGTTGGTCTAAAGTTTACTAGAAGAAAGAATCTAGAGTGTTATAATGAGCTATAGCAATCTATGTTCTTCAAAGCTGAGAACTGGTAGTAGTTTTACTTTTGTTCAAATAATTATTTTTGACCTTGGTACAAGTTGTCAAAAGACTCATAAAAAGTATTAAAAAAAAAAAGGACTGCAGAGTAACATACACCAAAGTTCTGTAAAGAAGCAAGTATAAAAAAAAAAACTATTTCAAAATCTAAAGTCATTCATGTTGGCAGCATCCAAGAACAAGTGAAAATAGTAGAACAAAAGGAAAATTACATTCATATTGTACATAACATGTTCTGAGAAGGATAGTTTGTGTCAAGTGCAGAAAATACAGCTAAAGAAACTGAGTTGAACTTTAGTCAACTGCAGTTTTCAAGACTGTTATAGATTTTGTTGCTCAGCCCGGTATATGGCCTGTGGGATGAGAAGCAGAATAAGTGAAAAGGGTGTAGATTCAAAGAAGCTAGAGTTATAGTAACTTAATTTGGAGGGGAAAAAAGAGATATTTCTCTAACACCAAGTGGCTGTACATTGTCAGGTCTATAGGATTGTATTTGTTGTGAGGCCTATAAAATCATATTCAGAAAATTATTTAGTTTGTACTGAGCATCAGGGATAGTAGGCTGAAAGCTGTGCCCTCATTCTGCCCAAAATGCAAAGGAGAATATACAGAGGCCAAAATGTAATTTACCTTCTCTATGTTCTGTTTACAGGCCCAATAGATTTTAAAGAAATGTGAAGATGCAAGTGATGTGGATTTTTTTCCAGAGAAAACTGTTATAGTATTTTGGGCATACTAAATATATTTACACATTCACTAAGTAAAATGGAGAGCTTATGGATATTAAGATTCTTTCTATTTGGATTTTTTAGTTTACCTACAGCTCAGACTTACCCACTCTCAACTTCACCATTTCTCTTGAATTTGATTGAGATTGTAGAACTGCTCTTGATGGAAAGAGCAAACTCTAGTGGTAAGAATCAACACATGTTTTCACCAAGTTGAGTTAATACATTAGCAACTAGGTAAAAATAGCACTGGCAATGATTATGTGCAGTTTTCTCTTCTTTGTTGATGCATTAAGCTGCAATGCATTACATAAAAGGTTAAATTCTGAATGTTCAATAACTCTTCACTGCCTCCTGAAGTAAAAATAAGAAAATAAATCATATGCATTTTGTTGGTATAGATTACTACTGACAATTGTGATAACAGGAAAAGAAATTCAACTGTATTATCTGCAGAAATTAATTCAGTCAGTAAAGTGACTTACTCTGATGCTTCCTTTGGTCAATTACACAACATTAAAAAGATATTAAAAGGAACAAGGCATCAAAAGATAACCAAACTCACACAAAGGACTATTTTGAAAGGTTGGATGAGCTAAAATAGAAATTATTTTTTTTCTATTGGAAAGGGAGATTAATGCTTTAAGGTGTTTTTTAATCTAGTGTTTAATATCAAGGGTTTAAGATCAAGGGTGCATTCATATTGAAGTAGAACAGGTCATTATGGATTTTATACCACAATTCTGTATTGTTGAGATCTCACCGGATTGGCTGGAACATATAAATTTAACCTCAAATCTTAGAGGTTGTAGAAGTTAATGGTACAAATCCAATACACCAGAGACATCATGTCAGATTCCCCTACTCTACTGTTCCTTCTGGTTTTGACCAAGCTAAATTAAACAGATTGAATCTCATCATCTATAAAGCATCTGTGTCAAATAAAAGTATGGTGTCAAATGTAAAGTACTGCATTAAACTGAAGGATTAACACTTATTCAATTTCTGTACAAGTCCCAGTTTTAAGAACTGGCTATATGAGACAATAAGAATTTGTAACTAAATGGAAAATAGTGGGGAAGGTTCTTACTAAATATGTTTTAAAAACTTACTCTTTGGGAAGTGTATTTTCACTTTAAAATCTTCACAGTAGGAAAAGTAGAAGTGGACTAAAGATACCTGCAGGCACAAAGGTAAGAAGCGTGTGACATGAATTCTTAAAATAAAAGGTTCATAGAACACAACCATGTGTGTATATATATATGCATATGAATAAAAATTCTATGAGATAAATCCATTGTTCTTGTTGCCCCATGTTCTGGCTTCTGTCAGCAGAATAAGATTAAAAATACGTGTTTAGTTAACATATCAGACTGTGACATATTATACTAGTAATGCATCAGACTATGAAAAGTCTTCTGTCATTAAATCACAGGTGAACGTTAAGGAAATGGAATGTCAGAGGGAAAAACTGTTTAACTAAATGAAAAGAGTAGCGTGCAAGTAGGTAGGACTGGCTTGGACACTCTAGAGAAAGTTAAAAGGTATTTGATTAACAGTATGCTACCTGTCTCATGGAATTTTCTGCTCGGAACTTGGAGGTAGATGGTGCATGCATAAGAGGAACTATGAAATGAATGGCTTTGATAGTGGTAGGTTCATTCAGTGTGTTTTCTTTTGCGATGGTGTCAATGCATATATGCATATGTCTAGGGAAGAGCAGACAGAATTCAAATAGAGCCTTGGATTTAAAATTCTAGTTTACACAGCCATCTAGTCACCCTCTAGACAGAATACCGGAGCAGGGAGAGTGTTGAAATTTTTTTTTTATTTGTGTCTGAAACAAAATAGCACATTCAAAAAATCCAAAAACTAAGCAAAACAAAACAGCTGCGAAGAGAGACATTGTCTGAAATGTAATATGAATGTTTTGAAAACAACAGAAGTACAGTTGATATGCAAGTGAGAAAAAGAGGAATATGCAAGCACAGATTGTGCTAGAAAAGGGAACCAGACCACATAAATAATAACTGTACTGTTCATTTCTATGTGAACAAAACATACCATAAGACAAAAATGTGTTACTTTTGTTGAAGGCAAAATTTTAAACCTACTTCTGCATGAAGGTCTTGTGTTTTGCGTGTTAAGTCACTACATACCTCTGTGAACTAAAATTCTGCCTCCTCTCCTTGATTATATTCTATTATTGTATTACACATAAGTGCAATTTACAAGTAAATAATTTGAGCTAGTTGTTTTGTTTTTCATTAGCAGAAAGATCATAAATTTTCAGTGGCAACTGCCTCTGCCTGTCTTGCCATACTCAGCTCCTGGCTCCTTGTCCCTCCCGGAAGCAGCTTGCCCTTGTTGTTGCCTGATATTTTATGCCTGATGTTATATGGCTCTTTGTATGTTTTGCAGAACTTATTCAGAATGATTGTTTTATTATCCAGAAAAGGAAATGAGCCATCCTGAGTGCCTGGTTAGTCTTAATAGGACTAAGGAAGTTACTGGTAAATACAAAACACCTGAATTTGTCGAGCACTGGAATGTTGTAGGCACAAGAAGCTCTGAGCTCACATAATACAGCAGTGCAAAGAGACTCAGTTTCAGCAAAATGGATATTGTCAGAGTTGAATTACCACCATAAAATCATTCATGCAACTTAGAAATCCAAGTAGTACTAAGGTCTACCTGCCCTACTGCTGGGATCCCAGAACCAGCCCTATGCAGGACTTGGCTTTCTGATATATCAGCAGAGGGAACTTCAAAATGATATGTAGAATACTCTGAACCTGTTTAAAAGAAACAAGCAAAAACTCCTTAGGTTTTTAGTTCTTAAGTGGTTGCTTTGCAGTATGAATGAAATATGGGAAAAGATCAGGAAAATGAGTGTAATTCTGTAATGTGACATGTACAGCTGTTGGAAGGAAAACAAAAGAGCAGAGTGACATCTGAAAGGCTTAAGGGAATTAAGGGGAATATTTTTTACAAGTTTATGAGGAGAAATATAGAAAGATAAAGTTGCCTGATTGATAAATGTGGAAATAAACTGGTGATATTTAAAAAAAAATAAAAAAAAAGACTGAGTTCTGTTAACTATCTTTAATAATAAGAAAAGATAACTGGATAACTAGAAAGTAATGACATTTTCTAAAATAGCTTCAAATAGGAGGTTAGATTAGATAAGGAATACTTGAAGGTACTGAGAGTATAAAAAGTTAGTTTAGTTTCAATGATATGTAACTTGAAGCATTAAGGGTGATAATGAAAATGTTCAAGTAGATTTTAATTGATATTAAGAGTTGACATCATTAATGACAGAACAATCTGAATAAGATAAAACCTGGAAAATTAGTTTAGAACCTTGCAAGGACAAAAGAAATCTGCCAAAACTAGAGAAATACGGAAGTTTCTATTGAGGTGGAAAAAATTACAAAGTATAAGTCCTCATAATCTAAAGTAATAGAGATGCATACGAGAGAACTACTACGATCAGGGTAGTAAATACAGTTGCTTAATACTTCCCTGTTGTTAACCTCCAATCTCTTGAAATAACCTAAACTGTGCAAATTACGGTGAAAATAGATTTATAATGGAAATAAAATTATCATTCAATTTCTGCAATCCTATGAATGAATTGTAAATATATTTTATTTCAATTAATTTTTTAATGGCAATATATTCTCTATATGTAGTAGGAACAAGAGATATTTTCTACAGCCACTGATTTTGACAGATTTTTGGGAGATCTGTTCATTTTGGGAGTAGTGAATATTTAATTTAATATTTTGGTGATTCAAGAGTAAGTGTAAACATTATGAAATTCAGAGATCAAACTAAATTTATGATGCTGAAATTACAGTAAATCATATAAAAAATGAAAGAAGACTTTCTGCAGAAAAAAATTAATCTAAACCTGGCTTTTAAAAGTCTATGATAATATAGACAATAGATTGAACACAAGATGTAATGAAATAAGACCAACACAATGACCGATATCATTGACTCAACTTTACTGGATAACTACTCAGATGTAATGATATTTAAAGTCTCATCTAGCATAGGAATTGTAGTATGCTATTAATATTTATTGAGTAACCCATTAGATACTATCGCAAATGATATAACTGTACTAAGGTCTTTGCTAAGCTAAGTTGTTGGAATCATTAATACACACTACATAGAAAAAGCAAAATTGTTATCTACTCCCAATTTCTTGAAAACTGTGTTTGTTTGTATATGCTGCAGTTGCTTGAATTATAATCAGAGCCCTCATAAGAAAGATTAAATTAAATTTCAAGAAATGTAGTATTCATAATACCCCAGTGAAATAATGTTAGGAATAACTTTGATTGTAAGGTTTAAAAGAAGTTGCAGCATGGTCATTCAATAAATTGCTTCCATTTCATCCTCAGAAATATCCACAGTGAGTTGTTCTGGAAATATTACTTCTTTTGTTATAGATGTTTCTGTTTCCAAAATCAGCATTGTTTCTCTGTTTTGAAGACAGAACACATGTGATGGATCATCCAAGTATATTCTAAGTTTCATCACTGATACTCAAATACTGAAGTCATAGAACACTGTAAGGATAAATGACATATTATTGTGCAAAAACCATGATTCCAGTAGAAATATTGCTGATACAGTGTTTTATATGGCTACTGATCTAAACGAATGACCTTTACATTACATTCTTAGCAAATGTAATGACTTTCTTTACACAGAACTTTCCATAATTAAATGAACATAGACTTTCTTATTAACACCAGAAATGTGCATGTGTATTAAGAGTTTGGATAAGGACACATAGGCCAGGATAACTGTTCATACTATGTGAGATTCAGAATATTTAAGATCTCCTACCTAGACACTGAAATCCTGAAACAGAAATTATATGGAATCCAGGAAAAAAACCTCACTACTGAGTTCTTTCGTAGGTTTTCCAGATAGCTACTTCCCTGTTGTAAGAAACTTAATTTCAGGAACTTTTCTCTCACCTTTCGAATTCTTCTGCTTACACTCCAGCAAATGAACAGAGATTAGGTGAGAGAGCATCTTTTTGTCACTTAACTAAGAAAGTTGTATTGGGTCTGGTTGAAATGGACTTAACTTTCCTCATAGTGCCATGCTTTGCATTAGTAGCTGGAAAGGTGTTGATAACACATCAGTGTTTTGGCTACTGCTGAGCAGTGTTGGCACAGCATCCGTGCTCTCTCTCTGACGTTAGTAGACTGGGGGTGGGCAAAATCTTGGGAGGGGGCACAACTGGGTCAAATGGCCCAAACTGACCAAAGGAATAGTCTATACCATGTGATATCAACTCAGATATAAAAGCTAAGGAAAGGTGGAAGAAGTGGGGGCATTGACCATTTACAATCCTTGCTTTCTAGAGCAACAACTGTGTGTGCTGGAGCCTTGCTCTCCAGGAAGCAGTCAGACATCGCTTGCTCATGGAAAGTGGAGAATAAATATTTGGTTTTTTTTTTCTTTGCTTGTGCTTGCACAAACTTTTGCTTTTGCTTTAGTAAACTGCCTTATGTGAAACTATGAGATTTTTTTTGTCTTATTTTCTCTCCTCTGTCCAGTTGAGAAGGGGGAGTGATTGAGCAGCTTGTTTGGCACCTGGCCTCCACCTAAGGTCAACCTACCACAAGTGTGTTACTCAAGATAAGTATTGCAGTCCTAAAGTTAGAATGTTTTATGCTCTTCCATTACTAAGTACATGTTTCTAAAATTAACCTGTAACTGCAGATTGGCTAAAAGCATTGGAGGTCAAAGTCATTTCACTGAGATTATATATTCGAAGATTTTGTTGCATAAGGCTGAAAATGAATGTGTTGTTAGCTTCTTGTATTAGTAGTGTCATGTGACAGTTCACTTTGCAAATCAGTATTCATTTTACACATATTTTTTTCAGAAACATACTTACTGTAAAAGCTTTGCTTTTTTTTTTTGTTAATGAAAGGGAATTTCCATGTTTGGGAAATAGTAATTATGCAAAGATTTTTTCATTAATTTTAATAACAGAATTTAAAATGTCCATTCCACATCATTTGGCTTAGCAATTATCTAAAAATTACATTCTCACTGGAATTTTCTTCCAGTATAGGCCAATTTGTTTAAATTGCAACTTTCCGTTCCCAAGATAAAATTCTCATGTGGCTACTCTCAGTGGTTATTTCTGACAATATTTTGAGTTACAAAATAGTAATGTGTTTCATGTCTATTGGCTCCTAAAGGACTATTATTTGTATTGTTTTTTGATTTTCTAGATATGGTGTTAATGTAACTATAGTCATCATAGCAAGAATGAAGTTAAACCATAGCCATTTTGAAATCAAAACAGTGTCTAACTAATACAATAATTAATAACTAAGGCCCCTTCCCCTTCGTGACATAAATATATGATTAATGTATGCTCCCCTGCTGAGAGACAATTATTTTTATTCTCTGTTCTGGCTAGACTGCTAACACATTCCGGTTAGAGTTCTGGCTCCGGGTCTTGTATTCTTCTAGTTTACCAGGTCTCAGGGCTTGCAGGGGTAAACTTGGTCTCGTCTAGTTACTGTGTATTTGTCTTTTGAAATCTTTTGACATGTAATCAGTTGAATTGGAACTTTGTTATCTCAGGCTATCTAAATCTCTTCTCAGTAATTTATCATGAGTTAGGCAAGGTTAGAATTCACACAACAGATACAAAGTAGTTCATTTCACCTGCAAAACAGCTTCAGAGTTTCTTATTTTAATTCTTTCATCCCCTTCATTGCTGTTCATCAAATGATGACATAGTATTTTTCTAGAAGTGTTCTATGTCAGAGCCAGAGTGCGTTTCTTGGAAGTGGAGGGTAACATAACAAGAATCAGTGAACACAAGTTGCAGCAAGGGAAATTCACAGTAGGTATAAACAAAAGTAATCAAATGTATTGAATAGGTTGTTAGCAAAGACAGTGGACTGTCAGTTCATGGAGATGGAGTTGATGGAACAAGGCCTTGGACAACCAAGCCAGGGATCCCTTTCAATTTAAATTATTCTATAATTCCACTGAATGTTAAAAGAAATTGCTTAAATCCTGATTTAATACAGGGAGAAAGTATTTACTTCCCTTGTCTTGGACTGAGTCCAGCATCATTTAAGCAGACTTCTTCTCTGATTTGAGGAAGAATATAGTGAAAACCTTTCTTGACATAAATACCTGGAATCTAATTAGCATAGGTATGGAGCAGTCACAGTTTCCACTGAGAATGAGACTTGTGAATGACCAATAATTCTGAAAAAATCTATACTTTCTGAATTTGGAATTGAATCTTTCTGGCATTCAAATAAAGCATTTTCAACTAAGTACAAAAAGACCCTATCTGTGAAGTGTGAACAATAATCTCTTTTTGCTTAATGGATGTGTTGTGAATATTAAACTCCTTAAATTATTGTCTAGATAAAACAATAAGCAGTACTATAGAAAAGTCCAGCAGGTAACTATTAATTCTATTCTTGGTCTTGCAGTATGGAAAATAGTAAGGTCTGGTTGTACATATTTAATGATGTGAATACAAAGTAAAATTGAAGACCTGCTCAGTCCCTAAACAGTTTTTATCCTATAGGTGAAATCAAGGAGAAGACAAGAGGTGAGAAAACATCACTTGAAATACTGTATAACTTGCTGATTTAGTATGTCACTTTACAAATCTGAATTCTTCAGTAGATCTTCTTAAACGTAATGTGAGCATAGAAATTTTCCAGTGTAAAAGTTATTTCTAAAAGATCAAATTAAGATGCTATTACTTGTAGTGGGTATTTTCTTTGGATTGATCAGATTGGAATCACCATTATTCTGTATAAAAAGTGAGGATGAAACATTCATTTTAGACACTTTTCCAAATGTTTAAAGATTATATTGTATTTTAAACAGAATGGAGTGAAATGGGGGTTCCAGGAATCAGAGAATCATTCTGGTTTTAACCAAATTCATGGGCAGTATAGGCAGTTATAGGCACAAATATATTCACCATGATCTACATTTAATCTGCTATTCAGAATCAATGTGCCAAGGTGGAAAGAAAATTTTCAGAAACAGAAACACAAACCAGATGAACAGTTTTACACCTTTTAAGGGAAAATAATTTTTCTAATAACAGGTATTAGAACAGGTAATCTCCAGGAATGATATATGTATAAGTATGTGGGTATATGCCCCAATATAACTTGCAGCCTTGTGAATGGGCAGATCATTTTATATCTATTCTCCCTACTCTATTTTTTCTTAATTTTTACATCAAAATGTCTTTATTAGTGTGTAAAATATCCAGAATTGACCTTATAGTCTTTAAGGATATCATACTATAAGATAAAAAAATTAATAATGATGAGGCTTGCGCAGTATATTTATGCCATGGTTTAGCCCCAGCCAACAGCAAAGCCCAACACAGCCACTTTGCTCAATCTCACCAACAGGATCAGGTAGAGAATCAGAAGGGTAAAAGCCATAAAACTTGTGGGTTAAGGTAAAGACAATTTAAGAAGAAAAGCAAAAGCCTCACACAGAAGCAAAGGAAAACAAAGAATTCACTCACTTCTTCCCATGGGCAGGCAAGTGTTCAGCCATGTCCAGGAGACCTGGGCCCCATCACAAGTAACAGTGGGAAGACAGACACCATCACTCCAAACGTCTCCCCTCTTCCTCCTTCCCCCCACTTTATACCCTGAGCATGATGTCATTCAATCTGGAATATCCCTTTGGTCACTTTTGGGTCACTTGTCCCAGCTGTGTCTCCTCCCAGCCTCCCATGCATCCCCAACTTCCATGCCAACATGGCAGTATGCTCAGCAATAACAAAAAACATCTCTTTATTATCAACCCGATGTTCAGCACAAATCCAAAACACAGCCCCATACCAGCCACTGTGAAGAAAATTAACCCTATCCCAACCAAAAGCAGCACATTATAATAGTAGACTGAATTTTTCACAAGATGGACACATTCTATGTTTTCATGTGCTGCATATATACTAAGTACACTTCCATATATTTTCACATATACTGCATTGTGAAGAAAGAAAAATATGTTTCAAAAAAATTTTTAGGGCAAAAGGAAAAATGAAAGCTTGTAGGAAATTCCGTGACCACTGAGATGACGCATGCATTGTTAGGTACAAGTAAACTTCTTTGTGAACATCAGTAATAGAATATTTATGACATATTGCCTTTTCACTTTCAACTTAAATTTGTGCTTCAGCTTTCAATGAATTGCTTCATCTATCTATTCCCCCATCTCTGTAAATTTTAAAACCTGTTTAACATTCTTTGGAAACTTGGGGGTTAATAAACCCACTAAAAATTCCATAGTATTTGTTAGAGTTTCAAGGAGTATATATTTGTAGTTTCATGGAAAAATATAGAAATTAAGAATGCATATTGATATTAATAGTTTGTTTTTTAAAACTCAATTCCTAAAACACCTAATGTGAAATTTTTGGATTATTGTAATAGATCACTGCTCTTTGTATCAGATTTGGTTTAAGTTTATTTTTGATTTTATGCTTGTATGTAAATTTTTGACACAACAGATAAATGCCTTTTTGTGATTTCAAATTCAGATGGAAAGCTCTGTATTTCTGGTAATTAACAGCAGAATATGTGGTTCTCCATCTTCTTTCTGCCTTTTACATTTCCTTATCTAATCTTGCATGAATTGATTCAAAATATTTTGAACTTTACAACAAATATTATACATAGTTTGATATGTGTAGATTTGTCTTAAGTATTAATATGACCATTCAGAAGGTCAAAATTATGTATTCCTACCTGCAAAGGTAGTAATGCAATTAAACAGATCTGCTTGACATTTTAAAGTGTTGTCTGGTGTACATTATTGTCCAGCGTTATGAATTAACCTGCCAAGAAATATAAATAGATTTTTTATTTTTTATTTAAGTGTGAATAGGACTGCATTAATCTTAGAATAATAGAATACCAGGTTGGAAGGGGTCCTCAAGGATCATCTGGTCCAACCTTTCTTGGCAAAAGTACAATCCAGACAAGATGGCCCAACACCCTGTTCAGGTGAATCATAGAAGTGTCCTACGTTGAGGAATCCACCACTTCCCTGAGAAGATTATTCCAATGGCTGATGGTTCTCATTGCAAAAAAATTTCCTTTTGTGACTAACAGGAATCATCCCAGTAGTATCTTGCACCCCTATTCTTTTACATGTGACTCCTTGTAAAAAGGAAGTCTCTGTCTCCTTCGGAACCACCCTTCGAACACTGCAACATGGTAATACATAAGAATGCAGATGCCATGTAAAACATTCAAGGATGGGTTCACCTGAGGTACAATAAGTCACATGTTGTTAAAATATAAAGGTCTGAGTATGTCACATTGCATAGACATGGGAAATACACTGAACAAATACTTTTGATTAAAAAAGATATTAAATTAGGCATGGTAGCAACAGTGTTTTGTTTACTCACAGGTAGAAAAAATAACACAGTTATGGGTAGAAATCCTATTCTATGTCTCACTATCTTTTTATAAAGAGGAGTTATGAAACAGTACAATATAGAAACACATATCTAATGCATAACCTTATTTCTACAACTACTAGTAGGTTACCTAGAGTACTTTGACAAATTTCAGTGGGTAATTAAAAACATATGGGGTTTTTTTTTCTATTTTACTGAGCCTTTCAAAGTTCAAGATCTGAGTTTTTAATGACATCATGGATTTTGAGTGAAAGTTCCTATATCACACATAACCCCAGAGTATTAAGAAAGACTCACTAAGCTGCCCAGTTACTTACTTGTGTTTCACCTGTCTGATATGACTAATATTTCTTCCCTAAGGAGGAATTTTATTATTGAATAATTATTAACCATTAATAGAAATCACATTGCACAAAATAGCTTTTAAGAATGACAAGTTTTCCACAAGTAGATTTTGCAAGAGGTTGGAGTGTTTCATTGAATAACCATATTAGCATTCAAATTAGAAACTGCACACGAAACTTTTAAAAATTTCAGTTTTATTGCATTGTGTTGTGTTGTCTGGAGAAGAAGCAGCTCAGGGGAGACTTTATCTAGAATTACTTGAAAGGAGGCTGCAGTGGGATAGGGGCCTCTTCTCCCAGGCAGCTAGCAACAGGACAAGAGGACAGCCTCAAAGTGCAGCACAGGAGGTTCAGGGTGGACATCAGGAAGAATTTTTTCACTGAAAGGGTGGTTACACATTGGAATGGGCTGCCCAGGGAGGTGGTGGAGTCACCATTGCTGGAAGTGTTCAAGAAATGAATGGACATGGAACCTAGTGCTATGGTTTAGTTGACGGGTTGGTATTTGGTCAAAGGTTGGATTTGACCTTAGAGGTCTTTTGGTCTTTTCCAGCCTTAATGATTCTCTGATTCTCTGACTTTTTTTTCTGCATGAACTGAAATAAATTTAAATCCTAGTACAAACAAAACCACAATTACTATCACTATAATTTTGAGATTTTCTTTTTTTTACAAAATCCATTTATCTGTTTCCACCACAGCAGAACACTATTTCTTTTTTTTTTTTTTTTTTTCCTGTCAGTAGTCCTTAGTGTGGAAAAACTTACACCTTCTTTTATCTTTGAATGTTGACGGGAAATAGATGAGTTGACCAAATCTCTGAAATAATTTGTCCTTATTTTGTATTTTAGACTGAATTTTTTTTTTCGGAAATTTTCAATTGCCCCTTGTCTGGCTTCACCATTCAGTCAATGTAGGTGGGTCTGGTTCCTTCTGTTTTCTTGTGATGCTGAATTATACAACTAAATCAAGGTGGAACTCAGTGCCTGGGAAGGCTCAAACAGCTTGAGCCTGGGAATTAACACCAGTGCATCAAATTTAGTTTTCTACACAGAAGCTTATTTATGGCTTTTATAATGTCATTCCCAGAATTTTCCCACTGAACTTAAATCATACTTTAATATTCTTGTTTCTTCCCATCACAGAACTAGGTTTTGTATAATTTTCTCTTAGATGAATTTCAATATTTGTCCCACTTTCACCATACCATCCTTTCTTCTTTTTTAGTGTTAAAATAATTTTATCAGAATCTATTTTGTAGCACCTTGGCATTTTAGTTTTCTGGTAAAAAACTTTGTTCCAAAGCCTACATCTTCTGTATGCCTGTATTTCCTTCTTTGTTTCCTCAGCAATCTTTTTTCTTAAGTAGTTCAGAGTGCATTGCTTTTTCTCATTGCTGATTAATTTTCCCAGTGTTTGCTTTTTCCTTCTCCTCTTTAACTTGTTATATCTTCATGCTCCTTTACTATTGTATTGTTTTTGCTTGCCTTATTTTAGATTGCCTGATAATTTCAGGTCATGTAAGTTTCACTTTCTCCAAACTCTTCCAGTATTGTTTCTTCCTGTATGTTTTCTCTCTCTTTTTTTCCTAAAAGATCTAATACTTGCCTACTTTCTTTATTCTTTCACTATTCTTTCATATCTAACCTTGTACATTAAGATTTCTTTTGAATTCAGCACCTTCATTATCGGTTAGTGTAAGTAGGAGTGATAAAAGCTTTTAAGGTATGCATAGGTATTGATTCCAAGGGCAGCTGGCCCCTTTTTTAAAATATTTAGAATTCTATTTAAAAATACTAATTATTGTTTCTCAGTAGGAACATGGACAGAAATCATCCTGGGAGAAATCATACTACTTCTGCTGTCTGATATTGGTTTTCCCAAGAGTTACATGGATTGCCTAGTACTGAGTTTTTACATGGCTGGTTTTTTTGTTTTGTTTTTATAGTGTAAATGGATTTTTTTACCAAGCTTTTGAAAGCAATTTTTAGTGAATATAGTATTTACAGGCATAGGCATTTCATCCATAAATAAAATTGCTTTAGTAATCCTGTCATGAATTGAAGTAAATCTTTAGTGCAGTGAAACACAAATTATAATTTCTGTGTAAGTCCTTTACTATAATTATACATTTATGTATTTTTCCTGATTTTGATGTAAGGCACCATCTTACAATGGAAGCTTTGTTATATGTGGATGATATACTGACTTTGTAAATCAGTTTCTCATTTGAAAGCCCTGAATATTCACCATCATTTCGTACAACTAAAGCTTCAATTAATATTAAAATGCAAAGATTCGTAAACTTTGGTTTATTATACAAAAATATCCCTGTGTGTCCCTATCACTAAAACCAAGAAAGGCTGAATTCCTTGTTTTGTGTGCTCTTCTGGACAGCGAAGAGAGTAAATTATGTTCCATCTCTTAGCATTTCCACATTTCATATTTGCTTCTGACTGTCAAACTAAATGAAATTTGCTATGATAAATGTTTTAACTTTCTTCATAAGTCAGTTTCGGTTATCTGACCAGTTTCCTTATTGAGCCCTGGAGACTTATAGCAATTATTGCTATCATATTTTTTTCCTGTCAGTTTGATCTATCCTCCCAGTTTGGGCCAAATCTGCCTTTCTGGTCATTTTGTACAACAGATATTTCTGATTTGAAGGACTACATTAGATTTCTTTTCTTTCTATTGTTTCTTTCATTGAAAGAGTGCATTGCACTAAACTGATATCTTCTACAAACAGCTTGCTGTTTAAGCAGCTTCTAGAAACACCTCATCTCACAAAGGCACCATGGTTTTTGGAGTTCACACACAGGTTACTCACCCCAGCTTATTGAGAATGTGACAAAAGGTGTACTGGGTCAAACCAGAAAATCAGTTTCCCAAGTACTTTTTTTCTACACATGACCACTTTCCCCCAGTTCCAAATGCTGTTAGAGTAGGGAACAAAAAAGGAGGAGCTGCTTCTGCAAACTTTTCTCCAAGGTGATTACTGTCACTTAACACCACCACCTCAGGACAGCCAAAGTACAACTGAAATTAAATCTCATGAGAGACATGGAGAGTAACATAGAGGACTTCTGCAAGTACATCAACAGCAAAAGGAAAACCAGTGAAAATTGCTGTTGTGTGAGGCAGGAGCCACAGTGCCAAAGGGCATGGAAAAGGTGATGTTTGCAATGTCTTCTTTGCATCAGTCTGGAGCAAGAAAAATAGCCTTTGTGGAAGAGGATGCAGTTAGGGAACATTTAAACAAATTGTACTTGCATAAGTGCATGGGATGTGACAGGAATCACCCACAGTGCCAAGGGAGATGGATGATATAATTACAAGGCTTTTCTCAATTATCTCTGACGGGTCACGGTGATCATGAAAGGTTCCTTAGGATGGCAAGAAAGCAACTTTCACTTCTACCTTCAAGAAGGACAAGGATGAGAACCTGGGGAACTACAGGCCAGTCAGACTCACCTCGATCCCTAAAAGTATGGGCAGGAAGGTGATTGGGACTAGACAGCAAGGATTTGTTAAGGGGAAATCTTTTTTAACCAACCTGCTAGCTTTCTCCATTTTTTTTTATTTATTACTATATTAATAATAATAATTTGAAAGACCATATCTAGAATATCTATCAAAACAAACGAACTAGTGGCCAAGCATTGTTAACTTTGCCACATCAGCAGCATCTGCTCCTGCTCCTTATTCCCCTCCCCAGGAGGAGGGTGAGAAACATACAATGTCATCACTATTGCCAAATGTCACTGTGCTTTCACCATTGTCACTATCACACTTACTTTTGAGATAATTTTTTCTAAATTTTTTCTTATTTCCAAGTGGCCATTATAGTTCATACTTCTTAACTATATCAATGATGTATTTTAATAATATCTATGTCTCTCACTCTATATTCTCTTAGGACCCCTTCCCTGGCTTTGACTGAAGTTCATTTCCTGCTGAAACTGTCATGGACAAGCCAACAGAAAAGACAGTAAAATGCCTTTTGTGACTTGTAGCCTGACAAATAAAATATTGTTTTACTTTTGCTTAGTTTTGCATGGTATGGCCACAGGTTTTAGATATATATTAGCAATGAGTAGTTCCATGTAAAAGTAAATATTTATAACACAGTGATGTAGCTGTATAAATGCTTGAAATAATAGCAGAGGTCTTAACTTTGGGGAGATAGTGCAGGGGTGTACAGATGTAAGATCATAAGAAAAAGGACTCATGCTTACAGGGGAGAACTTTAGGCTGTAAAATTTTCAGTAAAGGTCAGTCAAAAATTCAGATCCAGGAACAGGACTATATTAAATTGGTAACAATTAAGAACAAGTATTTAAAATACAGAAGTCTTGAACAAATGATAAATTTTAATGCAACATGGACTTGCTGACAGTGAAGAATTCAAGGTGTAGAATGTGTTAACAAATAAATAAAAATTACTCCAAACAGATCCTAGACGGAGGAGGAGGAAACCATCAAAATGATAAATAAACATTAACCTCTCAGTTAAGGACTAAGGACATATTTTGTTTTGACTTTACCCATCTCCTCATTGCTAATAGTCCAGACTGAAGACATCAACCTTAGACCTGACAGGAAAGCAGAATGACTATAACATTGAAAAAAGAGGTAGCCATTGGGATACGTGTGTAGTTTAAACTATTGCTTTTATTTGTACTGTGTAATATAATAGCATTTTTTAAAATTTTCTTTCAGTTTTCTTTTTCTATAATTAGATCTGGACTTCTGTAATTTGTTGTTCAGTTAGGATTTCAGTTATAATAACTAAATCTTAGTTTTACATTAGAGATGTGGGGATGGGCTTTTTTTGCAAATAGCAGTTCATAACACCGTTTTCAGCATAACTCTTTATACTAATTACTTCTCTAATATTAAAGATCCCTTTCAGATTTGATGAGCCTGAACCACATGTTCTGAAAAATTGAATTGCAGGATGGTGACTTGGTGGGCATAATCCTCTTGTTCCTGAAAAAAAAGGCTGGTTCCCATTTCTCAATTTGAAGTTTTTTTCCAGGTCTCTACCAGCTCTTTGTGCTGTAAGTGTCTTAGATTCACAATAGATCAGGATCATTATCCATTCTTGCTTCTGGCCTTTGGTTTTCACATGGCACTGAATCTGTTTAATGAGCAGGTGCTCAATGACATTCCTAGCTACAGTGATAGCATGCTGTAACCTTCAACGTGTCACCTCAGACCTCATTTGGTGGAACACAGTGATGTGATCTTGACTCAATTTTATTATGAAATCTGTTGCTAAGACATGAGAAGGGACGTGAGCTAAAGCCATGTTCAATAATAAATGGAAGAATGAAGACAGAACTGAAATTGCTGAGATGGTGACAGTGGCTCAAGGATTCAAGAGAAAATAATAATTTATGAGACACCAAGGATAAAGCAGTGAACCTGAATACAGCAATTTGATAAGAATGTGGGTCAACCAATTCTCAGAAGAGGAGACCAACTTTCCCTCATTTTGTGGGACTGACTGGCCACCAGGGACACTGTATATAACCTGACAGCAGAGTTTTGCTGCATAATGTGAATGATGCCTGAACAAATTAATACACTGGGTAAAGTCCTAACTGTCAGATGTTGAAGCTACATCCCTGTCTTGGTAACTGACTGATAAAGGATGAGTCTTTTTATTCCCGAAACAATGAATTACATGAACAAAACCATAGGAATCCTGAGTTCTCTGGTATCTAGCACAATCAGCAGATAGAACTCCTAGGAGTACTACTGAAGCCTCCAGCAGCTAGGATTCTGATCAGATTCATCTCCTCTGTATACACCAGTCATCATACTCTGTTTCTGGTTCATATGACAGTATGTTGTCTCACAACCCATTGGTGTAGGAAGTTGACCCTTCAAATTTGGCTCTAGTTAAATATTATCTAGTTAGATTATTTGTTCCCTAGAAATGTGAATTCATGCATAAATCTATACACTGGAAGAAAAGACCCAAGCACAATATATAAGGTATGCCCTTTCATGGAATATCCTCCAATTACAGGGTAATCATTCATTATTCCATACTTGAGCAGGGAGCACAGTCAGAATGTATACCCCAGGGTCTCTGGACTGACTTGTCAGTCATATGTTAGTAGTATTCAGAAAATCAGACTGGTCAGGGACATTTCCTCCAGACAATGCAATTTCAAATACTCGTGACCATTAGTGTTGCTGTTGTCTGTTACTGCAGTATATAAGAACTATCCACTGACAATATGTAGTGCTGTTGAATGTCAGTCTACTGAGTGTGCTTCAAGTGACCTGTCTTTTAAACACTATCAAGACAGTAATGTCTAACTCCATAACAGATAAATAATTTTTTGAAGTACATTTATTTCTGACACCAGCAAAATACTTCACTTGAATTTCAGTGATCATCATCATCATCTAAGTACCAGAATGCTGATGTTTCCTAGGATTAGAAAGTAGCTCTTCCTACCTAGGATGGATTCCTTTTTAGTAGCAAAAAAATTGTTTATCGTGTTGATCTTCCAAAGCCAATGCAAGACATTTCTAATGAATTTTCTCTTGTTTTAGGTTCCTCAGGATCAATATCTTTACCTCTTCTAGATTAAAGAAATCTAGCCTTTCAGTTGGTTCTGTATTTCAACCTTATCTTTCCAATGGAAGGTTACAGAATGGTATTCTCTTTTCCTCGTTCAAAGTGTTTTTTCTTAAGACTAAGTAGGATTCACATCTTGGGACTCTTTTCCTTGGCAGCACTTACATATCCTTCCTGATAGCCGTAGTTTTTGCATTTATGGTCACTTTTTTGCTGTCATACTTTTATCTGAATACAGTTTTCCTGTCTTTATTATTTCTGCAAGACATCTTTTGTAAGATTCTGATTTACTGGTGATTGCTTTCAAAATGTTTTACATAACAGCACCCTTTTCTGAGTTCTGTCAGATCAGGAAATGGACTTTACTTCTTCCTCCATCCCTCAACCTCAGTCTGCTTTTTTTAAACTATGCTGTCACATATTGGAGGCTTGCAATTTACTATATTACTGTATGCTACATTGAAAAGTAATTATACAAGTGGGGGTTGCAATTCAATTATAACTATCCAGTTTTGTTTCAGAACCTTTTGCAGAAAATAGGTGAACAGAAAAAAAATGCAAAATTTCAGTTAGAAGTGAGAGCCTCTTGAACATTCTCAGTGAATGATTTTATTCTCTTAATACGAAGGTCATGCTCATCATGTGTGTTTGAAATTTTAGAAAAGGTTATATACTTAATATCTGTACAATGATATTGTATTTTCAGATACTTGGTCATTAGCTAGCTACTAACATTTATAAGCTATGTAATTGTAATCAAAATTGTGTTTGTTATTGTCAGTGATGTATCCTGGAAGAATTTAGTTTAGAACTTCTACCACTTAATTGCTGATACCTTTGTGTGTACA
The DNA here is from genome assembly GCF_001715985.3 of Manacus vitellinus. Lineage (NCBI taxonomy): Eukaryota > Metazoa > Chordata > Aves > Passeriformes > Pipridae > Manacus > Manacus vitellinus. Next base: position 123,915 of record NW_021940478.1, read on the forward strand.
TTTGGCACAATTTAAGTCCTTAGTGGAATAAGTCTCCTATCAGATTTTATGTTTTAACCTAATAGAAAAAAAGTTGTCATCTCAGTTTTGCATAGTCAACGTGTTCAAATTGTGATTGAGTGCCCCTTAACTCATTTGTTTATTTGTTCATGTTCGACAGTGTTGGGGTTAACATGCTAAAAGAAAGTTTGATTTTAAAATCTTATTTTTAAACATTAAAATATAAACACACGTGAGAACTACATGTTTTTCAGTAATAAGATGAAAGAAAGGCAGCTAGGAACAAAGTTCAGAAATATATCTTGATTTTACTTGTGGTATTTTGTTGGTTTCAAATATTTTATGTTAGTAAATCTCATTAATCTTAATAGTATGTTATAAAAACCAGTGTTACCAGTCTGTAAGGTTATTGGTGCAGATATGAATGTATGTCATCATATTTACTCTATGTACTTATTTTTACTTCCAAGTATATAGTTCTTAATGTTTGTTTGGGGGAAACTCAGTATCCAGCATTGACCTCAGAAGAAACATAGTAAAAACTCAGCATCACTCTAACGGGAAGCTGAAGATCATGGGCAAGATCTTACCCTTAAAATAAAAACATCTTAAAAAGAATCAAAACAAAAAAAATAAGCAATTCAAGTCCTATTCTGGCTGCTGTTCTGAGTGCAGTTTTGTCTATATTTCCTTCCCAGTGCTGCCCTTTGCTGATACCCTGATGTAACTGACAGCCTAAGCACCTCTGCCTGTGTGTGGCCAGCTATAGAGTGGGGTGTCTTCAGAGCTCCCGTGCTTTGGGCAGCTTTTTTCGCAGGCTTTTCCCCTGGGTCTCTGATGGCAGTGTGTCAATTTACAGGTTGTCTGAGGCAAGTCAGTACTACAGTACTCTGATACATACAGATAATTATTGCTATTTCAAGGCATAATTTTGCTTTGAATATTAAGCAACTTCAGGGAACCTGATCAATCTCACTTTTCAAGAAAATTTAATTTTTCCAGGTATGAAAAGCATAGAGGCTAGACTTTAACAGAAAAATAAGATACTTAAAATGGAAAGTGAACTTCCACAGATTCCAACCTGAATTCAGGGCAGGACATGTATATTTCCTAAGTGCACCTGGGTGCTTTTCTCCTGTATCTGACCATGAGGATACCAAAGATTGCTATCTCATCTGTACAGCAAGGCTCAGCAGAAGCATCATCTATAAGGAACTGTGACTTAGCAGCAGTTTCTCAATGTGCTTGTAAGAGATGCTCTGGCCTGAGGATCATCTGCCTTATGTGTCTTCTGAGGATGAAGCAGCTTGTTCTGTTTTGAATTTCATTTGTGGAAAATTACTTGATTAAGCTAAGGTTTTTCAACTTTGTTTGGCATGATTTTACAGATTGAATATTTGCTTCTGAAAATGTTCCATTCTACATTAAATTATTCGGCTTGCTCTTTGTTCTTTCTCTCTCTCTTCTCTCTCCAGCTTGGCTTTTTTTGTGAATGAGTATTTGTTTCTAGCTTTTGTCTGTGAAGGACTATATTCCAGGCCTTGAAGAATTTTACTTCTCAAAACCTTACAGTTTTATCTCCAGCAGCAATAGGAAGCCTATTTGTAAGATTGTGATGCAAAATGGAAATCCAAGAGCACTGAATGTGTTATGTGCTCTGAGATAGGTTTTTGTGGGATCTTGAGAAAATGTTTGTAATCTCTTGTTTCTTACCTCATCTTTAAAACAGGGAGGTGGACTTGTAGTTATTTTGAAGATAAACATAGCTCATAGACTACAGTTTGAAAGTTGTAGTCACTTCCATAGAGCTAAACCTGTCTCCGACTTGGTAACGATGAGCAAAAACATATTATAAATTAGAAATCCTTACTCAGGTGTAGAGATATAAACATATTCATACAAGCTCAACTGTTGAGTAACTGGGCAGTATTTGCTACTTTAATCACTGAAGCCTAAAAACAGTAAGATTAATCTAGAGTTCCATAAAGCCTCCTGAAGAAACTTACTTTGGGAGTTAAAGGTATTGCAGAAAAATACAAATGCTGTGGGTTTTTTATCAAAGTTATTTCAGAATAAATTTCGTCACTAATCTAGACATATATTAGATTTCTCCTTTATTCCACTAATAATTGAAAAAATAGAATGACATTACATGCAACTAAAGTATATTGATTGAACTTGCTTAATACAGTGTGAGAATATTACATTCTTTGTGTTATTTGATCAACAATCAAAGTATGAACACTCTAAAATATATTTATACATGAAAACTTTGTGCGATTTTTCCACTGATATTCAAGTCTACAGGATTTTAAAAAGATAATATATTTAAATGGAGAGGAGTGATTACAGAACATAACAAAAACTTTCTGCTGAAATTTGGATTAGATGTGGATTTTTAATCTGCTAGGAAAGTGCAACAAAAATGAAATAATTTAGCATACTCTTTCATTAAAAAAATTTTATTTAGCTGATCTTTTTATTTATAAGGGCAATGCTGAAGACAAAATTTTTAGGGAATCTAGGGGAATGTGCAAAATAAAACCCAACCCTAGCATTCAAGGCTAATCATATAACAGTCTGTTATGATTGCTTTAACAAATATTGTTTTAAAAATAAATACAATACTCTTAGTGAGACCTTAAAAAGTTCCTGTGCTGTCTTCAGCAACAGAAATGTTTTATACAGAATCTGTTCTTTAATCATAATATGTGTTTAATTGTTCAAAATGTTATGAAATGGATGTGATTAAGAAACATCATCAAAATTTATGCAGACTTTATTTTGAAACTCTTAAGACTGAAATTTTACAAGGGCCATTATAATTATTTGTTTGGTTACTTTGAGTTCCTACGCAGTAGATAATCACGCTCTGATGTTAACAGCATATGTGTTTTGTACTGTCTTAGTCACGAACACTGCAGCCAGCAGCATCAGTTTTAAGTTATTTGATATAAGTAGACTGTACATTTGTAGAGAAAGGACACAAACTGTTTCAGCTGTGAAATGCTGACTGCGTAACATCATGGATGTAAAGGACATGAAAGAACGGGGAGAGATTTTTACTTACATGTATTTATTTCTTGAAATATGGAGTCCTTATCTTGTGTATAGGTAAGGATATGCGGTAATAGGTTCCTTTTATTCAAAGGGTTAATTAGGATATAGTTGAAGAGAAAGAAATACTAGGTTTGCGTGATGAGAAACAAAAGTTTTTCCTGGTGTGTGACCAAATCTGGGAGGCAAAGGGTTTATTTTTTAGTTGAAATAAAACATTGAACTTGTTTCAAATTTTTATTTTATTTTTTGTCCTTAAAAACTTACATGATGTCAAACAAAAACAATTTAAGGATTGAATTTGAATATTTTTGGACAAATATATTTGCAAAATATCCTACAGAAATATTTTCAGCTTTTCATTAAAATAGAATTCACCAGAAATTACTTAGTAAACTTTTCATATAAGTATGAAACTTCACATTTAGCTCCTAATGTAATTGCCAAACCTTACTGAAAAAGGAATTGTTCTCAACAATTAAGTATTAAAGTAAGAATAAAAAAAAAATCTCGTATTGCAGATCACAGAGCCATTTCACATTCAGATAGAAGCTGCAAGAATGGCTCTCATGGCTCTTTTAAGTGGAACACTTTACCAAGAACGTTTAATTCAAGGCAGGTTTGTTTTCAGCACCTTTACGCTGATGAATAGGTAGAGCTGGAGGCAGTACAGAAGGTAACAGAAAGCACCATCTCCCAGATGAGATTAACCCTCTTCAAGTCAGTCCAAGACTGCAGCTCATGGGCAACAGATTCAAGCATGGAAGAAACTGAAGACCAGATAGTTAGAACAGCTCACCTAAATTAAACATCTGAATAGAAATCAACCATTAGCCCTGCACTGCACCAGGAGGCTTTGCTGTGTAACTCCTTCTCCAACACCTTCTCCCAACAGCTTTGGGAAGCTGTGCCCACAGCTATGTGGAAGAGGCAAAGGAGCCTTGCTGTACCTTTGCGTGTCCCAAGCCTCTGGTCCTTGCCTTGCCTTTACCAAAGACATGCCGTAGGGTTGCTGGCCTCGATTTTTCCCTGCCCCGCCAACTGACCAGGACCTTTTGTGTTGCTGTGACCTCATTACCACAACTACATGACCTCAGGCCCTAGCCCTGGCCCCATTCAACTTCTTGGTGGGACTACTGTTTCAGAAACCCTTTTCCTTCTTGCAGAAAATGTCACATGGAAATCTGACTCAAAACCAAATGGCTGTAAGTTACAAGGTGTGCCTTCCAAAAACTTACAGATGAGAGAAGGGTGATTCCCAAGAGTTTGCACTTTGCTGTCAGTTGTGATCCAAGTTTGCTCAGCCCCCCAAAGGTCCTGTAGATGAAGGAAAAGTCATGGTAGGAGCTTAGATGGGTCTTTAGGCTATTTGCACTATGAATGCTTCTGGGAATGGCTGCACCAAAACTGTTTGTGGTTGGCTATTGACAAATGAATATTTTGTAAGGCAAGCCCAGAAGACTCAAAATACACGTAGAGGGCTGCTGGTTATAGCCAACCCACCCACACTGGGGAGTATGTGATTTGAACGTGTAATATGAGAAATGCTTGATTTTACTTCTCTGTTATGGCACTGCATTTCAGTGAGAGAGAACTAGCTTCTGTTTGTGTTACCATGACAAATGACACTTTATTCTGTTGTGCTACCATATCTAGAGTCCGTCAGCAAAATTCTTTTAATCTTGTCTTTTAATCTTCTACATTTTCTGCAATTTTTTTTTTCAAAATAATAGGAATCCAATGCATCTAAAAGTTTGAAACTTACTAAGTCCTACTTCTAATAAGGTTGAGAATATTTATTCTTCTCCTGTATCACAGTAGATATGAGAAATAAGCTCTGCTGTACTGTGCAGGTTTTTTGTGAAATTGCAAGTGTTGCTGAATTGTGTGCCACAACTTGAAATTACTTGGGGAGCTAGTACAGTAGCTACATATTATTACCTACTATGTAGGAGGTAAAATTGATCCTGATTTATTTTTAATACAGTTAACTGTAAAATAGATGTACTTTCTAGCTGTGGGGAGGGGGGAGGTTTCAGCAACCAAAACTACAATATGTAAAATAATTCTGAAAGGTCTGCTTTAATAATCTTGGGGTTTTTACTTTCCTCAAAGACTTAGGTGAAAGCCCTGGAGGTACTTTGTTGCAAATGTTTTTGTCAGAAAAGAAGACAGATAACCTGTCAAATGCACAACATCAAACTGACAAGTAAGTACAGCCATGTCCTTGGTTATGAAAACAGTGTAAAAAATCAAGAGGGATTTTCAGAGTGTACTATGGAAAAATACCCAGAAAATAGAAGGTTTCAGTAAAGCACACTATTGTGTGGCATCTTTTAAAATCCTTGAAAATCTAAAAATTTCTCTTTTTCATAATATTTATTTAAATTTTAAAATGTGACTGTAGCTAGTAGAAATCTACAGAAGTATGAATATATATTCTAAAATCAGCAAATTATGAATCTACATTTTTATTTTTGTACAGGAAGAGCTTCCTTCCATTTAGTCCAGTGCTATGGAGATAGTTGAGAGTCTTTATGTAGTAGAAGATTGCCACATTTAAAGTTTTATCAATATAACTACTTATCAGCATCAAGGTAATTATAAAATCAATAAATCTGAACACAGTCTTGCCATAAGAAATTACAATTAAATCAAATGAGAAATATGGGTTATAGTAATAAACAACAAAACTGTGTGATTGAACTGCATGAGATTAGTAGAAAACCTCATATATTGATCATTTTGCTCTGGGCTTATTTTTCTAATTATTTTGCTGAAATTTTATCTCAAACTAAAAGAAAGACTCAAATTATACTTTTTTTTTTTTTTTAGAAAGCAATAGGGTGAGGAAAGACTTGAATGAGAAACTGGAAATTATAGGTAGCATCAGGGGAGAAATCTACAAGAACAGAAAAGTATATGAAATTCAAATAATTAAGGGGTAAAAATAAAAAGATCTGAGAAAAGCAGGTATCGGAACACTTGCATAAATTGCAAAGTAAGTTTCTGCATTTCATATTCTCTTTTCTTCTTTTAGGCATTCATTAAGAGAGAAGGTTTCCCAGACTTAGTCAGTTACAATGAATTATGCTTAATTTTGGTCAAATGCTTTGGTTTTGGTACAGACCCCTGTATAATATAAAGCGGTGTTACAAGCTTCCAGTGAGAGTACAGCTAATTAACAATGATCCTCTGAGTGCGATCATTCACCTTTTTATTTGTCCATCTAGCAGCTCAACCATTCAGACCTTTATGTGGGAAAGAGTGTTGAGAGCCTTGTTACAGTCAAGATAGTTGGCATCCATGACTTTCCCCTTTGTCTACACCTCATTCCACAAGTCATTTTACTATGAAAACATAATATGGGGGTTTAGGAAGGTTCTTGAAAACCATGACACCCGTAATAGCATTCTCTGAAATTCTCATAGTATTACGTGCCATTTTGGAAACTGGAAGAAAGGCAGATTTTTTTAGCGCCTGGCTGTTGAAGGGGTAGTAAGCAGGAATTCAGATTCTTCAGAGACTGAAAATGCCTCTATTATAGAGAAGGCATATACAATAGAGATGCACTTAATTTGATTTAAGATCTAGGGCTTTTGATATTGAAAACTGACTAGCTTATATATAAATTTATAAACACCATAAATTCAACCACACTGAAAGAGACCATTGTTCAGTGTAATCTGTTGCTGATGAAATCATAGAAATTCTGTATCCTTGAGAAAAGATGCAACAGGTCTGAAAGTTTCAGTTATAGGGCCTCTCTATGACAGTAACTGTGATGAGTTTATATTCAATGTCCCTGCAGATTCAATCAAAAAATCACTGTATCTCTGCTCCATTTCAAAAGGGAAACTACATGAAATGAAGATAAGTAAAAAGAATCCCTACAATGACAGTGAATTCCAGCTTTCCCTGACAATCCCAAGTACAAATACAATGACTCATTATGTCACTAGTCACCTAATGTGCAATTTATTACCAGCAGCTACAGAATATATTATGTATGTGAAAATAAAATCTGTTACAAATAACAGTCTGGTTAGGTAAGGTCTGATCCAATCTTACACACCATATAGGGGACTGAAAATTATTATGCTATTTCTTGAGTTCTGGAGGTTCTTCCTGAATGCAAATGGATCAAACCAGTTCATTACTCTCTCCACTTTGCTCATCCCTCAAGGCTCTTTATAAGCTGCTGGGTGCTTTAAAACTAAATGGAATTTGATGCGTGGGGTGTTTTGGACACTGAAGGACTGTGTGAATAGCACTGTATTCCATAGATTGCTTGAAGTGCATTGAAACTTGTGTGTTGCAGAAGACTTTTGTGAAGCTCTCTAAAATGAAACCTTGGTTGTGAGACAAGGGCTGACTGTGATGAATTCTGGAAAATTCTTATAAGATTTAGTGACCAGGTAATATAATGAAATTCAGTGTAGATAAATTTAAAGGGATGCTGATGACAAATAGAGTGGACCAGCTTAACTTGCCATTTAAAACAGATTCCCAATCACCGTAGTCAGATGGAAGATTTCAGTTAGGAAGGAATGAGCCTCAAAAATGTCAGCTGCTCATCACTAGCAGTCTCAAAACAATTGTTCGGGATTATTAGGAAGGCAATAGAGATCAGAGCAGAGAAAATCTTTAAGCCGTTGTATAATTGCATACTTTTCCAGAGGATGTATACTTTGTACAGTTTTCTCTTATCATGAGAGAAAAGAAGAATACAAAGTACTAAAATTGAGGGAAGCACAGTAGTGGTGATCAAAGATATGGAAAAGGCTTATACCTGAGAAATAAATAGGCTAGGCTAGACTAGGCATTTATAACTCATTGACTATTCAGAGTGCTTTGAGTACTGAACTCTGATTTGCAATGTGTAGTTAATTTTCTAAATAGGATTTGAAGTGGGCATAGAGAACAAACCTTTGCAAATTGTTTGCTTTTGCAAATTGTTTATTGTAGATTTCTCTGAATTATTAGAACACTCTAAGGTAACCAAACAAAACCAAATGCTATTTCCCAACCCCCACCCCTGCAAGCTTTACCTTCAAAGAAGACAGACAGAGAAGGCTATACAATTCTCTGGCTGCATTTTCTGTCTTTTAACAGTTCTAATAATCTAAATTTCGGCATAGCACAGAAACAATTGTTCTTACCTGTTTCAGTTACTTAACAAATGTGATGACATATTTCAGTTTGGGTTTCTGTTTGAAAAAAACCCAATACAATAAAAAACATGTTTTGAGATCTACATTTTCTGTTTTGTGTACATTAAAGGTCTTTTCTGGTAATCTTTCCCAAACACAACAGGATTGCCAAAAATCTGACTGAAAACTCTAACGAAAAGTGAATAAAATAAACTTTTCTTGCAAGGTTTTGAATTTCAGCATATATAAGCAGGCAGGAAATACTGCCCAAATAGAATCAAATAAGAGAAAGAGTCAGGGAAACATGGATTTGACAGGGAGAGTATTTTGCTTGATTATTTAATCCAAATGCTTCTTTTCCTCAGTTCATTCAAAAATGCAGCTGTTACTACCTTTGATGTGAAAAAATATGGTTGCTAATTAACATGTACTGTACACCACAGCAGCACTTCTTAATTTTAAAATTTAAAAAAAAAAGACTCTTCTAGATTACATAATGATTTATAAAGTCATTACACACTGGTGAACCAGAGTAGTATATCTACATGTAAGAATTTTAATAATTTGTAGAAGTCTGATGAGTCATGCTCTCCACTTTAAATTAATGACTATGGTTTAAAATTGCCACAAATTATTTAATTATTTAATTATTTAATTAAAACCATAATCAGAGCTGTATGGACATCCAGTTCAGACAAGAGCCTTTTAATACTTTTGTAACGAATAATATCAGTGCCAAACACTGAGTTGTAACTTAGTAATAACTACTTTTCCCCCTGAAATTCTTAATTCAAGAGCTTTCTTTAATAAAGATTTGTATATGCTTCCCTTTCTTGCCTGACATCAGTAAGCTATCCTTCAATATGCAAATTAAAATTTAAAAAATATTAAAAAACTCTTGTGTCTTTGGTGAAGGTTATTTTTTTGTTTGGTTGGGTTTTTTGTTTTGTTGGGGTTTTTTGTGCTGCAGAGAACAGAACTGAGAAGGCAGAAGTTGAAAAAAAAAGATATAGTCAAATATAATGCCATGGTCTAGTAACCACAGCAGTGCTGGATCAAGGATTGGACTTGATGATCTCGGAGGTCTTTTCCAACCTGGTTAATTCTCTGATTCTATTATATAGCCAAATACCACAGGCATTTTAATGTTACAGTGTGGAATTATTTTTGCAGGCATTTATTTTGATAATTACTGCAACTTGGTTTAAGCATTGTGGAATAAATCAAGAAAAAATATTTAATCAGCAGAAATAGACTTATATAAAACACTTTTTATGAAATTGATTATTGTTAAATTTCAAATGGCATCTGTTTTTCTGGTTCAGTATAAAATTCAATGTGAAAAAACAGCATTTCTTAAGAAGTGAAATTTCTTGTGTCCAGTCTCCTTAATAGTGAAAATACTGAAGGCAAAAATGCTACATGTCCACCCAGCTTCCCAAAGGAAACTGGACTATCACACCTCTGTCCTATTTGGTTTATGAGTGTAGGTTATTCAGTGTGATTCAGGATGTAATGTAATACTGAGCTATATAAACTTTTATTTAAAGTAAGAAAGAAGAACAAGGTATTTAGCCAGTATTTTCTGCGTGGTTACGTCCTCACCTATTTTGAGATAGGTCAGTCTGCATTTGATCTGACTTAATTGTGTGCATTTAGTTGTGCTAAGGTAATCTATTTCTGTGCTAATATCATGGCTGGGTTCTGTAACATTTTTATTACTCTCTTAGATTTGTTCTTCCCAGAAACTTCTATGTTGACATTTCAAGTGCCAGCCTGGCCTACTGAGCATTTAGAAGTTTTGTTATTTGCTCTGCTAGTCAGAAGTGGGAGCTGCTGCTAAGTCTGGGGGAAAATATTGCATGTGTGAGTTGATACGCATGAGTGGATTGTGTTTTCATTTTAATTTAGTTCTTGGTTCCGTCATACTTTGAAGTGAGAAGCGTGCTTGATGCCTGGTTGAAGTGACTTGTGAAGCTGAATACTCCTTTTTCTCAGTTGCCAAGCACTGGGAATTGGTGTGGTACTAGTCTATAATAGTTATTGCTTGAGTTCTTATGCATATGAAACATTTGTTCCTGGAGATGCAAATTCAGGATTCATATAAACAATTTGTTCCAGTTATATTAACCTGTCATTAAAATGGGAACTTAGTTTTCACTCTGTTGTGGGTTGACCTTGACTGGATGTCAGATGTCCAAAAAGATGCTTTATCACTCCCTTCCTCACTGGGCAGGGGGAGGAAAATATGTTTAAACCTTCATAGAATGAGATATGGACTGGGAGAAATCACTCAGTAATTACCATCATGTGCAAAACGGACTTGACTCAGACAAATTAATTTAATTTATTGCAAATCAAATCAGAGTAGGATGACAAATAAAACCAAATCTTAAAACAGCTTTCCCCCACCCCTTCCTTCTTCCTGAGCTTAACTTCACTCCTGATCTTCTCTGTGTCCTCCCCAGGTAGTGGTGAAGGTGGACAGGAAATGGGGACTGTGAGTCCACCACACGTTGTCTCTTCCACGCCTTCCTCCTCACACTCTTCCCCTGCTCCAGAGTGGGTCCCCTGCAGGGTTACAAGTCCTGCCAGAAAACCTGCTCCATCATGAACTCCTCTCTTCTCAGATCCACAAGGCCTGCCAGGAGCCTGCTGTAGCACTGGTATCCCTCGGGGTCACAGTCTCCTTCAGGCATCCACCTGCTCCATGGGCTGTAGGTAGATCTCTGCTCCTCTGTGGATGTTCATGGGCTGCAGAGGGACAGCTGCCTTACCACAGTCTTCACCACAGGCCGCAGGGGAATCTCTGCTTTGGTGTCTGGAGCACCTCTTGCCCCTCCTTGTTTGCTGACCTTTGTGTCTGCAGGTTTGTTCCTCTCACTCCCCTCTACAGCTGCAATTGCTCTTGTGCAGCTTTTCCCCCCCTTTCTTAAATACTTTATCCCAGCGTTGCTACCATGTTGTTGATGTGCTCAGCCTTGGCTATCAACAGGTCTGTCTTGGAGCTGGCTGGTTGGCTCTGCTGGACATGGGGAAAGGTTCTAACACCTTCTCACAGAAACCACCCCTGTAGCCCCCTGCTACCAAAACCTGGCCACACAAACGCAATACACACTCACAGCACATACTTATTCTTGCTTATTTGAGAGATTTTTGGTAGCTTTTTGGAGAAAGCGGTGATGGTGAATGAAGCAAAATCAATGAGGACACTGCCCTTTTGTGTCTTGGGGGTCTGTTTCGTTTCCTGTTGCCTTATGACTTAGCAGAAAGCTTGAAAAATATTTGAGTGAGGACATGCATTTTTCCACCAGTTTCACCTTCTAGCACTCAAGGGAGCGTTGCTTTGGATAAATCAAGGTTGAATTAAGAGGTTTTTTTGATATCTGAGGCCTGAGGAATGTTTGCCTATTTATTTTTTTAAATGTGTTTGTTAATTAAGTGTTTATGCAGCAAGAATGTGTGATATTCTTTCACTCATATTTTTTGTTTATTTCAAGGATCACAAAATAGTTGTAGATATTACTAATGCAGATGTATCTTATCATGGACATCTTTGCACGTAATAATTTTTAAGCATTTCCTATATTTTGTATCATGATAATGTCCAAATTTAAAATAAAAACAGCATAAATTTGAGGAGTAATGTGATATTTTCTTTTGGCATGGTAAGAAGACTTCAATTAGAGATGTATATGTTGAAAAAGCAGGCATACATTTTAACCACTAAATGATGAAAGATTGTTTTTTTTCCTCCCAAATATTTCCCCAGTCAAACTGCAGATTTAATGGGGATGGGGAGGAAGTGTGATCAGGAAGTATCTGTTCTGTCCCTCTGCTAGGCAGCAAGATTGGTTAACCTGACAAAGTCTTCAGTGAAGGCTCAGCCCCAGTTGTTGAGCACCCTGTTGTCTTATTCCCTTCTATCAATGAAGTAAGTCCTAAATGCTGCATACTGGGACTGAGGTACAGTGTGTCTGAGGTGATACAGTTTTACGATGTTAATCCTCCAGTTTTCTGACTCCATTCCATGGAGGTTAAGGAGTAGTCTGTATGACCTGTGGAAAGGGTTCCTTTCCTTATCCTGGCTAATCCACATGATCACAGAAGGTGTTCAGGTCCCTGCAATGGAATTACCCAAGAATATATAAAAGGGAAGTTCCTTTCTGATCTTGAAAAATAGCTGAAAAATAGCATCTGCCTCATTATGTGTAGCTGCTTCATTTCACCAAGCAAGACCATACCAGCTTAGTCTGAGCTGGAAGCAGCAATAGCGACTTCAAAATGATCACTGCTAGTCTCTCTCTCTCCATGGCTTTATTAGCTTTATAATTCATTCATTCCTTATGGTTGAAGGAATTGACATCTATCAGATATTTAATTTGCATTTAATTATTTTTATCAATTACTGCATATTATTGTCTGTTGAACACAGATTAGTAACTATATAGTAAAATGGTAAAACCACACACCATTCTATATAAAATAATATTTCTCTCTCTGCTTTGAAAATTTCTCTCAGTATTTTTAGCACATAGAAACCTCTAAGTAACAGTTTTTGGTTTAGGATGCCTATCATTTTTGCTTTTTTGAATTGTGAATGATTGCTTTGTACTTCACTGAACTTTTTTATGGAAGTCTGTTTTATTTAGTGTGCTAAATGATGATCAGTACAGTTCAAAAAAATATAACTGGATTAGGGTCCACATCTTGTGGATGTAATAGATCAGATGATCTTATAAGTTCCTTTTCAACTTAGATCTAACGTTGCTCCATTAAAATCATTAAAAAACAAAGTGGACTAGTGTGTCTAGTCCTTTCACATTAATGCTGGGTACAGTGCTATGCAAACCAGCTTTCTGTGCCTGATGCAGCAGCAGCTGTACATCACAGTCCCCCTTGCAGTCCTGTTTGTTTCCCTTATTCAGCCTGCATTGTGTCCTTTCTTAGATTTTTCTGCTTGAACATTTTAATTTAAAAACATTATTGGATTTAATAGGTTAATTTTGTAGTGTTTCTTTTTTGCTGTTCATAAGGGTGAACAGTAAAAAAAAACAACAGTGAAATGTAAATAGTTTATGCATTCTGATTAACAAGTTCCATGAGGATTAAAAGAAGCTTCAGCATTTTCACTGCAGCACTGTGACAAAGAATCATTAGCAATGCCCAGTGTGCCAAAATCCCAGGCGTGCAGCTTCCAAAAGCAACAGACACAAATCCAGCAGTATGTTTTTCTCATTCATCAATTTTGTAAAGTCAAATTGGCTTTCTGGAATCCCCACAGCAATTTGCAAATGTAGTATGAAGTCAAATATTCCTACCTGCACAGTGCACAGGAAAAACAAAAGAGAAATAGCTTTTCTATCAGGGCTCTGACATGCTATTTCAGTGATACCTGATATCCAGTCAAACACTGCCAAAAATAAGATATTAGTTCCAGATGCTGGGAAAAATACCATTTACAAAAATCTTTGGCGCCTTTCTTCTTCAGCTTTCCTGTTTGTTCTCTCAGCACTGTTAACCTTGACAGTTTTGTCTTTTATTAAATATATTTGATCATGCAAGTCAATCTTGATAGTTTTCAGAAATTTTGGAATGATTTTTCTCTTCTGTTTCTCACGATCATGTCTTGGGGAAGCATGTGAGTTGGATAACCTCTCAAGGTATATTGCTCTATTCTGTGATTCATTAAGATTACCTATGCATATTTTTTCCACTGTTTTTCTTGCATAGCATTTAATTCCCTAGATATTTTTCATCTTTGTCTGTAAGCAGAAAAAAAATCTTTTCCAGTGTTAACTTGTCTTGTTTTTATTGGTCTTTTAATTTTAATAGTAAAATTGCAGCTTTCTTTTCCGTTTGACATGGAATATTTATTATATATTATATATATAATTAGCATTTGCATACTGTCTTAAGTCATATAAAATTCTGTATGTTATTAATCTCTTTTTTAATTAAAAAACATATTTTCTCTTTTGGTCACTACTATCAAATGTGACCTCGTAGACTCAAATAGGTGATATGCTAATTAGCATATGATAGGTCTGCAGAATTTCTTATCTGTGCAGATGCTATTACAAAAGACTGTTTATTTTGAATTCAGATATGAAAACTAAAAAGAATATAACAGGAACATAATATGGAAAATGCTGTGTCGTTATTATAGTATCACAGAATAATTTGGGTTGGAAGGGACTTTTTTTTACATGTCTAATGCTGCCAAGTGAAAATACATCTTTTCATTTGAGGTTTGAAAGGCATTATTTTATAACATGTTAAGTTCCTTATCTTTAAGTCTCTGTGCATCCTTTTCCCAAGAACCATAAATGCCTTTGAAAAGAAGTGTGACCTTAATTCACTATGAGGCAATTTGTACATCTCACAAAATTGTGAAAGTCATCGGGCATCAGTGGATGTCTTCTCTCTTCCCAAACAGCTGGGAAGTACTGTCTAATGGTTAGTGGGGTCAGTGAACTACTAAAGCAAATACTCCTTCCAGGCATTCAACTGTGGTCACCAACTGTATAGATCTATGCCACCGAGAAACCTGGTGAATTACTGTACACACCTCCACACAGGCATAGCTATATTATGTATTACTTTTGATACCTGAGGAAGGATGTTTTAACTTTTCTCAGGTAATTCTTCATAGCGCCACACCATACAGTGTAGTAGAAAGAAAAGAGACTGTGATGATATTCTTGTAAAGTCCCTGTGAACCCTAGAGTATCTTTGTCCTTTTTACATTTGTATTCAACATTGAGAGAGATGAAACATCTTCAGGAAGGAAAAATATTCTGTTTCTCCTT
Source organism: Manacus vitellinus (assembly GCF_001715985.3). Taxonomy (NCBI): domain Eukaryota; kingdom Metazoa; phylum Chordata; class Aves; order Passeriformes; family Pipridae; genus Manacus; species Manacus vitellinus. Next base: position 138,937 of record NW_021940478.1, read on the forward strand.
CTTTTTCTTCAAAGTTAAAGATATTTATCCACACATCCTAAGACTTTAGTGACAGAACTGTGTGTTATTGGAATTTTATGATTTTATAGCAAGAACTTCAAAACCTTAAAATTAATTCATATCTATAACTAAGAAGCTCTATCATTATTGATGGAACTTGCTAGGCCCATTATTCTTTGGAAATAAAGCATGATTAGATCTCCTAGTGTAAGGTGTAATGCTGTATTAAACATGTTTTGGGGCAATTCTGCTCATTCCTGCCTGTGTACTTGATGTCTGACGTGAAACCGCCATGCAAACTCAGACATCTTCCAAGAATAAGTGTCCATACAGTCTCTCTCCTCTGACAGGCTTCCTATTTCCATGCAGCTGCTAGGAACATAATGCATTTTAGATCTCTGTGCTTTTGACAAATAGTGCAATTTTTCCATGGGAAAACCAGCTAAAAATGTTTGCAGGTCAAACTTTGATTAGGAGCTATTTAAAAATGTCTTGTCACAGATATTAACGCCCCGTTTTCCCAAACTTTTTTTTTTTCTGTTGATACTTTGATTATTCATACCTATGCAAAAGTAGGTATCCTTTAACCTGAATTCCTAAATGGATATTCAATTTGAACTCACTCAACCATAGTTACTGCAATTTAGTTTATCTTCTTGGTAGTAAACTTACCTTTCTGCTGTGTGTATCGGTAATGGTCTTTATTTAAGGCAAGATTCCATATATCTGTCAGATCAATAACTCACATCAAATTAACCGTGTACCTTGAAATTTGATTTCCAAGGACTAGAGTATCTTTTATAATCAAAGTTACAAAGAAATTTTTCTGAAATACTTTGTATATTGCATCTAGATCACTTATATGATATCTCACTTATATGTATCTCCCAGCAATAGGAAAAGGCACAGTGGACACAAATTGAAACAGTGAAAGATCCATCTGAACACCAGGAATAACTTCTTTACTTTGAGAGTGACGAAGTACTGGAACAGGCTACCCAGAGATATTGTGGAATGTACTCCTCTGTAGATACTCAAAACCTGCCTGGATGCAATTCTGTGCAACTTGCCCTAGGAGACCCTACTTTAGCAGGGGGAGTTGGAGTAGATGATATCCAGAGCTCCCTTCCAACCCTAACCATTCTGTGATTCTCATCTGTCCCAAACCACAATGCTTATTCGAGCACTCTCTGCACTAAGAAAACTGAAAACAAAACTGTACAAACAACGTATATATGGTCTCTATAGGTTGATTATTTTCAGATCAGCTGTTATATTGGAGCGGACTCTCCCTGCATCATCATAGACTTCTCTCCATCTTTTCAGGGCCAGAGAGGGAGAAACCTGTTGAGAATTAATCCAGCAAAAATCAGGTATTACTCTACAAGGTATGTATAACCCACATAGCAAAAATGGTAGTTCAGGTTTTGACAGTGATTAGCAGGGTTCAGGAAACATACTGTTATCGTAAGGAAATTTATTTGTCACAGATAATGAAATTAGTTCCTACTGTGATCTTCATGAAGAAGTAACCTTAACAAGCTATAGATAGATGTATTTGTATAAAATCCCAAACTGATGAACATCATGGACCTCTCAGGGAGAAGAAATTTTTTTTAAAAAAGGACACTTTTCATGCTACAGTGGCTTGAAATTGCATATAGAACTAGGTTCGGCTTGAATAGGTCATCTGCTTTGATACACATTAGATCCTCTGTAAGAGATTTCTTTCATATACATGCCCACATTTGCTGTATGTCTTCCTTCAGCTGGCAAACCCTCTCAGGTAAGGAACTATACTTCAGTATATATATACACATTATATAGTAAAATAGGATTACATTGTGTCTGAGTAAGAAAAAATTGAAGGTTCAAAAAGTATACTATGTCAATCCCACACTCATTAGAAAATGTATCTGGTAAAACAGTAATTTCTGAGCTCTGGGTGTGTGGGGATTTCTTGTTTCATTTCATTAATGCAATAGTATAGACAGGAAATTTTCACATGGTAGATATAATGTGAACTTTAAATAGTCAATGTTGATTATGTTTGACTACAGTTTAAGAACACAAAGGAGATGCATTAGCTGAGGTTCAGAAAATGACATTAATATAAGAGAATAAAGGTTGTTTTGGGTCAGACCAAAGATTTCTCTAGCTTACTGACTGGTTCCCATCAGAGCTTATAGAGCAAATGTCTAATAGTAAGGACAGGGCATATAATGGTTTTCATTTGAACTATTCTAAATTCTGAACTGGTTTTGACTCACAAGACTTTTAACTAAATGTGGTTTCAGAGTTTTTCTTCCATGCAATGTTTCAGCCCTGGAGGCTCTGTAAACTCAGCATTCTCAACATCTTATGGCACTCTTGCATTGTCTGAGCAACTACCTCCTTTGTTATGAAACTGGTTTATTACTAGTTTCATTTTATGCCCCCAGTTCTTATATTGGAAGAGACAGTGTGCAATTTCTCCATGTCTATTGTGTCTACGTCAGTTTGATTTTATAGTCCTCTTTTATCTCTATCTCTCCTTTCGAGAGACAAGAGTCTTTTGAAGATGCCAAGACAGTCTGTTGTTTTTCATACAGAAAGAGTCCAATGCCGCTGAATGTTCTTTCCAACATTCTGGACCTTTTCCTGTCTTATTAGATCTTACTTTGGATGACTTAAATAGCAAAGTAGTAATATTTTTGTTTCATTCTATATGCCTTTCCTAATAATTTCTAATGTTTTGCTGGGTTTTTGACTGTCTCTGAGTACTGAGCTGCTGATTTTACAGAGCTATGATAATCCCATGGTGCCCACCTAATCAGGTCAGGGCTCATAATTTCATTTGTACATCACTTACATGTGCACATTTCCCTTGTGCTTCCCTCTACATTTACCTGTTCATATGTATTTCTGCTGCTGCTCTCTCTGTTCCAGAGAATGTTAGAATAGAGTAGAGAAATCATGAACCTGGATAGTTTGCTTATTCTTTTTCTCTTCTGACAAGCAGTTATCTTTCTTGGGATTTAAAAATGCTGATTTAAATTTTTAAATGTTAAAATTTTGTCTGTAAACAGACAAAAAACAATCACATTTGTATAAGAAACTGATGCTGAAACTTGAGGTTTGTTAGTTCCAAAAACACAGGTTTCAGACATTTGGCTAATGCTTCTTTCATCAATCCTTTCCAAATCAGTCCTTTGCAAATCCACAGAACAGTGTCATATCCTATACCCAGCCACTACCTGGCTCTTGTTGTCATATATGCTCTAGATAAGCGATATACACTTGGCTAACTGTTGCATTTGATGAATTGCCTTTCAGTTACAGACTTTTTTCCACCTTATTATTGTGTTTATATGTAGCATTAATGTCTTCAGTAAGATTCAATCAATTATTTCCTTCATGGTACTTTACATTTTTTACCTATTTTTCCATTCTCTTCTCTTCTCTTGGAATAGTTCACCACTAATATTGTACAATAATTCTGGTCAATTTCACTGAGACTTTTGTCACTGCCATTCTAGCAATTTTTTTACAAATTGGTGTTATCAGGAGAAATTATTTAGATGTTCTTAACAGTTCACTATCAGTGCCTTTTGAAATGATAGTTACAGCTTTTCCTGAAGGCACAGAAAGGTCTTAGTGGTTTTTACTATACTATTACATGTCTCAGCTGCCACAATAGTATGTGTATTGTACAATGTCTTCAAGGAGCAGGAAATAATGATTTATCCAGATCTTATAATCACTGAGTGATTTTTAGATTATTAGAAAAATTACATCTGTTTGAGGAAGTAGATGCTTAGGTGTCTGATTCAGAAGTCTCTGACTGAAAAACACATCTATTATAGCAATTGTGATCATCCCTTACAAGTTGTTCATAAGCTATTAACTATATCTATTGAACTTTTAAGAAGTTATACCACAGCTCCAATTATTACATGCAATTATTCGCTTTCTCCCATTGCAGTCCATAAATACTTTAAAAGATACTTCTTTGGAGCTCTCACTCTTCAGATTTCATTTCTTTGCACAGTTGTGGAGTTGATCAGAACCCCCTTTCATACAGCTGTGTACACACAGACTTTTAAAATTAGGAAAACAGTTTTATTTGCACAATGTTCTGTCTGTAAAGTCATTATTGAACATATTTTTTCCTGTAATAGAATTACAGAATAATTTAGACTCAAAAGGACTCTAAAGTTCTCTAGTCCAACCTCCTGTGCAAAGCAGGGTCTCCAACAAGATCAGACTCTGAATGACTGAATTTTTTAATTATTTTTTAATAATACCAAAATGTTGTTGATAGTCTGGAGTTATTTGAAGATAGCCTGAAGCAGCACTGTGTGGAGTTTTTACATTGCTGCTTATGCAAAATTTTACTTTTTTTGGTTCTCAGCATTGTCAAATCATCTAATTTATGAAACAGAGCACTCATCATAGGTTAATATTTCTATTTAAATTTGTCATCACTTTGTTATAGTCCACATTTTAGTTCATCTTTTCTTGACAGTTCTTCTAAAACTAAAGAGGTCACTTATTTATAGAATGGTTTTCACACGAGAGTCTTCTCTTCCACACATAGTGGTAGTTTTTCTCTATGTATCAGAAAAAGCAAATTTATTTAGAAATCTTCTATTTGTTTATAGCAGTGAATTGGCATTTTGCTCTGTGCAGTGCAATTTAAATCCACTTTTATGTAATTCTCCTTTTTATAGTTGCAGATAATTGCTATGTGAAAAATGAGCACATAGTAGAAAATTGTTAAATGAGTAACCTCATTTTAAATGCATTTATTCTATTAGTTACCATTTATCTGAGAGGACTACACTACGTTGTGGTGTATATCCTGAGGTGCTAGAAATCCATTGGCATAGAGTTCTTGTGCAATCCATTTATTTCACCATGAATTTTAGCAGATCCTGGTGTTTCATGAGTATGTAAGCTTTCTGTTTTGTGGGAAGAACTCGACTGCCCAACCACCTTGTGATTTAGTCATTTCATAGCTGAGAAGATAAGAGTTGTTAACCTTCCTCTTGAAACAAACAGCCTGAAACTGCAACTTTCAAGATTAGTAGACAATAGATATCTGAAATCGAGCTTTTTATTATTATTATAGTTTTTATTATTAAAATTGATATTAACAGAAGTCTTAACAGCGGTCTAATACCAAAAAACACACAGATGGATGTAAATAACTATTTCCTTGTTGTTTGTTTTAGTCAACCTTTAGTCTCAAAATACACTGGGTGTACTTGAGTTGTGTGCAGCACTCACCAAGAAGGTTTTATAAGAAAAGATGGTTCTATATGAAAATTACCTTTTTACACTTTGGAGGCAAGAAGAATAGATAGTCAGGTAAGATTACAGTTAGTTGGTTTTTATGTGTGATGGCCTTTTTGACTTCTTTCTTCAGCTGTACTAGTAGAAAGGAATATTATACTGTCAGTGTTGTGTGCTGCCCCCTTCACTTCTGTTATTCTACACTTTCACAGTCCTTTCAGGGTTTTGACAAACAGTGTTGCAGGTGACCCTACGGAGTATTTAAACATGAGGATTGGATTTCAAACATTTTCCCCTGTACAAAGCTATACCAAAAGTTGCAGCATTGCTATCTCAGAAACACCTACAGATGAGGTTATCTTAAGACATATATTAAAATGGATCAAATTCACAATTTAAGGTTATTGAGGAAAGGAGCACTACTATCCAACCAGAACCTGTTATGCTGAAGTACAATAATGGTCAGTACAGGCAGTAAAATTTGGCTTAAGATACCATTACAACAACAACAAAATAAAATTGGGCCAGGGAGAGCCAAGAAGTCTTCAGCGGTAAAAACCTGTTGGGCATTGGTGAATTCTGCTGTAAAAGGAGGAAATGCAGTTATAAAGAAAAACCTGTAACCACTTTTGTCAAGTTTCATTTTGAGTTACAAATAATATTAAGGAATCTTAATGATGACGCAGTTTAATATCTCTGTGAGATATTAAGCCTGTGGTTTTGTCTCTGTTGAGTCTTCTGCTGCTTCTTGTAAAGTTCGTGCCTTTTGTCAAGAAAAAGAGAATTATTCTTTTAATGAGCCCACAAGGTCATGGTATTATTGCAAAGGTCCCTTTCATAAGGAGAGCTTCTTTTTCTGTAAGACCAAGTTCTTGTATATGGGGTTTTTTTGGGGGTTTTTTGAGAATCCAGCTGTGCCTTCACATTTGTGGCTGCTTTGCAAATTAGCTATACTAATAAAGTGATAGCATTGTTAACAAACCAGGAAATTTAAAATTAATCCAATATACCCAGATATGTGTAATAAGAAGAACAAAAACTATTTCTGTTTCATCCTAATATCCGCTGGTAAATTTTACATTTACTTTACCAAAGTAGGATTGGGAGTAAAAGAATTGTTTCTATTTCTGTTGATTTTACTAGAACTAATGACCACATAGGAATTAGACAGAAGCATACAAGATGTGAACTACACTTCATTTTAGACAAATCTAAGCATTTGTTTGGTTTTTTTTTTTAAATACAAATTTATAATCTCTTTAATCAGTAGCAATTTTTCAGTTATGTGTTTATGTGGGGGCATTTAATAGAATGTTTTGCACTCATCAATAGGATTGTGTTTGGAAACAAGAGTGTTTAATTGTTAATTAAAATCCTTTCTAGGTTACTTACACCAAAGTGGTACTTCAAAACCGATCTGTCCTTGACCCTCACCATTTGCACATGTTCTCACTCTGTCTCACGTTGCTATTTAAATGATGGAAAGGAGGAATTTTACCTGTGAGGCTCAAGGGAAAGAGGGGAAAAAAAAGTCTTCAGTTTGTGTCTTGGGGATTTTTTTATTTTGGTTTCTTTGGTTGGGTTGTTGTTGTTTTCCCCCACACCTTCTCTTCCTCTGCTACAGCAAGAGGAGTATTGCTAGCTGTAATTCTCTACATATGTATTCTGAAAATATTGTTTCTGGAAACAAAGAGACAGAAAGAGATTTCAGGTTACAAGGATTTATCAAGATTTTAAATATTTTTAGCATTACATCTTGAAAAGATAAATGCAATAAAAGCTACAAGAATGTAGGTTTCTTTATTTCAGATGAGAGTTTCCTTTGTTTTGGTTTTGGTGGATTTTTTTACCCTTCTATATTTCAGATATGATGTAAAATAGCTTACAGACTGGTTGCTAATGCTCAGCTGTATTTGAGCAACTCTAGAGGTAACTTCTTTTCCTTAGAGTATAACATGCTCTCTGGTTCCTCTTTCCTTTAGTAAAATATGCTTAGGCTATGCATGACCACTGAAAGAAACTGAAAACAACTATTTCTTTGTTCTGATTACTAGGAAAATTGACTCAGTCACTCTTTTTACATCTTATAACATATTTAGTAAACTAGGACTATCAAAAGGACACTCACTTCAGGCATGTAATTCTATACTTTATTTTCACACCATGAATGACAATGACAGAATCTTTCTAGAATTTTGTTTTTAATAAATATTTTCATTTGATTGAAACTAATGATCTACACTTTTGAAGTGTTTTATTAATTGATATACCTTTGGTACCTATTATATTTTCATGTACACTATTGCGGTTTCTCCAGCCTGGACATTATATGCACCTTTAGAAGCCAGTGGAAAAGTCTTGGGACTTTGTGTAAGCTTTTATTCTTTAATATTACTTCAAGTTTTTGTGGTTGGACTTTTGAGTTTGAATCGGCGTTCATTTTCATTGATTTTTTTGCTTTTTTCTGCAGTTCCTGTCTTCCATAGATCTTAGCAAATGTCTTTATTTTGCTAGAGAAATAATTTTTCCTCTTTATTTTTCCTCTTTTTCCCTTCACTTTGTTTTTGTTGAATTTTGGAACATACAATTGCCACAGACATATTTAGTCAGGCTCATAACCCATTATGAGTTATTATAGATGTCTTGAATGTGATCATGAAAGCATAAAATAGAACCATCCTATTTTCTTGCTTGTTTGGTTTTGCTACGTAAGGACCAGATATTTCTCTTTTATCCTTCTTTTGGTTTTAGTACACTGCCACAAAGATTAAAATAAAACAAACCCCCTACCAACAACTTTCCAGAGTCCTATTTCCAGTTGTTCACAGAATCAGTGAGGTTACGGCTTCTGAATATGTTAAACTGCACCTTGAATTTTACTTCTAATTTTACTTGAAAGGGTAATGTGATGAAACTGTACTGTATTTTTTTGTCTTTCCACATTTATTAAATCTGGATAGCTTATGCCTTTTAAGCATGGCATTAACCTTGTGATGCAGTGAAATGCCTGAACAAAAATACTCTTTAATGATAAAAATTAAAGGGAGTGCTTATAATCATAAGCCAACTGTAAAATATCACTGAGTTTCTATAGCAAAAGCTTTCATGATTGGATCCCCAGCTCTGTATTAGACTGAGCTATGCAGAAGGCTTATTCTTATTCCATTCTGAGTGTGCTTGGGTCTTTTGTTAAGTTGCTAAAGGCCAATATAATTTATAGGGGAGGATAAGGAATAGTCAGAGCTCAATGAAACAAGCTTTTATTTCCTTAATAATCTTTGGATTATCCTGGATTTATTAGAAGGCTGGGGAGATAATCTGTGAGGGTAGATTGAATGTCTGACCTTCAAGAGGTATTCTCTTTCATTTGGACACCAGCAAGGAACAGTGATCTAGGAGGGAAAAGCATAAACTTGCATAAACTCACCTTTGTTGAACTGACATGTGGGAATCATAGAATGGTTAGGACTGGAAGGGACCTTAAATATTATCTAGTTCCAATCCCCCTGCTGTGGGCTGGCACACCTTCCACTAAATGGGGCCCCATCCCACCTGACCTTGAATACTTCCAGGGATGTGGCATCTACAACTACTCTGGCACTGTTCCAGTTCCTCAGTACCCTGATGGTAAAGAATTCCTTCCTAATGTGTAACGTAAACCTCCCCTCTTTCAGTGTAAAGCCATTCCCCTTTGTCTTATCATTACATGTCCTCGTAAATGTGTGAATGTGTGAGGCTGTTTTGAGACAGCCTGAGCAGCTTCTCTAGGAGTGTTTAAGGCAAAGTTTGTTAAGTACTTGTATTGTTGAAATAGCAGATGAATGAGTCTTGCTCTCCTTGGTAAATGGAGATATCCCATTCATCTTTGGCATTTTGTAAAGGCATATGTTAACTACAGGCACAAAGTAAGTTGTGAACATGTTCAAGTTCAGGGGTTTGTAGATCTACATCTACAGAAAAGATATTTTAAAGTATACTTTAAAATTATAAAAAACTTGCCAAAACAAACTTAGGAAAATTTTGTTTCTTCTGTGTTTACAATTAGCTTGCTTTAGTAGATTACAAAAAATGTTTGTGTGGAGTGGAATACTCACTGTTTGTTAAGTGGTTTGCATATGTCTACATCTGGTAAACAAGCTTAAGATATTCCTTTCAGGATATAGGAAATATAGAAAAGCAAAAACAAGTTAGAAAAAGATTTAATATTTGAAAAATGCTTGGTCATCTTGCTGAGCAATGAATGTGTTTGAGCTACCCCTTGCAATAAGTTTGCTTGAGGAGTTCTCACAAATTTCTGTAAACTAACAACTAAGGTGTTACTTGAATATTTTTTTATCATGGATATGGAAACCATATATAAGTGAAATGACTCCTCTGACAGAAATTTAGTAATTGCCTAAACAATGTTGAAACAGGGACTTACACTATGTTGCATTAGGCTCTTGACTACTGAAGAGTCATATAGTAAACTCGTACAAAATAGCATGGATGATCTCAGTGACAATCCTGGTTGTAGTCCTACCCTTGTATGATGCTCTCTACATACTTACTACTCTTATGTTCCTCAAGTTTGCAGCATTTTAACAACACTTACATATTGCTACTGAGGTAAGTCAGTTTTGAATTTGGGAAATCTAGTTATGGGGATCATAATGTCCTCCTTTGGATTGCAGATGGTACTGTATTAATTATCAATCTGACTCTGAGAAGTGATTTTCTTTTTTGCGGAAGAGGAATTTAATGCTACTGACAATTTTCGTTTTTTTCCCCTGCTTATAAATTACATGATGTGGGGGAAGTAAGTGAAGAGGCATATAACCATCAAACGGAAAATGTTGCATATCCTGTGATGGAGTCGTCAAACCTGAATATGCAACCTTTCTGCTAACCTAGCTTTCAATGATAATTATCTGACATACAGGTGAATCACACTGTCTTAAAATAGAATTAATGAGCATTTCCATTGAGGGTGCAATCTACTAGATTATTAAAGAGCATCTGTGTTCTTTCAATTATGGTAATTTCACTGTTTTAAATAGTGTTTTACATTTCCTGATGGGAATGTAACTATACTCAGCATATGCTTATTAAGCTGCTTAGCAAACACAGTTGTATTAATGAAATTCAAGGTGTGTAATTTCATTCTGTATTCCTAAAACCTGCAAAATGTAAGCTCCAAATACAGGAATAGAATCCCAGATACAGTGCAGACTATTCAGAGCAAGTCACATTCAAGTACATGGAAGTCTACATGAGTGTTTTTCATCCTGTATTTCACAGTGTTATTCCCAAAGAATTCATGAACAGTAGCCAAAGAAGAGTGTATATATATATATTCACTATATAGGTATACATATATATATATATCGGTTGGTCTGTGTACACGGAATTTTCAAAGGGCTCTAACTATTCACTAAAAATTGGTACAAAACTATGCATCATTTTGATTGCAGTTATATTTATTAGAGTGAGCAGTAGTTCCACTATATTTTGAGGGTCAAGTTTCCATTGACTTAGAAGAATTTGGAAAGGTCAGTACCTTGAAAGCAGTAATGTTGAAGAAGTTAGGAGATCTGTCTCTAGAGGTCTGGGCCTATGATCAAGTAACCTCTTCAGTTGTACTTATGGGATAGAAACTTATCTATGCCTTGTAAATACCATCTGGAGTTCAGTAATGTTGGAGACTGAAAAGGAGGATGTGGTCTCTGGAGTAAAGGAAATAACCCAATTTTTATATAGTACTTAGAGGCTATGAGGAAGAGCTGCTTCATAAAATTTAAAATGAAGAAAGGTCATTGGGTGTGCACGAGTCAGAGCCTAAGGGAAAGAAGATCAATAATAAAGGAAAACCTGGGAACTCCACTATCTAAAAGATAAAACAGCTGTATAATGTTGGGGAATCAAACCGGTCTTTCTGTGTATCTCATTCTGATACAAGGACCTGAATAATCTCAAAGCATATCAGTGGGCTGGTGAGCTAATCCAAGAGTGCACAGAAGATATTTTTACTAATGTCTTTTTTTTCAGTACGATTGCTATTAGTGTGATGATATCTTCCATGGCTCCTCAGTTAGAGGTACAGCTGAAACCAGGAGTCCAGCCATAACAGATCTACAGAACCAGGACTGTGCTATGATCCAGCAGGGGAGTCTGTGTCCTAAAGATCAGGGGAGGCAAAGTGGTTTGTTTTTTAGTTTCTATGATATTTAGAAATGTTTCAAAAGAATAATTTAGAGTCCTCGCATATGATAGGAACCAAGCTTTATCATCCTCACTCATTATTGAGTCAGACTAGTGAGTTCATCACAGAGCATCAGGAAATTCCCTTTAAAATAATAAACCTAAACTCTCTTGTTATTAGTGTGGGGAATTTTTGGTGGCTTTAGATATTTACAATATATAGGCAAAATATGAGCTACCATGAAGAAACCTTTTCAGTCTACTGAATAAGAACCTGTGCATAGTTTTTGACCATATTTTTCTCTGATGTCATTAATTCAAAATCATCTTGACACACTAAAGTAACCTGAACACAAAAGCAAATGCAGACTTTGTCATGTGATACACTTGAAATGTCTTGGTAATCTGCTGTTGACAATATTTTTGTTGTTCACAGTTCCTTATGAACAAGATTATCAAGGAGTTTTAAAACACAGAGTGGACTGTATGCAAATTTATAAAATACATTCATTAGAGATAATCTTTGACTTGTATAGTGTGGAATAAACTCTTCCTATAATTAAAAAAATGGGAATAAACTGCTTATCACATTTAAATCAGAAGTATTTTTCTACAGTCTTGTCAAATGGTGAGTTTAAGCAGATGCAGTGCTTGAGTGCATGATGCAACAAATTTTAATCCGAAATTCTTTAAATGACCTGGCAGTGCAGGGATGGTTTTCAATATGCATTGTCATTTCTGCAGATAAAAGCTTCACTTTAGTGTATTTGTATGCACTGAAAATAGACTTAGCCTTTGTAGCCTCAGCCTTTGTAGCCTCATCTGACAAATATTCAAACTGATAGCAAAACTTAAGTACTCAGTGAATTTTTCCTTCAAAGGAAAGGAAATACCTGCCAATTATTTTAAGTCAGATTTATAAAAAGTATTTATCCATATGGAGGAAGGAAGACCAGTTTAGGTAGTTCAGCAATGGCTCATTATAACTCATCTTGCTGTAAACATAATCCTGATGTCCTAGTATCCGCTTAAAAAAATTCATTCCCTCTCTCACAAGATTACATTGTTGTGTCCTCATAATGTTGGTGCTGCATGTGGTTGTCTCTATTAGGGAAACATAGTTAAGACTGCTGCACTAGATAAGTGAGGAGAAGGGTTTTTGATTGAGCAGATCAAACACGTAAGTCAGAAAAATTACAGTGGAGGGACTTGCTGGGAAAAACTGTTATGGTGAAAAAATCTGTAGAACGTGATTAATAGCACCAGCTCAGCAAAGTGCCTTAACTGAAATCGGAATGGGAATATAGATGGTATCCTAAAAAGAGAAGAGGAAAATTAAAGATCTGTTTTAAATGGATGATGCTGTTAGAATATGACTTGTATGCCTCAGAACAGCTACTGCTTAAAAGTAATATGAAATTTTACGTATTTTTACTAATGCTTTATGGAGTCCGCCTAATCTTCACTTCTCTAGTAAAAGTGTTCTGTTTTTCTAATTTTACCATTATAGTCCCTATAAACAATAGTATTAACAGGGTACGTGATTCAGTAAATACTTACTGGTGACTACTCTGAAGTGGACGGAAAAGCTGTCCTAAGACAAAAAGTTTGTTAATATCAATAGGTTTGCCATGTTAGATATTCATCATTGTAAGTATTCAAACATCTTATCTTTCTCATCTTTCTGTTGGCTAATTGTTCCTGGAATGTAGGGAAAATTAAGAGGAAAGTAGAGCAAAACAGTAACAAAATATCAGTCCTGACTAAATCCAGGACCACAAATTCTTTTCTGAATAAGGAAGAGGAAATTGTTTAATTGTTTAAAATTCAACTTGTTGCATTAATTATATCTGTTTAATTTTTATACAGCTATAACTAGGTTTTTGCACAGTAAAGCAAATGAAGCCTTGTTCTATTGTGTTAATACTTTTTATTATAAGTGAGTTATATGGTTAATGAAAAGTAAGAACCAAATACATTGCTTAGAAGTGTTCATGGACCACTGGACGAACGTAATCTTATAACCTGTAAGACAATATAATTTATTATTTCTATTTTACAACCGATTAAAACGTTGGGAAGTGACATTAGAATTCTTACATGAATTGCTTCACCCAGAGAGTACTGGAAGCAATAAATCAGTATTATTAGTGATAAAATGCTGAAGTTTGCTATAATCACAAAAGCAGTTCTATGCACAGACAGTTTATCATTACAAATATTGTCTTACTATACTGTGATATAAAACCAGGTTGAAAAATTAGAGATTGTTGTTTAGAATGCTGAGGAGCTAAAAATATGTTCAGTTGTTTTGTTGATCTTTCCTTCAAAGTGACGTGGTGAATATGAAATGGAAGCTCATTATGAGCAGGTCTATGAGGCTAAAAGAACCCTACATTGGAACAGCTGTAAAGGGGAAACAAACTTTCTCATCATTTGCAGAGTCACTAACTTTGAATTTGGCTCAAAATAATCCATCAATGGGTTTTTTGTTACAGAACTCATTTGTGTAACTCATAATCTAGTGTAGAGTCATGGAATATTCTGAATTGGAAGAGACCCTGCATAGGACAACCCCAGAAATCATACTATGTGTCTGAGAGCATTGCTTCTTGCAATCTGACAGGCTTGGTGCCATAACCACTGCCAACTAAGACACTGCAGAGAGCTGGCCCTAAAATGTACCCCTGTGGAACCCCACTAGTGACAAGTCGCCAGCCTGATGTCACCTCATTTACTATAACATTTTTTCTATAAGGATACTGTAAGAGACAGGACTGAAAGCTTTACTAAAATCCAAAAAAAGTTTTATCTTAACATTTTCTAAATATAAAAGAATCTTTGTAATTTTTATCTTATTTTTGCAAGTTATCTTAGTGACATAAACAATGTTAAGCCAAGTTTCCTTTTAGGAGATTAAATAAAATATCTAAAAAGCTTTTCAAAGTGGCATTTTTAAAATCTTTCTTCATGTGTTGTGGAAGTACTGTGATGTTCTGAGGTGTGAAAAATTTTGTATATTCTTTAAAATAAAAAAAATCAAAATCTGCACACAAACAAACAAACAAATCAAATAACCCCAAAACAACTAAAAACACCAAACAATTTTCTTAACATCAGGAAGATATGATTTTCATGTTTGAATTATTTGTTTTTAACTAAAGCAATCTCATATATTTTGTGTATTCAGAACCTCCTGCATGCCATCTGGTATGCATTCCGTACTGAAAATTTTACTCCGTTCTTTTGGAGGCATATAATGTAAGAGTATCTATTTCATAGTACTCATATTAGGAAAGAAAATTAGTTTAATAAATAGGAAGAATCAGCATGAGAAGGAAATTGGACAGGAAATTTTTATGATTAATTAAGGAACTAAGAAATTAAGAAGGTGAATGTCTTTTCTGTTAAATGACTATGTATTGGAGTGTGTTTTCTGTGGAGCACATGGTATATACTATGTAATCATTTTACTTTTATGCAGAAATATAGGTGTTTTGTTTTTTTCCCCAAAGAACTGCTGTTGGCCTTTAAAGAATCTGATATATTGAAAATATTAAAGATAATTGATATTGTGATGAACAGGGAAGTTACCTTTCTAGGACAAATGGAGAATGTTGGATTTAGTTCCAAAAGTTGTCATGTTTTGGTTCATTTATATAAGGTATAGCTCAGACTTGAAACTAAAGCCCTAGAAGCATGTGAAAGTGAACTGATATGGGAACATGTTGTCTATTCTTCTATTGTTGTGAATGTGTCTAAACACGTAAATTTCCATAAAATAAAAACCTACGAGCAGCATGGATCCCAAAACATTTGTTACTGTTTCCTTGAGGACTTTGGGCTTCAGCATTTCTTTCCTTTGTTTTCCTTTTACAGCTGTAGGCTTAAGAAATAAAAGAGTGGGGTCTATTTTAAACTAAGACAGGGAGAAATTAACTCAGTAGAATATTATTTAACATAATATCATTCTATTTTTGCCAGTAGTTATCCAACTAGAATATTACTATTCATGTCAATGAAAGCTATTCATCCTGGTAACTGAGTTGTTTGATAAAATATTGCTTAAATTTGATTATCATCTTGTGAAATAGATGACAACCCTCCCATTATTTTTTGGCTCCACAGAAAACTCAGTAGCCTATAATCGAGAGCCATAAGGTAGAACATTTATTGCACATATTTTGTATTTACAGTAAAGCAGTAGTTTCTTGGAAGACTGAGATTTGATTTAAGGCAAGAGACTAACAAGAGGAATATATCTATTAGTAGATATTTTATGCTGCACTGATTTTTCTGCCTTGTAATGGAGATCATTACACTGTGAGCTTCTTCAAAAGAACAAATCAGAGCTTTATGTCTTGCTCCTGCGGCGATAAGATGTTCTTTGATGTTATTACCAAATACAAAATTATTTCTATTTTAAAATGTAGATTATTCTCCTTTCTTTCTCTGTATTGTTACAGACTTTGCCTGTTGTAAATTAAGTATGTTTCACTAAATTCAAAAATTGAGGAAAAAACAACAAAATAAGAAAGTCCTCCAGAGTTTTCTCTCAAGTAAAATATTATTTTATCTAGGCTGAAATGAAATTAATGATTTAAGATAAAAATTCTGTTACACAGTAGTCTTATTTGATGTTTGTCAAAGAATGTAGTGGTTGTAGTATCATATATCATCATCTCCAAATACATTAATAACTGCCTAAGACACGAAGCATAGTGCTTACATGCTTTGCATGGCTGTTGTATTCCCTTATTTCATCAGAGGAATATCATTCTGCTTTGCACCAATACAACTAATTTGTCATTGTGTAAGCAATACCTTCTATAAACTCTAGTGCAATGTTCCATATTGCTTCATAAGAAATTTTTTTCAAACACATGAAGGGAAATTTTCAGTTTGAATTCAAATTCAGGGGACTGATGACAGATGATGACTAGGAATGTACATCCCTTTTAGTTTATCTAGAAGGACATTTTGAGCTTTGGCAGATTCCATTTGGCAGATTTAGGGCTGGATACTTTCAAGATATCTGACTTATTCTTTGATTCTATGTAGTTATATTTAAAAATATGTCTTTCATAAGGCATAGCTCAGCACAGCCTTCAGGGATAGGTGCTGAAATACTAGTGGTAAAAATAGGTGATTTTCCTTTCATTTCTTGATTAGTAGCTAGATAATATGCATGTTCATGAATTAAGAGAACTGTTTTCTTGCTTCCTATAAACAACATAAATACAGTTCAATTTTCACAAATTCACAGGGTGAATATATCTGTACTTTAAGTACGGGAGTATTTAAGTCCTTGAACTATTTCACCTCCTCACTGCTAGAAAGTATTGTTGCTCTCTATCCAGTGTAGGAGCCTGAAGGAGACAGAACGGCTTCATGTGCTGTCAGTGCAAAAGGAGGCAGGTTTCTGGCCTGAGGGTCTGAAGTGTCCTGCAGAGGATCTGATCTTCCTTCACTACAAAGGGACTCCAGCTTTCCACCTTGGATATCATACAGTAAAGCTGTATCTGATTTATCTCAATTATGAAATACTGACACTGGCAGTCTCTCACTGGATTACTCTTTTACTGTAAGAGACTGGAAATCTCTTACTGTTAACTGTGATATGGAAATGTAAATAAAAATATTTTATTGCCATTAAATACTAGAATTAACCCATCAGTTCTGTTCTTTTATTCAGATGTTAGAAGAATGTAAAGCATGAAGGGTAAAGGATTCAGTTATTTGCATTTTTAGTGGGTAAATAACTGTTTCTCTGAACATTTTTGACTGTAAAATAGTCTAGTGAGTGGTAATCTTTTATATGTATGGTATATGAACTAGGGATACATATGTTAAATAGTAAAACTGAAAATTTATCCAGTGCTGTTTGTCTAGAAATATATAAAAATAGTTATTATCACTAAAGATGTTTGTTAAAATTCAGAAGTGGATAAATAATGATCAGTAGTAATGATTGATATTTTCTAATTTTTTTTTTTTGGTTAATTCTGCTGATGACCTGACTTAGACTGAATCCCACTCACTTAGAAATCCTCTCTTTCTTTACAACATCATAAAGGGCCTAGTACTTGTAAGATCTTGAACCATCTTGTCTTTCTCAGGTGGTATACAATTGGTTCTAACAGGTAGGTGGGATAAGTGGCTGTGCTGGACCAGGCACAGTTTGTCAAGTTGTCCGTGTACAGGATATACATCCATAGGCATTATGCTCGTGTCTGTGTTCCATGATAACCATATTCAAACCTGTCTTTTCTCATGCCCAGGTGTGAGGTTGTTCCATAGGGAGCTGATGTGAATGGATGAAAATTTGGCCTCCAGTCTGGACCAGAGGCTATTCCTTCAAAGCAGTGCAAATGAATCCACTAAACCTCTTTCTCAATTTATCCTGATTTTTTTGTTTGGTTTTTGTTGGGTTGGGCTTTTTCCCTTACTTTAGTGCTATGGAATATAGGTATATAATTTATATTTGTGTCACATAATTTCATTGAGAAGAATGTGTTTTATAGTCAGTCTTAAAATTCAGGATTAACTCTGCATAGCATGTTGTTTACAGAATAACCTGAATTTCAAAAATAGGCTTAGAGTTTTATATGTGAAACAAGGAAATTCCTACTAATTTTCTTTTCACTTAATTCTTATGTATAGTGTTGCTAGCCTCAATTAATTTTGGTTGTAAATCATGGAAAGGTCCACCAATCTGACTTATTTTTAATGTTGACCTCAAGATTTATTTTTACTGTTGACTTCCATCTTTTTATTTCTACGAAAAAAAAAGTCTTTTTATTTCTAACAAAACTTTGCATCTAATAACTTGAGAAATTTTGATTCTTATAACAATACATTATTGATTTAAACAGAGACCTTAGAGATTAATGTTAACTGAAGTAAGAATGAAATCTAAGTAATTTTCTGTACATATATTGCTCTCTGTAATGTAAGAAATATATCATAGGTTTTGACAGAAACTCATAAAGCTGGGATAAACTGCATGATGCTTGTTGGGGTCTTTTTGCTAGTTTGGGGTTTGTATTAGGGTTTTTCTCAGAAGAAGGTGTTAGCAAACACCTTCTAGCTTATATGCTTGGCAAGATTTTTAATATTTTGCTCAGTGTTTCTTTAGGAAAAGAAGAAATAATGGTGAAGAATTTGCCTCCTCCCTCACCTAGAAGTTTCTTGCAACAAAAGGACCGAATGTGTTTCTGCAGTCTGGTGTATAGAAGAAATTGTATAGCAGGAAACAAAGCCATTATTTGTATTTTCATAATGGTTCCAGAATTCTATCCGCTAGTTTTTTTTCCTCACACTAATTTAAGAGAGTTTCAGGGAAGCACTCTGAGTATTTTCAGTAAGTAACATTGTTCTTTTAATTATGTGTGTGCACGTGTGCCTGTGCGCATGCTCAAGAGAAACTCCACTTAGTGCTCTGACCTCTGTTTTGTTAATTCTTCAACAGAGCTTTTCAGTTACATGGCCTAAGTTGCTTACAGCTTTGCTGTGTTAAGGTGTATGTTGGACTATTTTTTTTTTCCATTTTTGTAGTGCTCGTTAAATAAAGGTTCTGCTAATTGTTTACGAGCAGCTCTCCAGACTGGCAGTTTTCCAGCTCAGCAACTTTAGCAAAACTGCATGATTGCTGAGTCTTTGTACTGCAATGTTGAAATCTTATGGGCCATAAATAATAGATGTCCATTAATCACCAAATTTGCATAGTAGTGCATCCTTTCCCTTTGGAGACCCATCTCAACTGAAGAAGATGAAAAGATGACCAATAGTATTGTCATTGACACTTGCAATTCATATGGAGTGTGGTGAGTTGATCCTGTAAGCTGTTCTGTCTTAGATTCCCAATGAATTTAGTGGATCTTAATTTCTTAATATTAGGTCCTTCTTGCTACCTTAAATATTCAAGCAATGCAAACATCTGTCATCAAGTTGCATGCTTCTGTGACTGATGCAGGCATGAGTTGCATCTGTAACTCTCTTGACAAGTTTCCTGCAACTTAAAGTGTATTATGCCCTTCAAGAAAGAACTTTGGTCTTGTTTCCATGGTTTTGTCCCCATTATGATAAACCCAGACTATCAGGTATAAAAAAACCCATTGAAATAACCTTGCTCTCTTCCTGTAAAACAGTTATTCAGGTTATTGAACTAAGGTTTAGCAAATTAGGGTGCTCTTCTTCATCAGTGGTGATGTGGTGGGATAATCTTGCTGCTAGTCTTTGGATGCCAGTTTGTGGACTCTGGGTGCAGTTCTGTGCACATGTGCTATGATGTATCATGGTTACCTGTGTTATCTTGAAAGCCAGCAACAAACAACAGCAGTGTTTTCAGGAACAATACACTAAATTTGACTAGTATGTCCCTACTGAGACTAAATATCAACATATAATACACTGCAGTTTTGGCCTGTTTATTCCCAAGGGACAAATCCCATGCCACTCCCATTTGGAATAACTAGGAGTGGAATAGTCTTTTGAGGTTCTTTGTTGGTTTTCATGAAACAAAGTAAAAGTTTATTATCTTCCATCCTATAAAACACAAGGTTGATGTCCTCTATTCATGTTTAATCTTGGTAGTATTCCCAGCATTTTGTATTAGATATATACCTTTAGAAGGAAAAAAGGAATAGAAAATGTGTTCAAATTTATAGTAGCTGCAGCAGAACATGCACAACTATAAGAAATACTGGAGCATCATTTGTGTACCAAAAGGGTAAGGTATGCACAAAGCACTACTTACAAGATCTAAGTGATCTAAGAAGCAGAAATGCATAATTTAAACTTCCCTCATATGCAAAAAAGCCACTACTAAATTTTGTGCTGTTATGTTATATATTATAAACTAGCTGCAGTTTATAAATAATAATAATAATAATAATAATAATAATAATAATAATAAAAAATAGTAATAATAATTACTTCCCCCACAAAAAAAATGCATGTGAGGCACAACTCTTACAAAAATTTCCTGATTTTTAAATATTGTATAGTCTGAGTCTTAGTATACACAAAAATCATTGAAAAACTAATTATCTTTTTTCTTCCTTATTTCAAAATGTGCTTCTGATACAACTCACAGCAAGCATACGTTATAAACAACTTCTGAGCCAGATGTCTGATACTTTAGGCATGCCCATTAACAACTTTTAATGCATTCAAATGAGACTGTTTAAAACATGTTCTTCTCTTTCTCATATTTTAGTTGTTTTGACTGAACTAGATGATGTTAAGGTGAGAAATAATTATGAGCCCAATCTCGTGGGGCACTCAGAGTACTTAATTTGCACTGACTTCAGGTCATATTGCCAGGAAAAAAAAAACAAAGAAGTAAAATCAAATGAGATCTGCATACACTAATTAAACATCCCAAGCCAAAGGGTTGATATTTGTAAACAACTACTGTATTTGACACTGCTCTATATTATTTTTGTTTTTCCGAGTATTTCTCTTCATCCCTGTGTGGCTTTTAAGTTGCCTGTTTTTCAGTGCTATCAATAATGCTTCTTGAGGAGAAAATGTTTGGGGTGTTTTTGCCCTTTTTCATGGGTAATGAAACAATTAACCTGCACTGCAACAACCTTCAAATGTTTTAAGATGTTTTTTTCTTATCAGGTCTAGTAATTCACTTCTATGGAACCTTGATCTATGTGCTTGATATTTTCAATAAAATGGCAAGTCCATGTGGAAACAGATGCAGTGAAGCATCCAGTCATGAACTTGACCTTTTTTTTATTCTTCTGGTTTGATAACATTTTTACAATACGTGAAACCATTTTTAACTTAACCAAAGTGACATTTTTACTTTTTCATGTACAAACAAAAGTAGAAATGTAATTTCATTGTGCCTTACTTTTCCCACGGAACTGGCTAGACCTTTTCAAATACCTTTTTGGATTATCAAAAGAAAACAAACACTGTTTTCTTTATTCCTTTACAATATTTCTGTACTCTTACATAGATGTTGGTGGATGTATAATTTAAGAAGTCACAAAAAATGTGACTATAACCAGCTCTTTCTCCAAACGCCATCATAATAATGAACAGAGTAATAGAATATGCTACTATGAAGTATTTATAAAGTGTATTTTAGACTGTACCAAACATATTTTTGACAGAAAAATAAGATACTATACCAGCCTTCTGCAACTAAATTTATTTAGTTTGTTCTTCACTTGGAAGTTGCGAAGCAACTCTGGAAGCATCTTCAAAAATGTTTTGTAAAACCACAAAACAGCTGAGGTATGCAGGGATCTCTGGAGAACAACCTATCTAATCCTTGCCCCTGCTCCTAGACAAGGTGTAGTGGGTTGACCCTGGCTGGATGCCCGGTACTCACTGCATCCACTCTCTCACTCTCCTCTGCAACTGAACAGAGGAGAGAAAAAAAACAGTGAAGGATTCATGAGTTAAGAGCTGGGAGAGGTCACTTACTGATCACCATCACAGATGAAGCAGACTCGAAGTGGGGATATTAATTGAATTTATTCTAACAGGGTCAGAGCAAAAGAGTGAGAAGTAAAATAACCTTAAAAACACCTTCCCCAGCCCCTCCTTCCTTCCATGTTCTCCTTCCTCCCCCTCCCCCAGCAGTGCAGGGGAACAGAGAATGGGGGTTACGGTCAGTTGTTGTTTCTGCCACTGCTCTGGGAGACGTCCCCTGCTCCTGTGTGGTCCCTCCCACAGTACACAATCCTTGATGGACCTCTCCGGTGTGAGTCCATCTCACAGGCAACAGTTCTTCATGAAACTGCTGTCCTGTCACTTCACCAAGGGGTGCACTCCTTCATGAATGAGCTGTACCAGCTCCCACAGGGGCCACAAGTCCTACCCAGGAAAAGCCTAATCCAAAGTGGGCTCCTCTCTCCATGGGCTGCAAGTCCATGACAGGACCCTACTCCATCTTGGGCCTCCCATGGGGTCACAGCCTCCTTCATGCATCCACCTGCTCCAGCACGGGCTCCTTCATGGGCTGCAGGCGAGTTTCTGCACCCCGATGGTCGTCCATGGGCTGCAGGGGTACAGCTGCTCCACCATGGTCTGCACCACGGGCTGCAGGGCCTCAGTTCTGGTGCCTGGAGCACCTCCTGCCCCTCCTTCTGCACTGACCTTGGTGTCTACCTTGTTGTTCCCATGTTCTCACTCCACTCTTCCCTAGTTGGAATTCATCCCTCTGCAATAACTTTCTGTTCTTAAATATGTTATCATCAAGGTGTTAGTATCACTCTTGACTGGCTTGGCCTTGGCCAGCAGTAGGAAAATCGTCCTGGAGCATTAGCTCCACCAGCCAGGGGAAGCTTCTAACGGGAGCCACCCCTGCAGCCACTCCTCCCACTACCAAACCCTAACCACAGGAAGCCCCTAAAGCAGGGTCAGTGAGAGTTTGTAGTTCAGAACATTGTCTTATTGGGTTTTCGATATCTCTAAGGATGCTGACTCCGCAAATCCTCTGGTCAACCTGTTCTAGTATTTGATTACCATGGCAAAAGGGGATTCTTTCTTCTTCTTCTTCTTTTCTTTTCTTTTTTTTTTTTTTTTGGATGTAGTTGTCTGTTATTTCAGTTTGTGTCTGTTACTTCTTTTCATTCACTGGGTACTAATGAGACAAATCAGTCTCACTTCTTTCTGGAGTGCATAAATGCATGGAGATCCTCCTTGAACCTTCTCTTTCTGATGTTAAGCAATCTCAGCCCTCTCAGCCTCTCCATGAATGACAGATGCTCCAAGACCTTAATCAACTTCATGTCCTTAAGTCATGCCATAGAAAATAAAGCTGTTTCTATGGTACAGATGCAAAAATACAAGCTTCCCAGAGGACAAAATATCTTATGTATTTATTTTGTTCATTTATGTTCATTTTCATCTACAGAATTGTGTTACTTCTACAGTGGTTTAAAATAAGACTAAGAAAACAAAACTTGAGAAAGTATCACCTGGTCTACTCTATTCTTTCATGACATTTTCCTTTCAAAAAATGCACAGCTCATCTGCAGATGACTGTTGAAATCAGAGTTGTTAAACAGGAACTGGCATCAAAGTTACCATAAAGTGGTGAAGAGATTTTGAATTGCCTCACCACATAAAAAAAAAGGTGAAGACAAATACCTGAGTGAAAAGCTTTCACCAAAACAAGAGGCATTCCAAACTAGCTTTCTAATAACCAGAGAAGGCTTTTTTATATCAATCCAAATGCACATCTGTATATCTCTTTCCCTTTGAACCCTGGCAAAAAGTGTTATTCTGCTGGTGCAATGTCCCTCTTACCTAAAACAGAGAGTAGCTGGGCAACTGTTATCCTTCTTTGGATTCCTGTAACTGTAGTATTGTGGAAGGACAGTAGTCATGAAGTTCAAAGTTCTTCCTCCTGGCAGGTTCTCTTGGTGTGCTATATACTCAAGGAGAACCAGTGGAAAATGTTTTCACTTGTTCTGGTCATGCTTAAAGATTCTTTTTAATCTCAAAAAAAGGGAAGGTATTGCTGTTTCTTTGTCTCTTCTCTTAAATCCACATTGCCTGGAGTTGTGTGTCAATGTAGAATCCATAAAGTACATACTGTCTCTTTAGGTTTTGTAAATGTATGCATGGAGAATGGAAGAATTCATCTGCAGAGCCACAGATTTGGGAAAGAATTAGATAAAACACCAAATTTGAAACAGCAGATTGAGATGTATGTTATTATTGTTTATTACTAACGAATAATTTAATTAGTAATGATTGAACTTCTTATTCTTTCTGTTTAATTAAGTTATTTCTTAGGGACAAGTATAAGTGAAGGGAATTAATCCTAAAAGATGTATCCTATTAATTTAAAGACCTCTTATTTATACCCTTGTCTGAGCAATTAAAAACAATGTCTATTTTAGGCAAACTGGGATATCTAACACTCTTTCTTAATGATAACCCTACTCTTAAACAACAACCAGGATATCATTCCCATTCTTAGAGAGTTTAGTTTTCTTTCTCTCTACATAACTGTCAATGTAAAGAATTTAAAAAATTCCAGTCTGGGAAAAGAACCTGATTCTGCAGTCTCTGTGTGTTGTATGTTCAGTCCTTTCTGCATATAATCATAATCTGTGGTGCAAGGAATTCCCATCATGGGCATGAATAGGAGTTACAGCATTATGTCCAAAGTGCTACCAATATTTCCTTTGGGCTTAGGGGATGTATCAGCAAAGATTTTTGCCTTTTTGCTGGTGAGCTAGCAAAATTCAGTTCCAAGTGCTTTAATCAACAGGGTTAAAAGACAGTCAAAATGCCAGGGATATTCACAGCTCCTCATTTTACAAGCTTTTGCAATGAATATAAAATATTGACTCAGGGACTACAATGATTCTCTTTTGATAACAAACTTTTGTAAATACTTATGAGAGTAGTTGCCAATGCAGTAATGAATTTGAATGTCACACAACTATTTTTCTTTCAGAAACTTTTAGCAGTTTTATCATTCATAACTTTTACTGCATTATGTACATATGGTCTTACTGTCTAACAACTATAAATCCCATGTTTAAATAGAAATTTCACCACTACAGTACTAACATTTCTCTTAAAATTTCTCAAAGGATGCAAAGATAAATAGAAATACTAACATAACACTTTACATCTCATAAGACTTTAGAGGACAGCAATTGATGGCAATGTAAATTATACCTCTACTGTTTGGACTTTCCACATTCTTATGCTGAATAAAATCAGAATTTTGAGTTTTATATGTATGATACAAATTGGCTTGACTTTAGTATTTGTCAGTATATTTCCTTTTTTTCTTTTTTCTTTTCTTTTTATTTTTTAAGTGATATTTTATCAATAATTTGTAAAATTTATGTTTACTATGCTGGGCTAGTGTTAACTGTTCAGTAATAAGACAGTAAATTGTGAGGAGACATACTTATGACAAATCCTTCAGTCTTTTGGAAGCATGTCTAAATTTGTGTGAATGTATGTTAAGTATCAAAATGAAGAGTATGGTTAGGCTCAGCTTCCACCTGCTGAAAATGAGAAACAAAGGCACCAAATCTCTTATTATAATGAAAGAACATTAAACACTTCAGATAATATTTTCTTCTAGATAAGAACCATACTTGCTTTTATATTTTGAAGTCACATTAGATATTACAGACAGGTCAAGAGGTGGGAGTGTCAAAGCTAATAATTGTGGTAGTTCTTTGTTAGGAAGAGTGTCCAAGGTCAGAGTGGGAACCTGTGACAGTGATACAGTAAAGGACACTGCATCAGTAAAGAGATCTTCCCTCTTCGTGGCTTTCTGGGTGAGTTAAGGGAAACTGTAAAATGTTGGACATTAAAATGAGTGATGATATTGTTCTGGCTGGTGTATTATGTGGATGAATCAAACGAGTTGGAAAGGGAGCTCTAGCAGTCATGGTTCTTTCTGTTCCATTTCTCCCCTGGGATGCTCTGTGAAGGACTCCTGAGATCTAGCATGGAGCACAACTGACTGCGTTGTGCTAAAAGTAAATATGTGACCTCCACAGAAAGAGAACCAAGAGGTACAAGGCAGGGCAGAAGAAAGAATAATTCTCCATAGCTAAGGGTGAGAAACTAAAGCTACATTCACCTGTTGTGAAGGGGCAAGACCTATGAGAACAGGAACGAGAAGAAATGGGTATGTAAAAGAATTCTCAGGGAATTTAGTGTCTGTATCAGAACAGAAACATATTGTGCATATGAGTCGAAGTACTTATTTTTGTAAGTTTTCTCTTGTTTATCTTCCTTTTTTTATCTCTAACAAGAGTAGGCAGGATCAATAGTACTATGTATTTGACATGCTTGTTTTAGATCCTTTAACTGTTCTAGCAGTTTTTTGGGTATGGATTTAGTATTTTTTTGAGAAAAAAATTAAATGTTTTGAGGTGCAGCCTTTTCTGTTTTAATTTTTGGGCAACTCTGATAGGTTCATATATATCTTTTTGACCTGCTGATATGCCTTGTCTTATCTCTTACTGCTATCTCAAAGGATTACTTGGAGGTACTTGTAAATTTTTTTGTTTTGTTTTATTTAATATTCATCAGACATACTTCATGTTATATTCGATGTCAGTTGTAATGATTTGTTGAGTATACACATTCAACTAACATGCTATGAGGGTTATAACACACTTGTGAATTGAATTCCAGCCCCTTAACTCCACTGACTCCTGCATTTCAACCACTGTATGTTTCCAAGCACTTGCATATCTGTTACAGAGGTGATTACATTTAAAATTTTGTACACAAACCTAACTTGGATTTCTGAAAGTTACTTATAGCTGTTGTGAATGAGATGGTATTTTTCCTGTGAAATTCTTGAAGGCTTTCGTGGTCTTGCCCTCACAATTTTGATGTGCAAACCAAATCCATTCCTTTTTACTCCCTCTAGAAGAGACCATGACAGTTTAATGTGCTAGAAAATACTATTCCCTAAATGTGAATAACCTGGAAGGAAATTTAATATCTATAGGAAGGACTGAAGCTCAGCTAAAAGTTCAGCGTGTCACTACTCTCATTGAGCTAAGTTTATGTTTAAACCGTGATATTTTTATAATTGCAAGAGGAATTCAACCAGCTTGTGACCTCTCTTTTATTCATATCCATTAATCCAACTATCATATAAATGTATATCTACAGCATTTATTTTCCTAGAGCCACTGAATTCCTGTCCTACAAAATGTGCTATTTTGCTCTATGTTCCTAAGAAAACCTACCAAGGCTTCTATAGTTAACGTTACACAGGAAATTTTCACTTTGAGAACATTCTTGCTCATTTTTTAACTTTTAAAACTAACAAATGAAGTATTTTTATCTGTTGCTTTGGTTTTGTTCTTTTTTTTTTCTCCCAAACTTGCCTTTGTAGAATGGATTTGAGATAGAGAGAAAAATCCATTTATGAACTAAAAGCAAGATTTTTTTGCCTTTTCAGGAGCATACTGAACTCCAAAAGATGCCCAGTTTGCTTGCATTTGAACAAAGGAGTTGTCGAAATCAAATTTAGGGTTGGATACTTGCCATCTTAAGTTACTTTTTGTCTGACTTTTCTTCATGGAATTGTGTATCTTCCCTACTCTGCTCCTGTAGCAACTAAAAAAAACATGGACAACAATTTCTTTGGAGTGAGAAAACAAAACAGGAAAAGGGAATCCTTTTCTGTATGGGTTACTTGTAGGAGTAACCTGTAGCTGTGATAACTTTCTTGATTCATTCTACTCTTGTGTGACTTCAAGACAGAGTCAGATTTGAAGATTTGAAAAGCATAGCAGGGACACAGTGATTTCACTTGCAAAAAAAATGCAACTTGAAAACCATGCACCACAAAGCCCCAAATTCCCACTGTCAATTAGGTATTTTAAAACAATTCCAAATATAATAAGATCTACAAATCATGGAGTACAATTTGATTTGAATATGTTAAACTAAAATTATTTCAGCGGTACAGTTATGGATAATTTAAAAGGTAAACTTTTTCCTTTCTTTTAGGTCCATTTTTCTTTGTGTAGTTTGAAATAGGGTGAGATTTGGAATGACTTATGAGGGATACCTTGGCTACACAACTTTTTGCAATATTACAACTTACTGTGGTACAAAGGGTTGAATCTTTGTAGTACACAATAAAACAGCTCAAATAATAGAGCAACCAAAATTTCTACTGGTGATATACTAAACCCAAAAAATTCTTCAGCTACTTTGTTGTTCTTAAAATTTGATTTATTAGTTTATCCTTTTAAGTTATACCTAGGTGAAGAGGTGCATAAGATAGATGCAGAAGACGAGATTATTAATCTTAAAGCAAGAAAAAGAAGGAACAAAGTAAAAATTGGATGGGATTTCCATTAAAAAGGCTGTGTTTTTCCTGCATTTTTATACTTTTTGTTATTTATTTTTTCTAACTTAAATTACTACTGCTACTTTTGAAAACATATCACAAATGTGGATATAAGTGCAAACAAGCAAAAACATTTATGGACTTCTACATGTTTTTTCTGTCTATTAAAGTGCTACATCAATACTTTAAGAATGCACTGAGAATGTTTCTATTAATATACCACATTGCTGTATTAACGTATAGGACTTTTAAAATAAACATTAAACTCTGCAGGAATTAGATCTGTTAGTTCAGTGTTTTCATTCCACTGTCTTGTACTTCCTCATGAAATAACATTGTAAATATTTTATATTTAAAAACTGTAATTTTCTTGTGTGTGTTTTATTAAAATTTGGTTACCAAATCTATTTAAAATAAACTGCAGGTACTCTTCATGAAGGAGACTTTATTAAAAACCTTGTCTCACACTAAACAAACTCAGCGGGAAAACTGTGCAAAAATTAAAAAGCCTAACCCACCTGGTCACCATACCTAGTTTTTAAACAAATATAATGACCTAACAGATATATACAAGTTAAAATTGAGAGATAGTTTGAATGTAGCTGTTAACACAAAGATATTGACGCTTCTGGGATGTGAGCTTTAGAGATGTTGGAAGTACTTCTGTCTTGTGTGCTCATTCAAAGCTATAGCTGAAAGCATTGCCAGTTTAAATACATATGAAAAGAGGAGTAAAAATAATTATGAAGGAGTGTGGGAAATCTATCAAGAGATTTAAGGCTTTGCACAACAACGCAAGATAATAAACTGTATTTCTATTTTTCCCCACATATTCTTCTATTGTTCACCATGGTATGTAACAGGATGAGAGCTGCCAGGTGTACAAAGTCAAGGCCGAAATAAACTCACAGAACTTAGTGTGAATGCATATGACTTTTCTCTTGTGGCATTTCTACTTTCTCTTCTGTTTGTTTAGTTAGTAATCCTTCCCATAGTCTGTAGGGTTCAAGAAATCCACTTTTCCCCTTTCAGTTAATAACAAGCTGGTGCTAAGTATCCCAGGATCAAATGATATCTGTTTAGTACCAGACTACTTTCAGAAAATGAATGAATGAATGAATACTCTTTTCTTCCCTTGGTTATGACTTTGTTCCATTTTTACACCCCAAACAAGCTCCAGCTCTCAAGGATGTATGTCTTTAATCATCAGTAATTAGTCATCGGTTGGTTGTTTACACCCCTGACTCTTTGTGCTTGTACTTTCAAAGCCCCTGCTGTCATCTCATCCTTTATTCTGCATTTTTGTTTCTCAGGTCATAGATTAGTTCACTGTACAAAAAACTTATTACTGCTGCAGATCACAATATACATTATGTGCAATTCACCTTGTAAACAAATTGCTGCCTCCCAACAGTATGCATCAAATGAAAAGAAAATAATGACTATATTTCTCTAACTGAAATAATCCTAAAAGCATGGTCTTCTTCCCCTAAGTGTGTACTGAAGTGTGTAGTCGCACTTTCCTTATTCTTTTGCTTTTGAAGGGCAAAAAAATCATGTAAGGAAAGAATGAACTGAACGTTGCCAGACAGTACAACAGGTGAAAGCAGTCCCTTTCTGTTTCCTTCCTCTCCTGTATGCTGTATTTTCAGCCACTGAGAAGGAAACTTTTGACAGTGTCTGTTCTTCCTACAGGCCGAAAAAATTATTCCCCTCTCCTTTTGTAGTCATATTACTACAGTCAGGAGAGAATTAAGAGTCAAATAACTGAGTGCAGCCAGAGAGGCAGCGGTATGATTTTGTAGGTAGTAAGGCTGAAGGACTGAGCTGGTTTGCTGTGAATCTCCTCTATCCCTGAGCTGTCCAAAGGTGACTCCACAGTAGTAGAAGTGGGACAAGCTGACAGTGCCCTGAAGTATGCTGGTTGCCAACGGCTACAGTGAAAGCAAATTGAATTACTAAGCAATTAAAGTGTTAGGATCTATCTATTAACCTTTCAGATGGTTCCTCAGTCAATATTGAGAGTTTTTTTAACTGCACTGGAACTACTTTGTGGAAATTTTAAAACTTCCTGTAACAGAAAGGGTGCTTGTGGTGGCCTTGGCTGAGATAAAGTTAATTTACTTCATACCAGCTGTAACAGTACCATGTTTTGGATTGGTGACTGAAACAGTATTGTGAACATGTGAATGCAAAGACTGTGAATAGTGTTTAAACATTGTCAAGGCCTTTTCTGTTTCTCAGAGTGCCCCACCACTAAGTAGTGGTGCATAAGAAGTTGGAAAGGGTCACAAACAGGACCACTGACTCCAACCAAACAAAGAGATATTCCACATCATATGATGTCATGCTCAGCAATAAAATCTGGTGGAATGTAGGAGGGAGATACACTCATAGAGTTATGGCCTATGCCTTCCCAAGCAACTGTTACATATAATGGAGCCCTGTTTTCCTGGAGATGGCTGAACACCTACCAGCCAACAGGAAGCAGTGAATTAATTCCTTATTTTGCTTTGCTTATGCGTGCAGGTTTTGCTTTCCCTATAAAATGGTTTTATCTCAACTTGCAAGCTTTCTCAGTGCTATCCTTCCCATTCGCTGCCTGATTCGACTGAGGAGGAGTGAGTGAGCATCAGGATGGGGCTCAGCTGCCTGTTGGGGTTAACCTACAATGGTGCTACAGCATGAAAAGGAGTAAAGAATAAATCTATCTCTATAAATATACATTATACTGAAGTTGCATTTTGCAATATACAAAAGAAATAGAGTTGATAACTTTCGCACCAGGATTAACATGACAGCAGAGTGCAAAGTGTTTGGAGTTTCCAAACAGTAATTAGTCAAAAATTGCCACTTTCTCTTCCTCTCTACACCACAATTTGGTTTTTAATTCATTTAAGTGTGGAAAGTATCCTGCAATTTTCTCATTACTTACTGCAAGGTGGGAGGAGTTTCCCTTTGGATAAAGGTTTTCAGATTAACTTTTTGGTTCTTGTCATTCACTTTCTTTCACACTTGAGTGTGAGACAGGAGATTTAAAAGTTCTAGGTGTGAGATTTGTCCACTACTGATCATAGAATCATAGAATCAACTGGGTTGAAAAAGACCTCTGGGATCATCAAGTCCAACCCTTGATCCACTACCGCCATGGTTACTAGACCATGGCACTTAATGCCACATCCAGTCTCATCTTAAAAAGCTCCAGGGACGGTGAATCCACCACCTACCTGGGCAGCCCCTTCCAATGCCTGATTACTCTCTCTGTAAAGAATTTCTTCCTAATATCCAGTTTAAACCTCCCCAGGCAGAGCTTAAGACCATGCCCTCTTGTTCTGCTGCTAGTTGCCTGGGAGAAGAGACCAACCCCCACTTGGCTACAACCTCCTTTCAGGGAGTTGTAGAGAGTGATGAGGTCTCCCCTGAGACTCTTCTTCTCCAGGCTAAACAACCCCAGCTCCCTCAGTCTCTCCTCATAGGACTTGTGTTTGAGTCCCTTCACCAGCCTCGTTGCTCTTTGGATTTGAACATCTTGATGAAAATGAACATCTTGTTAAAAAAATCTTTGCAGAAAAAAATTTCAAAACATGTCTTAGCAAAACATCCACTGTTCTCTGCAGTTTTAAATTTCTAGTTAGGTGGAGACCTCCCTTTTTAAGGATAGTTGTTTGGGAGCAGGCAGTGGACACCAAAGCAAAATCCACAAACACAGGAAAGCAGGATAAAAGCAGATATGATACTAAAATGCACTTTTTGTGCTGAAATTTATGTAAGCCCTACGATTTTTTTCTGAATATGCCTAGAACAGTGCTACTGTTCTACAGATTTCACTTCTCTAATTGTATCCTCTACATTGTTGGTATTACTTTATGCAAAACCTTGGTGTAAAGGTTAATAGAATCGCTCAGTTAGCAATAACTCTCAAATCTGTAACTGTTTCTGTATTCTGAACACTTCTGAAATTAAACTATTAACTTTGGCTTTAATGCCAACAGTGGTCACGTTTTTTCCCGTAGAGAAGTAATCAGCATAAGGACAAATTGGAGATGCATTTGCAGATTTAAAATGCTTACCCCTTACAAATCTTATAGCCAGATGAATTGAGGTCAGGTGGAAGAAACTGTGTTGCCCTTTGAGAACTGTCAAGCAATATTTTTTATTCCAGGTCTGAAATTTCTAAATTCCCTTTTGTACTCTGGAGTTCCTTCCCAGGAATCCAGTCCTATTTTATGGAGGAGTGAAAAACAAATCAAGTTTCCTGGCACCTTAGGAGTAGCTACATTTTCCTTTTACATTTGTTTTCACAGCCGCTAAACAATGAATGACCTCTGACAAAAAAGGCAGTTAAGACTGTATCTGCACTTCTGTTCTTTGAGTTCTTTCCTGTTATAGTTTGGAAATTGTCCCCCCTGGGAGCCGGGGGGCCTAGATGCGAGGTCATCGGATCCCAAGGCAGTCTCCCCAGGAGGGTCAATCACTGCTCGTTTTGTTCGCTCCTGAGAAAAATCATATATACACAACCACTGGAAGTTGTTGGCAGTTTTTTGTCTGTCTGGCTGCTGCTGTGTCTGCTGCTGTGTGGCTGTGTGGGTGTGAGAAGGCCCAGGGGTGGCAGGGCCCTCTTTTTCCCCTCCAGGGAAGGGGGACCCTGCGCCCCACAGCTCTGGCCAAGTCAGGATTGGAGGCAGCATTGGAGTGAGTATGTGTTTGTGAGAGAAAGGACTCACAAATAGCTGGTAAGAGGGGTAGAGAGAGAGAGGTGGGCCTTGCAGCCAAGCCCTTTTCCCCTGCCTTTGCAGCTAGACTGAGGAGGGGGCTTTTTTCCCTCTCACAGTGAGAGTGGAGGGAAGGTTCAGCGTTGGAGCTGAGCCAAAGTGGATGGGCTGAATACAGCCCAGCGCCAGGGAGATATCCCCAGGAGAAATTGGAGATGGACCAGAGAGCCCTGGAGCATGTCCTTGCAGTGATTTAAATGGAGGGTAGCCGAAAACTCAGAGGAGGACGTGTACATGTGATAAGCTGAACTGAACTACAGCAGCTACGGAACTGAGGTATGAGAGAGAGAACGACACAGCAGAGAATGACACGGAACCAAGGGAGCATGGACTCAAACTATTTTCTTGCACTTCGTAAGGAAGAAGAGACTTCAGTAAACAGCTGGAGGTTGGTGGGGGGGAGTGAGTCAGATTCCCTGAACGCTCCCACGAGAGAAAGACTGCTTACCTATCAGCCTGAAGGGCTTTTTCTGGACTGAATTGAGGGAGAAGCTTAGAGGGACTGATAGAAGTATGTAATATTGTATATATAGTTGCTTTTAGCTTGTACAGTATTTATTTTGTACAGTAATAAATGTATATACTTCCCCTTTCCCCTATAGAGCTTGTCTGCTTGAAAGTTTCTCTTCGGTGTTGAGATAAAATTGTGGGAAGGGGTGGGGGAAGCCTGGAAATTGGATTTTAGATTTTTGTGGTGACTCAAACCACATCATTATTTTTACAGCCACTAAACAACGCATGACCTCTGACAAAAAAGGCAGTTAAGAGTTTATCTGCACTTCCGTTCTTTGAGTTCTTTCCTTAAAAGGTAATTTGAATGCTTCAATAAAACAGACTGCTCAACACACTTGTTTTTCCTGACTCATTTACACACTTTTCCGAGCATACCTCCCAGCAGGATGTACATAGTTGAAGGAAGAGAAAAATTAGTGATGTAAAATTTAACATTTTTTTTTTCTTCCCCATCAGGAGTTGTCAAGTCCTATTAAAAATAATTTAAAAAAAGAAATCTCCAAATCACTAAAATATTTTGGAATAAAAGTTTTAGCAGTCATTGACAATTTGAAGGTGAAGAATGGCTTCATCAAGGCTCTGATATCAAGTACATGTCAGGGATATTCATTGTAACCACTGTGCTTAGAGCAATACCTCTTTTGGCTTTGATTCTGACAGTGCAATCCTGGTCCAGTTCAATACAGTGACAAAACTTCCATTAACTTCACTAATGTAGACATTTGCCTAAGGAGTTTCTATTACCATTAGTAACAGGAGTAGTAGCCTCTATTAATTTGATCAAGGTCTATCAATATCATATTCTGTGTTGTGCCCAACTAATAATATTCAGGAAGCAGAGAGGTAGCACAATCTTTAAAACTGTGTAATGTGCTAAGAAGGCTTTTATTCTTTTTGCATCTCCCTTAAATTAGAACAGTAGTACATGTTTGTTCAGTACAGTAGTCCCATTCTTCAGTGGCAAAATGCAGCTCCATCTTTAAGTAGGCTCAGAATTACTGTGTGATTTTTCAGAAACTCAGTATTATGATGTGAAATCATGGCAGTGTTTTTCTCATATTCAGGTTATGTTCTCATTCCTAACTCATTTGGCTGTGTTTACCAATTAGAAATCTGTTTCTGCATCTGGGTTCTAAGCAGGTAAATTCTGTCCTTCAAAATGGAGAATTAATCTCGTTTCTCCGTTAGGCACTAAGCTCATAGTAAAGCTTAAAATTACTCACCCTTGACTATATGCACTAATCAAAAGCAGTGCTATTCCAGGCAAGTGAGACTTACAAGGCTAATTTGAAAGTAGAAAATTTGTCTTCAAAATAACAACCATTTTGTTGTTTGTTTTTTTAAGCATTAGTGTTATAATAGGGGGCAGAGAATGTACTTAAAGATGTAATAATTAACTTGAAGTAGTAAATTTGCACAGAAGGAATCTAAGCCTGGATCTGTGTTTTAGATTGACATCCTCATATTTGCTTTGCTTAAATTTCTACCACTCGCATTGAAGGGTATTATCTCATTACAGCATCTCACTCCATAGTATGTTGACAAAAAAGGTCACAAACTTTATTCTGCAATTACAAAGAATTCTACCATAGTACCTCTAAAGTTGCACAGTCAGCAAGGACAGTACACGGTAGATAAGTAAGCAAGTGAAAAGCAAATAGCATCAAAAATTGAATATGACATGATCGAAATTTTTTGTGGGTTTTTTTGACAAGGGATCTACAAGCTAGATATGAATGGAAAACACAGCATCCTCTTAGAGTTTGAAATGAAAGGTGGGGAATTTCCTGTTTTTATCAGAAGGAATTATCAGACAAGGTAAAGTTAACCAACAAAATATTTGGGGTCAGACAGCGATAGATTTTTATTTATATGATGGAAACTCTATATGCTGGGCCAGCACAAGCAAGTTCATTTTCCACAACAATGACTTTTATGTCGAGTGAGATTTAGGACACATCTTCTTAGTTTAGCACATATGAGACTTCTGGTTGAAGGGTCCAAGCCCACATGACTGAATAAATTTCTTTTTGAGCAGAAAGCCTGTACAGGTTTTGACCTGCATAGAAATTAGACAATGGAAGGAGATGGTGCTTGCAGCTGACTGTCATATGGGTATGTGCATTGGGTTTGTATGGCAAGGTTCTGGTAGTGGAGGTTGAGGCAGGGAAGGGGGGAAGCTACAGGTATGACTTCTGTGAGAAGCTACTAGAAACTTCCCTGGTGTCCAATACAACCCATGGCAACTGACTTCAAGACAGACCTTCTGCTGGCCAAAGTCAAGCCCATTAGCAATGGTAGTAACCCCTCTGGGACAAAAGTATTTAAGAAAGGGGAAAAAACCATTCTGCACATCAGCAGCTGGGAGAGAGGAATGAGAGGAACAGCCCAGCAGACACCAGGTTGAGTGAAGAAAGAAGGGGAGATGTTCCAGGTGCCAGAGCAGAGATGCCCCTGCAGCTTGTCATGAGGTAAACTGTCTCCCTGCAGCTCTTGGAAGTTGAGCAGATATCCACCTGCATCCTGTGGAGGACCCCATGCAGTAGTAGGTTGATATGCCCAAAGTAGGCTGTGACCCTATGGGAAACCCATGCTGGCGCAGGCTCCTGGCAGGATCTGTGGTCCTATGGAAAGAGAAGCCTACTCTGCAGCAGGTTTTTTGGCAGGAATTGTGACCCCATGGAAGGCCCACACTGGAGCAGTCTGTTCCTGAAGGACTGCATCCAGTGGAAAGGACCCACACTGGAGCAGTTTGTGAAGAACTGCAGCACTCACGTTGGAGAAGTTCACGGAGAGCTGTTTTCCGTAGGAGAGGTCCCAAGTTGGAGCAGGGCAAGAGTGTGAGGAGTCCTTCCTCTGAGAAGCAAGGAGAGGCCTGGACAATGTGTGATGGACTGACTGCAGCTCCCATTACCCATCCCCCTGTGCTATTGCAGGGAGAGGATGTAGAGAATTCAGGAGTGAAGTTAAGCCCGATAAGGATGAAGCAGTGGGCAGAAGGTGATTTTAAGATTTGGGTTTATTTCTCATTATTCTACACTGATTTGATTTGTAATAAATTAATTGTAATAAATTAAACTAATTTCCCCAAACTGAGTCTGTTTTGCCCATGACGATAATTGTTGAGTGATCTCTTCCTGTCCTTCTCTTGACCCATGAGCTTTTTGTCATACTTTTTCTTCCCTGCCCAGCTGAGGAGTGATAGAGCAGCTTTAGTGGGTACCTGACCTCCAGCCAGGGTCACCCTACCATAATATGACCCAGTGTTCTGTACGTAAATGCCAGGAATCCTGTCAATCTACAGTTGATGTGATAGATGGAGAAAAAAACTGTAGAGTAAAACAAGGTCCCTCTGAAAGAAAAGCAGTATCCGTAACATCTCTAGTGGATTATACCACTAAGCGGATTCATTAGATATTCTCTCCATATCTTAGGATAGAAAAACAATTTTTTTATCTACTACCTATGCTATCCTTTTGAATGCTCTGGGCAGGTGCTTCCTGGACCCTCTATTCTTTGTAGTGAAGTTTCTACTTCCTCTGCTCATATATTCTGTCCTTCTTGGTAGCCAGAGGTGAAAAGCTAATATTTTTGCCATTATTTTTTCCATTCAAACTCCGTTCCCTCGTGCAATTCCATTAATATATTTGTGTTCCATAATGTTTCATTCTCAGCAGTCAGAATTACTTTTGTGACCATTGGCCATCCAATACCCATTAGACCCAGAGAGGAAATATAAAAAGTGCTTGGAAGACATTGATGGTGTGAGCATCTATATAGGAAATATCTCCACTGCAGACTTATCTGAGCTAATTAGTACTGGGATCAGTGTTCCAGTCAGCCTAACCTGAGTATAAGTATTCCCACAGCAAGACCTTCTGTGCTTTACTGTCCCTGAACCAATGTACATGTGTACCCAAGAGAGCAAAGCCCTGCTGCTTTGTGCCGTGGTGCCCTGGTATTTTTTCCTGTACAGCTGAGTCAACTGTGAAAAAACGTCTTGCCTTTGGAAAGGGTTGTTCAGACAGGTCTACGGCAGTCACCACATCTCTTTGGTTTCTGAAGACGGGTTCTGCGCTAAGATAAAGGACAGAATAGATGTTAGTTCATACATACAGTTGAAAGCCAGTTGGCCTGGCATATGTTAAAATTGTTGATAGGTAAAAACAAAGGTTGAGTGAAAAACACTTATAAGACTAAAATCTAAGTTTGTTGTGGATGTATATCCTCCTTACCTAATTCACAACTTGATTCTGTTCAAAACTATTCAAAAATCAAGTTCAGCAGTCAGATATTTGACCAAATAAAGATGCTTAATGACTGATATTATTACTATTTATATTTTATATATTTATATTTTTTCATTTATAATAATGAAGAAATTTCAGGGTAATATATAGTGTAGGCTGATAGCTAAATGGAGCCTATATGAGGTATAGCTTTTGTCAGAATTAGGAGTTATCTGTATGAAGAAATGTGAGCAGAAGGAAAGGAAGAAAGGAAGAAATACTGTATGTGTAATAGAAAAATTGCTTTGGTAAAAGTTAATTGAAAGGCCTCCTGATGACATAGGAAATACCAGATAAGAGCTGCTAGTTATTATTCTTTCCCTTTCCTTTTCCTTTTCCCTTTCCCTTTCTCTTTCTCTTTCCCTTTCCCTCATAGTTTTTCACCATTTATTCAACAGGAATTATGCTGTGTGTTTCATCTTGCTGAATAATGCAGTGTTTTCAAAAGGGGTAAAATTCTCTGTCTTTATATAAAAGAACTTCGAAAGTCAGAAGATTTCATAGTGGGTTTTATAGCTATCAAACAGCCTATAGCAAGTACTGTTATGTAATCCTTTAAACCATCATTTGTGGCTAGCTGGTTTTCCCTAAGGGGCATAGATAAATAGGTTTCTATAATGCTCTCATACAAAAAAAATCTGCAGATATAAGGGCAGGAAACCTTTTTTTCTTTTTTAATCATTAGAGACAGAATGACTGGAAAGGCTTCACACATCTGATGATATAGTTCTTCAGAAACCCTAGATATGCCTATCAACTTTAAATAACCCATCTGGATACAAAGGTCATTTATAAAGTACACATTTTAAAATTTTTTTCAACTTGAATGAACCCAATATTGTGCCAGGTGGAGTTCATGATACTTATTAATATTAGTAGGAGGAAATGTGAGCTACTTGTTTTTGTTGTAGTTCTTTGGTTTTTTTTGGTTTGGGCTTTTTTGGGGATGGGTTCGTTTGTTTTTTTTCCATTAAGCTATGAGCAGTATTTTCATTAAGAGATATCAGTTACCATTTTATATCTAGGATAACACTTTTCTGTAAAAAAAGAAAATACCTTTCTCATCCATTATGTCTGTCTGAGCATTCTTGTAAGAGTATTTGTACAAATCCTGTATCATACCTCAGCTTTTTAAGCATCAGAAGACCTGAAAGTAGTTGTAAAGATTTCATCATATGACACAGAGCATGCAAACTGGAACTTTCATGAACTACCTTGAAGTCCTTTTCAAATAGAAATATTTGGATTTCATATAAGAAAATTGTATGCTCTTGAATTTTTGAAAATTGATTTATTGACTTTACACAAGTTTTATTTTGGGGAAAAAATATTCAATCAAAATAAATTATGAATAAGCAGATACATATGATGAAATCACAAAACTCTGATTTCAGAGGGAGTGAGATAAAGAAAAATATTAACTGATGCCCAGGTGGGTTTGCCCTCTAATGGTCTTATGTTTTCAAATATGCTTCCCTAGATTACAGCTGATGCATATCTGCACTTTTCTGCAGCTATTACTTTCTGTTGTTACTTAACATTGCTAACCTGGACTACAGTAACTGAGGGGAAAAAAGATATTCTTGCCACCAGTACCTCTGGATTGTCAGACTGTGACAGTCCACTATAGAAATGTATATTTATACTATGGTAATGTCTCTCTGTTGATTTCTCAATTTTTTTTTAATGTCTAGCTCATTACGGCTCTGATGGTTTTGTTCGTAGTTGTTTTCTTCTCCCTAAATACCAATTTTCCACCATCCTTCGATTAATATATCACAGTTGTCTCCTTTTTATTGTGTTCTCCTTTTTCAATTTCAAAGAAGAAAATGATACTGAGGGATAATCAAGTCTCTGCTTTTGCTAGTGGAGAGTATGATGGAGTAGAAATAGGATAAATCTTTTTCTCCTTCAGTGTAAAGTAGAGGTTACCCTAGGGCTGAACAGAGCTCATCCTTGAAACCACACAGAAAAATATTGTATTTTTGATGTTGGAAACTCAAGGGAAATATAGGTTCATACTACACCAAATCCTTCTTCCAGATTTTTTTTTAAATAAATTTGGTTTAGAAATAGTAGAAATAGTGGAAAATTGAGGTTTACCTAAACATTCATGCCAATGGGCTTAACTCCTTAATGCTGTACTTAAAACAATTATGTCTCTGAGGTTATGAAGAAGCAAGCAAACGAAAAGAGTTACTGTTTGTCATTTTGGGGCTGGGGGGCAGGGGAGAGGTAGCCCTTTCTGACTCTGTATTCCATGTCTACAATGGAAAATTACTTGTTTTCATCATTTCATCCTTGATAAATAATTATACTTATTCCTCCTAAATTAGTAGTTCTTATTTCAAATGTAATATACTTTGGCTTTTTGGAATACATGTCAGTATCAAATAAGTAATAGCAACCAGGATATTATTTCATCTCACACTGTTACTGCCAGTGTACTTTTTAAGAATAGCATATAAAATTCTAACAGTCAAAAATCCAAAATAGTCTTTCAGAGACTTGTTAGCATATTGCTTTGAATTAGTATGTTGCTTTGAATACATTTGTGCAGTCAGATGTGATCACCAACAGTTCTCAAACCTTAACCTGTCACAATTTTATTAATAAACAGTGTTATTCTGTAAACTGTTAATGTGAGTCCTTCAAGGGTGCTGACAGTAGGCAAAGTCCCTGGCAGTAGGTAAACGTGTGGAGACCTAGGAAGGGATCTCTCTCTTTGTAGTGTGACCCTGAACGAGTCAGTCAAATTGCTCTTCTGTCTAGTGAACTGCTCGGTGAAGGGTCCCCATAACACAACGCTGGTCAGGCAGAAGGGTCTCAGCTTTCCTGCGGCACTGACAGACTGATCAAGCACTAAGGGTTTGAGCAAATCTCCCCATTTTTGTGTGACAGAGGGGCAGGGAGTGAGTTCCCCTGGACAGCAGCAAAGACGGAGGTAGCTCATGTGCATTATGTTTTGTATGGAATTGAGATTTGGGAGAGAACAGAAATAAGAAGCTATTTGTTAGCGTACATGGAAACAGAATATAGCTTTCAGATGCATAAGTTATTGTTCCCTGTTCTTTTAAGACGACTTCTTTTAAGAGGAAGTCTTAAAGCTGATTGTTTGAAATCCATGAAGAACTGTTAGAACTGGATGTAATTATTTTCCACATAGTTGAAGATTTTGTGCCTCTCGATTACTCATACAGGGACTGTGGCAGATACTATTAGATGAAAAAAAATTATTTCTGCAGAAGTACACTTTGGTCACACCATGAAGTTGCACCACAAATTTTACCCTTATGAAAAGTCATTAATTTATTCCACATGGGCAACCCCCCTCATCGAGAAGGTCTAAAATCTTTACAGCAAACTTGTCTGTTTTTTTTTTCCCCTCAGTGACTAATCAGTTGCTTAAATATTTTTCATAGAAAAGTTAAGATCTTTTATTATATTCCTGGTTTTTAATGACATAGCATGTGTGACTAAAAGTAAAATTCCACACAGCAAATATATTTAGGGTGCAATTTACTTTTGTCATATTTAATCCTTCAATGTACGTGAAACTTTCATCCAAGTTACTGATTTAAATGGTCTCCAAAGCATATTTTGTTCATTCATCTTTTACTTAAAAAGTAACCTTCCTCTCATAAAATGAAGGAGGTAAAAACTGTGTACTAAATCCAGAAACTGCCTCTTTTGTGGTTTATGTTTTTCATTTTCACTCTTAAGTTTTCAATTTCTGAAGAGCGAAGCTCTCCTTGTAGCTATTTAAAAGACTGTCAGAAGTCTTTTGTGCTTCTAGTCAACCTGTGGCTTATTTTTAAATTGTATGACAGTTTTGTTTTCCAGATTATTGGGTTTTTTGTTAGTTCTGCATTGTAAATCAGTTTAGTTCGAGGGGAACTGTCATGATTTGTGAAAGAATATTTCAATTCAAGGGTTTTGTTCCCTCTTGATTATTCCATTATTGGGATTTCTGGAGATAGATATAGATATATATATATATTTAAATAATAAGCACGTAATATTTAGGTCCAATGTGTTCATCCTTTCATTTGTTATTCCTCAATATCAACTTCTGCCTTTCTGCAGACGTCTCTTTTTTAGTCACACACATTTTTCCGTAAGTGTTGTTCCTTCCCTTGAAGGTTAATTCTTCTAGTGAAGTTCCGGTTATGTCAGTAGAAATTGAATAGTAAACTTGCCAGAAAAAAAACCAAAAAAATTTAGAAGCAAAGGTTAATTTGCGCACTTTTGATGTTTTTCTGAAACCACCTGTCTGAGAAATTTGAAATCAATATTAATCCCACTACTTCCAGCAACTGGAGGGACTAAATACGTTGCAAAATTAGTAACAGACATTCTGTGGTTGAACTAGGTTATCTGAAGGTGACTGTATATAATGACTAAATTTTTCTATAAAGTGTTGCTGTGAAGAAACATCATGCCATACACAGGAGAAAGGGAAAAGCAAGCTACTTAAATTCTCTGACCCAAATGAAATGTTAATTATGAAGGGATTACATTTCTCTTTTCTAACATAGATATTTCAAGGAATAGGCGATAAGTTCTTCCAAGGACTATTCTCATGATTATATGGGATGTTATCTGAAAAGTACAAGGAAGAAAATGTTTTAATTTAGACTGTTTAATTTTTTCATTTAAATAGCCTAGGAAGTGGCGAAAGACCTTATCAATGGATACTATTTATATGTAAGTATGATTTTTCACTCGTGCAAATCAGCCAGTTACGTTTCTCTAGAATCCCACCCTGTGTTTGCATGCCTCTACTTCTAAATGTGCCCATGGAATGGTTGGTATTCAAAGTCATGTGTTTATCAAGCATGGACTGTAGAGTCTATGCTGGAGCAGGGGAGCCATATTGGAGCTGAGCCAAGTCTACATTTACTGGAAATGGTTCTGCTTATCTTTAGATACAGTACTTTTCCCTGAAGCTCATATTCTACCCCTTCACTTAATAGTCTGTGAAGGCAATGGGCTAAGCATTATGTTTGTGTTCTTTGTTTATGATGATCTCCCAAACCCATCCAATGCTTTAATTTCTCCCCACTGCTCTGTAACAACATACTGTAATACTTTGCTTCTGTAGAGTCTCTTCTACAATTTCCTTTCAGTAATTCCATGTAAATATCAAAATTTTCGTTACTATATCTAAGCACGTCTCAGACTATGTCAGCCAAATCTTGTAAGTAAAGCAGTGCATTTGTCCCCTTTGTGTCGCAAAAACTTTATGGGTTTTTTTGCTGCTGTGTATCTCCTGTGTCTGTCTAGCTTTGGTGTGCAACAAGAGCTATTAGCTGCATAGAACAGAAAAATTAAGATATATGTCATAATTGTCCCTTCCTTCAGTGTGATAACATAAGCCTATTGTAGGGGCACTGAAGAAAGCTGCAGAAAGCTACAGAAAGAATATGATCAAGACCTTGCAGGTCAGGCTTGCTCTCTTAGTTGATAAATGTCCTTACAACCATTCTGATGATCAGAATTGCTAACTGAAAGCAACCAGCAAGGAATGTTGAAGTATTCTTGTTTTAGGGATAAGTTCAATTATCTCACTTTTTCATACTGCACAGCATAACAGTATGACCTATCTTTCACTTTATGTTCATTGCTATGTACTATCTTAGCTGTTTCTACCCATGATTCCAGTATTGGGCAAGGCACCCATCCATAGCTGAGGGGCTCAGCCATGCCCTGCACTGGGGACTGCTGGAGCCGCTGGAACCTGCTGTGTCCAGGCGAGGCAACCCCAGCTGCCCTACACAGGGGCTGCCCCGGCAGACCTTCCAGTGCTGCTGCTGGCATCTTGTCAGGTAAACCCAGTACAAACAAGTAATTTTATTTAAAAATCTGAATCCTATTTTATCCCTCT
Source organism: Manacus vitellinus (assembly GCF_001715985.3). Taxonomy (NCBI): domain Eukaryota; kingdom Metazoa; phylum Chordata; class Aves; order Passeriformes; family Pipridae; genus Manacus; species Manacus vitellinus. Next base: position 182,689 of record NW_021940478.1, read on the forward strand.
GTGAGACAGAGAAAGGGTAGTATCATCTTTCTCCTGGCACTCTTTTAAAAGTCACTGTCTGAGGAATAAGAGCGTTGCTCCTGTGTGCTTGTGATACAAGAAACAAGTCCACACAGGAGAGAGGGCACTGAAATGGTGTATCCCTGCATGGTGGGAGGAGGAGGGCAGTACTGACTGAGCTGTGTTGTTTATGTAGTGCTATGTAGCCTGTTATTAATCAAATGGATTATGATACATAACAGCTATGCTATTCCCAAATGTTCAGTGAGATGGTTCTCCAGATGTCATTACTGTGAAGTACAAAATGAAAGAACAGTATAGCTATAGATCACAGTGACAGATGTATGTTTAGCATGGTCTGCTCTCAAATCCTGCATTTGAGGATTTACTAAAGAGAAGCCTCAGAAGTCTTATTATTACTAAAAGATATCTGCTGATACTCTGTGCTAGAAAAATTGTTAGCTGATGTTCAAGTATCCCTGATCCTCTTCAATATCAAAATATCTGCTTTGCATTGTTGATAAAATGGGTTTGTCTAGCTTCACTTTCCAGCTGTTGGATCTTAACTCTTTTGTACCAACTCTCTACAATCAAACTTCTGTTCCCTTGGAGGTATTTCCCACTTATAAGAGAATTATCTTTTTAATCGTTCTGCAGTGTTAAACAGATTGAGCTTGTGAAAGACTATAAAATGTGTTCTTCAGTCCTTCAGTTATTCTTTTCATTATGATTTTGCTCTAGTTCACCAGCAAACTTTTTGGAAAAAGGATCCCCTGTCACACTCCAAGATTCCTTTGTAAAAACTTCTTGTTTGAGTTTGATACTTATTAATATTTCTTGGGATACTTTATAGGACAACATTTTTTTTTTAATTAGCAGTGTTACATAGCTTTCTTCTTTAAAAAGAAATATCTATAGATTGTTTGCTTGATTGTTTTTTTTAATCTCATGTTGTAAGATGATGCAGCAGCTATAAAAAAAACCCCCAGCACACACATCCCTAAAAAAAATCCAAAACCCCAAAAACAAACAAACCAAAAAACCAAAACCAAAACAACCCCTCCAAAAAGCCATTCATATCACCAGACTTGCCTGCTGGTGTCATCTATTATAAACCCAAAAAAGCCTCCCTTGGCCTTGTGTACTCTCTCAGCATCCAAGTGTACCCTGAAGAGTCTTTTAAAGGCTTTACAGAGAGGGACCACTCCCTCCTATCACTTTTGGTTTCTGTCTGTACTGTTGATGTACTTCCTCCCGCTATGGAAATAATGAGGTTGTTTCTGAAGTATGGGAAGGTTATATATAAGAAGAAAGGGTAGAAGATGGAAGCTGATGTGATCCAAAGTCACTGTCTGGGCAAAAGTTGACACCAACCTAGTTGACAACCTTATGATCTAAAGGAAATCTGTATCTTCTTTAGGTTCAATTTTTTCTATTTTAGACTGAGAAAATCAAGGCAATGTAAGGACCTATACAAAGTATGTTACAAACCATTGTGCCAGAGGGGTGAAAGGATGTAACTAGTTTTTGAATTACAAAACAAATTAGGTTGGAAAAGACCTCTGAGATCATGTAGTCCAACCTATGAATGAACACCACCTTGTCAACTAGACCATGGCACTGAGTGACATGTCCAGTCTTTCCCTAGACACCTCCAGGGATGGTGACTCCAGTACATCCTTGGGCAGCCCATTCTAATGCCCAATCACCCTTTCTGTGAAGAAATTCTTCCTAATGTCCAACCTAAATCTCCCCTGGTGCAGTTTAAGACTATGTCCTCTCATCCTGTCACTGGTTGCCTGGGAGAAGAGACCAACTCCCATCTGGCTACAACCTCCTTTCAGGTAGTTGTAGAGAGTGATAAGGTCATCCTTGACCTTCCTCTTCTCCAAGTTGAACAACTCCAGTACCCTCAGCCACTCCTCACAGGACATGCACTCCAAACCCCTCAACAGCTTTGTTGCCCTTCTCTGAACACACGCCAGCATATCAATGGCTTTCCTGAATTGAAGGGCCCAGAACTAGACACAGTATTTGAGGTGTGGCCTCACTGATGCAGAGTGTGGGGCAAGAATCACTTACCTAGTCCTGCTGGCCACACTAGTTCTGATACAGGCCAGGATGCCACTGGCCTTCTTGGGCACCTGGGAACACTGTTGGTTATTGATCAGCATCCCCAAGTCCTTTTCTGCTGGGCAGCTTTGCAACCACTCTGCCCCAAGCCTGTGGGGGAAACTGTGGCCAAAGTGTAGGACTTGGTCTTGTTGAACCTTATGCCACTGGTCTCAGCCCATCTATCCAGCCTGTCCAGATCCCTCTGCAGAGGTTTACATTCAGCAAGATTTGGCAAAGTCACAAAGAAAGCATTGCCACAGTGTAACAAAATTTTTTTATTTGATCTGACTCCTATCATCATAATAATCTTCAGCTACAAATTTCTTGTACAGTGGAGAGCAAATAATTGCATAAAGACTTTTTACAAATTCCTAAGATGATGTCCTGTATCTACTTTCAAAATAAATTGAGCATTCTGAGTGGAAAAGTGTGTTTACTGCTTTTTAATAAATATTTTCTTATATTGCCCACCTGTGCCTTAAGCTGGATCCTTTGTTTGTTGCTTGATGAATGGAAAGAATGTGATAAGGAAAATAACACTGCTTCAGACAGTGATAAAATCAGTGTAATGACAAAAAAACATTTGCATATGCAAAGCCTTGTATTTATTTTTTATTACTTTATTACTACTTTACGTTAAAGGTTGCCAAATTTTTGTCAACATTTCTGCATTCTGATGTCCACAGTGGGAGCACATACAATTTCTTGATATATCTCAAAGAGTCAGAGCAACCTGAAAGATGCTGTCAGTGCATCCTTTACAGTGCTCTCCACGCTACTGGAGCGGAGCAAAACACATTATGTACAACACATACCTTGCAAAGCATGATCACTTTTTCAGAAGAAATGTCCTTTTTAGAAATGAAAAAAAAAAAATCTAAGTAAGGAAAGAGAAACAAACAAACAAACAAACAAACAAAAACCAAAAACCAAACAAAAACCCCCAAACCAAACAAATAAATAAACAAAAAAAAAGAGGAAAGGACAGTCTTTTCATAATTTTTTAAGTAAGCATTTAAAAAAAGCAGCTGAACTTTATTTTATGTCCTTTCATCCACTGATTTCCAGTACATAAAATAAATTGCGAACGTAGAAGTGGGTAAATTGGATAATACCTTTGAGTTTTAATAAATTCTTTTTGTTACCAGTGTCATTCCTTTTGCCCTTCTCAAAAACTGGAACAACATTAGCCAGTTGACTAGGATCTCTCCAGATTCCCAAGACCATGAAAAAAATCATTGAGAGAGGCCTTGTGATATCATCAGCCAGCTCTTTGAGTATCCTTTCATGACTCCCAACAGGCCCCATAGATTTATGGGGATTCATCTGGAGCAGCAGCTCATGCACGAGTTCAGTGTTTACTGGGAGTTTGTCATTCTCAGACCCATATCCCACCAGCTTAGGGTTCTGGGACCCCCATAGCCCATCATCAGTGTCGAAGACCGAGGGGAAGAATGCATTAAACATCTCTGCCTTTTCTATCTCCCTGTTTGTGAAGTGACTATCCTTATTTCTGGTCTGCCTTTTGCTATATTTTAAAAAATTATTTTACTGTCCCACAAATATAGAATGTATTGCTGTAATGAGAATTCTTAGCAGCAGCACATTGTCACAGCTTTTCCTGTGAAAGTTTCAGTTATTTAATGCTAAATAAATCAGATAAATCTCAAATTGGAAAAATGAATGATGAAGGTGTGTTACCAGCCAAATTGCTACTGGCATTTGAGGTTTTTTATCAGTAAGTTAAAGGTAAAAATGTTTTAAAAATAGATAGGAAAACTACATGGAACATGGTAGTTACATCAGGGAATTGTGCTCTGAACTGCTCTGGAGATTTCTCTCTCTGCATACAATTTGGGAATGGTTGTGTGAAAACTTGAAAGAGCAAATACCTCTAACACTTGGCAGAAGAGAAAAGGAATGTCACCATGTCAATGAGATAAGGTGTGGTAAGAAAAGAGGGTCTGGAGGAGACAGGATAGTACTTCTCTGTGAGCGGGTTCCTTATCTTGGTAACAGTCTCCAAAAACAAGTTTGATACAGCATTGCACTTACGCCTCTGACAGGGAAGAGAACTGAAACCACAAGTCCCCCCCCAATCCCTTCTGAAAAGTTTGAGAATAATAAATAGTGCATGCACAAGGACTAGCCTGTAAATAGCACAAGTGAGAGGGGCCAGATGTGCACCAATTGTGTGAAGGAAATGGACCAGAGACATCTTTGGAACCCTGGTGATCCAGATCTTTTTGTCTATCTCTATTTTCCCATCTTTCCTTCTTCCTCTCCTTCAAAGCTTAAATTGATTCTGCTATGGGCCATTCGGCCTGTCATAAGGTTGAAAGTTTAAATCACTGCTACTGTGGGCTGTTCAGAACTTCTTGTCACATGCTGTTCAGAAAAGTTGAATTCAAAAAAGTTTTAATTGCTGTTCTGCCACAGGCTGTTCAGAAAAATTTAAGCCATTGCCTCCATGGGTCAGTCAACCTATCATAAGGTTTATGGTTTAAATCACTGCTGCCATAAATAAAACTTTCTAATTGAACACTTGGCCCAGTTTTACCTTAATTTAACCCAAGGGTATCCCAAATATCTTCTGTCTCAAAACGGTCCAGAACTGCCTTCGAGGGACCCAACATTTTGTGGTTGTCGCAGAGCCAGTACAGGACTGTCCTCTCAGGACCTGACAGCTTTATATGCCTTTGTTGACTGAATGCATTTCTGAAGCCTTATCTGTAATATTTTCAAAGTTATTGTGTTACTTTCACAAGCAAGAGTTTGGAGGATTGGACATCAAGTAACGTGCAACCCATTTTGTATTTTTAGTGGTCTATGTTCTGTTTATTATAAGTAGAACTATAGGAGGCTCCTTTTCTGTATACAGTAATAAAGGAACACATATATATTCCCGAAAAAAGAGTACTGTTTTCAAAAGAATCCTCACATCCCTCCCCCAAGAAAACCAAGGCAAATCATTCAACCCTACCACAAACCTAAAGTTTATGTCGGGGAATGCCTTCTCTTATATGTGGCAATGTGCAGGGCACATCAGAGTATTATTACTTTCTATTTAAGGCTGTTAATCACAGAAGCGTCAAAATAAATCCTATATTTTTGGAGGCTTCATGTAAGCTTAATACATTTAACATAATTGTCTGCATATCCCAGACCAGCGAAATGCTTAAGCATATTCTAAGTATTCAGCAAGTTGGTAATTTCAAAGAAGTCCCACTACTATTTGTGGTATATGATCTGTCATGCACTGTCAGTTTTCTCTGATGAAAAATGTTGTCCTTTCTCTTTGAAGAAAGCTGGTACCACAGGGATGGATGTGCATATGGGAATTTGGGGCTTTAAAATTTTTAGAATTTAAACAGCATCACTGAATTTAATGGCTTGCTGGTAAGTGTTGTGATAAGCACATTTCTGCATGTAGGTTTCTTAAATTATTTTTATAGTCAAATTCTGCTTTAATGCTTGCCAAGCATCCCTGAAAATGCTAATAAATTTTTAGCGCTCCAAAATAGCATATCCTCGCTTCTCTTAAAGTGTATATCTTTGGTATGAATCACACAATCAGCACTCTTAGAAGATGCTGGAAATGTGCAGATGCATGCATATTCCTAGACATCAATAAAGTTTTGAAATAATTTGAAACTGTAAAAATATTTTGTGACTCAAAAGTCACAGTTATTTGTGTACATACATGAAACACAGTATTAAGATGAAAGTCTGTAAATGCATAACCTCTTCTTTCGAAATACTGTATCATGCAGGTTGTTCTGGAAGTGTGTGCACTTTTTTTATTGTGTTCAACCTCTATTTTCTTTATCATTGTAGTAGGTCAACAAATTTCATCTGTGTTAAAACACTGAAGATCTGGACCTAAATTCTGTATAAAGCTTTTCCAAAATGACAGGACCTCTTTCTCTTTCCTTCAGTGAGATGTGGATGATTGTATGAGTGTATTTCACAGAAGTGTTGTATACATTTTTAATTTTTTTTCATAATTGTTGTGAAAAATGAAATCCTGATGAGTCACTTAATTAGAATAATAGAAATACACATCTGAATTGCCTCTTTAGCCAAATCAGGATGGATCCTGTTGCCATTACTTCAAAGTAATACACCTCATACTGCGAGTGTTCCATAGGAAACAATGGAAAGAAGTGTAAAGCAACCTTTAAGCAATGTCAAGCAGTATTTTAGATGCTAGGAATTAATTAATTTCTCAAACAGTACTACATTCAGTTTTTAACTTTTACGAGAATAAGTTAGAACAAAACCTGTTTCTTGTCAGTAAAAATAAAAGGGAGCAAAAAAATACAAAGCCTGATTTCTGTAGTTTCTGATGCTGTTGGAGTTGGATTCCATGTTCTTGTTGGTCCTTTCCAACTCAGCATATTTCATAGTTCTATGATTCTACAGATGTCACTTACTTTTTGCTATATATTTTTTTCACACTTTCATGCATTATTTTCATACTTAGTATTCAAACTTTACTGATATTGACAACCTGTATTTCACTGCTAAAACTACTTATTTATTTTGTTAATGCACCAAATGATTCCTCCTCACATACACACTTGCATTTTATGAATTGTAACAATATGATAAAAGATGAATTCATAGTAACTACTTGGTAGAACTTCCTATTTGAACTTTTGAACTCCTGGAATGGGTGCTGTATTCCATGCTGGAAAGGAAATATACCAGTTCTAAAGCTATTCAGCCTGTGCTTTCCTACATACTTTTTCTACATACATAAACAAATGGAATTGACTGTTACTAAATTTCCTTCTAAATTGACTTTGTTGAATAGGTACAACTCTGGTTATCCTGAATTAGAGTGCATTCATTTAGCTTGTTAGAGAATTAAGCTAAATCAATATAATTCACTTATACTGATTTAAGAGGGTTAAATTGATGCAATTCCTCTGTGTCTGGGCTTTTTTTTTTCGACTATGAGAAGAAATACACAGAAACACATGTCATTTTTATGTGTTCTGGTCTTAGAATTATTATTTTCACATATTTTGCTGGAAGAAAACCACCTAAAGTTGGGAGCTGCCTTACGATAAAGCAAGAAAATTAAAAAAAAAAGACAACCTGAACAAGATTCATGTTTAAGTACGTGAAGCTCAAACCACTTTCCTCAGACTGATGCCCAGTTTTAGTCCATGGCAATGACGACTTATGTAGACTTTCTCAGATAAGCTGACCCCTTCTTGCTGCCTCAAAGTACCCAACAATTTACAGAACAACAGAAATCTTAATCTATGTTCATCTTAGAAATTAATATAGTTCTAGTTTGCTGATGAGAAATTTCAATGTGAATCACAGATAGTAGAGGCATTTACTGGAATTATCTAGCATTTTGGCATGAGAGAAAACCATATGGAGGTAATCCATCCTTTGTAATAGGATAAAGGGTATAAATGATGTATGAAAATTTAAACCTAATAAACTTAGACTTTTTAGTAAAACTCAAATAATGATCATCCTTATTTCTTCACTACTTCTGTCATGGTTCTATTAAGGACTTGGAATGCTGTCTAAATTTAGGTTTTTCATTGCAAATTGCCTTGAAGAATGGCAGAGTTGTAATCAGCAGGACAAATTACCTTTACATTTCTTTAAAATAATGATAATTTTCCCTTCTTGTTGAGTTTTGTTTGTTAAAAGTATGCTTGACCAGGAAAAATGAAATGTTTAAAACGACATATGTGGCATCAGTTTTATGTTGAAATTTTGTCAATCACAAGACTTGTTCTGAATAGCTGCACAGAATACATGATACAAAACTTTTCAAATATAGGACAACTGTTTTCATAGCAGGATGGTATAAGTATATGTTTTTTCTACAAAATGCATTTTAAGAATATTTAGATAAAGCAGATTTTATTATTTTAATAGAAAATTTAATTGAACTAAAAGTTTTAGTCTCTATTACATGTTAAACTGAAAAAAAAAGAGGAAATTCTTTCATGGATTAGAACATAATGGTGCCTGCTTAACTGCTTTCAATTTCTTTATTGTACTTTTAATAGTTGCCCTTGGGCTGTTATTCGCGGTCTCCTGCAGCTTCAGCAAACTAGTGCAGAAAAATACATGGGAAAAACTTAGATATTCATCTATTGTATCTGAATGTCTGTAATTTATAGCATTTTAAGAAGATGAAGAGATATTTCATATTTTGTCCATACTGATTCCTAGCTAAAAGTAAATAAAACAAACTGATTTTTAAGCAAGTGAGTTAGGGGGGACTCATTTGTCCCTCTTAAGTCCTTATTTGGGAAGATCCACACATCACTTAAGAGGCAATAAGGCAAATATCTGGTTGGTCTCCCATATTTAAAAAAATGGTTCACATTAGTAGTATATAATTTATTGTTATAAATATTACACAATATTATGTTTGATTGCATTATATAAATAATACAATAAATATTAATCTGCTTTATATAACATAGCATTTAACATACAGAACTACCATGGTTTTAATTTCCACATAGATTTTACTTCTGGTATATTGTCCATGCTTCTACTACTTCCAAAAATAATTCAGTCTCAAAAATTGCACTTGTTATCTCCATTACTATTTATAGATATAAGGGTCTAAAATAAGTTAAAATCATCTTACATGAACTATGCATTGTTAGTACATGGTGACATGCATTACTCATACTTTCTTGCAGAGAGGAAAAATAGTCAGGAAATTTGGTTTTTGGCAGCAACATGTACATCTTCTTTTAAAAAAAAAACAAAAAAAAATACCCACCTGAAACAGGCAAGGGATCCTGCTGAGCAAATAATACTAATTTTCATTATGGAGCATGGTTGCTTTCTGTTTCTTCATATTCTTTTCTAAATATTGTAAATATTGCAAATATAGATGTTACTGTTCCAGGCATAGTACAAGAACATTCCTGGAGTTTCTTTGCTCTACAGTGACATTTAGATCATTAAAACTGTTTTGATGGATGTTTCCTAGTGAGCAAATTTGTTGTACTTGAAAAGTCTGGTCGTAGTGCTTCTACATCATCATCCTATATTATTATATTATTATACTTTCTCATGTTTAGATGCTTCAGTCAAGCATGAATTGCAGTGATGACAATTTTTTTCTTAAGAACTATTACATTTACTCTTCATTTAATTGCCAGACTCCCTTTAAGTAACACCCCTCACTTTCCAACCCCAGCCCCACCCTCCTGCTAAGAAATTACTTCTAGTTTATAAGCAGAAAATAGTGTTCTTCCTTGCTGACCTCTGGGGAGATATTCACCCAAACTTAATTTTATGGCATCAATCTGAAAAAAATACATTCTGAAATCAAAGGAGAGGCATAGGGCTTATGCTTGAATATCCAGAAAGATTCTTTAGAAGCTTAAATCCACTTTAGCTGAGATTTGGTTTCAATAGGCTGATCTATGTAAGTGCCATGAATAGCATAAGGTGAAATGGCTCTCTGGTCAATTAACTTCAGTTTCCAGTAAAGAAAACATTAATTTTCCTTCAACTTGAGCACAGGATATTTGGCCAAGACTCATACATTGTTGTACATGCTTAACCTATTCTGGTAGTACAGAATTTCTGATTTGTGTTTTTTAATTGAACAGTAAACAGACTTGGCTGTGAGCCCTCTATGTTGAAGGAACTGTGAGCTCTTTTCCCGTCTTTAAAGGAATACCTAGCCTTTACTACAGGCAAGTAAGTTGTTTTGTTTGGCCACTGCCTTTACACTCTCCCTACTGTCTAAAGGACCCCTTAGGTTGCAGCATTTCACTGATACCTCATCTGTTTTATGCTATATCTCTGTAGATGTACCGGTGTAGGTGTATATACTCCATATTTTCAAGGACTGTTCATCCCCTTCACCTCAGGGTATATAAGATAGGCTTATTCGTCAGCTTTCACTAACATGATTCATGAAAAATAAAATAAGGTTTTCTGTGATTTCTTGACACCAAATAGGAAGCTTAGGAACAGTTGATCCCAATGCCAGAGGGAATAATTAAAGTTTCTGCACCTCAAGGCTAGTAGAACCACCTCACTTGAGGATGATAGATTTAAAAGAAAACACGATAGATTTAAAAGATAACATGGTAGATTTAAAAGAAAGTAACACATCTTTCACACCTCTGAAAAGAAATAAAATTCCTGTCACTCTTAGTATGTTGAAAATCGTACTACTTAAACTGAAACAGATTAAACTGATACCTTTATCAGATATTATATAGGATAACGTCATATGAAGAGGGATGATGGTTATGAGACAGGTATCCATGATGCTTGTAATAAGAATCCACTGTATTGCATCTCTTTTAATTATTTCTGTCAAATTCTAATTGCAGAAAACAGAATTAAAGGGGCCTGAGGGTGGGGGGTGATAATCCTCTTTGGTACCACTACAGAGCATAAAGAACATGATGGGTAGAAAAAAGTATTGAAAACCTCAGGCTTTTTTCCCTCTCTGCCAGCAGACACCTGGAGCATGACAAGCTTATGTGCTATGATTGTTGTCTCAACCAGAAGAATTTGTGAGTATAGTTTGGTGACAGCCTTCATCTGCAAATTGCAGTAAAATGAACCCTTTAGGGAACAAAAATGCAAAGCTGTCTGAGTTCACTTATTACTTATCATTCACAATTCATAGTTGTGACACATTTTAAGATTCAGATTGAGATTTGAAGGCATTCTGTTATCTTTTCTGAAACTCTAAAGGTCTGGTGATAGTTTCACCCTGTGAGCCTCAACCTAGTGGGGTGTGAGTTTTGTCTTTGTCCTCTCTTCCCTATCTCTCAGAGCGAGCCTGAAGGCTCTGTGACATCTCCTAAGGTCTAGTTGACAGTTTCATCACCCACTAAGGGTGAAATACTAAAGAAGGGGGAAATTCCTCTGACCAGAGCATAGCTCTAGGGATACTTCCTCAGAAGAGGTAATGCTTTCACTAGTGGATAGATTTTTCTCTTCTAACATGTTTCCTGCCTTACTATTCCTTAGGAAGAGTAAGTTAGATGCCTTGAAAGGTAAAAATTACCCCCTAGTTTGATTGACTTATATGACATTGATATAGCTACACTCCTATCAGAGGATGGCTTCTGGATACTCTTTTATAACTGTCAAAAAAAAAAAAAAGCCTTGAGTGCAGCTTAACTTCTCATTTTGGCAGAATGTTCCTGCAATATATACCTGCAATACTACTTCTCCCAGTGCTCGCAGATCTAACTGAACTAATTTTCACAGGAAAAAAATCTATTAACACCCCTAAGAAGCAAACTAAAAGAATTCATTACTGGAATTGAATTAAAATTGGATGGGGGGTGTTAAATCTGTAAATTAATATTTGAAAATAATTTTCCTTATCAATACTTTGGATGCATTGTTCCCCATGTGTCCAAATAGTGTCATGTATTTCCTATAATATCTTCCTGTTTTCCATCATCTTTTAGAATCTGTGGTGGTTCATGTCATTATTGCCATGAAGTAATGAATGACAGTGGGACAGTGGCATTACCATGAAAAAAGGAAGTCTGAATAATCTATCATACCTGACTATAGAGGTCTGTAAAGAAAGGACTATACTGAAACAGTGAATTTGCCATGATATATCTCTGATTGCAAAGCAAAACTTGGCAGAGAAATTTCACTTTAGCTAAAGAATAAGAATGAAGCATATCAGGGCCCTGAGGGCTTAATTTTGCAAAAGAGAATGTGAAAAGGACTTGTTTTGCATCAACTGTTGCCCATGCACAAAACTTACTTCATCCTCTGCACTGAATGAAGCAGTGAATTTTGGTCTGTGAATGGGAAGAATAATTAGATTGCATCTTAGTGTATGTACATATAGGGCTGAATTACATAGGTGTGTTCTATCTTCTTGGTGAACACAGATAATAAAAACTCAAATTAAAAACAAACAAACAAATAAAACCCCAAGACAAAACAAAAAACCAAACCAACCACCCAACCAACCAACCAAACAAACAAAAAAAGAAAAGTTCCCCGTAAACAAACAAGAAACACTATCTGGTATTTGTACTGAGTTCAGAGTATTGTTACTTGCAGTTGTTGGGAAATTGCTCGTTTTCTTGGTCAATATGTTCCAGCCCAGAAAGTCAACCATATCCTGAGTTGTATCAAAAGAAGAGTGACTAAGTCAGGTGCTTCTGCTTCTCTACTCTGCTCTAGTGAGACCATACCCGGACTACTGTGTCCAGCTCTGGGGCCCCAGACATAGGAAGGATGTAAACCTGTTGGACTGAGTCCAGAGGAAGGCCAAAGAAATGACCAGAGGGATGGAGTACCTCTCCTATGAAGACAAGCTGAGAGTTGAGGCTGTTCAGACTGGAGAAGAGAAGGCTCTGAGGAAACCTTACAGCAGCTTTCCAGTACCTAAAGGGGCCTACAAGAAAGCTGGAGAGGGACTTTTTATAAGGACGTGTAGTGATAGGACAAGAGGGAATATCTTTAAACTGAGAATAGGTTTAGACTTGACGTTAGAAAAAAAATCTTTGTTGTGAAGGTGGTGAGGCACCGGACGAGGTTTTCCAGGGAAGCTGTGGATGCATCATCCCTGAAAGTGTTCAGGGCCAGGTTAGATGCGGCCCTGAGCAAGCTGGTCCCTGACCATGACCTTTAAGGTCTCTTTTAACCCAAATCATTCTATGATTCTAATATGCTGGCTGCAACTATCTCTGTATCCACACTCTTAATTTAGTTAGAGATGCTTTATTTAAACCAGTTGTGCTTTGGAAGAGTTAATTAAGTTTTTGGATCAATAGAGCTCAGGTAGACTTCTAGTATTTTAACATCTAATTACTAAAGAACCTCACCAATTTGCTTTACATCTTAGCAAATCTCTGGCTAACCTATAGCGAGTCCCTCTGCTTTTACTGCTGAATTCTCCCATGCTCCTTACAAAGCATTTCTTTTCTGAATGAGTGATGATTTTGAGCAGGCTGTGCTGCTAAGTGATGGGGTGATTGATGCAGAGTGTGGTGGCTTCAGGCAGGAAAGTCCATTTCTTTTTGTGACATAACTTATGCTGGTCATTATGCAAATAAAATCATAAAAGCTTAAGCTCCCTGCAGCTCTTGGTTCACAGAAGTTTATTAAGGAGTACGTCTGTCTGGCTTTCTTCATCTCCCACAAAGAACTACCAAGTTGTCTTCTGCTGGGTTTATGTTTGCAGTCTCTGGGAACAGAGCTGCCTGCTGGCACTTGGTGTTGCTAGAGCAGCAGGAGTTTGTGAGAAGGGATTCTGACAAGCTTAATTGCTAGAACTATTGGAGCTGCCTGCTGCTGAAGATGGTCACAATATCCCTAGGCTTTTTTCTTTCATTTTTTTTTCCCCTTCTTCTCAAAAGGAATAGCTTTCCTCTTCTAAAAACCTAGTTGGAACTGTTATTTACAGTTCAGATACTTGTATATCAGTATTCTCATGTAATTTTAAAATATAATTACTTAAAGACATTAATAGAAAATTGGTAATTTAGTCTAAAAACCTTTATGCCAGGTCTCTGACATCCTTCCTTGTAACTGCTAAGATTGGTGAAGTGGGAGCTGGTTGTAGGGAAGGGAGAGTGCTGAAGTTTTTTTATCTTTCATCACACTATCTGTAGATAGCAGTATGAAAGAAAAATGCATTTTCAGATAAGCCTAAAACTTATTTAACAGATTAGAATCTTTTCCAAAATAGCATATGTTAAATGCCAAACATGTCTGAATGGTTATGAGCAAAAAGTAATACTAGGTTAATGTGATAAGATAAAATAAAGAGAACAATTTTTCAAATTGTGTTCTGAAGAAGTACAGACTAAAACACCGCAAGTGGGTAGTTTAGGCATTACTTTCAGGGGTTGTAGTATCAATGAAAAATTATGTTTTCCCTTTCTGTTGGTATCGTGAGTTAAAACCTCACGTTATGTAGCCTACATGTAACCTAGTTTTCATGTTATGTAGCCTGCATGTGATAGGCCAGTTAGAGAAACAGCTGCAGATTGGAAGGAGAATGCCTGGGTGGGTTTTACCTGAGGCACTGGGGGGTTGTCTTTCATGTAGTAAATAATGACAAAATGTAAATCCACACAGCTAAAATAGCTACAACACGAAATAACACCTTGGCCTTTTCTGGGAACTTTCTCTGCCAAGATCTCCAAGTGGGGAACTGGTAGAAGCTGCTATTTATTAAGCTTGTTTGGACTCTTTGGAAGTTTCTCTTGACCAATAAGGGTCTACTACTGGATTCCCTACAGCTTTCTGGTAGTTTCCTTGATGGCAAAAGTAATCTGGGGCATTGTGCTACACAGAAATAAGAGTTTTAATTGAGTGGAATGAGAACCTGTGCAGTGGCAAGCCAGTGAGATGTTATTTTAATATTAGATCTCAAAAGTTTTACTCTAATGATGGTGGAAATAAAGCATTGTGGACTGGTTTGTGGGAAGAAAGCTGAGCTGTTTTCTTGTTACGTTTTCTTCTCTTTTCCTTTCTTCTCCAAGCCAGCCCTATAGTACCATATTCAGGAATATATAATGAAGATTCAGTCACTCACCAAGCAGAGCAAAATAAGGAATTCATCCACTACTTCCCATCAACAGTGTAAGGTAAAACATATGCAAATACCTTCCCCAAGAATGCCAAGGCAGTGGAAAGGGTTGAAAAAAACGGCAAAGACATTAAAACTTACAAACCTCACAGCACTGCCAGGCAATACCGGGCCTCACAGTGAAAGGCAAATTCCAATGCTCTTCCAAGGCTTTTTATCTGCCCTCTGTCCTCCCACACCCTCTCCAACCCAAGAGGGCCCTGTACATATCTGCGAGCACTATCTTTCCTGCATACCAGGGAGAGAGATAGCTTACTCACTGCTCTCTCTTCAGCTTTCTCTGAATTGCAGAAGGAAAAGGGAAAAAAGGATTCCTAAGTGAAAAACGAGTTCTAGCTTCCCATTACAAATTCTTCTGAAATTGCTACTATCCATACAAGCCACCTTCAAGCAGGTAGGGCTCCATCTTGTACAACAGTGACTTGTAAAGATAACTGCCATTACTCTGAACATTCCACCTTTCTTCTTTCCCCCAGCTTCATGCGAACATGATATCTTATGTATGGAATACCCCCCTTTTCGTCAGTTGGAGTCAGCTGTCCCAGTTGCGTTTTTGTCCCAATTTCTTGTCACCCCAGCCTGCTCACTGGCAGAATGTGCAAAACAGAAAAGACCTTGGCACTCTGTAAGCACTGCTCAGCAATGGCTGAAACATCCTTGTGTTAACCAAACAAATCCAAAGAGTAGCACCATAGCAGATGCTATAAATAAAATTGGCTCTGTCTCATCCAAAACCAGTACACCAGACAAGAGAAAACCTGGACATTCTCAGAGAAAAGTTTAATCTATACTGTATGGCCGGGGAACAAGATGGACCTGTCCTGTCAAGAGCATAGACACATTGCATAAGGACTCATGCCCTGTAATTCAATAAATGACCAGGCTTGTCAGCACTACTTGGCCCATGTCCCACTGTGCCTGTTGAGAAGACCCTCACACTGT
Source organism: Manacus vitellinus (assembly GCF_001715985.3). Taxonomy (NCBI): domain Eukaryota; kingdom Metazoa; phylum Chordata; class Aves; order Passeriformes; family Pipridae; genus Manacus; species Manacus vitellinus. The sequence continues at coordinate 198,353 of NW_021940478.1, forward strand.
AAATGATTGGGAGCTTTCTTCTAGCTTGATTTATTCAGACCTTGTTCTTTTGCCAGACCCTTTGTTTAGCTGATTTATCTCTTTCTACCCAGTATTTGCATCCTGATTTATTTGCAGGAAATGCTTCCATTCCCTATTAGTGTTTGGTGTGGTTAATCAAGCCAAGTTTCTTTAATTCATTTGTGTCAATATAAATTCAAAAAGATTAACATATGTGACAGAATTACACTCAGCATTCGAAATAGGATTTTCCATCTAGCAGTCATATGGTCTTGGCAGATGTAGGTCCTCTAGAAAAGCTTTGCTAGATATATACAAAGGCTTTTTTGCTTTTTGCATAACTATATCACAGTTTCCAGGGCTGACATAAGCAAAGTAAGCAATTCCCTTGAGCACTGGATTGTTACAGCAATTAAATACAGCCTTCTGTTAATTTTACCCTTTTTTTGCCTAAACTGTGAGCAAACCTTTAACTGAATGACTTTGTGGTCAAGTAACATACACAGAGCTTTCTCTTTTTTTTTGAGGAGATTGGATAAAAACTCCTTGTTAGCCCCTAAGGATGTTATTTAATTCTGTGTGATGTCTGTTCTTCCCAGCTACAAAAACATTAGTTTGGCCTTTTATACTAAGGTGCCACTCAAGTTTGGATCAAAAGTGAATACTTTTCTGACTTTTTGGTGTGACAGTCATTTCAGATAGCATGAGCTTCTGTAGTCATCCACAAATACAGATACATTTCCTGAGATACTGAATGTTACCATACCAAGCCCATTGAATTTGGGTGTCTTACAACAAATCCAGGAGAAAATTGTCAGATATATTGTCCTCAAGTTTTCCAATTTTTGCTGCTTCATTGTGTTTTCCTTAAGCTAAGAATGGCAATGATATTTTTACTGTACCGTGACATTTCTTAATTTTATCATTTTATAAGAAAATGCAGTTTCTTTGTATTAGGTGGACATGTCATTGTTATAGAAAACACCACAATTTAAGTCATAATATTAAATGCACTTAGTGCTAAATACATAAGTTGTTGCATTCAACAGTGACTGACTGCTGCAACTTATCAATATGACAGGGAAAGGGGAAAATGTTACTAACTTTTCTAGAAAGGTCTCTTCCATGGAATACCAAAGTGGAAGAGATTGGAGTTCAGTCACAAAAAGTAAAATAAAATTTGCAGTTACCTTGCTATCTGATCTTTGTCATTGAAGAATATACAAAATTATTTTATTTAGGTGTTTGAGTCCTGCATACTTTTTGATAGAGATTGATACAGGATGTAAGTTGTAGTGAGAAATGCAATATGCAGTGAAGTATATCAAGCAGCTATGAAATGTAAATCAAAGGGCTAACAAACACATTTTTATAAAAATGAAAACAAAAAAGCTTGAAAAAGGTAAGTAAACACAGTACGTAATTCTTAAAGAATAACTAGACCAATAATGTTTTACTGTGTTTTCTTCAGAGGAGGCAGCTGCTAGGTCAGCTAGTTGTTTTTTCTCTCCTGTAATAATTGGCACTCACTGTTCAAGGTTTTTGAAGTCTTGATGGGGGGTAAGGTTGCATTTAAGCTGAGCTGGTGTATTGATCTCACCTGGTTCTGATTTTTTTGCTTCTCATGCTGCCAGTCTCACTTCTTGCTGTTCTGCGCTCCTCGTTGCTTTACCTCTCACCCCTTTAACTATGCTTCACACAACTTCTCCCCCTGCACCCCCAACTGCTCTCTCTACTGCTGCCTTGCATCACTTCTCTTGCTAGATGTGCTTTCCAGTGCTTTTCTCCCTATCTTATCACCTCATTTTATTCACTGTGTTACCCATTCTAGTCAACTTTAGCAGCTTTGCTGGTGTGGTGCCAGCAACTGAGCACCCATCAGCCACCCCACCACAGGGTGAGGGAGAGAGTTTGAAGAGCAACAAAAAAAACTTGTGAGTCAAGATAAGTGAAGAGGGGACAAAGGATGTGGAGGAAAAAAAAAAAAGAGGGGGAAAACCCCACAAAACCAAACCCCAAGTGATAGTAGTATAATCACTCACTCATCCCCAGCACACAGACGCCCATTCTCTGAGAAATGGCTCCTTTGGAAGAACTCCCTCACAGTTATTGTTGAGCATTATGATTCGTGGTGTGATACACATCTCTATGGTAAATTCAGTCAGCTGTCCCAGCAGTATCCCCTCCAAGACTCTTGCCCACCCTTAGTCTATTTGGGGGAGCAGGCGTGGGATGCCACGGAGTGAGAAATAGAAGACCTTAGTACTATGCAAGCACTGTTTGGTAACACCTAAAATGCTCAGTTCTAGTCACAAGTCTAAAGCACAGCACCATATGGCCTAGCACCATACCTCTTACTTGACGAGAAATTCCTAGTGTTAAAGTCAGAACTTTTTTTTCCCCAAAATGTCTCCTTCTTCCTCTAGCCTTTGTATTGCAACACTAGACACTATTAACAAAGATTGCTGTTACCATATATTCCAGATATATTTAGACAGGCATTAGAACTGTATATTACTCTAAACACAGAACTTTCATACTCTCCTTCTAAAAAAAAAAACAACCTCTTCAACATAACACAACGCATGCAAAGCAACTGAGCTTTAGGCTTGCTTATTGATCCTCCCCATTTACCTTTCCTTACCTTGCCTAATTGGCATAAATAGGCCCCTTTGCTTCTCAGCATCCTCTGCTGCAGGCTTCTTGCAGGTGAAGGAAGGTGTAGTGAAATTTTCTTGTATTTCAGTCCTCAGCAACCACTCTTTCCTAAGAATAGGAACCAGTCTTTGTTTAACTAAAGGATTGACTAGGCTCTCCTTGAATAAACATGAGACTGGAAAAACTTTCAGATGAAAGATGAAGTCTCCAAGTACAGTCTCAGAAAATAATCTTGAAGGGAATATTTGCTGAGAACCAACATTCTTCACCATGAGACAGCTGGATGAGATCAGTATTACTGGAGGTGTCCTCTAATGGGAATGCTCCAGGAGATGATCTTTTTCTGTGAGTGAGTTTTCTGACAGTCTTTGCAGTAGCTACAGCTGATACAAAGCTTAAAACATTTTACTACTTTTTCAGAAGAAAGGAGGAGAAACAGGTGAGACAGTAAGGTAACTGAATAAAGAACAGAAAGGGGATTTTGAGGTAACTCAGGTGTAAGTAGTTTAGGTATAGCTCTGCTTTCATTTCTTCATTTATATCCTTTATACACATTTATATCCTTTAGTCGATGTGGATTTTATAGACAAATACTTGTTGCATTTTATATTAGTCATTTTTAAGCTACCAATGATTTAAGTATCTGGGTAAGAGCAAGGTATTCCCCATACAAAGATGTGTCAAATTTCTGTAGGTGCTGCTTGAAGGAATTTCGCATGAACTCCAGCTACCCACCATGGAATCTGCCATATGAGCCAGCTTGAGGCTCAGAAGTCACGGGCAGCAGGAGTGTTGTCTAGTGGTTGCTGGTGGCAGCTCAGGGCTTTATGGCACTTGGCAGGGCAAGGGGAAATACAAGCTTAAAAGAGTCACAGGGCATTGTTGGATGCAAGAGAGGGCTTTTTCTCTGTATGTCTAGGGGTTTTAAGATACATATATCAAAACCAGTGAGTCACACACATTTTATGGCAACAAGCACAATTAAGTACTGTAGAATATGTGTTCCAGGTATAGATCCACCATGGGTGTATATTGTAGCATGGTGTAAATATTCAAGATTACTTTTCATTTGATTTATTTATACATTATACATAATTTGAAATTAATTTACTGACCAATGGATTCTTATACTAATGGCTGCTATAAATTATTGACTTGGTGGTAATACATTACTACTTACAAATGAAAAGATTGTTTTATTTTTTTCCTCCCCCAAATGACACTCTGTGAAGGTTATGTAATAGAAAGGATAAATTTAGAACTTTGAATTTAGATCACCTGTGTGTTTATTATGAGTAAATCATATTATCTGCATAAAAAAAGGAAAATACAAAGACATATTAAAATTCTTCACATTTCATGAATGGTTTTGGAGAAGTACTGGTTAGATAGTAGACAGCAAATGCAGTAATTTGGAGGTTAGATTCTTCTTTGCAGGAGGTCAGTCAGGATTAATCTCAAAACCCTGTTGGTGTTGGGGGCTATAATTCCTGATGTTAATAGGACAGAAGTTTGTGTTACATGCTGACACTATTCTGGATTATGAGGGTTGTCCATCATATGCTAATCAAACTGCCCCCTGTTTTATGCACATCTACCATTTTTTAATTTTTATAATTATAGAGAAGTTTTTTAAAAGAAAATTCCAAAGCTTCCTTACAAAAATATTTTATACAGTTTAATGTAACTAAGTGAAGTAATATAGTGTCTAAACTATTTTCTTGAGCTCTTAATTAATACTCTACCACAGACTGCCCCCCAGGTAGTTTTGGGTTTTTGCAGCTTACAGTCCTGGACTATCTGTATAAAATTTCTTCTTTGTAATTAAGAGTATGCAACATGCTAAAAATATACTGGATGCGTATTCACTTGTGAGAAGTTATTGTATCTTCTTTGCAAGTATAGACTTCCTATCATAATATTCCACCTACATGTGGCATTAATAAGTGTATCTTCAGAGAGGAACAAATGAACTGTGATTTATGAGTCATTAGTAAAAGAAAAATTCAGCTGGTTTACAGTAATGTACATCTTCTTTAATTGGATTCTTTAAATATTAATTATTTTCACTTTTAAGATTAAAAAACCCAACTTTTTGCTGTATGTCAAGATGCAACATGCATACCTTAGACTACATTAGATAAACCACTTCCTCAAAGAGTTAATAAAACTGATAACTAAGGAAGAATTACTCTAATTCTCTAGTATTCTGCAGGGCAATTAAGTGCAAATGCCATGACCTGATTTATCAGCCCATTCATGCTCAGTCAGATGAATGACAAGTATGTTTCAGAAGGCCTTGTACAACAGGGTTTATTCAGCTCTAGTGAGAGATGAGGACAAGTCCATAATTGGAGAAATCCATCTAGAAATCATGGATTTCTAGTGCTTGAATATCATATATGGACTCAATGCAAACTCAATGACAAGTAGAACATTTTAAAAGCAAAGTTTAGAAGTCCTCGGTTTGGTGCATAGTTATGTGTATAAACCTTGTAAATATAGAACACTGTAATTTAAGCAGCTACATACACAAGCTATTTGCTTGAGGTCCAATTTTGGAAAATAATATATTTTGGGAATCTAGAAAAAATCCACATCCATTACTAACATAAAATACTTATTATCTCTGTTGAAAAGATAGCCCATCTTTTGAAAAGAGAACTGATAAATTTTACTTTATTCTTTTTCTGGTATCTTAAATCAACCAGCTGCTTTCATTCTGACAGAACAGAAATCAACTTGTCATCATGTACTTTTGCCATGCACCAGAAAAAAAACACATATATATTGCTTTTTTTCCTTTCTTGATTAGCGTATTAGATGTGTTTTTTGTAACAGCCTTTCTCTTTTTCCCCTATCAGTAGTACTCAGAGTGGGATTCAGAATGGTGTCTTAGCACCTGAAGGACATAGCACTCTGCTCTTTTCCAGTCTTCTGAACCCTTTGCACTACTGTGGGAACAGCCCCCTTCTGACAATATGTAGCAAACAAAGTTTAGAAATTGAGATGTCTGAGAGACAAGACTGAACAGCTTGGAGCACTTTCTCTTTCTAGGGGATGTGATTTCAGCTGGGCAACTCAGCTTAATGCGCTGCACAGTGCAATGGGGTTGTCCTTAGCTGTTCACACTTGAGAAAGGCTTATCACTCATACAGTAAGTGAGTAGGTTCAGTGATCCTCAAAACCCCCTGTCTTTGTATAAATTAAGCTCTTCATTATCCATCTGATGGTATCTGGTACAGGACATAACATTCAACCTTCAAATGAAAATATATTGAGGGGGGAGCAGGCTGAAGCAATATAAAACATAAGTGAAGGACAGATGAAAATCAAAGCAAGCACATGCTTAAGTGATATTTTAGAAATGTGCTGAGTTCTAAAGGATATCTGAAATTGTGCTTTACCTTACGTAAAGAAAAAGTTTAGAAAACCTTAAACCATTGTGATGTCTCTAGTGGTAATGGGCCTGCTAGACAGTGGAAGTTTCTTAAAACAAAAACACATAAAAATTAATGATAGGAAGGTTTTTCAAGTGGATATTGTAAAACTGTTTCCCATATGTTTTTTAGGTCATAGGTGAAATCTTTATTATGTTAAAAAGAACATATATCAAAGTATTTAGCTTAAGCTTTGCTTGAGAATAGTTGCTTTGGGTATGGCAATATGTATTGTACTTGAATTTCATTCCACACTCATGTGTAAAGTGTTTGTCTTTTACATTGACTGATAACTTGCATAAAATGACCATAAATTATGATGAAAAGAACTGAAATACCTTTCATGCTATTTAGAAAATACTGCTGCTAACATGAGAGTTATTTAGCTATTTCCCCTCTTTATGAGTCAATCTACAAGGGTACATTTGCGAACTAATGCAGAAATGCAATTCATTACAACAAGCTAAAATAATATGCATTTGTCTCATAATCTCTGCTCTTCCAGGACTATTCCAATGACTCTTCTACTGGGCCACATTCTCATCGTGGACAACCCTGGTAGTTAATTTTTAATTGTGTTCTATGATAAGCTAGACAGAGCTCCAAAAATTTGCATTAGACAAAAATCAAGAGATTTTCAAGGCCTCTCTACAAAAAGATGCTCACTCAATCCTAATATCCTTAACCCTTTTGTGACACACGATTAACTTGTCTCACTACAGCAGGCTAGAGAGGGAAATCTGATGTTGCCTATGTTCTTCTGAAGAATGAAGGCAGCACAATAAAAATTCTTGCTCAAAATATCCCCTTTTAGTAAATGTACTGGATGTCTGCTCTCTTTTTTGATTCCCAGACTTGAAAAAAGAAAAACTCTGCACAGTCCAGTTGAAGGTTCTTTCAGTCCTGTATCTTTTCCCAAACATCTGTCTACAGTCAGATGCCTGGGGGAAATGGTAAGCATAAGGCAAGCACAAAACAACATTTCCACCAAAAAAGAAGTAATCAAAAGGCAATCTATGTGGTACAGGCACTGTCTGAGAAGGTTTTTTTTCAATGAAGGAAGTGTCTGAAATATCACATGGTATACATGGTGCAGTTTCCTCCTTTAGGGAAGAGTAAATTTAGGATAATGTCTATGGGGAAAAAAAATCAGCCTTCTAACTACAGCTTCTTCTAGCAGTTGAAGAGACATTGGAAATTCTCAGTGCTTTAAATCCTTTTAATTTTTTGGGTGAACTTTTGAGGCTGTCTTGCTTTTTGAGTTGTTCTGACTTATTTGTGTCTTCAGAGTATACCTTTTACTCTTGATATTTGTGCTACTCTCCCCTGAAAATAGTGTTCTCTAAGAGTCCTTTTTTTTTGGTTAACAATCCACTTCCTTCTTAGTTACAGTCGTGATTTTCCCCACCCGTGCCATCTCTCATGTCTTATCTTAAGTCATTCTGTGCAGTGAAATATATTAACAGGTTTTTGTCCCTAAAATATGCACAGTTTGTATTAATCTTCTTTTCTAAATCCTTCTTTGTTTTTTTTTATCATTTTTATTTTTTTGTCTGTCTTGTGCATATTCTTGCTCATTTTTGCCTAATTTGGATTTTAAAATCTTCCAGGAAAGGACTTTGTCCTTCTGCAACCTCTTTGAAGGATCATGCAAAGTTAATAGGTTGTATGAATGTTTAATAACAATAATATTCATGGAGATTTATTTTTTTATTACTAATGAAAATTCTGTAGCTGCACGAATATTCTGCAATATTGCTGCATTAAATGTTGACATTCAGAATCAAACTTTCTGAAATAATAAACTTTTTCTCACTTATCTGTATGACCAATATTTTGTCTAAATATATGCTAGGCATTGATTATACTGTGCAACGCGTGCAAGCAGACTACTAAATCTCTGTGGTAGATACCTACATATATCTTGCTGATACTACTGTAGACAGAATGGCTTATATGTTACAGGAACCTGCAAATCAGGTTCATAAATTCTTGCACAGTTATAGATACAGAAATGGAAGCGTGGATTAATTTGGCATGCTGCAGTAGAGCTGTAAACAAGGAAGCCATACACCTGCTCTCTAAAGCAGGTAAAATTTTGTTTCTATCAGACTGCATCTTGCGTACAAGCAATGCCAAACTAACCAGATTTGTTGATGAGTTTAATCTGTTAAACAATTTAACATGCACTGGTAAGTTTATTTGATTTGACTGACAAAGAATTTTGCAACCTACTAACTAGCTATTTTGGGGACTTTGGGAAGCACTGTCTGTCCCTTCACCTTCCCTTCAGTTTCCTTTCAGTCCAGGTAATAAGGCTGAGGGAGACAGACTGTAACTGACTCCTTGCTTTTAAAGCTTTGATGTTGCTTTCTTCTAAAAGGCCAACTATGTCAAATGCCTGGCTCTGAGATCGTTGGCTTACAGCAGCTCATGGGTGCTTGTGATTTTTACCGTGTGAGTGAGCTGAAAAAAAATACCTTTCTGTTTATATTAGTTGTTAAAAAAAAATTGTAGAATTTTTTTACTTCTCTTTTCATGAGAAGTAAGCTTTAAAGAGATGGTAGAACATACAGAAAGCAGTAACAGGAAGTTGGGATGTAGCAGAGACTGTAAACTGGGGAGAACATACTGTGCAGACTTGTAAAGATTATTTAAGAAAGACATTTTAACAGTCTCTCAGAAAATCATACTTCACACTTGCAGGTGCATTGGCAGTCAGATTTTATGTTGTTTTTCTGCTGTGAGCAACACTGTCATTATCAGTTTCTAGTATGTAGCTCATCCTCTTCAGTTTTGTTATTTATTTGTTGTAGTTTCTGACTTTGCTCTATCAAGAATCTGTAGGCACTGTTGGTGGTGGTTTTGGGGGTTTTTTTTGGAGGGGGGATGTCACCTACGTTATCACTCAAATGTGTTTCTGCTTACTTGGATATCACTATTTTTCACTTGAGGAGATCAGGTGACTCTTTATCTGCCTCTTGTTTCTGTTGCAAGAGTCCTTCCATGTTAAGAAGCACAGTGTTTAAATAACAGCTTTATGTTTTTTGACAGGTTTCTATAATGTTTTCCTTTATACCTATTTTAAATATATATTTGCTTGTTGTTTAAACAATAGGCTATGTAAATAACACAAGTGGTATGTACATGTTTTATAAACGTGCAAACTTGAATGCACACATATGTATTTTTCATGCACTTGCTGTTTTCCAACTGCAGTTCCCATGGACACTGTTAGAGGCTACTGCTAGTGTGAGGCATTTCTTGAAAGAAATCCATTTTATGAAGTTGTCAGTAAGACAATAGCATTTTTCTCATTCTTGTGTAAATGGTGTAAACTCAATGACAGCATTTATAATAAAGAAACTGAGGTTCAGTGTTAGGCTTCAACACTGATAATGGATCTTCTGTATTTGCTTCCTACTGCTCTCTTAACCATTTTAGGTAGGGCTTTGATTATATGTCTAAAATCATAAGCGTTAACACCTTTCTTTTCACATTTGCTCATATTAGCCACCATTTTTTGTAATTTAGATTTCTTTGTTAATCCTGACTACTCTTTTCATACCTCTTCATTTACCACTCCTCCTAACACTGTCTGTGTAAATCACAGTGCTATTCTGTTCTACTGTTCCCTGTCCGAGAATGAAATCCTGACCCCAGGGAAATCAGTGACAAAGTACATCAGCTTCACTAAAGACATAATTTCTTACTACAGTTCTGTATCCTGCCATCCCTTGATTTGAGGTACAATGTCCTATGTCAGGAATTCAGAGTAGAACGTTTTTTGTCCGTCATTTACTATCTGATTCTATAAAAACTTTCATAGAAGTTGGATCAAATTTTATTGTACAACTGAAGTCAAGTCAAATTACAGTCCTTTTCAGAAAGAGAAGCCAGCACAGATGACTCATTTTTATGTTAACCAAGGCTTGAATGACACTGGGCAACATCAACACAAAAGCCTGCAGAGTTCAGCTACAAAAGTTCACTTGTTAATTGTTTTTGTCTTGCTATAATGTCAAGACTCAACTGTAAGTATACATCTTTTTCATTCTTGTGCTTAGTATTTCAGACAGCTACTGAGAAAGATAAAACTAGTATATGAGCATAGCTTGAAAAAAAACACTATCACATTTTATCAATAAAAAGTACTGCAGCCCCTTCTGTGTGCTTTGCAAGCTCCTGAAAGATATGCCATGTTGTTAAGTGGTCATAAAACATAGGCTTTTGAGTAGATATTTTCATAGTAAGATGAAAATAGGACATTAAGTTTCTTTTGAAAATGATCAAAATATTCTTGATTACTAATTGACATTCTTAGTTTAAGATTTTTTTTTTTACTATAAAGAAGATACTTATTTCAATGAGACAGCTTTTGAAATAAAATGCTGCTCAACATAACCAGGAATAGAGACAACAGTTTCAGAGTCCATAATTTCTGTTTATAATGAAGAAAACCAAGACTTTCATTGGCAGGTTTTTTTTTAAAAAGTACAATTTTCCAATATCCTATAGTATTTTGTTATATTTTGTGATACATGTCACGATGTATCACTTCAGAGCTATGTTTCTGTAAGTTTGTCATATTATTCTGGCCAAGTAATTTTTTATTTTTTTTATATTGCTTTCTTCAAGCTTTCTCATGTACTATTTAAATTGAAAAAAAGAGAGATTTTGCTATCAGCCCTTTTATGCAAAATAATGACATCAGAACTTTAGTGCTTCTTTACTATTGCTGTCAATTATTAGACCTTCTTAGCATTGAAAAAGGTAAGTTATATCGCTGATCTTAATAAGATGATCTTTACAGTTAATAGTATGATTAAAGGTATAAGAAGGTATAAAAAGAAAGTAAAATGCAGGTATGCTTTAATGAATTGTAATTAGTAGTTCTGAGAGTCATGTTGTACATATGTGGATTCTCAGTCCTTATATTTCAGTCTGAAGAGATAAAGAATATATGCATTTCTTGTGTACTTATTTGTGCGTTTGATGTCTGTATCTGCCTATCTGTTGATCTGACTGTTTTGTGCACCCCATCATACCTGCACTAACCTCTTGCACTTATAATGATACTCTGTTGAAGACTTAATTAAGTCTATCAAGTTGCTGTTTCTCAAACTCTTTTGGGGTAATTACTTGAAGTTTAATTCACATTGCTCTAGGGGGGTAAGGGGGGGAGGTGGGGTCTGTGTGTGCACACCCTTCTGTGGAGGGTTTCAACCTAGAGTAAGGTAAGGATTGGCAACTAGGTCTGATCTTTATCTAGCTCAGTAGCTGTTCAAAATAGATAAGGCAGAAATGTCAGACTAATTTCAATTTACCAATATCTGCTTTATATACTTTATTAGCTGCAGCCATAAAAAGTGTTGTTTTTCATAAATTTTCATTAACTGAATTATTGTCTAAAGGTTTTCCATGGAAGATGGTATTATAGAATAGCTTAAAAATAGATATTCAAATATGTAACCATTGTAGTATCCTGTTGTAGTGGGTTGACCTTGGATGGATGCCAGGTACCCACCAAAGCTGCTCTCTCACTCTCCTCTGCAACTAGACAGAGGAGAGGAAAGAAAATATGACAGAGGGTTCATGAGTTGAGGTAAGGACCAGGAGAGGTCACTTACTGATTACTGTCACAGACAAAACAAACTCAAAGTGGGGATATTGATTAAGTATATTACTGACAGAAACAGCACAGAATAATGAGAAGTAAAACAAATCTTAAAAACACCTTCCCCCCTCCTTCCTTAGTTCTACCTCCTCCACCCCCAGTGGCACAGGGAGATGGGGAATGAGGGTTACAGGGTGTTTCTGCCACTGTTCAGGGAGAGACATCCTTTCCCTGCTCCTGTGTGGGGTCCCTCCCACAGGAGCCAGTTCTCCGTGAACTTAACATGAGTGCATCCCACAGGCAACAGTTCTTCACAAACTGCTGCAACATGGGTCACTTTTCCATGGGGTGCAGTCCTTCAGGCACAGGCTGTTCCAGAGTGAGTCCCTCACAGGGCCACAAGTCCCTCTAAGAAAACCTGCTCCAGCATGGGTCCTCTTTCCATGGGTCAACAGGTCCATGCCAGGACGGTGCTCCAACACAGCCTCCCACAGGATCCCAGCCTCCTTTGGGTGTCTGCCTGCTCCAGTGTGGGTCTCCTCCATGGGCTGCAGTTGGATCTCTTCACCTTTGTTGACTTCCATGGCTGCAGGGGCATAGCTTCCTCACCATGGTGTGCACCACAGCCTGCATGGGAACCTCAGATCTTGTACCTGGAGCACCTTCTCCCCTTCCTTCTTCACTGGCCTTGGTGTCTGAATGGTTGTTCACATGTTCTCATTCCTATCTTCTCTGGCTGCAATGTAAATCTGCACAATAACTTTTGTTTTCTTTCTTAAATGTGTTATCACAGAGGTGCTACTACCTTCTCTGATTGGCTCAGCCTTGACCAGCAGCGGGTCCATCGTGGGCTGGCATTGACTCTGCAGGACATGGGGGAAACTTCTGGCAGCTTCTCACAGAAGCCACCCCTGTAGCCCCTATGCTACCAAAACCGGGCCACAGAAATCCAGTGCACCTTTTATTTCAAAATCCAAACGCTGTTTTAGAAACACACCACTTAAGGTGGGGAAAAAAAAGAATTAAGCATCTGATGGCTTGCAGTGAGAGAGTTCTCTCTCTGTGTTTATGAATTGGTTAGATGAATTCCATCAAGCAGTCATTGAAATTGGAAGGATCATCTAGAGGTCACCCAGTTACTACATTACTTAAGACTGTTTCTTGTCAGGTTTTTTATATCTTAAAAGGAAAAGACTGCACATCTGCCTTCTTGTATTTGAACACCTCAGAGTTTAAAAAAAAAAAGGTTTTAATTGATTTTTTCCAACTGTTAACTGGAATTTCCTGTATTTCTGTTTGTACCAGTTGCTGCTTCTTTTCTGTGTTGGTTTCAGCTGTGACAGAGTTCATTTTCTTCTTAGCAACAGGTAAAGTGCTGTGGTTTTAGGATTTAGTATGCAAATAATGTTCGTAACTTACTGATGTTTCGGCTGTTACCAAACAATGACATTCTCCTAAGCAACACTGAGAAGATTCTCACTTCGCCATCTTTATTCCTTCCATCAGGTATTTATACACATTGATAAAATTCACTTGATACTTTTCTTCTTCAAAAAACCATGGGTTTCCTAATCATTTGCGTTAGCCCTTTGCTACACTTAAACCAGTTATGACCGTTATACTGGGGACCCAGATCTGGACACGGGTCTTTAAGATGTCTCTCCCAAGGGTTGAGCAGAGAGGAAGGTTCACGTCCTTCAACCTGCTGGTGATACTCCTGCTAATGCAGCAAAGGATGGATGCTGTTGACTGGTTTTGTTGTAAGGGCATATCACTGGCTTATGTTCTGCTCAGTGTCCACCAGGACACCCAGATCCTTTTCTGCAAGGTTGATTTCCAGCCTGGCATCCCCAGCGTGTATGGGTTCTTGGACTCATTTCTTCACAGGTGCTGGCAATTCTCTCACCAGGAATTGTGCTTCTCTTTGTTGAACTGTGTGAGGTTCCTGTCAGCCCATTTCTCCAACCTGCCAAGGTCACTCTGAATGGCAGCACATCCAACTGGTGCATCAGCTACTCTTCCCAAGTTTTTTTTAATCTGAAAACTTGCTGGGGGTGCCCTCTGTCCAGTCATCTATGTCATTATAAATAGGTTAAACAGTAGTGGATGCCATATTGATACCTACTGTACATCACTAGTGACTGGCTTCCAGCTGAACCATATGCCATTAAACACAACCCTTTGAGCCCAGAAGGTTAGACAGCTGTCAGTCCTCCTTCCTCTCTGCCCATTTGTCTGGTATGTAGTTTGTCTGTGAGGATTTCATGGGAGGTTTTACTAGAAGTTTTGCTAAAATCAAGATAAACAATATCCACTGCTCTTCTGTATTCCACTGATCCAGTTCTGTCACCAGAGAAGGTTATTAGATGGTTAAGCATGATTTCCTCTTTGTAAATCCATGTTGACTACTCACAATAACTTTCCTGTACTTAATACTGGAAGCTTGCTCCATCACCTTTACAGGGATGGAGGTGAGGCTTACTGGCCAGTGATTCCCTGGATTCTTTTTTTGTCCTTCTTGGTGATGTCAGTGATCTTTACTCTCTCCCTGTCCCTGGCTATCCCCCCCAGTTGTCAAGACATCTACAACACAACTGAAAGTGGCCTCACAGTGACATCAGTCAACTCTTTAAGCGCTAGTAGGTTCATCCCATCAGATCCCATAGCCCTGTCTATGTCCGGTTTGTTTAAACTTACCCTAATCAGATCCTGCATCCCTCAGGATAAGTCTTCCTTACTCCTGACCTTCTCATAGGTCCCAGGGGTCTGGGATTCCTGCAGGTCATTCTTGTCGGTACAGGCTGAGGTGAAGAAAGCAAAGAAGACATTGAGCACCTCAGCCTTTTCCATGTCCTTTGTCACAAAGTGCCCTGCTTCATTCAGTAGTGGACCTGTCTTTTCTCTGAGCTTCCTTTTGCTGCTGATGTATTCATAGATATCCTTCTTTTCTCTATTGCAATTCAGCTCTACATGGGCATTAGCTTTGCTAAGCCCAGCCCTGTATTCTCAGACAATATCTCTTTATTTCTTCTATGCTACTTCCTTCTCTTGAACAGTTCCTTCTATGCTTGATCTTGGACAAGAGTTCCTTCTTCCTCCCTTATTTACTTGAGATTATCTTCAAATAAGTATTTTCAACTCCTTCTTTTTCTTTTTTTTCCCCTTTATCCGCTGCATGGAGCTATTGCCTGTATCTACTGTGATTATACAGTCTCCTTGAATGCTGTTTTTGACTAAAATAGAGCTGTACTTCTCCCATCTACCCACACTACTCTCATCAAGAATACCTGTGTCAACCTAGAGGATTATCCATGCTTTATCTATCTGAACTCTTGGGCAGGTTTTTACCATGCATGGGGTGTTAATCTGGAAAGAAAGGTGTATCTGGAAAGATGTTTGTTTGTTTGTTTGTTTGTTTTAGGATCTTTCTGGATATATAGTTGTTTATGCCAAATTAATACATAGTATAATTATTAGAGCTGCCAGGCTATGAAGTAAATTTTGGGGGTTTTGTTACATTTTACCTAGTTCTTTAGGTGGTGCCCATCATCTGGGCTTTACAGAGTAGATCAGGATAATTCTTCTTGCACTGCATGGAGAACTTCAGGATGTTGCAAAGAGTGAGTGCGTAAGTGTGTGTAGATATGTTACTATTGTAATGTTAAGATCCTTCAGTGTGTCCAAAAGAGGAACAAAGATGGTTAAAGGGCAGGAAGAAATGTCATATAAGGAGCAGTCAAGAACTTTAGGCTTTTCTAGTTAGGAGAAAAGGAGGCTGAGGGGCAACTTCATTGCTCTCTACAGCTTCCTGAAGAGGGGAAGGGAAGCAGGAGGTGCTGAGATCTTTCTGCCTGATATCCCATGCCAAGATATATGGGAGTAGTTCAAAGCTGTGCCAAGGGAGGTTTATACCTCCCTTGAAGCATTTCTTTACCCAAAGGATGGTCAAACACCGGAATAGTCTCCTAGAGAGTTGGTTGACACCTCAAGCCTGCCAGTGCTTAAGAGACAGTCAAACAATGCCCAATGCGCTTTAGCTTTTGATCAGCCCTGAAGAGGTTAGGCAGTTGGACTAGATGACCATTGCAGGTCCCTTCCAACTAATACTCTATTCTGTTCTAAGCAGAGGAAGATTTATAATTGTCAAAGTACAGAGTAGGAACATAATATAAATATTCAGGATACTGGTTTTGTTGAAGCACAGTCAAGATCCAGTTATTCCATCCATAGGTGTTTTATAGAAAGAGTAAATAGAAAGCCCAGCTGTGATAGTTGCTTGCCCAGTGTCTTGTGGTCAGCACAGTTGCAGATACTATAGTAGTGTTTGGTGTAGCTGCCTGAATTTTAGCCTTGACAGTCAAGGATGTGCTATCTTGTGCTATGGCTGCTGTGATTACCTTTAGAGCTCTTGGGACACACAGATGACCTGGAAATCATTTTTCATTGCAACTTGCTGGACCAAAAGAGACAGATTAGAAGGGGCTGCAATTGGGTTGTTCGCCTTATATTATTTGGTGCAAAGACAACACCAGAATTTTACAAAATATTTTAGAATATACCATCACATAAGCCAAGTTGTTGCGGATGTTGTTGTGGTCTAATTTCCATGAAGGTGAGATGGTTTCAGACCACTTCTGGATGGAAGATTTCCCTAGATAGTAGGTAATATAATATTGCCCCATTTTCTGATGGTGTTAATTGAATATATCTATACAAATATCTCTCTTAAAACCTCATACAGATTGATAATGATGATTACAACATATCTTTCTAATTGGAACTATGGCTAACCCCCAAAAGGAGCGTAAGTGATGTCATATTGCATATCACACTTCTTCATGGACAGATTTATCTGATTCCTGCTTACAGTTAAGATGAAATGGAAAAAAAATTGCAAATGTTTTAGTATACCCATTTGTTAGAAGTTGGTGAAACAAATCTATTGCTGTGGAAACAAGATTCATTTTTTAATAAGCCATGGCACAGGGCTTATTTAAACTAATCTGATAAAAATAATTAAGGAAGAGAAGATTTTAGGTTCTATACTCAGCAGGAATACCTGTGTGCTTCTTAGTATTTTGCAGCCCCTTCAGTGGGAGGTGGCTAACCTGATACTCCAGGTGTTGTGATTTGTGTTTGACATGCTGTGTGTCTTTTGGAATTGAAATATTTGTCCATGCCACTGAACCAACAAAGATGGATTTTTCTCATTAACTGAATCCCAATAAGTCAATCATTGTAGACTTTTGAAATGGATCCGTGTATTTGATGTTTATTATTCATTCCACCTAGGAAAAGCCTTTAGCTAATCATATTTTAATGACCTAAGAGACTTCAGGGGAACTATAATTAATATTCAGAAAATAGTCTATATTTTCTTCTGGAATGTGCAGTTTAATTAAAGGAATCAAACTGAAAAACAAAACAGTTTTAAAATAGGTTATTTTCAATTGAAATCTCTTAGTGGACCAAGTTATCTCAATAAATTAAGAATTTTTTTCTGAAAATTGAATACAGACCTAGTCATTAAAACCCTTTAGCGTCTAAAAATAACTTTTGTTTTTATATGTTCTTTTTTTCCACAGTTCCAAGTTTTTAAGTTAAAGGGTTAGAAAAAGTCGTATTAGTTTTCATTCAGTTTGTAAGGAAATGATTTATGATTATACAGATTTTAACAAAGAACTCACATGAGTTTTTAATAGGTTGTGAAAGGTATTTGTTGTATATGGTATACACCCTAAATTTATCTTTATAGAACAGCTGTTTCTTGTATCTTGTATTATTGTAGGTTTCTACTCCTATATTGGAGCACATCTTCACTTTACCATACAACAGAGAGACCCAACCTCTGATCTGTTGACATGAACTGTGCCTGTAATTTGAAGTCCACAGCAGCATTATACATGCCTTAGTTAATTAACCATGAATGGCAGGTATAACTAGCCCAAAACTGATGCCATGCCAATGGAGTTTTTTTGCTAATAGGAATCAGAGGTAGTATTTTCCCAGTTCACTGTACCATGTAGACTTCACCATCTCAAATTGATCTTAGCATTGGGTTTAATCTATGTTTTACTGTGCGATGAAAAAGTTAATAAGAGAGTATCTTAATGTTGAATGTACTGAATGCTCAGCTCAGTGAAGTTAGAATGGTGATCTAACTTTAGCTGATGTGCATATAAAACATGACAACTGTTAGCTACCTGATAGACATTTATGTAATTTTAAATTGGTCATAGTATAGAACAACTCAAAGAAATACCACCCAATATCTGATCTCATTTCTGACCATGAAATTATTCTCACCAAATATTTAAATCACAGGAGGTAATATATTTTAGTTAATCGTAGACTACTTAGGGCTCTTATTCTAAATTTGAGAAAAAAGAGGCAGTAACACGCAGTTGTTAGGAAAATAGATTCACCCATAAAAACTCAAGATAGTTTTCATAATATATTTTACATTCAGAGGAACATGAATCCAAATGTATTGGATTGCAGGTTCCTGATAATCTATTAGAGGTACCAAAACTAGATCTATGATACTGAGCTTTTAACAGTCATGTGACCAAAATTTCCAAGCGTGTTATGAATTGTGTAATGCAATCATTACTGGAAATTTTTGGCTGAGAAATGGTGAGCGAAAAGATCTGAAAGACACTTACCTTTATTCAGTGTAACCGACTGTTGCTTAAGGTTCTGTTCTACTGCTGAATTCTGTACAGATTGAGAGGCATTAAAACCACTAATGACTGATAGAAATATTACACTTTTTAAAAAAAATTGGTGTGGTGTACAATAACTTCTGCCAAGTAGTTTTCTTTTTTCTTTTACTTTACTTGCTTTCTGAGACCATCAATACTTGGCTTCCATTTGAAGAACAACCCTATGCCATAACCAGAAAGACATTGCTAGTCTTTGTTTCCAGTATTTCTAACTTGACTACAGAATTTTCAAACTGTAATAAAACAGATTCCAAGGTCACAAACCATGGGTGTATTTGATACTATAGTTATCATTTCAGATTACATACTGCCTAGGTGTCCTGGGAAATGTTGTAGTTATCAGAGAGAGAAAAAGACCTACTGAGTGACTGAAATCTTGAATTAATCTGGTCTTTTTTATTTCACAGAACCATTGAATGGGTAAGGTTGGAAGAGACCATAGTGGGCCATCTCGTCCAACGTCCCTGCTCAAAGCAGGGCCATCACAGAGCACATTGCACAGATTTGCATCTACATGGTTCTTGAATATCTCCAGTGATGGAAACTCCGCAACCTCTATGGACAATCTGTTCCAGTGCATGGTCACCTGCACAGTAAAGTTCTTTGTCATCTTCAGGTGTAACTTCCTGTGTATCAGTTTCTGGGTGTTTCCTCTTGTCCCATTGCTTGGCATCACTGAAAAGAGCCTGGGTCCATCTTCTTGGCACCTTCCCTTCAGAGATTTATATACAGTGATCAGGTCCCTTCTCAGTTGTCTCTCTTTGAGACTGAACAGGCCCAGTTCCCTCAGCCTTTTCTCATAGAGAGGTGCCCCAGCCCCTTATTCATCTTTGTCGCCCTCCACTGGACTTGCTCCAAGAGCTCCATGTCTCTCTTATACTGAGGAGCCCAAAAGTTGACACAGCATTCCAAATGTGGCCTCACTTGGGCTGAGTAGAGGGGTGGGATCACCTCCCTTGACCTGCTGGCAATGTTCTTCCTTATGCACCCCAGTATAACATTGGCTTTTTTGGCCACAAGGACACACTGGTGGGTCATGGACAGTCTGTTGTCCATCAGGATCCCCAGTTCCTTCTCTGCAGAGCTGCTTTCCCAAAGGTCAGTCCCCAGCCTGTCCTGGTACCTGGGGTTATTCTTCCCCAGGGGCAGGATCTTGCATTTGTCTTTGTTGAATTTCAGGTAGTTCCTCTCTGCCCATCTCTCCAACTTGTTGAGTTCCTTCTGAAAGGCAGCACAGCGCCCTGGGGTATGAGCCACTCCTCCCAGCTTTGTTCTCTTTTGTTCTCTGTAGTATTTAGGCTGTGAATTATTTATGTGTTGTTTTGTTTCCCATTATTATTTTCATTTAAATATTTACTCTTATTTTCCATCACTGTGATTTGTGAACTGAGAAGAAAGTGTGACTAGATTTGATTTGCGGGATTGTGTAAGTCCACTATCCTTAAAAGGAAATCTTTATCTTGTAGGTATTTTTAACTCTGTGAATAGCCTCTTGATGAAAATAAAAATGCTTTCTCACAAAAGTTATTTAAAGCAGCTTTCTGATCTTCACTCTTACTCCCATTTGATGAGGTAAAGGAAACCTGGAGATGCAAAAATATTTGTAAGCAGATGATGTTAGATGCATGCACTTTAATTTAAACCAAGCAAATGAACAAACAAATGTTGGATCTCAAAATATAATATCTGCAGAAAGAGATTTGAATGGTCTTTGCAAAAAACCATGGACTACAGAAGCTGGGAAAAACCCTCTGCATTGACTTCATCACTGTGGATTCTTCCTACCTTCTCCAGCAGAATGTGAAGAGACTCTTTGCATGATGTTATCACATGCCCTGCCCAAACCAGAGAGTCCATACCCTGATCTCATCAAACCTGTGCAGAAGATCTATTGTGCCTTATCTCTTTGTGTTCCCTGGATCCTTGCATTCTGTAAACACAAATACCTTTTTTCCCTTGTAATTCCCCCAAGATAAAATAGGTTTTCCCCTACGATGCATGTGTAAGACCCCAGATTTGTTAACCTGGGTTTTTCCCTTATGTCATCCCCTGAAACCCCCTATTTGTAATAAATTGTAACAGTTACAAGCCCCTGTTGAATATGTAAACCCCTGACTCATATATACCAGTTGTGTGTACGAATAAAGTGTTCCAGTTTTCTGCCTCCGCTGTGATCGTTGTAGTTATTGACTTGCTGCAAACAAATAAACAAAAACTAAACACTTCAAATCTCTTTCCAGTGGTCACATCTGACAGGGTAAAAATGATGATTGGAAAAATGTTTATTCATTTGCTTTCACCATGTGATAGATACACTCCTGAAAGGAAAGAACTGAAAGGCTCAACAATACTATTGTGGCTTCAGAGAGACAAGGGATTTGTAGATACTTGAGCAGTCTTTCCTTCCACTTAAGGCTTTAACCCCAGTCACTGATCTGGAGAAATGTCTATTACACTTTTACATCCTACATTAAGGAGTATGCTATGAAAACACTGCACTGAACCATCAAACGATAATACCTGAGAGAGCACCTCCCTATTATATAATGAGAGATTGGCCTCTGAAATTATATAGGGAAACTGACCTTGTGGAGGAGAGCATTTTTATTTACATGTCTACAGAAATCCAACATAAGGGAATAGATTTCAGCATTCAGTGCTATTGCCTAGAGAAAGGCAGCCCTAACTGCTGTTGTCTGTAAGGAAGCACAAGTTAATTATTTATTTTCTTCCAGAAAGATGAACAGTTAACTATAGAAAACAACATACTGTTCTTTTATTGCTACAATATGAGGAAAGCTTTAGTTCAGAATATTTTTTCCTATTTACCTATATCACAAATTAAAGGTGTGATTCTAAAAAAAACTAATTCAGAAGAGGTGAAGATAAAAAAGGAATTACTTGGGGGAAAAACCCTAAACACTAAATCATTAAAGACACATAAAATACATAACGGGGTGTAGAAAAGTGAGTTTGTAGTTTCCTGACAAAAACGGTTAGAAGATGACTTCAGCAGTTCTCAGGAATTGATACCTAACTGTAACAGTGCTGCTCAAAATCAACAAAAAATAATCAGCTGTGACAGTCTTAGATCTTTATATTGGTAATTAATTTAACCAAAAAGATGCACAGTTTCTTTTGATTCTGAGCTAATGTCAAAAATGATGTGAAAAATGATGCTCAGTGCTTGAAAGAACCAATAATAATGGATTCATGAATCTCTATAAACTCATAAGTATATAATAAACTAATAAGCACCTAAGCAAATAACCAGAATTCTACAAAAGTTGAAGAGTCAAGATCTAACATTGCCTTTTGGTTTAATTTCTTTTCTAGCTGTCATGAGAAAAGGGGAGATTTTCTCAAAGCCTTGGTGTATGTTTAGTCTGTCAGTTCCTGAGGAAAGCTGATCTCCTTTGTTCCTGAGCAGTCTGTCAGTGTCCTCTTATAGGGACCCTTCATTAAGCAATTCACTGGATCAGGGACTAGTTTGACTGACTTGTTCAGGGTTACGCTGCACATCAGTGTATGCTGGGGACAACCTATCTGTAAAGCATCTTGGTAGAGAGGGCCTGGAGGTTCTGTTAGTCACCCAATTTAAACATAAGAAAGCAAATGTGCCCTTGCCACAAAGAGAGGGTCAATGGTATCCTGGGCTGCATGAGACTAAGTACTGTCTGCAGGCTGAGGGAGGCGATACTTCCATTCTACTCAGCACTGGTGAGACCACATCTGGAGGGCTGTGTCCAGTTCTGGACTCTTCAGAACAGAAGGATAAGGACATACTGGAGACTGTCCAGCAAAGGACCAGAAAGATGATGAAGGGACTGGAGCATTTCTCATCAAGAAAAACAGAGCTGGGACTGTTCAGCCCGGAGAAGAGAGGCTCAGTTGGGATCTTATGAATGTATACAAATACCTGAAGGGAGGGCACAAAGAGGACAGAGTCAAGCTCTTTTATGAGATGCCCAATGGCAGGACCAGAGGTAATGGGCGCAAACTGGAACACAGGAGGTTTCCTCTGAACAGCAGGAAACACTTTTATACTGAGGTTCTTTTATAAGGGCACTGAACAGATTTCCCAGACAGCTGGTGGGGTCTCCCTGCTAGAAGGTATTCAAAATCCACCTGGGTACGACCCTGGTCAGCCAGATCTAGGGGTCCCTGTTTTAGCAGGAGGGGGTCCACCAGATGACCTCCAGAGGTCCCTTCCAATCTCAGTAATTTTGTGACTCTGTGATGCCAATAAGCATTATTAACCCTTTTTCTTACAAATACACCTGAGAGTTTATCCTAAGCTTATTTTTTATTCTACTTTTGTGTTGGCTATATCAATATCTTATTTTGGGAGGTGTTTGATGTTCTGGATTTATTTAATAGCTGTTTTTATAGTTAAAGTAAAAAGAGCAGAGAAGGTGTAAAACTATTTATACTATTCACCATCCAATCACTTTGGCATTATGAAATTCAATGCTGTATTTCTTTAGAGCAGCAATAGATGTCTTGATGAACCAAATATTTTAAAATGCTTCCATCATCAAAATTATTTTGAGACTTTGTACCTTCTGCCTTTGCTAACTGTAAAAATGGAACCTAAGAGAAATGGAGCTATTCTTCTGCATCACAATTTATTAGTTACATATAGGTCATATGTAACTATGATAGAAACCTATGCATTTCTATCATTTGAAGGTTAAAATTTGATCTTTGAACACATGATTTGCATATGTGATGTAGTCTGTGCACTTTTGAAATTTTGGGGTGTATTTCACTTTTCCCCTATAAAGACCTTGGCTTGCACTGCCACTGAGTAGAGACTATAGGCAAACAGCTGGGTCAGAATTAAGACTGTGTGTTTCACTGTTATTTTTAAGCTGACCAGAAAATTATTTTTTTATTTGCTTTTTGTTAACCTGAACTATTGGATGAGTTTGGAACTGCACTAAGAATAAACTTAATAAGGGGTTTATTATTTTGCTATTTTTTTCATCTTGTTATCTAGATCAGATCATTTTATTTTGTATGCTTGCATTGTCCATGATCAGGTGAGTCACCAGCACAAGTGATAACCTGTAGATACTTAGTTTCACAACTAATGGTGTTTTATCTTTCATGTAGTCATATTTGTTTCATGATAATTACTCATGACTCCAGAGCCTGAATTTCTAGGAAAAGCATGAAAAGTCACTGTAAAATTATAGAATGGACAGTATAGTGCTAATGAAAATCAGATTCTGAGCCATGTAATGGTAGTAAATGAAGAATTCAGAATGTTCTTTTTCTTTCTCTGATACTGATATGAACTGTATTATATGTGCAAGCTTATTTTACAAAAATGGTATAAGGAAATGTACGAGAGGAAATACTGAAGGCACTGGTCTACAGGGATTCTGTTTTATTAACTACAGACAATCTTTTTGGAAAGTATCAGTCAGCTGTCCTGAGTTTGATATGGATTTTCTGCCTTGTATCAAATGATTGATATTATTACATTGACAGAGGATTTGAAAATTTCCCCCATGTCTTTCAAACAGGCATACATCTTTAGTTCTACCAAGACATTTTTCTTTTCTGTGTATACTCAGGTAGCTGTATACAGACACAGATTCCTCCATCTATGCTATCAACCATTCCAATATGGGTCAGCTCTCAGGTACACTGAACAACCACATATATGTGAACTTTTCTTCCCACTTCGTGATGTGCTGCTCATCTGAAAGGGGAGATAAGGCCTTGGAATCCTTCCCAACCTATATCTCTGCACAGCTTCTTTTTGTCTATACATTTGTCTGTCATTTGAAGAATTTCTCAGTACTTCTTGGTAACCACGGAAGCTTAAAGCCTATTAAATACAAAACCACAATGCAAAGTAATCCACTACCATCTTCTTAAATATGCCAAGAATTCATTTTCTTAAAACTTCATGTCAAAAGATTGCTTTTTTACCCTAATATTCTTCCATACTCTTCCTTTACTGCTCATGAACTTGTAAAATCCAACCTCAGAATAATTTACCTCTGTATTGATGAGCTTTTCAAGAACTTTCAACCTCTGATGGTTAGAAGACTCCTAATACTCCATCTAAGCACACTAACCATAGTATATTCTATTATCACCCAAGAAGATTCTCAGTACAACTCATTGAATCATAGAATAATTACAGCTATAGTAAGCTGTGGAAGCTGGCTCTTACTGAATACAAACAAGCTTAATACTCCTAAGTAACAGAAATATATCTCATATCCTGGCTAGTAACTATGCATCATTACAGCTTTTGTATTTATTCTTAGCATGAAATGGTGAGACTATTTTAGCATCATGTTTTTCCTCTAATAAACCTATAAGCTCTTCTCTGCACCAACCTGGTTTAGATAAATCTTGTATTTTTTGCATATCTACCAGGTGTCTGTAAAGGATTATCCACGAGGCATTTTTAGTTTTTTGTAGATAAGTACACCTAATTTCCCATTGCTGATTACTTCTCAGTTTTTGCATGTTAGAAACTAATTTGGTTTTTTTTCAGTCCAGTCATGATGGTTGCTTGCAGTAGGAGAATCAATCAATACTGCCTCTCTCAAATCTTAGGACATGCATTCTTCTTGTTACTCTCTAAGTGCGTGAAATTACAGCTTGCAAATTTACACTTCATCTCTTTTCTGTTGGAGGTTTGGGGGGGTGAGTTGTCTGTGTGTGGTTTTTTGTTTGCATGTTCATTTGTTTTTAATCTGCAAAGTGATCTAATCACTCTTGAAGGACGGTAATACACTCCTCAGTAGTGATACCGCCTCTGAAATTTACCATTGATAAAATTCTTCATATTGCAGTCACCAGGGAAAATAATAAAGAGAATCAGTCTAAAGATGTTATTAAAGAACATCTTTGGTATCTCTTTCATGATAATTTACCTTTCAATATAACCCCCTTTTTTTGTTTTAGTTTGGTTTGGATATTTTTGTTATTGTTGATTTTCTGTTTGGGTAAAGTTGTGAAAGTTGTGAAAGTCAGTTCTATAAAATCTGATTTTTACAGCATTAAACACTAATTTCCCATGAGGCATTTATAGCAGAGATTCTGCTTAAATTTGGATAAATTTTCATGGATGCATTTCAGTTGTCTGAGAAGGGTGATAAGACAACAAAGACAAATTTTTATTTTGATAAAACCATATTGATTTTAGTTCACTCCATGTACAATTAACTTTTTCTTTGTTATTTCATTTCTGAGTTGTTTCTGAACAGGTAGTTTAGGCATTGTGCTTTCCTATTTTTCCCCCATAAATACTTCTGACAGTAAGAAGAGTAGTAGGCTTTCTATCTGTTAGTCCTAGGTTACAACCTCTATATTAATGATTAATTGAAAATTTACTACCAAAATCGATAAAAATCCAAGTTTATGAGTTTTATTGCCCTTCATTTTAACAAAGAAAACTTGATTCTACATTTGATGCAGTAATTTGCATTAGCTTACCTTTAAAGAACTAATTTTCTGCTATTTTGAATTCCTTAGAAGAGTAAAGTTCAAATATGTTTATGGATATTTATATTTCTGACTTAGATTTTTGTAACTTATTGGTCCATATGGAAACCTCACAGTGGAGATGAATGAAGAACCAAAGTTATAGCTGAAGACTATACTGCTTCTCAGGTTAAATTTTGGGAATGCACTGGAAGAGAGATGCCAAATACAGACTGAATGAATTCAAAAGAAACCATAGTTTTATAGGGTTGCAGCTGGGGGCAGGGGAATAATTTGAAAGACTGCTAAAATTTCAAGGCTACACAGCACAAGAGAAATTCCTTTTAAAAGAATGTGGCAATCGAAAAAGAAACACTAAGAAAAGGATATACCTTCTGTTATTATGAGCATAACTCTGTAAGAAATTTCATCCACAAAATTACCTGTACCTCCAGCTAAAAACAAAGATGAAGCCAAAGGGAAACAACTCAACTGTTTGCTAGTCCAAAGAGTTAGGCATTGGTAAACAAGTGCTTTAAAACCCAAACTATTCTGTGATTCTATTATTCTATTAAAAAGAAGGAGGGGAGGGGGAAGAAAAAAAAGCCCAGCCAATCACATATTTTCTTGTAAACATATTTTCCCTGGAAATAGAAAAACAGTTGTGTAAGTATGAAAAATGAGAAAAGGTGCAAGATTTAAATTTCTACTTATAAATCTAATATTTTAGCCTAGCATTAATTTACCAGTTAAGTCTTTCTTATTACCTTGTCATTGGTGAAGTCTTCTCTTAAGATATAAATATACCAAGCTTAAGAGTTTCACAAAATACTATACATATTTATAATAAACTTTTTTTTGTTTTTAAAGTAAGCTGTTAATATGTAACACTTGCCATGTTTCTTTCTTGATTTTCTTACTTGGCTTTAAAATAACAGATTATTTTGTTAAGATTTCAAAATCTGTTTAAATTAATGCTATAACCTATTTTCCTGTTTTACTTATTAGTAAGTAGTACTATCATGTCTCAGTATAGCAGAGAGTATTATTGCTACTGTAATAAGTGATTTATTGGTTACCATTTCTCCAGCACATGAATAGTTTCCAGTACTTTTTACACCTGCAGTGAGAATAGCAAATCTCTTCAAGGCACTTCTAGCACAATTGTAAAAAGTCTGTAACAAGGAATTAATTTTTGAATAAGGTTTATCATGGTGTCAGTAGGTACAGTGTAAAATCTGTCCTTATGGTGTGCAACTAACATACCCACTCTCTGCATTCTGTCTTTTCACAGGGGGCTATATAGAAAGAATTTTTCTACTAGGAAGAAAAAAAATGTAACCCTAAATTAAAGCAGCCTTGTCCTCATACTTGTTAATTTGAATCAATGCATTTTGTATTAACTTCCTTCTAGTATAAGGACTTGACCTTCTTAGGCACTTGTAGTGCAAAATCATATCAATAGCATCTCTAAGGAAATCTCTGTATGTACCAAAAAAACCCAGCAAACTTTAGTTTGTGCAATATGCTATTTATATTGCACAACAACTGGAATGCATGTAAGAACAAAATCCTAACTGTCATTTTGCTAGAAATTTTTACTGTGGTGGTTTTGCAGCTTCAAGGGGTTGCACTATTTCCCTTGGTCTTCATATAGTCTTCTGCTATCAGTAGAATGTGGGTTGGTGAAAAGCTTTCTATATTGGTATTCAGCGGCTTAAATCAATATATTGTTACTAGAAAAGCAGATTTGATCTTAATCCTGTTATCTAAGGGACAGCAGTTAATTTGTCTGCCTTGTGAAACTGATCCTTTCTTTGAAGATTTCCTAAACTGAGGAAAAATTTTCAAAGGATCTGTGTGATCTGATTTAGTATTTTAAATTCATGAGCTTAAGCATCTAGCTTTACTTACTTTAAAGTAAATATAAAAGGAGTAAGTGTCAACTTAGTATATTTTTATAGGTAATACAGGTTTACATAGCTTTTATTGTTACCCTTTGACCCTAATATGCTGGGTAATTACAAATAAGTTATTTTGTATCTCAAAGAAATAGTATCAAAACAAAAACTTTATTATATATTGCACTATTAATGTTTTTGTGTGTGCAGACCACATATAATATACTGATAAAGCTATATCCTCCACTTGTCTCTGTCATCTAGCCACTCATTTGGCTATATAGGCTGAAGATTTCTTCATATCTCTATTTTATTTGATCATGGTTTATTATGCAAACATTATCTGAACTGTATTGAAAGTATTGCACAAGTTAACTATGTAAAAAGAGAATAATTATCTTTGTAAGCAAGCTGATCACTCAGTTTTTATGCCAAGATTTTTACTAGATAATAGGCAATAAAATATTTGTATAGGCTGCTCTACAACCTGTGTCAAAATTTATACTGCTGACCTCTCTGTGAACTGACACTAAACCATCTTTGCCTGCCTGCCATAGAAACCTTGTTAAACCTGTAAAGTTGTCAAGTTTCAAATTAAGTTTCGATCTCAAAATTTAAGTTAGTGATTAAGATCCTGCTCCTGCATACACTAGGTATATCTGGTGACTTCCATGTGCATGAAGAGCCATGTTTACTCTGAAGACTATTTGCATTCATACATTTTAAAACATGTTCAGTTGAATGCAATAGACTACAAATTCTGATGTAAAAAATCTATATTGCACTTCAATTCTCTTCATATGCTACTGTTTGCAATGGGACTCCACTTTTAACCTGTATCTTTCTGTTGACTGAATAAACCTAGGATAGCATCCTAACTCAAAAATTGAGAAAAAGTAGATTCTAACATTATTTTCCTGAAAATAAAAATTTCTCTGGATATTCTATTAATACCTAATAGTTTCCAGTTCAGATGTTCTGTTCTGCAAGTTAGAAGCTTTACAGTGTGGTGTTTAGTTCTTTTGTTGATAATATGTACCTGTTTCAGAAGAAAGGAGGATAGAGTTACAGGTTGAGGTCAAACAAATTTTTTGCTACTTTCTAAGACAGACATTCATAATTATTGCATAGTTATTACTTAGAATGGCCTCCTAGAAGATGACAAGAACTAAGTCTATGACTGCTGGATTTAGATTGAAACAAAAGCTCAGTTGTCCTGTGAAATTGCTGCCAGCAGAGGACCCTCACTGGGGTCAAAGTACCAGGTTCTGTCACTGCGGTTCATACAACAAATAAGATTGGGAAGACTGATCTTGTACACTGAGGTAGAGTGCAATTCAAATTGTTCAGTAAATATGCACTTGTGCACAAGTGTGTAGTGAAGGATTGAACATACTATGCAGTTAATAGGCTACTGTGTCTCTGAGATTATACAATAAACAGAAAGGACTGATTGTACAGTGAAGAAGAGGCTATGTCCAGGTAGTCATTGAAATTGGGCATTAAGTACATTATATTAGCTAAGGAGCAAGTTGTAACCTGGGGTTTTTTTCTATTTTAAAAGGTCTTTTTAATATGTTCTCACAATTGACTCAGTCTAATAAGTAATACTATGTTTAAAAAATCCAACAGTCATCTAATTTCATATTCTAATGAGAACTTAGTAGCTGCCATTTCACCCAGTGTTTATGGAAATATTAACTTCTACTTTTCCTTATTTATTAAAAAAACAATTAATTTGGAGTTATTAAGTTCCACTGAAAAATTACCAGACATTTTCTCATGTCATTGCAGGTCAAATCAACTGAAGTAGCAAAGGCACGTTAAAAAACAGACTGGCTACCAAATATAGCAAACTACAAGCTGTTCATTCAAAAGTTCATAATAGTTCACTAATTTAAATAGAAAGACTCCTAAACAAATAAAGGAAACCCCACCTGAGATCACAGAATCATAGAATCAACCAGGTTGGAAAAGACCTTCAAGATCATCAGGTTCAACCCTTGATCCACTACCACCGTGGTTACTAGACCATGGCACTTAGTGCCATACCCAGTCCTATCCTAAAAACCTCCAGGGACAGTGAATCCACCACCTCCCTGGACAGCCCATTCCAATGACTGATTACTCTCTCTGTAAAAAATATCTTCCTAATATCCAGCTTAAACCTCTTCTGGCAGAGCTTAAGACCATGCCCTCTTGTCCTACTGCTGGTTACCTGGGAGAAGAGACCAATCCCCACCTGGCTACAACCTCCTTTCAGGGAGTTGTAGAGAGTGATGGGGTCTCCCCTGAGCCTCCTCTTCTCCAGACTAAACAACCACATCTCCCTCAGCCTCTCCTCATAGGACTTGTGCTTGAGATGCTTGGTCACCTCCCCTAGCATTGGTTTTGGTTTTGCTAGCTCATTTATCCCTACCAACAAAACCATTGAATTAGAACATTTTTGATTGGTCCTCTCTGTCTCAAGTTACCTGTCACATACTATTAAAGATCCAGATTCTATCAGTTTTTCTAAAGTTTTTTTCAAAAGTATTTTTCTTTTGTGCATCCTGACTTTATACAATCTATCTAGAACATAGCTCAAATATGAGAAGGAAAAGTCTATGTTGATGATGACTTTCCTTACCACTTACTTTTTGACATGTGGATGTGGAGAGATGAAACAGTGAACATCAGAGATGTCTTTGGGGAAGATATTATTTATGCAGAAATGGGGTGCCACTGGGTAGAAGATAAATTATGCTTCAGAATAATTATGCATCCAAGAGGTGTCTGACATAAATCATCATCTTCAAACTCCGAATCATAGAGCTCTGTGTTCAGGCTAACCTGAACTTAGACCAGAGCATACAATAACATTACTTTAACTGTGTTTTGCAGAGTAGATCACACTTACTGCAAGTTGCATACTGAATGAAGAGAATGAAGCTTCCATAAAAATCTGGGTCTAAATATCTAGGTAAGTGACTTAGTTCTTACATAAAAGTACTTATCGCAAATAGAAATTTTATTTTGAAATGGTGTCCTAGTTAGAATAGCTAGTTAGAACCAGTTCATCATTGTATGGGTGTAACCCAAAACTCTATATTCTATAGCCTTCCATGCCATTTCCCAGAAACTGTTATCAATAGACTATCTACACCATCTGCCCATAGAGCCTGACTCCTCAGACTATAAACTAGGTGTAAAGAGGCCTGTGAGACAGGAGGGTGCCCTTGTCCTCACGTCCATTGAGGAACCCCCTGCCCTGAGGGAGGTACTGGGCATTCCTGCCTGAACTGGAGGATATATAATCTTGGAGTCTTGGGACTTTTTTAACCACTCGTGGGATCCAGAGAAAGACTGCAGACCACCACTCTCAACCAAACTGCGGACCACCACTCTTGACCGGACTGCAACCACCACTTTTCAACCAGACTGCAACCATCACTCTCGACCAGACTGCAATCACCACTCTTGACCAGACTATAACAGCACTCTCACCAACAGGTTTTCCTCTCTCCTTTTACTTTGGACTCAGGGGGCCAAAAGAACACCACTCTGTTCATGCCCCAGGGTGCTGGGTTATACATTTGGGTTTTGTGGGTTAAACCCAGTTGTTTGTCTGTATAATCGTACTTATTGTATTACTTTATTAAATTGTTATTCTGATTTATAATCTCTCTTTTGAGTTGAGTTGGGTCCTGCCCCTGTGGAAGAATAACCCCAGGTACCAGGACAGGCTGGGGACTGACCTTTGGGAAAGCAACTCTGCAGAGAAGGAACTGGGGATACTGATGGACAACAGACTCTCCATGAGCCACCAATGTGTCCTTGTGGCCAAGAAAGCCAATGGTATCCTGGGATGCATAAGGAAGAGCAATGCCAGTAGCTCAAGGGAGGGATTTCTGTCCCTCTGTTCAGCCCAAGTGAGGCCACATTTGGAATGCTGTGTCAACTTTTGGGCTCCTCAGTATAAGAGAGACATGGAGCTCTTGGAGCAAGTCCAGCAGAGGGCGACAAAAATGAGTAAGGGGCTGGGGCACCTCTCTCTGAGGAAAGGCTGAGGGAGCTGGACCTCTTTAGACTAGAGAAGACGGAGAGGGAATCTTATCAATGCATTGGACAGGAAGGTGTCAAGAGGATGGAACCAGAGTCTTTTTGGTGCTGCTGAGTAATAAGATGGGAGACAGTGGACAGAAATTCATGCACGAGAAATTCCACCTCAATATGAAGAACTTTCTTACTGTGAGGGTGACAGAATACTGGAACAGGCTGTCCAGGGAGGTTGTGGAGTTTCCTTCCCTAGAGATATTCAAAAATTGCCTGAACACAATCCTGAGTGCTGTGCTGTAGGGCAGACTGCTTGAGCAGGCAGGTTGGATTAGATGATCTCCAGTGGTCCCTTCCAAAATTACCCATTCTGTGCTTTTGTGATTCTGTCAGAAATTTAGACTCAGGAAAATGCTTTGAATTCTTTTCTTATGTAGCTATATTGTCTTACAGGAGACTTGCAGTAGTCCAAAAATTTAATGTTGTTTCTATTTTCTTTCATATTTACTGTGGTGTAACCTCAATGAACTATTAAATGTAACTTTTCTAAGCTTCAGAGGAGGTGATTTTAGACCTCTTGTGTCCAAGGCTGCTTGGTCTCAGAAGTTTCCTTTTGCTTTACTAGACTGGGTTGCATTAAAGATTCTGGCAATTTCACTGTTCAGTTACCATAAAATTTAGGACCATATGTGGTTTCATCTTGTCTATCCTTTCCTTGAATGTCTGATGTCACTATAGCCAGTACCAGTACAAAAAGAACTGAGTCTGGGAGTCAGAATTGACACAGATAATACTTATGTTCAGTCAAGAAGAGTGTTAAATAAAAACTATGGTACTTTGGAAAGGAATGCTGTCTTTAGGATGCCAAGAAATGAATTTTAACTTCAATTTTCTTTGAGCTGAAGTATGCTTATAACTAGCAATGAAAGAGACAACAAAGAAGAAACCAGGAGGAAAGAAGACTTGAGTTTCTTTCCTCCTTCACCCTGTCCCCTTTGTGTTCCAGCACAGTTGTAACACTTGTGCATGAGGGAACACTTACAGTTCCTTTGCTTGTGGTGTCATGGGACACATTTCATAAAGTGGTAGGGAACATACATGAAGAAAATAGCTCTATCATTGTTTTACACCAATACATGAAACAAACCAGAGGACTAAAAAATGAGTTGTTTTCCATTTGCAATAAGTCATGATCCACAGCAGGTGGTCCTGCTTGGTGTGGATAGAAATTAAAAGAGATGTTTCCAGTGAGATGAGGAACAATTGTATCTCAGTATCCTATTGAGACACCAGATCTTTTTTGCAGCCCAAATCAAAACTACATCATTGACGATCTGTCTTTGAAACAGTGAGGATGTGCTCAGTCAGAGGTTTAGTTTCTTTTTACTGTATACCATAGTTTTGAATTCGAGAACAAACTTTGCTTAATCGTTCTCCTTTTATTTCCATTCACTCTAAACAGGAGCTTGTGCCATGGACAATCACCCCTTAGGGCATGTGATTTGTTTGCAGTGTTGAGGTAACTTATCTCTCTGCTTTCCCAGCTTCCTTTTCCCTCCTATCAGCAATTGCTAAAACACAGGTGCATTGTTAGTGGCAAGTAAGGTGTCAAGATGGGGTCCTGAGGTGTCACAAACTAAATGAGGAAAAATATTAAAATATGATCTTAAGATTATAAGTGTGATTAATCTTATTCTTTGCAACAAGAACAAACGTATTTAAATAAATATTTGGTTTGTATTTTCTTAACCAATGCATTACATTAATAAGGCAGGACACTGAATTTTCACAGGTGTTATTGCATCTCTATGGCAATAAAAAGAGGTTTTCAGAAAGTTCATTTTCATAGTTCTTTCTTATGGGAACCTTACAATTGTTACCTTCAAAATGCTCCCACTATTCATATTCAACAGGAAAAAAACCCTGCAACCTAAAGAGCGGAAGAATATTTCTTTCAAGCTATTTTTTCACTCAGACTAGAACATATGAATATCCTGGAAAATAAGCATGAAATTGTTCGTCCTCAGAACTTACATATCCATTCAATTTTTGATGCTAAGTCTAAATTCCAATACATATAAAACTGTCTGGGGGAAGCAGCAGTATCTAAAAACTGAAAAAAATTTGTGCTGCAAATGTGCCCTTTCCACTTTCCAAGTTATCTGTATTACTGGAATGAGAGAAGAGAAACAGCAAATCTGCTTTAAGATATAATCATAGCTTACTCTTCTGTTGAATAGGACATATCATATAAAAATCCAAACTCCTCACGAGTTTTTTGGGACTATTTTGACCAGAGATACATTTTGAATTATACTTTTTATGACTATTCCCTCCTAAACTTGTTCTTTGAGTGCTTTGGCAGCATGAAAGGTCTGATAACTACTGTGCATGAAAAATAGAGCTAATTATATTCTGAGTCCCGTCAAGACAAATTAGACATGAGGACAGAATAAAATCCTTCTTTTGGGTTATGGGAATTTGTTTGAGTGAGAATGTGAGATCTGAGTAGAATATTTTGTACCTAGCAGCAACATGAAGAGCGTGGGAATGTGCTAGAGGAGCCACTGGAGCTTTCACTCCACCACAAGCTCCTAATCAGCACTTGGATCTGCATAGCTTCCCTGCCATGGAGCCTAGAAACATAACACCAAGTTAGAAATATATTCTAATTTTTTTTGCATGGCTATGCTGAGAATCTGTACCTAAATAAGGGCTTCAGTTTTTAAGTCATGATAGAGAAGTCAGGTCTATAATTACATGCATGCAGACATACTGTGTTTCCAACACCTTCCATGCAATATAGGCAAAAAAGACTGTGATGGTCTAAAAGGAACTCTTGCTCAAGCAAGGAAAGTAGTACAAGTCTTTTGTGATATATTACTGAAGCTTGAAATGATTTCTAACTGTTTACTTGGCTACCTTTGGAAATAAACACTTAGAAGGATTCAACTTCTAAGTAGAGTGAAAACATGGAAATAATCCATCGTGTATTCTTATAAATTTCTCTGTACTGCTTAGAACCTCAGCTGAAAGAATGAATCCTCCTCTTCAGGGCATAACTGTAAAAATGGAAGTGCTTCTCATATTTACAGTTAGATAGTTCAGACACACAGAGCCAAACTCTAGAGTAGTGGCAAGTTTTAAGAAAAAGAGGTTTCATGACAAATAGTCTACTTCTCCAAATCACTGAATGAAACCACTGGTCTAGCCAAGAGTGGATGAGGTATGAGAATAAGGATGCATCACAATCATGGCTGCTTGATCAGATTAAGCAGTTGGTTCCCACAGATAGGTGAGACCAGCTGAACCCCAAGATAATGTCTTCTGTTTGAAAATACGTGACTGTGGGCAGATTACCTGAAGAGATTTTAGTGAAATGGTCTATCAGCAAAACTACAAGGTAATTATCTTGCTCTGAGATGGTTAAAACTATTATAGTTAAACTATTATGGTTAAAACCATACAAAACCATATTCTTCTCTTTTTCTACAGGCACTTTTTTATTCTGATTTCAATTCTGCAGGTGCAGGACACAAACAATATCCCTTTATTTTAGACCAGTCTTCATAAATCTGTATTCTTATCATGATTGGTGCTATAGTCAGTTTGGTCTGTTGAGACTGACAAATTCCTCTGAGAATGGTAATTATTTGGCAAGGAATGTGTGCACAGCAATTGTGGTGACATTATGTTTTGTAACATGGGAAAAAGTAAGGGAAGAATCAGTGTCTGAATACTTTGAGGATATATTGTGAGGGGAGGAATAAGAACAGAGAAAAGTTACTACTAGAAGAGGAAAACACTACAAGTAAGAGATAAAGACAAGGAAACGGAGTTTTTGGCAGAGATGGAAGGAAAACTTAGCCTTATGAAAGGAAAAAAAGATAATATGAAATCTTAAGCATAGTCAAGTTTTTAAAATATTGTGTTAATTACACTGTTGTCTTTAAAACACCAATAAACAGAACAGAGGAATGAAAAAGGAGTGAGAATACATTGAAAAAGGAAAGAAAATAGATATAGGCTGAAAGAATCCTGACAGACTTCACTAAGCTTTAAGGCTGACCAAACTGGATGCAGAGGTTGCTGTCTCTATGTTTTCAGAAAAAACAATATTTCATCAGTGTTATATCGGGGTTATACAAGATCCAAATTTGGCCAGCCCTGCTTGGTTTCTATGTTATTAGTGGTCCCAATGGTTTCATTACATAGGGAGTAAAATATTGTACATGTATGATGGACTGATCCTAAGTTATTAAAAAGTGCATTTTCAAAGTAAAAGTGCATGAAATATTTTTTTTATGAAAAATACTCCATGTGGATTATATATTAAGTATATTAGGCAAACTATAATCTTGTTCTTGCACAAACACATACACTTCAAATGTTATATAATAATGATAAGTAGAGGGCAAGAGAAGGGACTGATCATTACCCTCAAAATAAATACATTAAGCTATATACTCAGTT
This sequence comes from Manacus vitellinus, assembly GCF_001715985.3. Lineage (NCBI taxonomy): Eukaryota > Metazoa > Chordata > Aves > Passeriformes > Pipridae > Manacus > Manacus vitellinus. Next base: position 234,657 of record NW_021940478.1, read on the forward strand.
TATTGAGTCCACTGCTCCCTGAAGTGGAACACTGTTGTGCAGTAAAATCTCTCAACTCTGGAGGCAGATAGGTTTTGGTTTTGTTTGTGGAATTTTTTGTAGTGGTGTTTGGTTGTTTTGGTTGGTTTGCTGGTTTTTAAGCCTGAAATACCTGTCTAGGGGTCTTTGATCAAGAGTTTAGTAAAAGGAGATAAATATTTCTATTTCCCTGATTTAAATACCCAGGAGTGGACCATGCAATAGGCTCAGGTGAGTTGAGTAGAATTCACATAAGACTCTTTCTGTTGTGATCATTAATAGAATGTGTATTTTCACTAATTGTTTTTATTTTATTTTATTTTACTGGGGTTTTTTTTAATATAAGAGATAAAATTTAGAGTGCAAGTGTTAAGTTTCTCAATTCAGTGTCTTTGAAACTAGTTGTTGCTCTTAGTTCAGCTCCTAGCAGACACAGCTGCCTATCATTAAAACGATCAGTTACTGTTATCCATTATTAAATCTCTGTATGGACAGCATGGATTGAAAGGTAAAAGGTGGGATTACTCTTATTCCTTGAAGAATCTCCCCTGCCTCAGAACTGAGGAACAGTGGTGCAACAAAACAGAATAAAATGGTTTGACCTATTTTGAAGTTTGATGTTTGGAAGATAAATAAAGCTGCTACCACTATAGCCCAAACTTTTATGTTAGTCATGTCTTTGAACCACAGGTCAGTCATTCAGGAGTTTTGTTGAAAGAACTAGAAATTTTAACTTTAAAACCCAACAATCTCTTTCCTCACATCTATCACCCATAAAGCTTTTTCTGTCTATCCAGTAAGAATAATCCATACTAAAATAAGTGTTACATGAAAACTTCATTGTATATAAGTATTCTTCATTTTACATACTGCCCTTTATTAACTGCAAAAACTTTTTGAGGGGCAGGATTATCCCAAGTTTCTGGAGTGAACTGTGTACCAAGAGAATGTTTTGTGCAGAGAAAATTGTGAGCCAAGATTAGGTAAATGAAGCATCTGCTTCTGCTTGGATTTGCAGAGCCTGAAATAAAACAAGCCCAGGTGTAGTCTCAAAGGGAAGTCAGCAAACGCCTATGTTCATGTAAATTATAAAAGACAGGTTCTGTCTGCTTAGGAACCTCAAAAAATAAAAGTCTGCTGATAGAAAGAGTTAACCCAATAGGAGGAGCTGTAATACTCTTCCAGTCAACTGCCTTGATTTAAGATCCCAGAGAAAGCACCTTTTTTAAAGCATCATTTACATCAGTGAATACAAATAAACAACTGATCATTTAAGCACCTGAGGATACAGCAACAGAGCAAGAAACTTTCTTGCTGCTGGGAAAGAGGAAGAATCTGGCAATGAATTGAGATGCCTGCATGCAGTGGTTATGCAATCTTACATTTTGAATCATGATGTGGGCTCTTTTATATCATATTATATATGCTTAAAGTACTACAGAGTACAAGGAGCTAATGTGAAATGTAATAGACAGGGTTAAAATCTGCCTAAAGGTAGGTGTCTCATATCAAACTGCTGCTGACCTTACATGTTTCAGTGTCTGCATAAATTATCAGTATCTTTGACTTTTTATAGCAGCTGATTAATTGAATTATTGACTGCTTAATGCCACTTATTTGTTAAGATCACTGTTTACCTATTATTTCTAGTAAGAGGCTTTTAAAATTTTTTTTTTTTTTCAGAAAAATGGAATGCAGCCTAGAAAACCTTGCTTACTTACACTAACTTTGCTTTTGCTCTCTGAAAAGGTGAGCTGAATGGGTCACAGTTCTTCTTCTCCTGCTCTGCAGTGCAGTGCAGTGCAACAAACTGTAGTTAGGGTAACGTAGGTCAGGTACAGCATATGAAAGGAGTTCTCATAATCCCTAAGATACCTCCCTAATTTTGGGATGTCACTGAAGAATTTTTTTTCTCTAGTTTTGTATATGGAGGAGTTTATGTAAGAAGGGAACTCCACATTGCTTACTCAATATCTTTGACAAGATCCCTGACTGATGAGCTTGAGTTTGAGAAGGTCTGAGTGAAAACTGGCAGAATAAGTACAAGAGTAAAAAAGGAAATTTTCAACAGCTGATTTCAGTTTAAAAAAAAATAGATTTTTCTTTATGTTTTCGCTGAATTTCTCTATCAAAAAAAGAAATGTTTTTTGTCCTAATAACTTCATGATGCAGAGACATGTATGGCATGGAGTCCATGCGTCCCTCGACTTTTTTTTCACTGTTGACATTCGGTTTTGCACATCTGTTCCATGGTATGGATTGACAAAATGAATGTCAGGAGCTATCCATAAAACCTTTATATCTGTGACTGATTATTCATTGTTTCCTTTATAAAGCAGAAAAGACTTCGGGGTGACCTAGCTGTGGCTTTCCAGTACCTGGAGAGAGCCTACAAGAAAGATGGAGAGAGACTTTTTACAAGAGTATGTAGTGACAGGACAAGGGGGAATGGATTCAAACTGAGAGTAGGTTTAGATTAGATATTAGGAAGGAATTCTTTATTACAAGAGTGATGAGACACGTAACCAGGTTGCCCAGAGAAGTCGTGGATATCCCATGCCTGGAAGCGTTCAAAACCAGGTTGGATGAAACTCTGAGCAACCTGTTCTAGTGGAAGATGCCCCTGCCCATGGCAGGGGAGCTGGAAATAATCATAGAATCATAGAATCAGAGAGGTTGGAAAAGACATCAGAGATCATCAAGTCCAATCCTCGATCCAACACCACTACGGTTACTAGACCATGGCACTCAGTGCCACATCCAGTCTCGTCTTAAAAACCTCCAGGGACAGTGAATCCACCACCTCCCTGGGCAGCCCATTCCAATGCCTGATTACTCTCTCTGTAAAAAATATCTTCCTAATATCCAGCTTAAACCTCTTCTGGCAGAGCTTAAGACCATGCCCTCTTGTCCTACTGCCGGTTACCTGGGAGAAGAGACCAATCCCCACCTGGCTACAACCTCCTTTCAGGGAGTTATAGAGAGTGATGAGGTCTCCCCTGAGCCTCCTCTTCTCCAGGCTAAACAACCCCAGCTCTCTCAGCCTCTCCTCATAGGACTTGTGCTCAAGACCCTTCCTCAGCCTTGTTGCTCTTCTCTGGACCTGCTCCAGCAACTCAATATCCTTCCTGAACTGAGGGGCCCAGAACCGGACACAGCACTCCAGGTGTGGCCTCACCAGTGCTGAGTCCAGGGGATGAATCACTTCCCTGATCCAGACCAGGATGCTGCTGGCCTTCTTGGCCACCTGGGCACACTGCTGGCTCACGTTCAGCTTCCTGTCAATCCAAACTCCCAGGTCCCTTTCTGCCTTGCTGCTCTCCAACCACTCTGTGCCCAGTCTGTAGTGCTGCATGGGGTTGTTGTGGCCAAAGTGCAGGACCTGGCACTTGACCTTGTTAAACCTCATCTCATTGGAAACAGCCTGAGATATTCTTTGAGGCCTCATCCAACACAAACCTTTAATGATTCTGTGATTCCATGATAAATGACTGATCATGTTACCATGGGAGGTACCTACATTAGTAGTTCTTCTGCCTAGAAACAAGAAAAAGATCTAACCCAAGCCAGGATTTACCAAATTTCTGTTGTTTTTGCTTAGAGAAGTAGAAAAGATTATTTGATGCTATTAAATCTGTTAGAATTTGATATTTATTGATCTTTTTGAGTACATACTTTTAAGCCTTTCTGGAGGATCAAATAAGAAACAGTTATGTTTGGCTTTTAAATTTAGTAATTCATCAGGCAAGATAAGGAGGATAGGATAAGAAGATAAGAAGAAGGGATAACTTACAGATACCAGTGTTCAGACTGGCAGTACAGCACAGGGGAATAAGGACAGGAGTCTTAGCCCAGTTCCTCACAGGCAGAAAGTAATATAACCAGAGCACAACACTAGCCGTTTTTGTTGTAAGGCTTATTGCATGTCTCAAGTGAGAACCAGAATTCAAAGTTTTTTATATTCAAGTGAATTAAAACATGCAGAATTGTTGAAATATATTTCACAATTTGTAATGGTTTTTGTGAGTCTTAACTCTAAGGCAGTTACTATTACTTTACATTTTTTGAACACTGAAGCTTTTTATTTTTAAAATATTCTGGATTAAAAGCTCTACAGAGAGTTGGAGAGTCTGTTTGACTGTTATTTGAAGTTTTTCAATGGACCTCAGTAGGAGCAGGATCAGACCTTTTGGATTACCAAATGTTAGTGACTGGAAAAGCTCAGAGAAATAATGTTCTTAGGATGAAAGGAGCAGGAAGAGTCTGTGATATTTTGTGCTGGAATTTCTATTACACAAAAATGTCAGAGGGCATGAAGTACTTGAAGGAGGAAAAGAAAGAAATATAATGTCAGGTAATACTGGATCTAAAAAGCCAAATACAAAGTGTGCATGATGTAAGGACACATTTAAATCCTAAATTATTCTAGAGTTTTAATGAATAGCCCTGTTAACACACTTTATAAGCTAAATAAATCTTCTTAGAACTCTTCAAAAATCTCAGCTAGTTTTAAAAAATTACTTTCCTTTGACAACTATATTAACATATGGCTCTACATAAAGGAGTCATTTTGAATACACGCAATTTAGTATTGAGATCTACATTCAAAAAAAAGAGATGAGAGGATCCAGAAATATAATCTTCTTCTTGTAATCCTGTATTAATCCATTCTGTACTGCTTAAGTTTTCATTTGAGTGTGGAACTCACAAGGATTCTGGCAGCAGCAGCAAAGGAGAAAGAAAATGAAAAGACTTCTGTATATAAATCCCCAGAGCTACACCTATAAAGAATTTTCGCAATCTGCAAAGAAAAGAATAGCCCCAGGAACTAATCTCTCTTTGCATGGATTTCTCTCTTTTTGTCCTAACCTTGACTCTTCCACAGCCCCAGTAAGTGTGCCTCTGCCTCATGATGAACTCACTGCTGTTACTCCAGTCTCTCAGGGCATGTCTTGGCAGCATCAATTTGCTGTTTAACTAATCCTACACTGAGATCACTCAAACACTGAAAAGGGGTTTAGTTTCACTATCAGATAGACCTGCAGAGGTAACAAATCAATTGACTTTGTGGCACGTGACAAAAATGCTAATGTTTAATTATCAATGCCGTTAGTGAACTTCAGACAGATCTCATCTAAACAAAGAGGATCACAGCATTTGCTTGGAGCTGTGGCTCACCTTAAAAGCTAGGAGTGCCAAGAATATGTTTGCCCCTGGCATTTCTATAAAAACTGGTTTAAAGAAGGTTAGCAAGGGAGAAAAATATATTTTTAATTCTGAATTTTGAATCAACAACAATTTCAATATTAGAAATGGATAGAGTTTAAATCTCATAAAGTGTTAAGTCTGAGAAGCTGTTCCTAAGGATAGGTAATCAAATTTTCACAAACTTCATCTCTCACTATTATGGACTCTAATGCTAAGTATTACTAGTGCTATTATTTATACTCTTTTCATAAACAAATCATCTGCTTATTTGACCAGACTGAGCAAAATACGTCTAGAAACTGATGCACGTGAATGGACAGCTTTCGTAAAAATGGGCACTACAACAGTTCTGAATTTGAAGCATTTATATATCTTTTCTTCCATGTCTTACTTTGCTCATTCACTTTTCTGGTTTTCAGAAATTTTAGGTTTCCTTGAAGATATTCCATGATTTACTTTTTTTTCTTTCAGACATGGAAATGTTTCATCTGCTGGAAAGCAGGCCTGTTGCAGTTCTCGGGACAGTCTTCCGTCTTGTCAGGGCAGCCTGCTGTTTTGATTTCACTAAGGAGCTGTGTTCACAACCCCCACATGTTCTGTATACCTCTGTTAATAGCTTCTCTCAATCCACTCTTCTATTGCTATTCTATATTCCTTCCTTCAGAAGACTGCAGAGAGATTCTGCTTGTACTGGCCAGTATCTTGTTGTATTTTTGACTTCACAAATGACCTTTCTTCCGATCTACAAGGTAGTTTTGATCAACTCACAAACTATCTTCATTTTGTTGTACCATGATTGACTGGTGGTGTTCACTACAGTACCACACCAAAAGTAGCATCCCATACTGACAAACCCATCAATTAAAAGGGAAATTTTACATCCAAAACTACTTATTAAAGGTGCAGATTTATGTATTACATTTTTGTGCCTTTTTTGCTGTCACTGGCAAGATTTTATTTAAATGATCTCTGTGTTTGTTGATAATATTCTCATATTAACACTGGCTGCTCTTCATTTCTTATAGTATCAGATTTTAATGTTTGCTCAAGAGCACTGCTTTACATTAGTCTCCAGGCTTCACAGGTGAAGACTGCGAATGATTTTCAGCTAATGTTTTTCTCCATGCTATTTTTCAATTTTCTGAGAGTGGGCATTATGCATTCAGGGTTTAGATATTTTAGGACAATTTTTCCTGCCATTCATTTTTAGAGTTTGGCAAACAATGCTACATTTCTAAAATTATCCTTATGCTGCTTGTTGTTCACTGACTGATCTTTTTGAGTTTTTTTGAGTACCTTTCTGTGTTTAATGTTTGCACTTTATGCTCCTTTCGTTAGATGTTTTGTATCCTACAATTTTCTTGGTTACAAGGATTTAGCTGACCCTGTGAATTTAGAACTTTAATGAATAATTTAATTCTACTGTGAACTTTATATATACATTAATAAGAGTAAGTATGCACATTATTTTCCAGAATTGAGTCATTACTGGTGCATAAAACAGAGGTGGGTGCATAGCTTGAATCAAAAAAATCCTTCTAATCTTTGCTCCACCTCATGTAGGACCCACTGTATTTTTCTTTCCTTGGTGACTTGAAACTGCTGAATAAGAAAACAAAGTTTGGTCCTACAGCTACAACACTTCTTATGAACATGAATAGTTGGAGCACTTTCTTATTTATCTAATTTTAGAAGGTCAGAAGTTTCCATCTCCATGACAGATCATGTGTGATTCTTAGATCTGTAATATTATGTCCTTTTGATAACTGTATTTATAACTGCATTATTTACAAGACTACATAAAATATATTAGAGTAGAAGTTAATACAAAAATAAAAGATAAATAAATCCTATAATATTTACTTATCCAGGCTGTTGCTGAGGATAACTAGATTATATATATCATTTGTCCAGAGCTTATTTTGGTATTAATATATTTATTATGTATAAATGTTAACAGAAAAGTGCAGTACTGTGAAGGAAAAAAAAAGTTGTATGTATTTATAAAAGCTTACTTTCATTCGGTTTTTGTTCATCTTCATCCCAACAATGACTTTATTAAAACAGTGACTTCTCATAAAGGGGGAATGAAAACAGGCATTTGAACAGATGGGCTTAATAAAGCTTCTGTAGTAGATCTGCCACAAATGGTTGAGCACCGCCACTAAAGCAAGGCTAAGATATGACTGAAAATAAAGATCTTTCAAATGTTTTGTGCTCTTTTTGTGCTCAAACTGATGAAAAGACAAAGGTTATGACGTAAACGTACATAATTCTAAGAGGACACATAATGGAACATTGCTATGAAAGGGAACTTCACGTTCTTCCAAAGTAATAAAATTTCAGTGTGCTGCAGTGGGAAAACAGTAAATTCTGTGGGTTTTTTTTCTTTTTTTCTTTTTTTTTTAAATTTATTTTCACTCTTAGTTGTGACATTTTTTTTCCTCTTTTGTGTCAAAAAATTTCAAAAAACCAAGTGGTTTACGATGTCACCAAAAATAACATTTATGTTTTCATAGGTATCCCTCTTATGAATCTTTGTGCAAGGTTGGAAGAAGTTACTGTTATCATTCTTTCTCTGCTATAGAATTTTTTCTTCCCAATAATGCATAGAAAAATTAAAATAAATATTTATAACACCATGTTTAGAAGGGCAAATCACTTCAAACATGTAGCTACTGAATAAAAAGTGTCACAATAAAGATGAAATATTTTTTTTTAAATTACCACAATGTGCTGATAGAGTTAAATCTAAATTTTCTTGTTGTCTAATACCTAGTGAAAGATGAAATTCAGCTCATCTACCCATTTAAACATTAGGTATATTCCTGATGCTTGCTGTGTTTCCACAGTCAGGGAATTAGACAAGAAACATCATATACTTTTAGTCTCTGTATTTTGATGAAGGGTTCGCTGCCCAGGGGAATTGCAAAACAGCACTTCACCACATCTCTGACTTGGCTTTGGTTCCAGGTAAAACTGGGTAGGATTGTGGGTTTCTTTGTTTTGAATTCTGACATGTAACTTAAAGTGTTGTCTTCCATAAAAACACCCACTTCCTCTGTATGCAAAAATTTCCATAATGATCACATCTCCTTGAAAACTTGTAACAAGTCTTTATATAGAGAAAAAGGTTGTTAGTGAAATTCCGAATGGACTTAGTGAATAATTTTGGAGCAGGTCTTGCTTTTAGCTATGCCAGTCGTTTTGTTTAGAATCCTCCTATTTAAGTATCTGGTTTGAAAATTTTATTTATTTTTTTTTTTTTATACATACGTTCAGTATGAGACCTGTTATTTCCTCAAATACAGATTTTGCTTTAAATAATACTTAAACTTCTGGTGATATGATAAGTAACTGCCCAGTCTCAGTTACCAAGATTAGTTTTTATATAGAGAAGAATTTTTGTAGAAGTGTCAGTGTTTATTTTGTGTATACACACAATCTAATTTAAATCTAATAGCTTTACAGAAACAGACAAATGCTGCTGCCTTATTCAAAGCAAACAAATATGCAGATGCTGATCTATTGTGCTTTGGTTTTGCATGGACTGCAGTGAACAAAAATTGTCAATTATTACAGTAAGGCTCCACTTTTTTGTTCTTTATGGTCTTTATTTTTTAGTTAAGGTACCTGCTGCCTACAAAACCTGAAATAAGAACTGCAAACAAGAATTTTTGCTCTTTTACAAAAGAAGGCCTGAAGAGACAAAGTCTTGTGACCTTGTCCTTCATGAAGTTCTGTGAGTTTTGAACTGCATCTTGGGAGTAGGATCTTCTGCCTTTTAGGGAGTAGGATCTTCTGCCTTTAGCTAATTTTTGGAGGCCATTTTACTAAAAAAGGCCTGCTGTGAAGGATAAGTTAGAAGAAGCCCTAGCAACAGCTCTCTCCACCTCTGCTTGGGGCAGTGACTAAAATCTGAGGTTCCCATACTCAATCCCCATCTGAGTTAGGCTGTGACCACAGTGATTCTGCATCTGTACCCCATTTCATACTTTCCTGATTCTGATCTGCATCCCAACCTGCTGACTTGGCTTTCTGGTTTAACCTTGAGCATCTCTCCTGACTATGGACTTGATGGATGTTTTCTGGGCTCTCAGTTGATCCTGGTTACCATCACTGGACCTGATCCTGACCCTGACTCACTTACTTAGTTTCCTAGCTCCTTGTCAGGTAGACTGCTGCCCCCACCTGCCTTGGGATGCTCAGCTCCTACTTGTCTTCTACAGGGCAACCTGCCCTTGCTGTTTCCTGACAGGACTAAAGAAAAAGGATCACAGTACTCTCTAAACCAATTATTTGAATTATTTTAGCTAAGTTGCTCTTTGCTACTGTCACCCAACCACTGAATCTGTCTACTTGTAAGTGACCTCGAAAATGCATGAGCCAATACCTATTGCTACTTATTTTCTTACAACTCCCGGCTTCCCACATTTAAATCACTACATCCTTCATGAGAGTGCATGTCAGTTCACACTAATGATTATTTGATTAGCAGAAAATTGAAATTATCTGGATGAATTGTCAGTTGCAATGATTTAAGTATAACTCAGCATTAACACCAGGGTGAAACAGGGGGGATGGAGCATAGTTACTCTTGAAGAATGGTTAGAATAAAGGGTATGATCATTAGTCTCAACTTCCCAGTACCTTTATTGCAGTGAGGTAAAGCAGTTTGAACATTGATACCATTTTGGGATGCTGCATGCTTAATTTAACAATGGTCAATAAGAATTAAGCAGCTAGTCCAGTTGTCGTGATTCTCCTTGGAGGTTTTATTATCTGAACTATTGCACAAGAAAATGTGTGATGAAAAATGCAAATATTCTCATGCTCTTGATTCGAGTCTTTCTGAGTGAAGACACAATGTTGATTGTAAAGAAGTTGACAATAAAAAAGAAAATGCATTTATAAATAAAACACAGAGGAAGAAATAGCTTCATTTCTTCCAAGCTCAGATAGTCTATTTCATCAGACATCTAAAATAAGTAACTTTGAGACAGGAGACATTTTAAGAAAAGGATGTATGTCTCCATTCTCATAACATTAGACTTTAAATGTCTTTTCCTTGCCACAAATATCTATGTGATTCATCTTCATAAAAACTGTTCAAAACATTTATTGAATTCAAGGACGGGGAAATAATTTGTATTCAGTGTACAAGGTAAAAAGATTATATGTATTTATTTACATAATACGGGAACATAAAAAACAAAGTCCATATTTTGTAATAAAATAACATTGTACAGCTATTAGTAATGGGTGTACACAGGACCAATGTAAAGGCACTTTATGGAGGAGGAATTATTACATGCTTAAGTGCAGCTGAATGGAGTTCCTGTTAGAACTATACCTGCAAATGGTTCTTTTTAGCTGTCAGCTTATACTCATAGAAAAAAGTAGAAAGAAAAAAATCCCAAAGGGGACATCCAGTGCAATATAAAATAGCAAAATAGGGGTCAGGATTGCTAGTTCTGAGTAGTAGCAGGCTGGAACAAAAGTGGGTCACCCTTGAAGCCTCCCATGGTCATTGTGAAGACTGCCCACAAATACACACCCAAGTTCTACCAGGTCTTGCCAAAGGCAGGTGGGTGAACAGGGCACAGAGCAGGGCAACAAAAGACCCCCAAAAGAATTTTAGGAGGAAAGCAGAGGATTATAAAGTCTTGCTATGGCATTGATCAGCAGAGAGGATGTGATGTCTCATAATCCAGCATTTCAAGAATGAATCACAGTTAAGTCACAGAGAAAACCTGGTTTTGCTAGCATTGCAGAGCACATTTCTAACATAATGAATGCAAAAAGATAACAGTACTGAAACCAAGATCAAAAGATCTGTGTATTAGTTAATATTTTCAGTTACCACAGGATGAAGCATAAGTGTGAGTAACAGATAAATGAAATCAACTTATATAAGAACGATGAGCAACAAATTGAAAGTGCCTATTTAAATCTAGGAAAAAGCAAGGGAAAAAGTGAATATAGCAACAAAACCAGTACTAACCCAGACTTGAATTTACCCAGGAACCTTCAGAAATGTGAAGCAGTCTCCTTCTCTCTGTTGCTACTGCACCCTGTCTGTTCAAACACCATCTCTGATTAAATCTGCTTCAAGATCCACATTCCATAGTAAGTTCATAAGTCATAGTATATGTGATGCGAGTTAAATCATTCACAAAACTTACTTAACAAAATCTCCTGTTCAAAATGTTGAGAGGAACACGTTTCCATGTTTTAAGGGTAGCATATAAAATATCAAAGTGTATTTTCTTTTGAAATCTAAAGACCAGTTAATACAGCCTGAAGACAGGTGTTAACATATCAGTATGTCAACTATGTGATGAGGAGAAACAGAATCAAATAGGTCAAAAAAGGTTTTGAAATTGAGACAAGTTGTTGGAAAAAAAGTCTGCAGGAGCTTATTGTCTTATCCAATTTCTTCTTATATATTTCATTTTATAGGACAAACGAGAAAGCATGGATTTCTGTTCATTTTCCAAGGGCTTATATTTGTTGATTATATTAAAGTGAGCTATGAAGAATTAAGTTAGTGACATATATTTAACTATAACCCACTGTGCAAAGGACTAAATATAACTAAGTGTGAAGCAGCTAACTATGCATCTATTATGTACTAACTGTTTTAGTATTTACTGATTACACCAGTCTGTGAAGCTGTTTAGGTTTTGAGAAAAGTATGAAGACATCAACTGGGGAAATATTTGCAAAAAATAATGTTATACTATGCTAAAAAACAATCTAACTTTCAATGCAAAAAAGGCTTTGATTATCCATATAACTCTTCAAACAAACCCTAAGTTTTTCAGGTAAAGGGCAGATGACCTTAAGCATTAAACAGTGCTCTTTCTTCTTTCTTTGATTCCTCAGGTCTGTGTGTATATGTTGTTTGTGTACAACTGTTGATGGAAAGAAAAAAGCTGCATACATATAAGAATACACATATGGGGTTATATTTTTGGTGAAAAGACTGCTTTTGCTAACCCTGGTACTGAGATCTGTGTAAAGTATGACCTCATCAAAGCAAAGACTATGAGAAGGGAAACTAAATTCTAAAGCTTGAGTGACTGGTCATTTGTCGTGAAGATTACTCAAGCCATAAAATTTTGGTGCCAGTTATGGAGGAAGTTAATTATAAACAAAGGGGTCAATTTAGTATAAATGTCACTGATATTTGTTGTGATGAGGGTTAGATAACATCACATGATTTATATATATATGTGTGTATTTATTTATATATACGTATGAAGCCTTTTAGATAGATTATATTTGAAGAACTAATAGCTCATACAAAGACTGACAACAGCTGAGCTAAAGGTAAAGTCATTCGTTTTTGTCAGAAACTCAGTAGCATTTCTTTTCATACTTAATTTTTTTTTGTGGGGAAACTTATGAGGTCTTTATTGGACAAAGGGAAAGTGATAATACACGTAGATTTAAAAGAGTTTAGATTTAATTTTTTCAAGCATGTTTTTGGCTATTTTGGAAATCTGAACATCTAGCTAAGGACATGATTTAAGCTCCTTGATGAAGGAATAGGGAATTTCCCTTGTCTCTCAGTTGAACATTCTCTGATACTGTTGCTGAACTATTTGGGTAACAATGACATTCTAATGGGAGTATTGTAGAATCTCAGAATAAGTCACAGTATTCCCAGCCGAACGGATCCCCCCCTTGCTGTGACAGTGTCAAGTGACTGCGCTACCAAATGGATTACTTCTGCGGTTAAGAATTGTTTCTCTCAATTGAAAAGAAGTGATTACTGCACTGTATCTAAATTTCTCAACCCAACTAACATTTTCACTTCAACACAAGGAAAAAGAAAGAAAATAAAGAAAGGAAAGAAAGGAAGAAAAGAAAAACAAAAGAAAGAAAAAAAAAGGAAAGAAAAACAAAAGGAAAGAAAGAATGAAAGAAAGAAAGAAAAAAGAAAGAAAGAAAGAAAGAAAAAAGAGAGAAAGAAAGAAAAAGAAAGAAAAGAAAGAAAGAAAAGAAAGAAAGTTCATTTCAGTTTGGGGTTTTTTTTTTAGTTGTTCTTGCTTTCAACATGACAGTGAAATACTCAGACTTTTGACTTTCTGATTAACAGGTGAGATAGATACTGTGTTCTTATTGATTTTTTCATGGTGTTGAGTTTCATTGACAGCTTTACCTATTAGTTTGCTTTGTTTTGAGACCTTGAAGCGACACGAGGTTAACATAATTTAAACAGGATATTAAGCCTCAATATATGTGGATAAATCAAAGCCTGGTCTTGATTTCTAGTATATACCTAAATGTATCAAATAATACACCTTTCAGATTGAATAGTTTTCTAATTAAATAAGGTCTAAGAAACATAATTTAGCTGATAAAATGAAACTTTAGAATTTTGATGCAAAAAAATAAAGATTAAGATAAATACATCCAAAATGTACATTTTTCTAGACATAATTTGGCAGATTTCTCTTGAAGTAATTTAAATTGAAAATGTCTATACTGTCCTCTGAAGGAATTTAGTTGCTAAGTGTCAAGAATAGAGATAGTTGAACTAAAGTAAGAAAGGTCACTAGTAGTTTGATTTTGTTGTTACTGACATTGCTGTTCGAGAAGTGAAACATACTGTATAACTGTGTATTCAAACATTTACAACACGCTTGCAACAAACGTGGGTAGAGCCCTTCCCAAATCTTCGTTCGCAAAGCCCAGCCATGATGATGATGATGATCAAACATTTAATGTCTTCCTTTTCCAGCAGTCTGCAGTAGTGGGGATCATCTGTATTTGTGTTTCTGAGTGTGAGTGTCTATGTAAAAGCAAATTTGCACGGAGTAAAAATTTAAATTTTAACTTCATAGTAAGAAATAATCCTACTATTTCTTAAGCATTCTTGACCTCAAAAAGAATTCATAATGGTTCTCTAATACTAGATACTCTGTTGGCATAAGATTTTACAGAACTTTTTTTTACTGAAGTTTGTTTACTCTTTGGGGCTAAGAAGCAAAAGGCTGAGGGAAAAAAAGGACAAGCTATATAATGTTATAATATTATACAATAAAATTATAATTATTATAATATAATATTATTTATATATTGATACACTCCCCAAGCAAAATAACTGATTAAATCTGGTCAGGAAGAGTCCAACCAATATGAAATGACAACCAGAAATAATATTGATTTGTTGATAACACTAATATGTTAATCTTAATTGCTCTTAGAAACTACGTTCCACCAATATGTGCAGATTAATCCTTGTTCTGCTAAATGACAGTACAGTTTATGTATATATATGTTCAAAAGATACTTCAAAAGTATGGTTAAATGGTTATGGGTCTAAGACTGCAATATATTTATTCTAACTCTTGCAGTATGATCAGTGTTAAATAGATAAATCACTGTAAAGTGTCTATGTTCACCTTTCCACCTCTGACTACCCTGTTGCACTGTGGACAACCTACATTCTACTCCAGTGGAAAAAGTAGCCTTTGGATCATCACTCTCATACATACCATTCATGGAGTTTCTTGTTTACCTGTGGAATATTATTCTGATTAACAACCTGGACTTTTTTTTAAAATTTCAAGTTAAGGTCTCCATATGTCTTAATGTGAGATCTTTATTTTTTGAACTGTGTTCCAGTGTCACAGCCAGGGATTAATGCAGTGTAATGTCAGAGCTTTGAAGCTGCTCCTGTGAAGCTTTTGTCCCTGTGAAGAGAGTCACCTTATGTCTTTATTACTAGGAATTTCTCTTTTGCAGTACTAATGTACGTATTGGCGCAGAGCTGTAGGCTTCAGAGTTATCTACCATTTATCCTTTGCCCCAATACAATGACAAGCAACAACCAACAATTTTAAGTCTTTAGAAAATATGGTAATTTAAGCATAAGAACTTAAAAACTGTAAGAAAAGTTTCCTTTTTATTAATTTCCCTCTTTATTTTCCCTTTACCTGGTGACAAATTTTATAAGAAAAACTTTCTCAGTTATCTTTAGTTAGTATTAAGCCTTGCAGTTTTCTTTAGGGTCAGGGAAGATGATGAAGTGTATCCTCAAAAGGGACAACAACAGATATGAGCATTTGACTATTGCTAGAAAAAAATTTATATATTGCATTTGCGGTATATCATGCATTTGGAAATCTAAGAAACTACTATTAACAACTTGTTGAAAGCATTATTGCTTCAGCTGCCTGGTGAGCTCAGTCTACAGCTTTTGTTTGGATCTTATCTGGCTAAGGCAGGCTATAACCAAACAAAAGGAAAGAACTGGAGGGATACCAAATGGATGGCATCAAAAAGTGATGATGATAAAAGCTAGCTCTTCCTACACGCATCCAAATTAAATTAAAGACTGTAGAAATCAATGATGTCCAGAACAATTAATCTTCTCTTAATTTTATTCAGTAAATTTCCCTTGGACGGAATTTTCTTTCTCAGTTTCAAATGACAACCCTGTAGTCTACAACAACCTCCTATTATGGTACTGCTTCATCTTTGTGTTTGATTTAATTCAGTCTCTCTAATGTAATACTTTGTAAAACAGCCAGTAATGATCTCTTGTCACAAATTTTAAGCCTCTGCAAGGGTCTTAGATTTACTAATGTCTTTTTTTTATTACTTCTGTATTTTTATGTTATTACCTACACAGCTAAAAATCCTCTAATCTTCAAAAAGTTTTCCTGATCCATTGTACAATAGCCTATTTTATGAGTTACCCAAAGTCTGAACTGAATGATGCAACATTTCTCTGCCTGCAAGCAGAGGTTTCTCCATCCTTACAGGAATAAAAGTACAACTCACTTCTGAACCTAACTGATTGGGTTATATCAATTGGTTAACTTGTTTATATCTGTTTCTGGTTAGATAAGGAATTCTAAGCTGAGGTGATGAAGGCTTTTGGACTGTGCATGTGAGTTGATTGTCTCTTCTTCCATAAAGTTCACATCTCAGGTAGGGAACTTGACCTATTTCAAATAACTCAAACTGAATCAGATGAAGAGTTCATAGATGCAATCTGAGAGAACACAGTTGGGGTTTCTTTGGCCCTTCTTTTTCCTTCCTTAACTAAGATAGATTTCCAACTTGAAACAACTAGCCAGCAGCTAAATGGCTCTCAGGGTCAATTTACTTTGTAGCAATAGCAGAAGCCTCCTCCACAGAGTCCATTTTTAGTTTGGAAAATATGTGACAAGGAATTATTAAAAAAACAGATCTGGAGTTGACGTAAGCTTGCTTTGAATGAAGCAGGAATGCAGATATTCTATGAAAAGTATTAATGTACATTTGGACTAGATTCTAATGTGTAGAATCAGGAGGGCTGGGCACATAGGTGCCCATGTAAGGCTATATCTACTTTAGCGTTTTATGTACCTTTGGAAAGTTTTCTATGCCCTGAAAATCTGAATGTTTTCTCAGCTTGACAATTTGATTTTTAGTGAGAAGATAAGAAGGTAACAAGATAATAAAGACTTTTTTTGTCAGTGTCTGTATTAGACCTAAGCTAAGAGAGACAGGTTTCTCTAAAGAATATTGATTTTCTAAAACTTGAAAGGTACTTATGTACTTTTCTTACGTACAACTCACAAGCAGTCTCCATCCTAAATTCCAAGTTCATATCTATTGTACTAATGAGCTTACCAGCAGTTTACCTCTTGGTTTTTAAGACGAGTGAAGATGCGTTCCTTTATTAATACCAATATCTGAAGAAAAACCTGAAGAAACAGTACATTTGAAGTTTCTAAATGAACAAGCAATGCACTTCTGATTGCATTTCTTATGCAAAGACTGGTAGGCATAAGTCACTTCTTAAATTTCAGTGATATTTGTCAATTCCTAGTCCTGACAATGCTACGTTTAGAGTTGCAGACAAGTGTAGAAGTTTAGTTTGGAAGAGCCCTCTGGAGTTTGCCTACTCCAGCACCCTGTGCAAAGTAGAGCTGTCCTCCAAGTCAAAGCGGACACGATAGACAGAACATTGCCTGGCTGTTTGGGAATCCTGAGGATTCAGAATATGCTGAGTTGGAAGGGACCCACAAGGATCATCAAGTCTGGCCCTTAGCCCTGCACAGGACTGTCCCCAAGAGCCACACCATGTGCATGAGAGTATTGTCCAAATGCTTCTTGAATGCTTCTCCGTTTCCCTGGAGAGCCTGTTCTGGTGCCCCATGCCCTGCTCCCTGCAAAGAGGCACTGCTGTCTCCTCCTCACATATGCTTGAAAGAAAAGGCTTTATCTTGAGAGAAATTCTGAGGAAATATTACTTTAGATATTTTGAAATGTGATCATGTCTATACCAGCACTTTAAATTTACAAGATGTAAAAAAAAAATTTATGTTTATAAAAATATTAGTACTGATGTTTATCATCAACAAACACTGACTGAAATAGGTACAGCAGGTAATATTTCAAAGCTGATTTATTACTAAATTACCTTAGGACTCACTTTCTGGAACTTTGTAAGGAAAATATTTAAGACCTAGCTTTGCTACTACATTAAAAATTTGCAGATTACAAACTGTTAAGATGGAAAAGAAAAAATAATTTCTTGACTGACTTCGGTGAAAGGTCTTTTGATACCAATACACAAAAAAAGCTTCTTCTAAATATGGAAGGTAACAGAATGAAATAAGGAATGTGCTAGTTAACTTATTAAATGTTCTTAAATTAATGTTATTAAATGTTACTAATGTTATTAAATGTTATTAAATTAAAATAAATAGAATATTTTAATAAAAAAATTTTGTGTTTGTGTTCCATTTACATAAAAACTAAGACTTTTTAAATCATATGATGTGATTAATAAGGTCAGAAGAAAAATTAGATTGGAAGAGACCTCAGGCAATTCACTTTACAATGATGTTTCTTTAATATATTACCCCTCAATTTCCCTCATTTTAAAGCACTCTTTATTCAATTGATGAGCTACAAAGCACAAAAGTGAGTAACATATTTTAAGACATTAGATGTTGCTTCTGACTAGTAAACAAAATATAGAAGATATTTCTGAAGTCTCAATGTCCATGAATTGTGCCTTTCTGCCTTTCACTGTTCCTGGACAAAAGGATTGATTGAAGAGCCAGCATTTGGTGCTTAGTCTGCAAATTCAGTCTCTAATTTGTGTATAAAATGTGTACAACACTTCATTTCATTGGTATATCTTTATAGTTTTTACTTCAAGTTCTTGAAGGAAGAATGTAATGCAGTAATTACCTGCTCTCTTTATTTTTTTTTAATGATGTCTAAATTCCAGTGTAGTAGTCATCAAAAATGCTAAAGTCACTCTCTACAATGTCTACAAGTTCCTAGTGTATAAAAGTGAAATTTGCCTTTTCTGAAAGATCAAAATATATCCCTTAGAAGTTCTTAAAAGTGAACACCTTGGACAAAATTTCTGGAGGAAATAAAAAGATGGCTAAAGTGAAAGCTAAAAATCAGCTGTTCACAATAAAACTTAATGCGATTTAATTTGAAGTAGAGCCAAGTGCGTGATCTGGGTGAGTTTCAGAACAGATTTCATCTTATTATTAAAGTAAGCAATATTTGCACATTTCATCTTATGGAAAGCAGTACAGCTTTTGCTTAATTGTCTTACCCTCCTGAAGGGCAGTATAGACAGAATTTACACCTTTTTGGGGAAATTCTTTCCAGTTGCCTTGAAAAAATGTGCCCAATAGACTGAACCTCTCTATACTCAACTATTTTTCTTTCTTTCTTTCTTTCTTTTTTCTTTCTTTCTTTCTTTCTTTCCTTTCTTTCTTTCTTTCTTTCCTTTTCAATACATTTTCAATATGTTTTTCAAACATGGTGAGATTTACGATTATTGGTCTTTTGTCAAAAAATAGGCAAAATCCTAGTTATTATAAGATTGGGTTTTGGAGATTGAAGAAAGGTTTTCCTCAGATGGATACTTATGATTCTAAATGGAATCCATTTACTTGTAAAATTACAAAACTTTCTATGCCTCCAAAATAATGAAGTAAATAAAAACTCTGGGGAGAATTCAATGATTATGGGAATTCAACCTTGTCGTTGTTGTTTTGTTTGTTTGTGAGGTTTTTTTAGTGTCTGAATGCAAATTTGGAAAGCTTTATATTAAAAAAAAAAGTTGGACGGTTTTATGGGAAAACTATGTATAAGATAGAAATCTATTTTAGGATTGATTATAAATAATAGCAAAGTAGAGAAAGTAGACTGAACTCAGTCTCAGACTTACATTCATGTTTAACCCTCTCTTGTTCTACTCATTTGTTTTTTCATAGAGAACAATGTTAAAAGATAGCAGCCATGAAAAGGTACAGAAACATATGTCCCAGTATAAACAAGCAATTCTCACCAAAATTGTATAGAATGTGGTTATTCAAATTAGGGTTGATTTAATGTGACAATTAGGTCTGCTGACAATATGCCAAATTGACAATGACCTTATTATTTTCATAAGGTAATATCAGAATAGTGTTTCTGAAGGTGTTAGGCATAGTAGCACAACAGAATTCTGTCAATGTCACTTTTGCATTACTTTTCCAGTGCTCTTTTCTCAAGCACTTAAAAAATCTCTCCCAACCTGTATTTGATTCCTCTCCAAATTCACCATCTGCTAATGTGAATTCTCAGAGCAGTGCATCAATTACTACTTTATAAAACAGTAAGACCTAGAGAGTAATTGCTATGGTTTTTAGTCATTTTCATGCAGATGTAGATTGCCTGTAGAAGAAAAATATCACTTTTATACCTTGTAGAGTTTTATGTATAGGTTG
Organism: Manacus vitellinus; assembly: GCF_001715985.3. Lineage (NCBI taxonomy): Eukaryota > Metazoa > Chordata > Aves > Passeriformes > Pipridae > Manacus > Manacus vitellinus. The sequence continues at coordinate 254,636 of NW_021940478.1, forward strand.
TGGCAGTTCTAAACAGTAAAGAGAGAAGGATGTACACATCTAATTTTAGTCCTTTGGGGATTGATTCTCCCTTGAGTTCTCGTAGATTCAATGGAAGAGGTAAATTCCTCTAGAAAGGAAAATCAGAGCCTCTAAGTTAGGTTCAACGCTTGCCATTATTTTCTGTGGGAGTGTCTCATGTGGCCCTTGCCAACATGGAAAACTGTTGTATATATTTGATTACAAGTAAGAATTTGACCTCAAAATAGAGTTCTAGGGGTCAAAAGTAAGAATCCTTTTGCATATGGGTATTTTTATTTCACATGTGCATAGAGTTTTGGGGGGGTTCAGAGATAAAATACTTTTAGTATCTACCCTTTTGAGGCATCTTTACTCATGTGGAGCTCACATCTTTCATTGCTATTAAAGTTGTTTTTCCACAGCAAGGTTAATCAGGCATTTCTGTGGTGTGAAAAGCTGCCATTGCAGACTATGCATAAAAAACCTCCAAAGGCGAAATGTATTTACTGGAAGATGCAAACAAGTGAGGAGGAACTGGAAAATAATAAAAAAGTATCATTACTGTGGAAGTGTGTATAGTCTAAGATTTCTGAAGAAACAGAAAAGCAAGGACGTTGTATAAAGCAGAGAAGAAACTTTGAAATTTGAATGAGCCGTTTTCTATGGATTATATAAATATTCATTGTACTAGAGAAAGATAATTAGTCAATAAATTCACATATAGAAAAATTTTCTGACACAAAAGAGATTTACTTGATGTTCATGAAAAAAAAAAAGAATTTGAGTTTTCTGTCTCAATGTGCCTAAACAGTCATTCTGAAGAGTCATTCTCTCAATACTTACATACTATGTAAGTATTCTGTCCATCATAGAGAAACCACCCGCAAGGGCTTAATATGCAATACCGTGGTACTGATTTATTCCCATGGTGTATAGAAAATCTGTTTTTATCTGGAGATAAAAATTCAACCCTTAAAACACTTCCTCCATTTCTCCTGCTAGTTTAGTTGTCTTTGCATTTCCCTTGTGAAAACTCCTGTTTTAGACCTTTTCTTGTAGTATGATATCCTGATGTATTCTACAGACAGTGTTACTAACATTTCACCCATAGGAAGCTTAAAAATATTGTTGTAGTTTTCATTTATTCTATTGTACATGATACATCATAAAATATATCAAAATTTGTAAAAGTAACATTTCAGAAGTATTTTATAATTGTTATTTTAGCTGAAACTATTTGGTCAGCTTTGACACAAATTTGTAAGTACTTTTCCATGATCTTTAAGTTCAGGTCTATGAATAAGTTTCTGCATCTGTCAGTCAAGGATGTCACTTGACAATCGGAGTTAACCTTGGCAACAAAATGCTCAGCCTGGAAGAAGATTTAAACCTGCTTGAGCGTACTCCTGTTGCTCCCCTTGCTGACCTTCCACCTCTATCTTTTCAGTTAAGCTCAAAGAAGCTGTAATTGTGGCCCAGGCTGGCACCATGTGGGGCTCATTTCAGCCCCTGGTCCTGCAGTCTTAATACTGAAAAGGACCCTTCCTCTGGAAATAGAGTGGTGGTCAGAATTAAGTTCAGGATTATGTCTACTCCATACAGGCAGACACCAGAAAGGAAAGGTGGCCCCTGATGCCTCCTCTCCTCTTCCTCATTCTTTTGAATTGACATACAGAATTTCTCGCTGCCTCAAGGCAGGAGAAGAGGAGCTGAGAGATGAGGGCTCACTCTGCTCAATTTAATATCAGGTATTCAGTGCATGGGATCTAGCTCTACAGGGATGACCCTTAGTTTATAATACTAAAGATAGTCTGGCTAGCACTCCCATCTGAGAACATGCATGTATATATTCACTTGAGAGAAGAGCTGTTACATGCAAAAAGTTTTGGATGTAGGACAAAAAAGTTATTGATCTCCTAGTGAATATACGAAAGAATTCTAATATTCAACTGCAGTAAAATTTAAGACTTTAGATTTTCAAGTGTATCTGAATATATAAACACTTGAAGCTTAAGAAAGAAACTATTATGACCCCTATGGGAATATGGTGTATTGTATAGCTGCAATCAGCCATCTCAGTTACTCAGGAGAAAGGGGTCGATGCTTTCTAAACAGGTATTTGGAGGATTCAGGCAGAACAGTTTAACAATTAACTTGAATCCTCCATATGTTAAGCATTTACGGACAGACGTGCATGGTGCGGGTCTCAAGAGGAAGTTTGCCCACATTCAAGCTGCTACCATACAGGAGAGACTAATGGGCTCAGAAAGGCCAGAAATTTTATAGTGTAAAAGTGATTGACTTGTAGTCAACCTCCCCACTTCGGTGCACGTGCAGGCATACAGCTGTAGCAGTTTTAGCCCTGTGTAGTCCCAGCTTGGGCTCGTACTGTTAGCTCCTGATAAGACATAATCTAGATTCCTTCGTTCCTGAGAAGATGCAAACTAGCACAGTTTTCATGGTTTGCACAGCAGGGATGATTTCAGTCAGGATCACATGTCAGTGATGCCTGAACCACAGTACTGGACACTCACTCAGATTGGGTGCATCCGTCACAGTGGCCATGTAGAGACCCTATAAAAGGGCTCAATAAAGGTGGCAAAGAAAATGTGATTTGCCCAGATCTTAATTATGTAGCCTTGCTTTTGGTATATAATTTATAAACCAAGTAGTGAGAGATATCTGTGCTTCTGAAATAGATAATTTTTTTTAATTACCACTGTCAACTGATATGCAAAGAGTTTTGGTGCAAAATAACTATAACGGTACAGTATTTACTTTATACTTCATTACTGATGTTGTAAAAATACAGGGATGAACTTCACCTCAAAGCATGTGAACATGACATTATTGACTATGTATAGAGCTGCATTATTGACCTGGATAGAGCTGCACTGTCTCACTACTACATCTGCCTATTTCTTTATCTGTAGTATATGTAAAGGCTAACAATGTTATACTGGTATAATTTAATTTAGAAATGCAATACTCCAGTTATTTTCCCCTTTAAACTGATCACCAGAAAACATTTCTCCAATTAAACATTGCTTTAGACAATAATGTGCTTTACTAGTACCAGTAATAAAACAAAAAGGTTAATTAAGGTTAATTAATCATTAATTTAAAAGTTAAGCTCTTTATGTTCAAGTTCCTTTGTCTTTATGAAACAAAAGAATAAATATGTTAATCCAATATTCATGAATTTTATAGAGTGGCATTTTGATGAGATTATGTATATAACATGTACTCTTTTATATATGTTTAATGTCATATATCACACGTGTGATATATAAGGTGCACTCCTATTAGAGGGTTGTACTCTTATGTATGAATAAATATTATGCAAAAACTTGATGCGATCAAAAATTTGGTTATTTTGAAAAACTTCTTCATAAGTTATTAACTATACGTATGACCTGAGATACCATCATTAAATATGTTGTTCATAAAAAACCTTAACATGTCCTGCTTAAAAAGAGTATAAGCTTTGTTGTGAAGCTCTTAAAGTTCACTTTTTCAAAGCTAGTAGTGGGTAACATCTCTTTATTCAAAGTTTATTACTTATATTCACATGGTCCTTTTTTAAAGAAGGAGACAGGATATTTTGATTTTCCCAGGGGAAAAAAAAACAACAAACCTACAAAACAAACTTGCTGTCAAATACATTACATGGAACAGCTCATCTGTATTTTCTGATAGGGTTTATTCTCTTGTTCTTTGTGCATAGAGTTAAAAATAAATACCCTCTGAGCTCTGCTTCCTTGTTTTCACCTAGTTTTCACTTCCAGAACTGGAATTATATATACTTCTGGACTTTGCAAGTCATTGGAGTAGTTTTATTGTACGAAAAAGCTGATCAAAAAGGTTTCCAAATATGCTCTAATATAAGTTTTTCTCATTTTAGAAGTATCTTAGCAAGCAGCTTTGCAAGAGGAAACAAGCTAAAAGGAAATGTACAATGCAGTAGGTTTTCTTCCCAGCAATTTCTTCACTGTAGGCAATAATAATGCCAAGAAGAAAGAAGTAACATAATTTTTTAAATAGGAAACACACAATGGATTGTTACCCTTGGCTTTTTCCTTTGTAACATTATTCTTCTGCATATATATTTTTAAAACATACAACAAACATTTCCTGTAATCATAAACCCTGAGGGTTTGAAGCAGTGATACAGTAAATTTTATCTTGTACGATTGTTTCTATGCTGAGAAAAAAATTTCCTCAAAGGGAACAGTGATGGTTTTCCACTGAAAATAATCTTTAGAAGCCTAGTAATATAAAAAGCTGTCTAGAATATATGGGAAGATTGAATGAAAATTATTCCAATGTCTTTTCTGATACTAAGATGGCGATTATTTTGTAGTTATTGCCTCATTTGAGAAGTAATCCAATTTATTTCTGGTTTAGCCAATAACGTTCTGCTTACTAGCGTGCCCAAAGATTTGCTGAAGACCAGAAAATAAATAGATGCATTGTTTTATTCCTACGTACACAATCTATTATATTAAAATGAAAAAATGCAAAGACATCAAATTGGTGTGACATATTCTATCTTTAGTAAATCTATTTACGTTTATTTATTCCTAATCTTAACCATGTATTTAATGATACTGAAAGTTTTAGGTGAAATCTAGCATGTTTTGAGGCTTTTAGTTGCCTAGATTTCCTTTTCATTTTTCTGATTTTTTTTTCTGTATTTGTTACTAGAATATTATACTGTATTGAACACATTTGCTTAAAATGTTTGTTAGTGGATTTGTCATTTCAGTTTTTCTGGGACTTTGGACGGAGATTGTCTTTTTTAGACTTATTTTCCTTATCTTCCCCTAGCTAAGCACTTTCAGTTTTGATTAAAGTTTGGATAGGAAAATTCGCATATCCAGTTTTCTGTCAGTTACTCTGATTTGCTCAAGTGTAAAAATATTGTCATTCAGAGAAAAAATATTGATTTGAGGGCTGTGTGTAGAAATCTCTAATTTCTAGTGCATCAGTCTCACAAAACAATTCAACTCTAGGTCTTATATTTGTTTATATAATTAAATTTAAAATCTAAAGATGCTACATAAAATATACAGTAACCAAGGATCTCCTAAATGAATCATCATAGTTTATAACTTTCAAAAATTAAAATAAAGTTAAAAGAAAAATGTGCATTCCTAACATACTATTCAGGTTTCTGCTTATTTTTCTGAAGTCAGAAACTCCTAACAATATATGAGTTGTCAGACCATAGAAAGAATATTGCCATGGGTTTACTGTAAGTGTAATGTAACAATTGAGATCATTCTGTAAATTCTTTATAATATACTGTATTTGCAAGCAGATTTTTTGATTTGTGTTAAGGGAAGAAGCCTGTTCAATTTTTTAAAAATGTTTTTCCCTTTTTTTGTCTAACATGTTCATAGTTGAAAGCAACATTGAAGACCTGATCCCTTATATACCAAAAACAGGACCTATAACCAACAATCCAAACTAATAGTGAATACTGTCTCTTGTTCCCATTAACACAGAGGATCCCATCAGCCCAGGTCAGTAGACTACAATGTGCATCATGGGGTGCATAAGAGAAGGATAAAAAAAGAAGATATTTTACTTTATATTCACTACAAAAAGCGCTATGAAATACTGAAATGGTTCTCTGCTTAACACAGCATCTTGTCTTGCTGAATAAGCAGGCTGTGCTTCTTAACTAACTAGGGTTTTACTGCAGTTGATGGCTTCATTCCTGGGTATAATTAATGGTGGTAATGAACACAGAGGACATGAATGTAGAGAAGATCATTGTAACTAACATTTACCCTAGGGAGCAGTTAATCTACTGTATTATTTCTTCTAGGAAAATTGCCTAGGAAATGGAAATACAAACTTTTACCTGAGATAAACCTTTTGGTCTGCAGAAATGCTGTGGCTAATTTACCAGAAATGAATTTAGATGTCATGGACCTAGGTCTATTAGGTTATAACTCCCCTATGCAGTCTAGTGATAAAATGAAGTGGATGATAAATGAAAATAAAACTGGGATTAGTGTGAATTGGGGTACCCACTCTGATGCCTGATGTTCCAACCCAATAAAAAGCTATAAAATAAATGTTTAATTAAAATATGGTCTAAAAAGGGTAACTTGTTTTTTCTCTCTTGTCTTGGCACTACAATACCCTTTTTATGCTGTCTAATATTGTGTGACCTTCACTTCTCATTTTATTCATACCGTATTCCTCTATTTCTAGTGTAATTCCATGCTGCTGTTTCTAGGTCTTCCCTTGCAACAGCATCTACAGTCAACTTTGAACAGACATGGGTCCCCCACTCCTCCACTAACACTAATTGCTTCAACATTCTCCTCCTTTGTGTATAGGCTCTGATTTGCACACTTTTATCTTCTCCTTTCCTTCTAAGCCACACTGTAACACATCCAGTACTCGATTATTTGTGAGACCTGAGATGACAACCCTGAGCTGTGACATCAGCATGCCTCAAAAGCCCCAAAATTTTCCAGTTAGGTTACTAAACACTCTGTAGATCCCCAGGGAACCCTGATTCTCATTCAGAGAAAGACTATAGGGGAAAAAATTGATAGCGTGAATATTGTGCTTGTATTCTTAAAGTATGCAGCAGTAAGCTCCTGTTTTCAAGCACTGGCTAAGCCAGAGGGAAAAAAAACCCAAGTGGATCACAGAATTAATTTTAAAATAAGTTGATCTAATCTGAACTATTGGTGTGGGTTTGGGGTTTTTTGTTTGGTTTTTTTTGGGGCATGTTGTTTTTGTTGTTGTTTGTTTGTGAGGGTTTTGTGATTGTTTGTTTTATCTCAACCAAGAATTTAAGCCTTTTTTTGGGTGGGACCAAGACAAAAATACTGCTGAATGATGCCTTGTGTAGGAGGATTGTGTAATGCCCACTTAAGTAAATTTGACATTAGCTCCTTTATTCTTTCTGGTATTTAGGCCTGGGACTTAGAGGAGCAAGATAGTTTCATGTGAGAATATGTATGTCTTTATACATAGCAGCATAACTGATTTAATTATAAGATATGCTACATTGTAATCTTTTAAGGTGATATGGATATGTCTAACACATTGTAGGAGTCAATAGAACACAACTCATAACAAAAAGAAAAAAAAAACTAATATAGACAGAAAGGTGGAATTCCTCCTTACTATCTTTAGGTTGTCAATTTTTACCTAAAAGTACTTTTGTCACTGCAGAAAAATAGACATTTTAGTGCCAGATTCACCTGACTGATTTTTTCTTTATTATGAGATGAATCTTTCTTTATTATGAGATTTTACTTTATTATGAGATGAATCCTGTCTAAAGAGTTCAATGCCTTATTGGAGAACCTCATCAGACAGTTCTGATGTATGCATATATATTTTGTCAGATCAAATTTTAATGAAAATGGACAGACAAACCTGAATTGGTTGAATTTGTGCTGAAGTTATTCTTACTTGTGGAGGAATACTAGTGCAGGAGAGTGGGAGGTGATAGACAGTAGTGACTACGACAGTAGTATTGCATGAAAGGATTTAACAAAAATAGCCCTCATAGGCCAACATGGAAAGAAAATATGCAATCTTCCCAAAACAGAATTCATCAGACACTGAGTGACCCTTCAAAGGCAGTGAACACAGATGCCCTGAGTGAAACAGGGGTCTCTTTTTAAGTGAAGCAAGCTCAGTGAGAAGTTACATAAAGAAGGAGTCCTAAAGGCCTGAGGAGAATAAAGGCATCATGTAGTGAAAATTAACGCTCTACTCAACTAGAGCTGCTAAGCAGGATCCACTTATCTTTATCTGGTGTTTTGGAGGAGTAGATATTTATCTAGACAGACTAATTGCCTGGGTGATCTCTCGCATTGCCAGGAGTGGGAGGCAAGGGTAGGTGCTGTGCCCCAGGAGGAAACTTAGCTGGATTTACTCACCCTCTGAAGGATAACAATTTGTTGTTACTTTCTGACACTGTAGCCACTTGCCAGAGCTTCCACTGATGCCATTTCTTTACTTTGTTAACAAGATCTGCCTTGCTGAACTGAGGTATGTTCCTGGAGAAGGTTTGACCAAGGAAGAACTTAAAAATGCAAAGATGGTATTAAAGCTGCTACAGCTTAAATTATTGTAATTTTACATCTTTTCCTGTTGTTATGTCCTTCTTAGGCATGTGAAAAAAGCATTTGTAAAGTTTCTCATAATGGTTAGTCAAAGAGCCATTGATGATTCACAGGAGTTGGCAGAAAATATTTAAGAGAGAAATAGTTAAATATCTGAATCTCCAAGAGTGGAAATTACACTGTGTCCCATTGACCATGTGATCATGGGGCATGTGTCAACAAGCACTTTGCAGAGTACAGAGGTTTTTTCACAACAGATTTCAAAATTTCTTTTAGTTCCAGGTGAGAGTGAAAATAGAATGTTTTAAGTTCATCACTATCATGGTTTAATCTCAGTTGGCAGGTGAGTCCCATGCAGCTGCTCACTCACTCCCTTCTGATGCGATGAGGAAGAGAATTGGAAGAGTAGAAAACCCATGGGTTGAGATAAAGACAACTTACTAAGGAAAGCAAAAGCCATGCAGGCAAGCACAACAACACAAGCAATTAATTCATTGTTTCCTATGGATTGCTGGTTTTGGCTGGGGTAGAGTTAATTTTCTTCACAGTTGCTGGTATGGAGCTATATTTTGGATTTGTGTTGAGCCCAGTATTAATTAATAGAGAGATTTTTTTTGTTATTGCAGAGCAGTGCTTACACAGAACCAAGGTCTTTTCTCCTTTCCATACTGCCACTCTGGTAAGGAAGTTGGGAGTACATGGGAGGCTGGGAGGAGACACAGCCGGGACAGGTGAACTTAACTGACCAAAGGGATATTCTGTACCAAATGACATCATGCTCAGTATATAAAGTGGAAGGAAGAGGGAAGAAGGGGGAGATGTTTGGAATGGTGGCATTTATCTTCTCAAGTAATGGTTATGTACTATGGAGCCCTGATCTTCTGGAGATGGCTGATATTCTTAAGTAAAAAACTCCAATAATGCTTGGGCAAAATCCATTTAATTTTAGGGTTTCTATTTCTTTCAGGTAAATTATCAATGTCTTTCTTTCTTAGACATTTATCTGTAAGGTTTTCTCATGTTACTATGTTCCTCCTTTATATAAATTGTATAATGCTTCTATTTGTCATTTTCATTATATGGTACCACTTTTTATTAATCATGAGGATAACTGATCTTTCGGTTTAAGATAGGTATTATTATGCTCCTCAGACATTAAGACAACCCCATTGACAAGTTTCAACCATAGCCTCTTAAATCTGTACCTTGATTGACTGATATGAGAGAAATTCAGTTGATTTCCCTCTGTTTTTGGACCACAGAAATCTCAGGTGAGTCCCAGGGAAAGACAATTTTTAGTGAACTTCAGCATACTGTGTGGTAGTGCCCTTCCCAAATCTTCGTTCATGAAGCCTGGCCATGATGATGATCATGATTCTGCATTCAGTTACATGGGTGTGAAACTTTTCTAGAACTTCAATGAACTTATGCAAATCTGTCAGTGAAAATATCCGTTCCCATCAGATCATTAGTGTTCAGACTTTTCTTTAATTGCAGTTTTTGGAGAGGAATTCATGTAATTAAAAATCTCAATACATTTTCTAGTGATTATGGACTCTAATATTGTATCTGCTGAAATCTCTGGGACTTTTTATATTTAGAGTGTTTACATTCTGAAGTCATGTCATTGCCAGCCACTTCATAAGTTCTTTACCAAAGTTAAGCATTTTCAAAATGTCAAAAGCTCTTTTTATTAGCATTAATGAAGTTTCAAAAGAAGTGAGCTCCACAGATGCAAACAGCTGTTTTCAAAATCATTGCTAATTGAAAGATTTTCCCCAGATTGTCAGAGATGTTATTAATATGAGATCTGTTAAAAGCATATTTAGAAATCATTCAAACATTCACTAACATTTTCAATTTTTATATCTTTAAAAGAATTAATCGTCAATCTAAACATTGAAAATTAATGGGACACTGATTCTTTATGTTTATACTTAAAGAACTATTGCTATTTCTTTCTTCCTTCTTCAGTGTAACTGTGAATAACTGGTATTTAATTTGAATATGTAACTATTGTTTGTCAAACTGTGTTTTTACATTGAACTATGTATATGTAATTTACACTGCCTGTGAATTGAACTTTTAATAAAAGTCTCTGATCAATATTCAAAGATTAATGTCAAGAACCTGAAGGAGGCTTCAGTTTCTAATTATGCTACCTTTCTAATTGGGTTTTTATATCACAGCTCATTTCTAAAAAAAAAATAACATAATGTATGGTCTTTTTCTGTTGGAGATAAAACCGTATTTTATAATTTGATAAAGCCAATTCTTCTCAAACAAAAGCAAATATGTATCCTGATGAATAACAGTAATAATAACAGTGATTATTTTTGTTGCTGGTATAATGAAGTTGTACCAGAAAGCAGTCTTATTTTTTCCCTCTCATTTCTGTCTTCTCAACTCTTTTTTATGAATTTTCTTGCTGATATGACCCTGAAATACAGTATGCAATTTGACCTGCATTATTAATTACAAAACTACTTAAGATTAAGATAACAGTGAATAATAGCTCTAGCATTCTTGGCAAGAATATGATAGATTGCTGCCAACTCAGTTTTCAAAGGAAAAAGATCTTTTTGTTCTGCTGGAAATGTTGACAGTCACTGTTACCTGCCCACACTTCCCAAATTTGTGATACTATACCAGATAGTCTAAACATGAAGTCTAATTTGATATAAAATTTTGATATAAAAGTCACATACCTGCTAATGAATCTTGATTTTACAACCCCTTTTGCCTGGTAAATAGTTCAATATTTCATAGTTTCCTCTTCAAAGGGTGCTGAAATCATAGAAATTACAATTCTTCTGTATCTCAACATGTAAAATATGTGCATGACATCCAAACACAAAGAAACCATCAAAATGTGACTGTTTCTAATGGTATCTACTGGAGTATCCTTCTTAAATTCATTGAAAGGACTTTTGTTTCCTCTACTCTCACTCCTGTAGTTTTTACTCAGTCTTTACCTGTGTAAAACTCCCATTGTTTTCTGTAATGAGAGCATTCGAACTAATGTAGGAGCTTGAATACCATTACTCCTTTATTAGCCATAAGTACTCAGCAGTACCTCTTCAATACTTACCTTTAAAAATGTAACTCACCACGTGACTTTGCTGCTTTTAATGCTGAACTACTTGAAAAACATTGAGTTTATTATTTTGTTCCTCAGGTTCAAAGTAAAGTTGAAAGAATAATAGTAATAGTTCTCTTTCGGTTTGGTGGTTGAGCTGCAAAACTAATTGGAAATTAGTTCAAATGGAACTAAACTACTTTAGTATTATTTTTGACAAAGTGAAAAAAAAAAACCGAACACAAAAAAACCCCCAATGTTAATTTTTCAGTAACTTTATGTTCTTATTCTAGTTGCCATAGTAAGTATGCAAAACCTATTAGCAAAAGAATAAAAATATTAAATGGGAAAAAAGCATAACTTCAAAATGAAATGTTGAAAAGTTTATTTAAAATTGTTTCACTATTTGCAAAGGAATATTTATTCTCTTTTAAAACCTCTTTTAGCAGTTTTCAGGTCTTCTTCTGGCAAACACTACTAAAAAAACATTTCTTAGGGTTAATGTTTTCTCAAATGTCCACTTTTCGTGAGAAAAGACTCCTACCTTGCCTAGTGCTAGCAAAGCTCTGAAACTCTTATGTAATATGAATGGCTTCTAATCCTGTGGAAGTTTGAACTTTCTATACACTGATTAAGAATTTGTGTGAGATTTTAATGTTCTTCCTGGAAACATTTACAAGGACAATTTTTTTATAAGGTTTAGTATACAAACTCTCTAGGTTTTCCTATGATGAAAGATAATAGAGAAAAAATACAGAGAAATTGAGCTAGCTACAATCTATGTACAGAACCCTGAAAATACCTACAAAATAATCAAAGACTCGATGTAAATTTAGCTGTAGGAAAGATAAGCATTAGGCAGGCTGATAGGACTTTTTTCCTAGGACTGTGGCAATCCTTACAGCAAGAATTTACACTAGGATTCAAACTAAATTACAAACATCCCACAAAAAAATCCCCACTTTCACAAAACTTTTCCCTGAACATAATCTTTGGTTCCTCAGTAATGCAAACTCACCATTTTTGTGGAGGTAGAAGGGAAATGAGCTGAATGGACAGGGAACACTGGGTGATGCAGGTCCCATAGGTTGATAGTATTTCATAAGAGTTGACCATAAAGTAAATAAATAAATAAATACATACATACATACATACATAAGAATTCCACAAAAAAAACCCAAACATAAAATTGCTTACTCTGATATCCTATTTTATACATATTCAGAATCTGGCAGTTTTAAGAAACTGCTTTTGAATAGGAAGTATAAGAGATTTTTTTACCATCTGAGACTGTTCTCCACTGATCCCAAAGGCTATGAACTACTCTTGATTACTTAGTATGATAAGCAGCTGTCTATAAAAATATTTATTTTCTGATTCAGTGTCTGATTTAACTTTTTAAATTTAAAGTCCTTGAAGTTTTATCTTAACTTTCTAAACTTGCTTTTATCCGTTCTCTGCATGTTTGGGTGCACATGTGTGTTTGTATGTGTGTATGTGTGCAGATATTAACATGCTTAAACTAAGATGTCTTCTGCTTGTGAGGAAATCTAGATCTCTGCAATAAGAAGTCCATGAGTGACTTGACTCACCATGCCATATAACTTCATGTAACCTTCCTCAAAACTTAGATGTCATGTAGACTCTGCTACGATTTCCTGATTTTCGCCTTTTGCCTCATGTGCTGTCTTATTTCATTAACAGTCTTGACTGAGGTGTTTTTTCTCTAGGCGCAAAATTCTAGCCTGTAACAAATTCTGGTTCATAAATCACATGAGAGTTCTCTGAACTAGTTATGATTTATTTATACCTGTGTTGTTACCAGATAATCTAATCCTGAAAGTTTGATTTAAAAAATTAATTATTACATGTTGTGATATCAATTAAAATCCATCTGGAAGCACAGAGTTTGGTAATAATTCTGTTACAACTTATACCCGCAGTATATTCTCCTTTATTCTTTCTTAGGCACATTAACATTTGTAATGACAAAGAAAGAAATAGTCTACCATTCCCAGTAATAAGACAATACTATATTTATATCTAGGAATCAAAGGACCTATTACAGATGTCCTGAACTTACAAGTTGCTGTCTTGATGGTGCAGAAAATTATGTGGTATAAATCGAAGAGAAGCAATGCATAGAAGCATCCAGTTTCTTTGGTGCATGGTTGCTCTGTCCCAGGCAAAAGTAGGGTATTACAATCTGGCACCACCTTAAACACTGAACTTTCAGAGAAAGAGAACATTTCAGGTTTTGAAATCTGTTTTTCTTTCGTTGTTTAGTGGTTTCATACTTCCTATTTGGCAGAAAATACTCCCTCAGTGTGGCTCAAATTCACAGAGATTTTTAGAAATTCCTGAAGTGCTATTCCAGTAAGTGAATATTCAATCATTCCCTCATTTCTTGCCTCTTCTGCTTGCAGTGGTGTTTTGCAGCAGGAGGTGTTGCTTTGTAACTACGCAAGTAACTTAGACTCTGTATCATTCACAGTGTTACTCATTAGAGCTAACTCTATAAGAAGAGCATAGCATAAATAATTTACATTACTTTAGATGCTGGGTATCCCAAACATTGAACAGGACTCTGCCCCCTGTGTGCCATGCCATGCCCAGCCTTACCACTATACCTACTTTGCTGAGAAGACATCATAGAATGTTTTCATAAGTGAATCCTTTATATTAAGGCATTTCATGGATCATTGCAGACATGGTAACAAAACTACTTTCTTCCCATTGTATGAATTCACAGCTGCAGACAACAAACACAAGTTATCACATGCCATGAACTTTCATGAAGAGTGAAACAAAGTACAAGGCACATTGCATAAGAAAAAAGTCCTTGCATTGAAAACCTTGCATCAAAATATATCAGCAAACCTCAGCACTTAAGTCACTTCTGTTTCTCATTTCCAGTCATAATACTTTCAGTTTTCTTTGGAAACAACAGAACTACACATACAAACACAACCTGGCAAGGCAATGGGATTCATTTTGTGAGGAAATAGGTTTTTAAATGTATACCTGTCAATGTTATACTGTAAGATAAAACCTTGGGGATCCCTGGAGGCTTCTCTTGTGGATATTTCACTGTTCCAATGAAAGCATGCATTTTGTTTACTTCTTCTGAAACCCATTTCCATATTTTGAAGATTACCAAGGTGACAATGTGACATGCTACATTAATTTAAACTTTTGTCTACTAAAGAAACTAGCACTGTACATGCTTATAATGGTAAAAAGGAGAAAGCAGGTAGCATTTTCAGATATTTGTCCCCAAAAATGCAATTTTTCTAAACTAAGCATAACATTACCATTAGTGTTTAAGGTATGATCCTAGACAAATGATGCATTCTAATGAAGTGTATTAATGGGATATAAAGCATATGGTAGAGTCCATTATTAAGTACATTCATAGCCTATTAATTTTGGCAGGAGTACAACAATCAACATTTTTTTGCGATCAGGTTCTTTGATTGCTGTTAATATTAACTGGACTTTTTTTAGGTTTTTGTCAGATTTCTGTGCTTCCTGGCATGACTTAATATTGGAACAGAAGGTGTTCTCAGATTATTTAAATTCTAATCTCTTCTGAAGAGGGGAATAAATATACTGTACAATCCAAAAGGTTTTATTAAACATCATAATTATTTTCTTAAAACTCTGCATTCAGAAGATTCAACTAAGGTATTTTAGTAAAAGAACATTAGAAAAAAGTGCAATTAAGAAAGCAAGACCATTTTTTAAGGATATGTAAGAATAAAAGCTCTAACATCAGTAATTATTCATCAATTTGATGGAAGATACATTTGCAAAATAATTGTTTTATAATTAATACAGTACATAGCATAAATGATGGGAAAGTGAAAAAGAATCAAAGAGAAGTATTTCCAAATGTGCTTAATTTACTGTCTTTTGGTGTTCTCAGTGCCAGACAGAGGCAGAAATAACAGATGAAAATGTTGATTTCTTAACCACTTGTGACATTTTGCATAGTACATTGTCAGAACAAGAGGTATTTGAAAAGAGGAAAATGAATTAAATACTCTGAATACCCAGAGCTTCATTCAGAGTTGCTGGTTTATTGTTACTTTGAAAAACTAGGGCAGACGATCATGGGTGTACCTAGACATTTGAAAAACTGGGGAGTTACTTTGTCACAAAGTTGTAAAATCCACATCACATCCACACTCCTTTTCAACAGTTCCAGGAATGGTGATTTCCCCACTTCCCTAGACAGGGTATTGCAATGCCTGACCACCCTTTCAGTGAATAAACTTTTCCTAATATCAAATCCAAACCTCTCCTAACACAATTTGAGACCATTTCCTCTGGTCCTGTTACTTGTTACATGGGAGAGGACACTGACCTCACTCAGCTACAACTTCCTTCTCACTACAACATGCCACCAGTTTCTGTACACAGCAGCAGTTTCTATATGCACCTCTATATACAATTCACATTGCCACCCACTTCATCTTGCCCTGCTTAATTAATAAGTATGTTCATCAGTAGGTTATGATTTTTTGACTTGCATCTGTGCGTATCAGGAGTCGTCCCACTGAAATATGGCTTAATATGATAAATTAAAACCTGCATAAGGAAACTCATTCTTCAGCCAATGCCTTTCACTTCGTCTTCTGTTACATTTCATCTCTTATCTTCCTATCTTACAAAGATGAATGTTTTGTAATATGTACTTTTCTACTCTCTTTTTATTATGAGTAGGTTCTTTTCTCCTCCTTTTCTTCTTCAACCTCTTCCCTTTCTCAAGCCTTGCTTCAATAAATCAAATCTTCTTTTTTGCTCTCTGATTTAGATATTTAAGTCTCAAAATAAATCTGAGATAATCACTTGATCTTCTCTGTATTGATACTTTTCAACTGCAGCCCATTCACCCATAAGCTGAAATTACTAATGGTTGAAAACATCTCTCTTGTTTAAAATCCCCACTTGTCAGCTTTTATATAGAACAAAAAGTAGATATAAGAGTTTCTAAGCTAGATAATGTAATAGACAGCAAGAAAAAAAACCCACCCACTTATGAGTGCAACAAACTTATTGCTAGTAATGGGCTAAAATACATTCTGGATTAAAAATAATGAAACATCTTTTTCACATCTCTTATTATTGCGAAGAAGAAGATGTTTTGATGAGCTATGGTCATTGACCTCCTCTGAAGTCACAAGTTAGTCTGATCCTATGAGGATTAGATTAGTTATTTTCAACTAAGCTACCAAACTAATGAGGTTATTTGAATCCATGATAATAAATTTATGTTGATATTTAGATACTGCGAATTCCATATGATAATGGCTCATCACTGGTAAGGAGAAAGTTTATTATAAATACTATGAATTAAGAGAGAGCCTAAAACAAGCTGGTTTTGTTTTCTTTGGTCATATTTCTGACTAGTAAAGCAGGATCTGATTGCTGATCCTGTTCTTAACGAAAGACATGCTTCCTTAGGGCCAGATTTCAGCTTCTGATTTTCAGCTTCCTACAGTGCAGCAAGATCAAAGTAGGATTATTATAGCACCAATGTTAGATAGCAGGCATTAGAAAACATAGGAAACAGTCATTATACACAGAACAGGCAATTCATCCTCTAATATGAAAAAAATGATTACGATGTGGTAAAAACAATGTTTTTGAAAAAGTGATATAGTGTGAGACAGGAAGTCTCATATGAACTTTTGGACTCAGACTATGAAATATAATCAGAGATTATGAAAGAATGAAGCTCACATGTGATTTCTGTTCATTTCTGTTTTTTTTGAAAGTGCTGCTGGCAAAGAAGGTAACAGAAAGGCATAGAGCGAGTTTTCTTTATGTAGGAGAACTTCCCTAGTCAGACTAATAAAATTCTGTTTAGATACTTTTATTAAAAATGTGACCCTATATAATGTTCACTTAAACTGCATCCTACCTGATGCAAACCAAGGTGAAAAGAAATATTGCTTATATCAGTAAGGTATTTCATACAATATGTATCACCTAAATCTTCAGGACAGTCCAAATGCACTCAGCCTGTGAACATTGCAGTTACCATGGAGTAGGAAGGGCCTCAATCACAGTCATGCCCAGTGACTCGTCTGTGATGACTTATAACTCTGTGATATATTTTTTTTCTTCTTGTATATCTTTGATTCTTCTGAGCTTTAACATAGCTGAAGAAGGGGTTAAGTCAGAACTTCGTATTTACATTAACTTAGCACATTTATACCTTAAAATCTTTTGTATGTATTTAGGACCTACAGGATTTCTCCCAATAGGTGTGTCTCTTGTTGGACTATTCAAAACACCTCCAGAATTAAACTCAGAGCAATATTCTCCAGAGGTACTTTTTCTGGTTAAATAATCAGTAAAGTTTAATTCTGAGGCTAGAAATATGATATTTTTGTTTCCTGTCTTCCTTTCTGATTTTGCAACATGTAGATACAGGGACTCGATGGTAAGAGACAGATCTTTCTATTATCTTTCACAGTTCTTCCCCAGAACTGTTTCAGAAAAAAGGAAGATGGCTGCTGAGGGCTATGAGAGTCCAAATGTAGTATTGAATGTCAGCCAATGGGATATAACAGTGTGCATAGCAGTGACAGAGTACATTGTCCTGTAAAACTATGTTACACATGAATCTACTGTGTGAAGGACAGTGGAGTGTTCACATGCAGTTTCTGCTGCAGTGTCATTTCAAATAACATATTCAAATCCGTGAAAAAAAAACCCAAAACAAAATAAACAACGCTTTATGAATTCTTTTTTTCATTTATGATATTTTTTTTCTTTCAAAGTTCTTTTCCATTCAACAAAATCGGAATTTCTCTGAAAAAAAGCACCAAGCCTATGTATGCTTGGGAGCCCTTCAAAAATGTTTGGTTTGGAGAAGCCAGTCTTCACAGTATATAGCTACCTTCAACTTGCTGAGAGAAGATATTTTGTAAGAATTTTATGACAAAAAATGCAGAACAGTAGGTAGGTAAAAATTCTCTAAAACCAGCAAAAACTTTATGCTGAGCTTGGCTTCTCCTCATGCAAAGAATCAAACGCAGTCATTTAAGCAAATTTACAAGAAAACTCAGGCCAGCCCACATTTTGACATAAGTTGTGAAACCACCCACTGCTCTCATTGTATCAGATGCACTGAATCAGCAACATCTCTTGTCACTCACTTCAAAAAGTCTTGTTGCTGTAGATATTTTTCAGCAGAGCAAGGTATGAGTAAGGGACAATGGGAGGGAGGCCTTTGAAGAGTTGTAAAAAGAAAGCTAAATCAAAAGGGAGAGCAACAAAAGAAGCAAGGAGAGAATACAAATTGAAGGCACAGGGTGGGCTGGTGGTAAATAAAGAAAACTGCACTTAGGTAGGAACTGATTAATTTTCTAATGGTTTATAAAAATGGGTTATGAATTTGTATAAGAATCGTGATTGAGCCAGCATAGGAAAACTCATGTATCTTTAGGCATGTTATTTGTGAAGGAATGTAAAGAAAATTGAGCCCAGGAGCATGAAGAGATATAGCATCCCTAGATTATATCATGGTAAGGATTGACCTTCATGGTTAGGATATAAAAATGATTTTAATTTTAATATAGTGTGTTTTAAGGCATCTTGGGAACCTACTTACCGGAATGCTTCAGACAGAGTATCTTACTTTGACAGTTTGTGTTCTTTTTGAGCTCTAATATTTTCTATTTCATCTTTCTCTAGCTTTTATTAACACTTGTTTTATTTAAGGTATGTGTGTGAAAGACAATGGTGCCTTCTAAAAAAGAAAACAATACAATACCTTCAGTTAACAATGCCACATGATCTATAGTTTACTGTCAGTTTTTCTTTACTGTGCATATTTCATTATACCTGTTACATTGTTTTTTACCTTATCTCAGGTAAGAATGACTGTTGACAGTTAATTTAAGAATGTGTTGAGTCCCATTTACTGCAGAATAACAAAAATTTGCTTGAAACTCAGTATCTGCTAAGTGCTGTTGTGAAGCTGTGTTTGAGGCATTTTGTTAGGCTTCTTTTAAAAATTATATAGTGATTCAAAGTAGTACTTTACATGTATAAATTTGAGAAAATAAACTCTAATAAACCCAAAATGAGAGAATATTCCTGGATAACGTGTATTGAAAACAAATGGTGACTAATAGAATTTATTCAGTATCTTAAACACTTGATGCTTTAAGTCATGGTTTTATTAATGTTTCTGTTAGGATGAGTTTAAATAAAATTATTTATTCTGTCGAATTCCCAGCATTATTGATGGCAGATGAAGAAAAAGTTCTCAGTAACTCTAAAATGTCCTTGAAACCATCACAACGGGGTGCTGAAGCAATGGAGCAATGAGGAGTCCCCAGGACAGAATGAAATTAAGAGTCTCTAGGAACAGAATACTATAAATCCTTATTTCTTTGACAAGTAATTGTTCAAACAGATTTAAGCAGAAACTTTCCTAGAGTATAAGGTTAAATAATAACTTGGTGGTAGTTGACAGGATGAAAATACAACCTCAAGTTACCTTGAAGGATTAGTTAAAAACACACTCTTAGGGAAATTTATATATGTAAATGATAATATAATGAACTGGAGCAAGACTACCACATGCATATGAAGAATTTTGTTATATAGGTGTGAGTAACAAATCACCTGTTTCAGTATCATTTTTTTTGTTATGTTTTTTGTATAAAAGACTCTGCTTGTTTCCTAAAAGGGTTGTCAGCTTCGTTAGATGCCTGGCATCATATTCTGCAGAATGGTAATAAAATCAAATGTCTCAAGTCAGTGTGTTGATTGGCTCTTGCACACTGGGTGAAAGAACACTGCTTTAGGGGCAACATCATGTGATCGAAGACATATGAGTATTACATAAATTAATTACACAAAATTAAAGCTGAGAACACTTTACTTTTGAAAATAATAAAAAACTATGGAATTCTTTCTTGTATGAAAATAGCAGAATTTAAATTTGATGAATATGTTATGTAAAACACATTGTCATGTTGGTATATAACAAGAAAAACAGGATAGCAAGTCTGTTTTATCATTTGTTTTGATCCTACCTAAAATAGAGGATGCAAATACCATTGTTATCTTCCTGTCTTTGACTTCAACTGGCACATTCCAGTTTTTATTACATTGCAAGGTAAACATATGCAGGTATTCTTCCCGAGAGTGCCAAGGCAGTGGAAGGATTAAAAAAAAGGTTTATTTCAGATGCAAAGACTACTTTTTTTACGATGCGGTACCTCAGGCCTTCAGGGGGAAAAGGTGAGTTTCCACCCCCTCAGGGCCCCTTTTATCCTCTCTGCTTCTCCCCTGCCCTCCCAAGACCTCTGTGCATGTCTCTTAGGGGTATCTCCTTCCTCTCATGTATCTAAGAGAAAGGCTGAGAACTTCTCTTGCTATGTGGGGGGAAGCATTGAAACTGCCTTTGAGAAAGAGTTACCATCTAGGCAGAAAGTCTTCCTAGCTAAATCCAAGTTCCTAACTTTCCTTTACAAATTCTTCCAAAATTTTTTCTATCCCTTCATACATATTTAATAATTTCTCTATAAATCAAATAATTTATTTTTGTGGCCCTGGTTCTCTTTTTATTCATGTTATGAACTTCCATTTATCAGTTACAGAATAGCAACAATTCAGAAGTCACCTCACTCTTAGAAAAATGAGACCAGTTCCTTGAGTTTGTTTCTGACTCCTCAGATTTTGAGCAAAACTTAAAGAAGGAAAACAATCAGTGTCCTGGTAGTCAAGAAGTAATTTGAACAGAGATTGTTTTCACCCAACTCAGATACTCTGGTTATCCCAGAGATGTTTCATTACTTCATGGTCTTACAAAGTAAGTGATGGTAGCATATTATACAATTAGGGTGTTATAAATCTGCTACTTTTCTATAGTTATTTTTGTTATTGTATTAGAGAAATGTTGATTTAATGACAGCAAACTTAAACAACTGTATAAATATTTTTGAAAGGTTGAATTCTTACTACAGCATTTCAGAAACCTATGTTAATAGAACTTCCTCCAATAGTATAGGTTATACTCAGCAACACACAGTGACATGTTGATAAAACCTCATGCTCTGTTCTTTACACATTTGGAAAGAACGTTCTTTCAGTTTTTAACTCGGAAGAACTAGATTTTAATCTTTTGAGGAAGGAACATAGGAAGGAACATCTTATTGCACAGTGGGACTGAGATTACTTATCCTGATTACTGTCTGTGAGACATACTGTGGTACACATAATTAATAATAAAAAATATATTTTTAATTAAAGCAACTTAGTCCTGCTTATTTGTATATATTCCACATCATATAAATTGTGGACCTGAACCATTGCAAAGTGAGGTGATGGGAATGTAAGCATCTGATAACACAAATGTTATTCTTAGAATGTTGAAACTTAATTGCATAGACTGAGTTATTATGCAAAGCATTTCAAGCCACATTGACTCTTCTCACACTGATAAATAATAGGTGATGACCACAGGCAATAAAAGGTGGAGAGATACATAACAAGGGCAGGAAAAGGGGAAGAAACCTCTGGCAACTCAATTTGTGAAGGAAAAATACAATGAAAGTGTTAATGTGAAAATATAATCAAGAAAATGAAAAGGACTGTCAGAGTTAATAGGATGTCATATGTATAGTTTTTTGTGTAACATTTTAAAACTAAGTTTAAAATCCTTAGAACCACTGTTGAAGGAATTCTTGGGTCATTACAGAGTATATTTATCAATATCCATGAGCAACAACCAAGTTCATTTCATCAGGGCACATGCTGCTTACTTTAAAGAATCTTGTTTTCAGAAAGTCAGTCATGTTCACAGACAAAGCTCAGCAAAAACAAAACCTTTTTCCAGTTCACCATTTGCCAACTATTTTTATGCTTTACCAATATGTCGTGATACTCCATAAATCTGAGGTGATCAATAGATACATTTTGAGCTATGTGCCGAAAGCACTGGAAAAGGAAAACCAAAGTCACCAAATTGCCCTGTTTTAAGAAGCACATCTATCTCAGTCTCATCTTCCAGTAAAATGTACAAATTTTTACCTTTTTATACCTATGGAGCTCCTGTGTACATTTTTCAAAGTGTCATTTCTTGCTTTCTCTCCTGCCAGATTAATGAAGTATGTTGCACATGTCCTGTGATTCCGCAGTGTGGTTATTAAGACAGGTGAGGTAGAGCAGGGATTGTTTTTTGACCATCTTACTACAGGATAGTTTCCTTAATCTGGAATGAATATGGAAATGAGATGAACCTGTGTTTAAAGCAAGGTATGTCTACCACCCAAGGCCAGTGCTCTATGTGAAGATTGTTGAGTGTATAGAAGTCATTTTACCTTGTTATCCTAATGGAGACCAAGAATCATGAGCATGTGTGGAAGGGAGTAGGGTTCATAAGAACATTATTATTAAAAACAAACAGTTTTCAGACAAGTTGTGATAAGAAGAGTGAGGAGAGCAGACAGAGTTACTATTAATGAAAAGGATGACACATAATTACATCAGTTAACTTGCGTATTGTTATCTTTAGAATCCTTGGAGAAAATAGAAAATGGTTCTGAGCATCCCTCTTTTGTACAGCTAAGCAGTATTATCTGTGCTAGTCATTCTGCCAGCTGCCACTTACTGGTAGGGGATAGCTGTTTAATAGGCAGCTATTTCTACAACGGTCATAAAGTTGCTCCCTGTGGAACATGTCAGGACTAGAAGAGCATTGGTGATTGGAGAAATTTGCTGTGAAAGAAAATGAAGACATGGGAATAGACCACAATCTGAGAAATGTGATGGATACTGGTGAGAAAACTGTCACACTAACGTTTTTTTCTCATTTGAAAACTAAAAGGCATGTGAATACGACAGTAAAATGCCTTCTCTGCATTCAGAATACAGCACAGTTTTAGATCAAGGCTCTCATTAGGTAAAGCACCTCTACAAGATAATATCTAAGGGCACGCTTAAAATACACATTCTGAATAAGAATAGACTGAAAGTTGTGGTTTAAGGGGGAGTTTTGTTCTGAATAAAAATCCAATTCAATAAATATTTATCTGGAAGGGAAATGCTGGTGCTTTTGTTATTATTTAGTTCAGAATAGGCATGCCTTATAATGATGGAGGTTTAATGTGAGATGGGACATGATGGACATCTGCTGGGGAGATCCCGCTGGGAAAAAAAATCAGACAAAACTACAGATTTCTGGCTCCTGCATCTTCCTGAGTTCATATATATAATTGTAGGAGTGAGAAGCCCCTGCCTTTCACAGAGCTTTCTCTTTTGAAAGTAGCTACTTTGGCCGGAAACACTATAGACTCAAACAGAGTGAAACACGTTGATGAACGGCCTCAGAAGCCACCATGACTTATAGCTATAATTGTAAATCCCTTTCTGTCTTCTATCTTCTAGTGCCTTTCTCTTCCTTCTGTGGAACATAGAATAGCTTTCAGAAGGAAAATATGGTGTTTCTCTGCAACACCACGAACTACCATGATTGGAGTGTGAGTATTGAAAGAAAGACATCTTAAAACATAAATAGTCTGAGAAGGCTCTCCTCTAAACAATTAACCCCCTTATATTTCATTCAGTTTAGGATTCAAGTGAAAGGAAATACATCTTCAGTTGTCTGAGGTGGCTTTTTTTATTGAAAGTGAACTACTGGGAAGGTTTTACTGCTCTCTTGTGTCCTTACAGAGGTGAAGATACAGGATGTTGTGAGGAGTATTTTGTATACAGATTTTCTCATGCTACATATATAGTATGCTTATACTACTTTATAGAGTATAAAATGGTATATAGTATTGTACTCTGTGTAACTCTTTTTTCCTACATCAGAATATGATATATATATATTCAACCTTGTGAATAGCTTGTCAAATATCTATATCTCTATTTGTTTTTCTTTTAATTAAAATCCACAGCCAATTTGCAAGATGTCATTCATGCTATCATATGCACATCTCACTAAGCAGTAGTAGGTACTATGTAGAAAAGAAAAGGTTTTAACTTTCACATTCAGTAGTTTTTATTGAATATACAGATGATAATTTGAAAAGGTTTCAGTTTCAGGAGTATTTGGCTTTATTTTTATAGCCATAGTTACTTTTGTAAATTATAGATAAGATAAATTCTCAGATTGCTATTATAGTTTTTCTCTCTTTTTTTCTTTTTAAATGAATACTGTACACAATTAATTGTTGCATGTAAACTGAAAGATATCCTGGTACTTTTTCATAACAATATACTAAAAGCAACCACTTATATACATCTGAACAAAACCTACCACAACTAATATTTATTATGATAGTAGCAGTGAACCGCTAGTGGCGTGGAGTTGGGAAAAAAAGAAATAGCAGGGGTAGAGGAAACAAACTCGTCAAGACAAAGGCTGCAGGACAAACTCACTATTCAATGCTCTGTTTCTTGTCAAATGTGTTACTAAATGAGGTTCATAACAGAAAAGCACTAATAAATAACATGATTCTGGATGGAATTTCTTTTAAGAAATAAAGAACAGAGCTTAATTCCTGGAGTCTATGATGGGACTGTAGCAAGTGTGTTACACAGAACACTCAGTTGTCCTGTTCTCTTAATAACCCCTAGCAAGAATATGACCAAGTAAGGGCACTGCAACCCCTTTTCAGTTTGCCTGCCTTTCTTCAGAGGGAAATTAGGTTGGGTATCAAGGTGTGCGTTGGTGTGTGCATATGTGTTTTGAGCCATGATGCCATAGGATCTCTAAGCTTAGTGTGGTAGTTAGAGAGACTTTCCTGGTCCTTTAGTTAGGCAGAGCTGGAGGGATTATATAGTTGCAATATTTGGTTTAGATTCTTAAGAGAATTCACAGCTAGAGCTATTACTTCTGCTACTATAGAAGGAATTTGGGGTTTGATCTGGACTCGCAACATCCAGCTGGCTGAACAGGGGACCTCTTTTTAACCTGCAAGTAATCACAGATTTTGTTAATACTGCTAGGTATGCTAAATATCTTACATTTAGGGAAAAGAAAGAAGCAATGAAGCTCCATATGGAGTAAAATCAGAGCAAAAACGTTTCTCATGGGGAGTGAGAGAGAATGATTTCTGAGGAGTGATAAAAGAAGAGCACTTTTAGTTTGTTGTTGTATGTGTATATGAAGAAAAAAGAAAAATAAATACAATAAATAAAAAAAAAAAGAGTAAGTCATTTGTGTTAAGAAGGGCAAAAAGATTCCTTAAGTCATGGGCCTGTCTGGAAAAGAAGCATTGGAAACCATGTCATGTTTGTTCATATTCTTTGAAGAAACAGGATTTCATGCTTCTTTTTTTTTAAGTACCAAAATGTAAATAACAATAATATCCCTTCTTTTCCTCCCCTCTCCAGGTAAATTCTCACAGAGCACAGTACAGCAGGATGCTGGTAGGCTGGACAATACCAGGCAAGAGTGAATGCAGGGGAACATGATTTCAGACCATTTAAGACTGTCAGGGCTTTGGTCCTCCTAACATAAAAAATTCCTGTTAATCTCTGATATATTTCTTTATTTGTCCATGCCAAATGTCCTCAGTTTTTATGCTCTTAGTACAGTGAAGTATTAATCATCTGGGTGTCAGAGACATCCATGGTCAAAATAAAAATTTACTTAATAATTTAACCATAGTTTTGCCATAAACTGCATGGGAAAGATAGAGTGAGCTTTGAGAGATGTGACTACTTGTTAGCTGCTACTTGTCATCTAAGGCTAGAAGACTAAAAGAAGAGTGGTTGGTGTTAGTAAATGCCAGAAAAAAACCTTTGTTGCCAGTTAATGTAGAAAGTTCTGAGTTTGCTTAGGATAGGAGCTAAACAGAACTGCATTCCAAAAGACTTTGGGTAGAAAGACCTGAAAATGTGGTCAAAACTTTTCTTGTATATTTGGATATGGATGACCAAAAGCTGTAAGATGTTTTTTTTTTGTTTGCACTATAATATTTTCTTGGTTTATGAACAAAATAAGAACAGTATGCATGAAATAAGGTCATTTGCACAGGGTTGAACAGAAGGCTGTCATGTGGAGCCGGGGCAAGAAACAGATGGACTTAGATACCAGCTGTTTGGAAAGAATAGAAAGGCAAATTCAAGCTTGAGAAGAATGACTATAAATCAATGACTGCTGGAGAACACTTCTTTCTACTATTGGAATGGTCCTGATATGCTTAACTGCATATATGAGACTGTGTGATGGTAATCAGCATGAGGTTTTTAGGGAACTGATTTAATTCTAGTGTTTAAAAAAATTTATTTTCTTTCAAGAAAATAGTCTGCTGGATGTATAAGCACTTGGGTAACAGAGTCTGATCAATCTTCATGTCTTACATCAGAAGAGCCATTTAAATTAAACAGTAGAAGGTTTTGTTCTGCAAACTAATGATGATTATTTGATTCAGCAAGGGATTTCTTTTTGTGTCACTGGAAAGAGAACTGTATGACTTATTTATGTTTTTATTTTTAAAGTCACTGAAAAATGCCAGTTGTTAAAATATATGTTTTAGGCAATTACAGATACCAAGAAGAAAATTTAAAATCTGTGGTGCTCTTCCCCGTATGTAATTATTGTCACATAACTCCAATGGTACTCTGAACACAATGCTGTTAATGGGTTATGGTGCTTTTATAGTCCTAAACAATAGACAGAATCTAAATAACATGAGATTGATCCTCTGGCTTTATGTTATCTAACAGTAAACAATAATCAGCACTTGATCCACTTTATTTCCTTGTCAAGAAACTCTAGCAGTCATTTCCTCTCTTGCTGATTCAGAGGGAGGGTAATAACCAGCTACGGGTATCAGATTCCATTATCAGATCCACAGGAAAAAAATATACCAGTTCAGTCATGTTGATGAATCATAAGGCTGTCTAGACGATGCCTATGGGTAGGAAAAAAATCTTGTCTCTCAAGTCAGTCAATTGGTTCATCTGTGCAGAAAGTCGCTGTGGAATTCCTGGACCACCCAGGGAACTCATCACTAAATGAACTGTGTGTGCACACAGGCACAGGCCTGACACTCAGCCACACCAAGTTATAATTATAGGACAACTGAATGCTTCTCTTGTGGTTACAACATAAACTTTGCAGCTTTTTTCATGTGGGATTAAATACCATGAAGGATGATAAAGTGACATCCCTCCTCAGGAAATTATTTTGTCTTCATTCCTCATCTGAAAGAATTCATCTTTTTCTATACCCCTGAGAAACCTGTAAGTGACTCTGAATGTAGGTCTGAGGATTCACTGGGCCTCCTGGAAGTATTTGTTACCATATTTGTCATATATTTTTGTGTTATTTGGAGACCTGGTTTACATCTTGCACCTACTATAATTTTGGTTTAAATCCTGAACTCTAAACAAGCATCCAGTGATGGGACATAGCACATTAAAAATGAAAAAAAAAGCAAACCAAACAAAACAACACAACAAAAATTACAGAGCTGCCCATGTATAGATCTACTAGAAGAAATACTCCCTCAACAGGAAGAAATATTGTTAGTTGCCATTAATTGAAACTTAGGTTTCAATTAATTGAAACTTAGGCTGTGAGGTTCTGATTCGACACAAGGTGAAAGAAATTTATCAACTTTGAGCATAATTTAACATTGGTACATGTTGCCCCAAGAGACACTGTAGAAACTCTGCCCTTGGAGTATTTTAGAGCCCAACTGGACAAAGTTACGAGCAATCTGCTCTGTTCAGTGTTTGACTACTCTGAGGAAAAAAGTGATTATGAGGCTTTCTTGAAGTCCATTTCAAGCTGATTTATTCTATGATTCTGTGATTCTATGAGAATTGGAGAAAATAAGCAATGGAAGTAAGGAGATAGCCATATGAAGATATGGTAAAATATTTTTAATAGCTTAAATCTAACTTTTTTCCCCTTCATTTTTATCTCAAAATGGGAAAAAATATCTCAGTGGATTTTCTGTTATAGTAAAAATTGACTATTAACTAGAATATTATATGCAAGATTTTTTTATATCATTAAAGTGACAGACTTGGTTTAGTCCTTTTTAAAGTACATGTCCACGCTGTACACAATGTCATTTGCTCAAGATGAAAAGCAAAAATTAAGAACATCCATCAAAAACAGAAGAAAAGGACCATATAAAGTGGCAATAACACTGTGAAAAGGTTTGACCTTTGTTTACTTCACCTTTGCAGCTATAGGACTATAGTAGCTTTTTCATAAGCAGTTTCCATGTAATAGAGTCACTTCTGCAGAAAATCTGGAATAAAATTAAGGTGAATCTAGTTCAAAAAGGACTTTTTTATCTACTTTACGGGACAGGATCAGGTCCATAAATCATAGCAAATCTGATCTGAAGGGAAAAAGATTTTCCAATGTCATACACATTCCTAACAGAATGAATTGCCTAAGGAAGGTGTTTATGAAAACACTAACCAAAAGTATGAGGCAGGAGAAATCTTCTGTTGAAATTGGGGTAATATATCAGAGTGACAGAAATAAGACAGTAAGGTTTCTTTTAATCAGTAAGTTCTGTGTAATTAAATGTGGTGTAACCAGAGACTTTTACTGTGAAGAAATGAAAATATAGATGTGTTTACATGTTTGCTATCACACATATTTGTAAGAGTGAAAAATAAAATTACAAGAGAGGGAAAAGTATATTTGTTTTCTTCATGGGTAAAGCATAAAGCCAGAACTTTGTTCCATGCGTTTTGTTAGAACCAGTCAATGCTCTTTAAACTAGAAGTTCTCTGACTACAAAGCAAAACAAGGTAGAGAGGAAACACATTGTTTCACTTATTGTGACTCAGAAGCAGAGCTACAAGCACTTGTGAATGTTTCCATGTATTTGATAATTATTTTGCCATTCACAGACAATGTTCAGTGTGAAATAAACAAAATTCATGGAATATTTCACATCTACTCTTGAAACTTGGCAAGATATGTGAGCAAAAATGATTTCTTGCAAAGTGTTTAAATTGCTATCTTCAAATCATTGCCATTAAAGACCTGAATATTTCAGTCATGAGAGTTAGAAGTCTATATAGTAGGATGACAAGCACTGCAGCAAGTGGGTAAAATAGCAAGCTGTCTTGAAGCAAACACAGTATTTAAGGATGTTTCAAATACAGCTTCTTGAATTGATTATATGCAGTGCAGAAAGTTGATTTATGTCATGAGTTCGCATGTGATATTCAAGTGTTTCCATTGCTAGTAAAACAGACAGAAAACAGCAAAAGCATTTCTGTATTCAATAGAATGTCACCTTTCATGAGGTCCTAAGGTTATAAAACACCTTGACGTATGTCTGACCCTGAAATGCCATCTGATTTCCATGAATTTCTGAATATTTCTCACTTCACATTCTCCCGTTCTTTCAAGGGTGCTCATTTAAAACTCTTTAAAATGGCTTTTGCCAAAATTCAAAACTCCTTGTTTAGTGTAAATCCACAAGCCAACAAATAATCAGTCTGAAGACTGACTGTAAGGTTTAACTCCTTCTATTTTAGCTTGTTTACAGTGAAGACAGGTAGCTTTCTGAAGTGCTGCTAAGTAACCTTCTCCTTTTGTTAATTTTTACCTTTGCAGCTGTCTGTCTCATTTTCTTCTCCATTGACTTGAATTATAATGACAAGAGGGAAGGGAGGTATGCAACATTATCATACTGATTCATAGGTAGGAAAGCAAATGTTTTTGTGCCACCTCCCAGGGGCTGAAGTCTTTCACCTTTACTTATGTCTGTATGCTGAGGGGGAAATAATGGTGAGAATGTGAGATAATAAAGAAATATAAGATAGAATTAGTCTGGGAAACTGTCAACAACATTCTCTACTCAAACGGCTGTTTCAGAATACTGTTATTTTAGGAAGTCAGCAGCAAAGGATGCCTTTGATTAAAATCTAGCCTGATGCTTTCTACATATACTTCTAAAGCTAACTGTAGACTTGCACTAGGATATTTTCAGCCTGTCTGTCTCAGAGTGAACCATGTGGCTCCTGGTAAAGAACTGGGAAGTTTATATCTCTCTGGATTAAAAATGTCTTTGGGAATGCTCAAGAATGTAAAGCTGTATGTGTCCTCTTCTTTGCTCCTTGAAATCTTTATAACTGAACAAATCCACCAGTTGGTGTGTGTAATGCACAGATATAGTGCCCAGTCTCTTTGTAGTACTATTCACCAGAATTTTCATGGACTGCAGTTTTTGGACAACCTTTTTAAAAAGAAAAATCCTACTTCCTGGCATGAAAACTTACGGTTTTCCAAGTGTGAGAAGCAACATCTGCTCTCACAAACAGATATCTGAAGTAACTTCATTAATTCTCTACATCCCCTCTGGGCGTATTTGAAGAATGCTGAAATAAAACTTTTACAGCCTTTAATTAAGAAAATTCTACCCCATCAGAAAATTCTGCAGTCCATTTTGGAGCATTTTATCCTTTACCTTGAGACCTATGAGGAAAATAGTCAAATTTTCAGCCTTGATTCAGTGACAGTATGATCAGGTCTAGGGTTAAAAGCCCTAGGAAAGTTGAGTTTTCAGTTGTATGTGAATATCAGTGGGAGTTGAATATTTTAAGAATTATATTCTTTTCCACGAAAATGACTACAGGTTTTATATTATGTTTTGAGTCACCACTGTGAGTCATTGTAGCTTTTTGTTTTCACCTGTGCACTTCCCACAGCAAGTTATTTATAGCACTCAATGCCTGTGTTTAGGTTGCTGTGTGACAGCTTTGTTTCTACTCATATATTTTAGTATTGCTATTGGACAGGTAGGTTTGTAGAATTTCATCCAAAAGTTGCATCCTGAGTGAAATTGTCCTAGACAAAAGGACTTAAGTTGAACTTAACTTAATTGTGAACTGGAGGTAATAGCCTGTGAAAATCTTCCACATCAACTTAAGACTAAAATGCTGGTGTGATAATTATGGGCAATAGTCCACTTTTGGATGAACAGGCATAAAAACTGTCTCACCAGAAATTACAGTCTTATAGCATGATTTGAAATCTCAAGGGAATCAGGATATCTCTCTCTGGCTATCTACTTTGGAATCACCTTCTCTGCAAATGAACACACCACAGAAAATCATCATCTGGTCAGAGAAGCCCACTAGCAGGCTCAAGGGAATTAGCTACCTAACCTTGCTAAGACTAGTGAAAATCCAAAGCCCTGTGTTATGGGTTATGTGTTTAGATTCTAGTGGCAGGAGCAGGAGTGAAATGGGGAAGTGAAAATAAAGTAGTAAAAGCATCATGATTTGTAGGCATGATGTGTCAGCTGGCCTAAAAACACAAATTTCCTGGGATTATACTGGTAATAGCATTCACAACATATATTTTAGCCTCTAGATTTTCACCACTTCAATCTCTGCTTCATATCTTGAGATTTTTTTTCTTATGGTATGTCTACCAGTGGGATGTTTCGATTTAGTTGATTTAAATAATGTCATATCCATATTCCTAACTGTTCTTTGTATTTAAGGTCCTATTGAGAGGAAAATTCATTACTCCAAGATATGTTTTTGTAGCATATCTGTAGGCCATGGTAATACTTTTAAAACTTAAATCTCGGTAGAAGCATTTTAAAGCTATCAAACATACACAATGTCTTCCCTATTGTCTGCTATTTCTCCTGGTAGTAATACTATGTTGACATATCATGCAAGAAGCATTCATAAGATTTTAGCTTCGGTTAAAAAATTGTAATAAAAAATATTGTCACTAGTCAACAAAACTTCATTTTAAACTTACTTTTTAAAAGAAATATTATTTCACCCTCTGAAACCCTAGTTGACTTTAACTAAGAAACAGCAAACTGTACAAAAGTCTTTAAAAACTTGTTTTCATTACCGGCACATTAATCAGTAAGGAGAGTACTTACTGAATATATATCCATCATAAATTATATAAGAGGTTTTTTGAATGTTTAAGGAAGGAGTTTTACTTAATGACCAAAGAAAGCTTATATACATCCTCATACACAGACCACAGAAAACATAGACAAGGTGAAAAGAAACCTGCTTCATTGTTTGGCACTACATGATCAACTGTTTGTTGTTTAGGCAAGTCTCTGTGGTTCCTTAACATACCTTCTGTGTAGAGTAAAACAGTGAAGAAGCAAAAATTATCAGTGGAGATTCAAACCTTTATTTTAAGGAAAATATCTTGCATATCACAATTCAGAGCTTTTATAAAGCGGCATCAGAAGAGGATGGGGGGACGAAGTCCCTGTGATGTCTATTATTCACCATATGTTGTTGTTAAACCCTATCTGGTGATAACTTGTGATACAGAGTTTTGAAGATCAGACTTTAGAGAGTTCTTAAGGATAATACACAACAGTTTTTTATTTCAGCCCCTCAGGAAGGGCTGAAACTAGAACTCAACAACAAAATAGAGAGGGAGAGAAAGGTTATCAAATTTTCTGACAAATCTCTCCCTTCCTAGCTCTCTGCCTTCAATAATTAAATTTGAGATTTTTCTTTAATGTTTTCAATCAACTCCAAAATTAATCTATAAAAATTATTTCAATAATATTTCAACATAAATATTTTGACCCGTCCTATTTACAGCACATGGACCTACTCTGTGGCTTGATATGATTGTAATCTTTTTCTGCGTGACATTATTCAGCTTGAAATTTTAGGATACAACTCACTATCTACAGCTACCTCTCAGTTTTCATGTATCAGAACTACTGGTTTGTTCTCCACCTGTGTAGCTTCTGATACAGAGAGTTGTATCAGTATGGACTATTGCAGGTATTCAAACCTGGACAAGGTGGTTCACGTACTTCATTATGGCAACCACAGGGTAATCAATCACAGAGCTGCTTACCTTTTCTTTCAGAAAACCATGCCTCTGCAAGGAAAAGTTCAGATTCCTTTTTTCCATGGTTTTTTCATCAGCAACTATTCTCTAATTGGGTTCTCAATATAGTCCCCTTCCAGTCTGCCCTTTGTCATCACAAAATCAAGAAAAGAGAGTAGATTAACTGCAGTGCCCACTCTTGACTTACGGCTTATTCAGTTCATTGCACCAGTAAGTAATTCACACAGAGTATTTGTAGAATAAAGCTACATATTTTATGAGGCTATTTTCTGAGATATCTTTAAAGATTCCTTTTATCAGGTTGCTTGGTTATGCTATTTTTGTCAGACAGCAGCGAAGTCCACATTCTCTATTGTATTCAGGCATAAAAAAATCTCAAACTACAATCTAAGCACAGAACTGTGTCTGTAGAGATTTTCACATTCCCCAATGCTTTACATTAATATATATAAATACCTATCTTATATGAGATTGCACGAGATTAATTTTAACTATAAGGCAATATAGGAATGGTTTATGAGAACCATCTTGGGGTTTTGAGGGGGTTTGATTTTCATGTAATTATAGCAGCTTACCATGAATCGGTAAAAAGTTTTATTCTAGTATAACCTTTATTGCTTCCTTTTTTCTATGGTAAAAGAATGCATGATAATTTCCCCTTTGTTATTGCCCTCTCTGATCTGACCTTCAAATGTCAGACTTTCTGCTTTTTGATCATGCATATAATATGCACCTTGACTCACTTATGTGAAGCTATGTCAGACAAAGGTCCTTTCATGATTCAAGCTTTGAGTGAAGTAATCATATTATATCTATCATTTACATCAAAAGAGCAGATCTTTTAGCCAAACTTAGCATACTTCTTACTGATGTAAAATAAAAGTGACAGAAATACAAAAAATTACAGCTTAAAGCACAAAAACAAATGTAATATATGCTCATTTTCAGACACTAGTGGTTGAGCAAAATCATATTGGATTGTTTAGAAGCTAAAGTAATTGTCTTACAAGTACACTTCAGTCTTTAGGCCATATTGTATTTCATGCTACAAGTGTTTTCAGAACTGGCTCAATGCCTGCAAAATATACTTAGTACTATTAATTATTGTGTGTTAGCATAAAAAGCCAAAACATTTTCTTCCTTAGATAGCTATTTAGCACCAATAACTGCAAATTATTAAGTATCAGGTGTCTTTAATTTACTTCATTATCAGTTACATTGAAAGCTTTATATAACCCTGTAAGAAATGTTCATTTGTTCCCAGGATAGCTCAGTATAATATTGTTTCCAATTTTGGAAACTGGAAGATGTTAAAGATAGGTGGCTAATAAAGGAAGCTTACAAATGAAATCATATTTTTTGAGGGATTGAATATGAGACAATGAACTCTGTACAGAACTCTCTAAATGAGAAAAAAAATGAGGCAAAGCTTAGAAGGCCTCATTTTCTCCATCCATTTAGCTGTCTAGATCAGAAATTTCATGCTTTACTGAAGTCAAAGGAGTTACGTAGGTGCAATATGGCTGCAAATGAAACTCAGGTGTCAGAAGATTTAAATCTGTTAGAATTGGATTTATTGGTTCCCTTAAAATTTCTTTACAAGCAAAATCTGTTCCATGAAATCTTGAAAGTTATGATTTCTTTCATCAGGATAGAGCATCAAATTCAAGAGCTTTAACAAGAAAGTATTCCCAAGGGTCAAAACAATACAGGATAAGTGTTGAATTTTCTCCTTATTGTCAGAAAAGGAAAAGATATCCAGGCTATTGCAGTGTGCTTCAGGGAATCTGATACTGAGGATGCCTGGAAGCCAAGGATTGAGGAGCATCACACAATGGCAATTCACTACTCAGTGGTCTGGTTTTATGCAACTAACTAGTGCCAGGCAGGATTTCATAAAATATCCCAGCAGTATAGCCAACTGATCCGAAGCAAATGGTTACTGAGATGTAATAGTCTTCTCCAATCTGCTTTCTCACAGAATTTGTTGTTGTTACTGCTCTTTTTACTTGGAATATTTTATAACCAGAAAATGTTAGCAGAGTTAGTTCTTTCTATCTCTTCCTCTTTTATGTCTAAACTTTTTTAAAAGGAAGGAAAAAAAGCCCACTATTTGTTAAGTGGTTTATGTATCTTTTAACTGTTGTAGTTTTTATTCTTGATTTTGTTAAACATTTTTCATTTATATCACTTCAGCTAATCATATGTTTGGATTAGTGGTTTTCATTAAGAATTATTGTTAAATTTCTGTGAATGATGATTGACTCCTTTTTCTCTCAGGAAGGAAACTGATTAATTTTATCTGAATTTTTGCAATCTCTTTGCAAACACGTGTGGGTGACTGTATCATAATAGACATGCCATTACTCAGTTTGAAGAAACTGTGCTTGGGGAGCAGTATGATACCCCAGTGGTTTAAGATTTCCCAGAAATAATAAGCTTTTAGGCAGAAACGGATATGTAATTAGTTCTTTTGTCAGAAAGCTTTCTAGTGGAAGGGTAATCTTAAGCTAAATGTAGGAGACGTAGAGTTTAAATGTATGTCCTTAAACTACAGCGAAGAACTAGACTGTTAAAGGTTTTGTCCTTTCAAGGTATTGTGGCCAGGACATTTAGTTCACCTTAAACTGGAGAACTGAGTGTTTGATTCAACAAGTGGAGACTCATCTTTCAAAATTTTAAAAATAAGCTGCTTTAAAAAATAGGATTTAGGAAATTTTTCTTTATCTGGGTTCCAGCCAGGACAGGGTTAATTTTTGCCAAGAGGGAACATGGCTAGGACGCAGAAGTTATCATATACCGCCTCACATCATTGCCAGTTGCTAGGGAAGGGACTCTCTTCCAGGGAGAAGGCATTCCTTCCTGTCAGGAAAACGTGGCAGAGAGAGCTGTGGGGTGGTGCAGACTGAGGTCATGTCATGTTGGGTCAAGCCCAGTGAGCATTTTGTATTGAATCACTCTTTCCTACACTTTTGTTGTTAATATTTTTGCTGCTACTCTTCATTTTCTTATCTCATTGATGTTATCAGTATCAAGCCAAGATCTTTGCCTTTTGTGCCTCCAATTCTCCTCTCCAGTCACCCATGGGGAGGGGGTGGAAGTGGAAGAGGGGAGCGAGTGAATGGCAGTACGGTTTGGAGAGTCTCACCTCTTACTACTGATCATGACTGGAAGGACTTCAGATCTGAGTCTTAAACTGGTTTCACAAACATGAAACTAAAAAAAATTATCTGAGTAAAAGACGGACTTTTAACTGCAATTGATTTAGTTAATCCACAAAACCCTATTTTATTCACACTAGGGGTTACTAATGGATCAAAAAGGGAACTCAAGTTACATATTGCTGTTCCTTTTAGTAATGGTACCACGGATCACTGATGCTTGCAGCTGGATAAAGGATATGGATGCGTATTTGTCACGATCAACTTGCTTGCATTTTGCTCAGTGTCATTTGTCATAACTTTTCACGAATAGCATTAGAAGGATCTGATTTGTGCTAGAGCCATTGATTGTGAGGGATGTGACTCCAAAAAAGTCTAGAATGGTGCATGCTATAGCAAACACGGTATTTGAACAGTACCTCTCATTTGACCAGTGGAAGTAGCTACTTTATAAAAGGCAAAAGAAATTGAGTTGAAGTCAACGGTGCTTTCAAGTTTGTTATCACAGAATATAACATATATATCTGCCTATGAAAAGGTGAAAGCTCTATACAACTGAGAAAGAGCAATAGCAGACCACTCAGTAGTGTCTCTAGTGTTCTGAAAATAGTGTGCTTCAATTTCAATAAATCTGGTAATAAGTGGATTGCCTTACCTAAAAAGAATAGATCTAAATCCGGTGAACAGGCTGAGGTTTTTTTGCATGTGAAACTGTCATCCTGTCTTTTGGTTATGCAATTCCACTTTTTGCAGCATAAAATAGATTCATATGTAATACATACAGATTCAGTTCACATTACTAAACCTTCAGATTAAAGTGTTATTTCCCTGCAAAGATATATGCTATTTTCAGTAGTTCTCCATTTCTGTCTGCATATAAACATCTGACAGGCAAAATGGTAGTCAGAGGCACTTACCTATATGTCACTCTGTTTGTGTGCTTTGCAGAAGGAATGAAAATAACAGAAAGCTGTGAATAGCTTTTTTGATATTTCTTTATTTTGGCTCTCTCGGAGTTGCATGGATGAGGAGAGTATATCTGTAGTTTGAGAGACATTTTGCTACATATCTTAACAATGCTATATGTTAGTTTTCCTTTATCATCCACTAAGAGTGATGGGTAAAGACTCACAAGATGGCAGAGGCATGAAGCTTGTGACCTCTGGCAGCAAAAGAAAGGCTCCTTATCTACCCTGAGATCTGAACTCACAGAGTTAATAGTAATGTCCTGCGTAAGGGAACAAGCTGCATTAAGTAAGGTCTTAGAGTGAGCTGGGCATGCATAGAACACTAGCACAAAGGGGAAGTGATGGATAGTGATGGTTAGACATCACCTTTTGCAGTATGGGAGCACCCCACATCTGACCAGAGCTGCTAGGTTGCTCTTTGCAAACACCACGAACTGGAGAAGGAAGAAGTGTTTCAGAGAGACTGCTAAGGGTTTTCCAACTCTGAGGCTCCCTTTCATTTTATCCATGTGCATCACTGCTGAGGGAGATCTGGAAAAAATCAGGCGGGGCTACAGTACTCAGGAGACAAAGATAAGGCCAAGTGGTGTTCACTTCAATCCTGTTACTGAAGGAAGAGTACCCAGTGTGGATACACCCAGTGAATTAGCAGCTGCCTGGTGGTGCCTTGGCTTTTATTACCATAGGTCCCTCCTTGAGGAATGAGAACTGCTAGCAAGAGATGGGACCCATTTGACAATGATGGTCTAAAAACATCTTTGTCCACAGTCTTGCTTTTTTACTGAGAAGAACATTAAAACCAGGTACACTGAGAATGACAATGACAGTTTTCAGGTAAGCGAAAAAATCAGGGGTAGTAAGCACACGGGGCAGGGTGATGGGGAACCTTTGGAAAGGACAAAGCAAGTGTCAAAGAGCATTTTTGAAGTTCCCGTGCACAAATGCACTAAGTGTGGTATGTGTGAACGCAGAACAGAGATGTGATTGCAATAAATAAGATGGGATCAGCTTGTGTGTCTGGAAGGCTGTGAAGGATTTATGGATGGATAAGGGCTCCTTATGAAAGACAGGCAGTGGGAAAAATGGAGATGGGGTTGCCAGTGCTCTAGTGAGCAGCTCAGGTATGTGGAGCTCTTCAGCTCACCAGACAGGTGACACTTCTTGAGGGCCTGTGAGTCAGGAGTGGAGAACAGAGCAACAAGGGCAACACTGTAGTGGGAATTTGTTATGGACCACCTGAACAAAGTGAACAAGTGAACAAAGTCATCTTTGTCGGGCCTAGATGACAAAATCATCTGGTCAGGCCCAGAGAGAGG
Organism: Manacus vitellinus; assembly: GCF_001715985.3. NCBI lineage: Eukaryota > Metazoa > Chordata > Aves > Passeriformes > Pipridae > Manacus > Manacus vitellinus. The sequence goes on from NW_021940478.1 coordinate 293,091, forward strand.
TGGTGAATGGTACTGCATCTAGTTGGTGTCCAGTCATGAGTGGTGTCCCCTAGGCATCAGTACTGGGCCCAGTCCTATTCAATATCTTCATTAATGATCTGGATGGGGGGACTGAGTCTACCCTTAATAAATTCACAGATGACACCAAGTTGGTTGCAACTGTTGATCTGCAGGAAGGTAGGAAGTCTCTGCAGAGGGAGGGACAGGCTGGATCCATGGGCCGAAATCAACAGTATGAGGTTCAACAAGACCAAGTGCCGGGTCCTATACTTTGGCCACAATAACCCCAGGCAGTGTACAGGCTTGGGGAAGAGTGGCTGGAACATGGTCCAGCAGAAAAGGACCTGGTCAACAGCTGGCTGAACATGAGCCAGCGGTGTTCCCAGGTGGCCAAGAAGGCCCCAAGATTCTAGAGAGCAGATTTCAGCTTTTCAGGGAACTGGTAGGTGGGACCTGATGAGAGCAAAGGAGTTTAGGACAGGTGAGAGGTCTTTAAGGATCTTATCATTCTAGTGAAAGAATTGTCCATCCCAATATTGAGGAAGATGAGTAGGCTTACAAAAAAACTTTGTTAAGCAGGGAATTTATGACACAGTTATAATGCTAAAAGATGTACACAGGAGGTAGAAGTGAACACAGGCTACAAGTAGCACTGTAAGAACATATTGTGTAGACATGCAGGAATGATATCAAGAAAGCCAAGCCCAGCTGGAGATGATAATAGGATAACAGGAAGAATTTGTACTGTTACATTAACAGTAAAGAAAAAAAAAAGGAAAATATAGACCTACTACTGAGCGCTGAGAGTGATTTAGTGACAACAGACGAAGGTAAAGCTGAGGTAATCAGTGCCTTATTTCCCTCAGCCTCCACCTACAAGGTCTTACTTGAGCCTTTGTATATATAGACTGGGCTCAAGTGTTTATATAGGCTGGGCTTCCATCATCAGTGGTGGAAGAGGATTGATTTGGGTAACTGTTGAGCAATGTCGATCTACATGCAAAACCCGATGATTGGCACCCAAAGGTACCTAAAGAACTTTATTTGTCCTTCTTTTGGGTATTTAGACTTGTAAATTCTCATTCCTTCCTTTGATATGTTACACAAAGCAATCTAAGGCAAACAGTCTGCAGCAGTAGATGAAATGAAGGGGTTAAGTTTAATACTTCATCTACTACCACTAGACAAGAAAACTACTAAAGGAAAATCTAATAGAATTCTTAGAATCATTTTAATATAGCTCTTGTTTACTCATGTAAATTTGTTGGTTTTCCTTGGAAGTAGGATGCTGAGGTAAGAGAGTTAGTAACATAAAACAGTTTTGCTTTATGAAAACCATATCAACATCCAATAAGTATTTTTTTCTTCCCATGCCAATTTTTCATATGGTATTAAGACAACCATTAGAGAGTTAAGTCATTCATTATTCCAGCCTTACATCACACTGTTGTTGATGAGATAAGGCTCTCTTTCTTAAGCCTTGAACTTTCCATTTCCTTATTAAATAAAGCAGAAACTTCAACTTCACTAATGCAAGCAATATTTGTGGTATTATATTCCCAGTGATTTTGCACGAATGATGACTGACATTTGGAGATGCTAGCAAGTGGTTGGATCTCAAATTAGATAAGATTAACTAGTATTAGCTAGAAATTCTGTCACATATTGACCTCCTAATCCTATATGTTGAACAAATCAAAACCAAAAGTCTATTCCTGCTCTGAAAAACTAGTAGGAGTGGTAGATATACCAGGCATATATAATGCTTGAAAAGTGAAAGAAAACAATCCTATAATGAAATAATATATTGAGGGGGTTTTGTAGTTTGTTTAAACTAGTTTAAGTATCTGCCTATTATATACATTGAGTGCATTCCAGCATTTTGGAAGGCTACAATCTCCTAACAAGTCAAGTATGTATTTTGTCCATATCCTTCCTACTTCATCATTGTTCTTGCTTTTCTGATAGACTAGTTTAAGAAATTAAGGTGCTGTGACCTTTCAAAAAATGCTATAATGATCTCTAAAAGAGATGTTAATTCTGAATAATCTGAGAAGCACAGGTTTACAGGAATTGTCTGACCACATTTTGCAGGATTTTCTTTTATTTTAAATTGTTTTGAAACTCATCCAACAAACAAAATATTTTTTTTTACCAGATATGAAATACATTCTTTTGTTGGAAAACCATAGACTCTTCCTATCTTGATTTTCTCTTGAAATATGCATACTATCTGTGAATCACTGATAAAGATTTGTTGTTTAAAGTTACACTTATATTTCTTATTAAACCTCTGTATTTTTATAAAAATACAAACTTTTCTGTTAATATATTTGTTTATTTGGATGTGCAAAATTACATGCTAGGGAATTTATAATTTTAAGAGGATGTCAGTTTGAATCAAGCCATTCAATCCTTTTAACAATTAAATTTATAAGGAATACTTATATCCTTGCAGGCATATGGTGGCATAGGAACTGGGCTGTAATAAGAGAGGTAAAAAATTATAATTATTAAAATGCTAGAAACACCATCTGAGCTAGAGCAGTTGTGCCTACCATGGTGCTTTGTCACCAGCAGCGATAGTAGGAAATACTGTCTCAGTAAACAACATGAGCCTGGCAGTGTCCAGTGGCCTCATACTTCCCAGAGCCCACATCAGGCATTATCATTTCCTTTGGGCAACTCATCCCTCTGAACAGGTGACTGGTGCTGAGCTTTGGATATCAGCTCTTGAGCTACTGCAATTACCATACCCTGTTATTAAGGCAAACCAACTTTGGCTTACATTAGTATTTAATTTAAGCTTTATTAATTTAGCTGAAAGCTGGGGGTTCAGGGACCAATTAACAGTCAGTTCAGATCTTCCTACCTCAAGGGTAGTACTATGAGTTGGAAGGGTTTGACAATTGGAGACAATACTGGTAATATCCATTAATATTTCTTAGGGATTTGGGCTAAACTGTTTAAAGAATGCATGCAATAGTTAATGCATTAGTATTTATCTCCCATAACCTTCATACTAATTTGTTTAAGCTGTTGTGCAGGGCAAACAGTTATTCATACAGGATTAATGAGAAAATTATATATAGGTGACGATTCATAATCTATAAAGAGGGTTACTTTATTTATTAAAGATGGTAATATAATCTAAAAAGTAATAGTATACAAAAGCAGCAGCAAATAACTGTATGGGTAAATCAACACAACACTACTTAAAGAAATATTTAAAATTAAGAAAGTATAGAAAATTTTTCAGAAACACCTTTCAAATATGTTCTCACATGTTAATAATTTATATTAACAATAATTAATAATACTTTGTTGTCAAATGTCTAGGTCTTTTCTGAGAAAGGGTTTGTCTGAAGTTTAGTTTGAAACCCAAGGTTTTTTGCATCTTGGTTATGTGTATTTTATCAGGAAGTTTCATGTGGACATGAATATTTATTTTCTAGTTTCATTTTAGATTATTTATTGGAACAAAACCATCATTTTTTTGATGGTTGATGTGTTATGAATCAATGAGTAGATTAAAATTTCATTGTCAAAGTCTTGTGATTTACAGATGCCAGACAAGTTTTAAACAAAAACCAGAATGAAAGTAAACTACTTAGAGCTGTGAGAGAACATATTTACAAAAGTATCCCAGAATTACTGCTTTTTAAAAGCTGGTTAAAGGGTAGGATTTTTCCCCAAATGCTTCCATTTATAACAAAAATGCTTCTATTTATAACAAAGACAGCCTTTTCCAAGCCTGCTCCCTTCCTCTATGGAAGGATTCCATTTCCAATCAACACAGGTAAATTTGCAAGCATAACTAAACGACATGAACTAAGGATGAAAAATGGTTTTTTAGCATAATGAGGACTATAAAATTTAAGAGAGGTTTATTGTTAAATCATGATTCTATATCTATTAGGATATAGTAAGTGACTGTTTCTTGCTTGTTTAATCTGGATTTTTTTAAGTGGGTACTCAGCTGTCTTCTATTATCTCTGTTTTCTAAATTTTTGTTTAGAGTTAATTTGTTAGCTCTCTGAAAGTTCCCCTTCCCTTTTTCTGCCCTCCTGTCATTTATTAGATGCCTCAGAATAAGAAAATGGTTTGTTGTTATTGTCTACAGTAAGCCTCTCACCTTATACAAGAATGATTATCTAGGAAGATGATGCTGTGCATGTTTCTTAGCATCCTGTGGAAGACTGTATATCTAGGATTTGTGAAATAAGGCAGTACTTAATGACTTTTTTTTAATCCAGCCTCTTTTCTAGTTTCTTTAGCCCAGCTGCAAAACTTCAAGTGCATTGATTTGTTTTATGCAGCACTGTCATTTCAGTGGTGTCCATTTCAGTTGAGATTGTCCTTAGTAGCTGATGGCTTTTTAATGTTTTTATTATCAAGTGTTTGTTGGTTACAGTCAAAGGCTGCCATTTAATAGAGTACATTTTGTCTTTGGATTTGTGTGCAGTGGAGGTCACTCAGGTATTAGTCTTTTGCTGCTTTGTTCTTCTCTTAACAGAAATATTGTCTAATAGATCACAATTTACTTCTTTATTTGTGCATTAATGGGCTTAAATTTGAATTTCGAGGTTAACCTTTACTCTTTCACTGTTTCTTTTATAATACATGATCAGAAGATGCTATTTTGTCCAATACAATTTTTTCTATTGTTCAAAGCATCACAAGCAATTGGTACTTTCTTTTCCCAATAAATTATTTCTCTCTGCAGCCTTGCCTTTCTGTATTGATTATGTGCCACTGGTAAAATAAGCTGCTGTCCACAGTGGAAGATTTGGATATACAGAGAAATTAATTCGTATGAGCTGGAATTAGACTGGAATTGAGAGGGTGGAACAAAGTATCAGCAGCAACTGACCCAGGCTTAATCTCTGGAGGATTTCTTTGCAACTGATGGAAGAAAGAGAACAGATACACATCCCTCAGCAATTTCAAACCCCTGGGCTCCCTCTCACTGTCTTCATTCCTTTACTCTCTTTCAGGAAAGCACCTAAATTATTTTCCTGCTCTGAGCTGCATTTACAGCCACCTCACTGACTGTTCAAAGGAATAGAAAGCCTCCTTGAACTGAGGGAGACCTTTTCCTTCCCTCCCTTCCTCCCACCTTCCTCCCTCCTTCCTCCCTCTACTCTTTGCTCTCCATAGATCAGCAGTCTCGTGGAGGCAATAGTCTTAGTCTGCTCCACTTAGGGCCTAAAATCTAAACTCATTTTTTGTTTTGGTTTTGTTTTGATTGGTGTTTTCTACCCTTTCATGCTGTTTCTTCCTATCTTCTTTTATATCTCATAGAAGCAAAAAACCCACAAGTGAAATCTATTTTTAATCACTTGGGAGAAACACACTTTCTGCACTCAAAACACGGTTAAGTATCCATCTCCCTACTGGCACAACTTAAATTTCTGGTTCCTTTCCTGAAATTTATAGGAACTCAGTTGTGTTTTATTTTCTAATCTCAGCACTTTTGATGAGGTACTCCTGCCAGAAACATCTTTTATTTAGATTTCTGTTTGCAAGAATTTATCTTCTTACTCTTAAACTCTTATTGTGGTTTAAAGGGAACACACCACATATATGGAGCTAGGAATGTGTTGTTTTAAAGTAATAATTTTCTAATTCGATACTAAAAATTCATTGTATTTTGTATTTCAGTCCTCTCACTATAACGTCTCTTCTCATAGGTAACAAGCACCTTTTTTACTTAACCCTACAGATGTAGATCCTGGTCTTGATTTGACAGGGAATTAGAGGGGGATTTAGAGGCTCAGACTCACAAATGTATATGAAAAAAAGCATCGTTTGAAGTCCTCCAAATATTTCTGTAGCATTAAGAACTTCAGAAGTTGATCAGGGAACCTGTATCAGCTCATGCATAGTGACATTTTTGAACAAATAATAGATTTCTAAGACTGATCATTTGCCTGCAGTGGAAAGCAGTACCTTGATTACTTGTGAGTTGCACAAAAGTGTTGAGGTTGTGTGAGCTGCAGTCATTCCCCATGGTCAATGGAAATTCTGAGCACTGAAATGTAAAAAGAATTGATCAATCTATTGGATTAGCATGTCTCTGACCTACCATGCAGCATTTACATTAATGAAAACTGACATGTTGCTTTAACTCATAGATGTGTTTGCTTTTAGGTAATTTGCAAATAGTGCCAACACATTTTAAGAGTGCATCAGAGAAAAGGAAAAGTCTATTTCTGGATCTCTAATTCTTTGAACTGTTTTGCCAATGCCATCTGTGGTTTGCACATTGGTATTTCAAAACTCGGCAGTCCTGATAGGGATAGTTTTCTTTTCTGTTGACCATCTGTCACAGATGCAGGAACCTGAACGCATTATCAATTCCATAGATTAAAACTTCAGTTGGACCATTGGACTGGTTTATTACTGTCTGCTTTAGGCCCATGTAAACTTTTTCTTTTTTTTTTTTTTCTTTTTTCTCTCTTTTTTTTTGTGGTGACATTCAGAAGTGAGTTTGTAGATCTCATTTGTGTCTCTGTAAAAGAGAAGGAAACTGTTAAAATGTTACATTAATTTCTCATTGATTTATTAAGCAGAAATATGTAGGAGGAAGTTTTGAACAGCTTGTTTGTTCAGATCAGCAGCAGGGACAGCCTGCAGATGATTAGTTCCACTTGTGCCCATATGTGTCATGGCAGTAAATGCTGATTATTACAAATGGTTTGGTAGGAGAGGAGGTTAATTGAACAAACATTAAAAACAAATGTATACTGATTGTTTTAAAGTGTGTAAATAACAAGGGGTCTGGTTAATGTTTTCATTATTGCTTTTAAAAGGAGAAAAGTTATGCAAACGTCTCTCTAGAGTGTTATTGGTTATCATGTGTCACAGTTTTCCATTTTACCAAGCTGTCTCTTTTAGACAAAACGTAAGGACCAGATTTCCAAAAGCGCTATATACTAGAGAGATCTTGAGAATGTGACAGATTCATTTCATGGTGCTTTGAGGCTTCAAAATTGTGGATTTGTTCCATAATGGGACTAAAATCAAATGTGTTCCAATGCTTTTATTAAAATGGATGGGCTGGAAAGAATGGTTTTGTTGACCCTTATAAGTCCAGTCCCAGTTTCCACTTCAGACTATAATTTACCATCTTTTCAGGATATAAGGAGTCAGAGCACGTTTCTTAGAGAAATGTTTTATTTCCATGATTGCTGTGGTATTATAAGGGAGGAACTGCTTTTTATGCTGCTACGTCAGTCATCATACAAACAGTGCCAGCTTAGGCATGTATGTAATTTCTAAGAATGCTTAGAATGCAAAGGCTATACCTGATTTTTAATCTTTTTCATCAAGGCCTCACAATACAGACTGAAATGCATAAATTGTAGAATTTTCCATTAAAAATCGTAATGGTTTTATTAGATAAAGCTACTACTCCACTGTTGTCACAAATTAGTCTTTATCAAGGTGTGGCATACTTAATAGGAAGTGATGGTAACCTATGCCTTCCCTTCATAAGTCTTGAAAGTTACTGTCACCTTTGTTAATATGAGGATCTTTCCTTATCATGCACTTTAGCAGGATGTCTGCAGTGACAACAGGCAGGAAGTGTACATGTTGCCTCCGAAAAACTTTTTTGAGCATTTGGATACTATCTTCAGATACAAGTTAAAAGATGTTGGGGTTTTTTTTATTATTTATTAGAGGAACCACAGGAATCTAAATGTTTATGTCCTACACCATGCCTTTAAGCAACAAAGTTTATTTGTGTTACTCTGTTTCAGAATTTAGGCAACTCCATTACCATGGAGGTAATGCCTGCTTGAGCTTGTGAATAGGTGCATCAAGTTGTTCAGACTTATTCCTCCTTTTTCTACATGAACATAGACAGAGAATTTAAAGATCAATAATAATACTGGTAAAACTCAACATTAGTTATTTAATCATGGCTCACTTACCCTGCTGACCTGGTTGAATGACATGTTGCAAAAAAACCTGATAGCTTCTTATTAAAGTTATGAAGGTTAACAAATGGGCTAAAGGTCTGTGGTTTTAGTGTGTAGAATATAGTAGACAGTATGTAATGGCTATGATTGTGCATTAGTTCTACAAAAAAATTATCACAGAGCTCTTTCTTTGGAAAAAAAAAAAAAGATACCAAACAATGAAGTGTTACCTGTAGCTCTGTTTAACCATATTCAAGAAAAAAAAAATCAAACTGTAAATGAATACAAGAGTTGTTTGGGCAAGCAGAGAAGCACGGTGTTTATTTTATAAGACAAAACTGGAAGCACTTACCCTATTCAATCCAGAAAGAAAAATGAAAAGATGGAAAGTAAAGGTCTGTTATCAGGAGGTACAGAAAGTTGCAGAATGGGCCAGATACTGGGAAGAAAAATTAGCTGTTGATTTCAAATCACTCCTGGTGGAGAGCAAACGGTTATCTAGAATATTTCTTAATACTGTGTTAGACTGTTTTGTTTGTTTCTGATGGAAGAAAATAATGTTTTCTGGTTGCTTGGTTCTTTCTTTGTTTTTGAAAGTGTCTGAAAAGTTTGCTTGAATCTTTCTGGCACGTTTGCAAATTATTAAAAAAAAAAAAATGCACGTGATCAACAAACCCTTTTTTTTTTTTTCCCCTGAGCTTTACTAGAAACCTATGTCAGAAGAGAGAGAAGAGTTTTTAATTTCCAGAAGGTTTTCTTCACAAATCCATGATTCACTTTCTCAGCTGTGTTCAATGTTTGGCCAAGAGACTTCCAGCAGAATTTTTCTGTTCAAGGAGGCAAAATGACTACAGAGGAAGATAGGAATTTTATGGTAAAGAGATGTTTGACTGTGGGACTCCTTTGTGTGTGAGATCAGATGAATATTTTACTTTTATAATCTTAAAAGCGTGAGATAAAACTTGGTTTGTGCTTCTCTTTCCCTTTGCTTAATATATGATTGATTGGTAGGGAAAGTCCTCAACTGTAGAGCAACACAAGAGATGAAGCAAAAAGAATTCATACTCTTCTAAAGACTAACATTTCTAACTGTGTATCTCACTGATGCAATTACATATTACCTTTCTATAACCGATATTTCTGAAATGGGTACTAAGCAGGCTGCTTGTTCAATTTCTTCTGTCTCTCAGACATAAGTTATTTGAGGGTTGTGGTACAGTAGAAAGCAGCTTAGAAAAAGCTTTGATGCCTGTTGCTATTCCACAGTAAAATAGTTCAATCAGCAAAGCTGTCACTTGGCATTCTGGATTGACCATTTAATGAAATTAATTTTACATTTAAGGAAGAAACTTAACTGTTTATACTTTGGTTGAAGATTCTTTCTTTATCTCAACTAATGCAACCGCTTTGAGGAAAAAAGAGTGATGCACATTAAGTGTTAGCAGAACTCCACAAATTTTTTTTTAATCAGGTGTGAAGTCGACTAGAAAGGTGTTGAGTCTCCCATGCATAATTTTAGTGTTTGTGGTTTTGTTTTGTTTTTTAATCCTACTTCTTGGTAATAAAGGCATTCAACAAGTATTAATTTCTTTTATTTTTTCCGCAAATGCAGACTCTGCAGAAGGTGAAGCACAATGAACTCTTCTTTTACACTTTGTGCACTGTCAGCTTTGCTTGTAACATGTATGTAATAATTTATGTCATGCACAAAACCCATAGGAAAGACCTTATTCCAGAATCTGAATACCTAGTGTAAAACTGTAAAACAGAAGTTGCATCAACTCTCAGCCAAACATTGTACATTGCCATCTCCTCTTCATCTCTGCAGTAGTCTTCACCCAACCTTTGTTTCATGACTGCATCCATTTTTCTATTATCCATTAAATATCCAATAATTTCTACACTCCTGTGTGCCCAGAATATTACTGTTGATTTTCCTGTAAATTCAATTTCACTCATAATGTAAACATGGGGGTTTGAATAATTTAATCCTCTAGGAAGTTCTCAGAATATCACTTCTAAAATAAATTAAGGTGATTGAAACCCTTGAGTGCTATGTAAAAAAATGTTTGATGTTTATAAAGTGCCTAACAGTTGATTAACTGCTAATGTGTCTACTTACAACCCTAGAGACAGTCCAGTTACAATAAATAAGCAAGAAGAAGTTGTCTATTCCCAGAATAGTAGTTTTTTATTCTTTTTCTCTTTTTTTTTTTTTAAACTGAGGTTAAGTTTGCACCTTCTATGCCTCAGGAGCTATCAAGATTGGTCAGTTATTCCAACTGTTAGAGAGGCAACAAAGACTCAGATCTCTTGGGGGTTTTGAAGTACTAAAAGTTGTGTTATTACTGATGCTAAAGATTATATTCATTTTTGAGAACACAGTGAACTTTGCTTTATGCAACAACCTTAATGATTTCACATCATTGCTTGAATTTAATCTGAAAATGTATCTGTTGCCTTTCTTCAATTCTTGCTCTTTCTGATATTAATTATTCTTTAAAATTGATTTAACTCGTAATGATATACAGTGTCCAAGAGATACTTCCAAACCATAAAATAAAACTGTCCAGTGTTACGTTTGACAGGACTGATTGTAATGGGGAGAAAAACTGAACATTCTGAATTTCAGTGTTAGACAAATACACAGTTACTAAAGCTTATTCCTTCCAGACAGACATATACTTGGAGGTTATACCATTGCATGCTTTATAATAAGAGTCAGGAGGAAATGCAAGAGGGAAGTACTCATGTTCACTATGCTGTAGAAATAATTAATTCAATTGAGTGTCATTATCACTGAATAGTCCCAACTGTCTACAAATAATATATCCCAGTGCAGCATCTCTTTATACTTTTCAGGCTTTGTTCAATCTGAGTGGTTAACTTTCCAGCAATGTTACTACTCCTACTAAGTGTATGAACTGAATAATCAATCTGAGAGCTGAAACATTATATAGTAATTAAGCATCTTGACCAGTAACAGGATGTTCTGTGCTCAGTGATCTCTGCTGAGATCCAATGACTGGATACAATAAATGGTTTGCAACTAGATTCTGCCATCTCTGAATTGCTCTTCTCTTCAGTGGTGAGGTTTATGGGTTTATTGAGTTTGGGGTTTTTTTCTCAGCTGTGAGAAAAGGAAGAACCCAGAGGTTATCAAGAGGTGAATTTCCAAGACTTATTACCACACTTGCACTGCTTTAGCTACTCTTGGCTAAAAGCTTCTGTGGTGGAAGTTAATGTTGTCATACCTATTTCTGACTTCTAGGCATATTCTTTCTAAATTGCTGTAAATTACACACAACTAATTATTGGCAATGTGCAGTGGCCATCTGCATGCTTGATACACCACATTGGCTACAAGATCAAATGAATTAGGTTTATAAAATAAATGGTATACGGTACCTTTTTGTTCAGCTCAAACCATAGAAATCAGCTCAAACCATAGAAATCAACTGTGTCAACTTTTCAGCCCAAGCAAAATATATGTCTGTGTCCAGGATGAAGCTTTAACTCTAATAACAAGCTAGGAAGCCAAACTACTATCAGTCTTAATACTAGGAATAGTCATATTTCATTGTGGGGAAATAGCTCAACTAAAACAGCTCCTGCAAAACAGTCTAAGAGAGTATAGGCTATTTATATTTGCAAATACAATAAAACATACAACTCGGTTTGAGAATCAGCTCTCATCCTATTTTTTTGCATTGCCCTTGTAGGATTAAGAACTTCCCCAGTCAATTTAAGAGATAACTCTAGAAATGTAAAATCTAAAAAAAATTTAGCTAGTTTCCATGTTGATTCGTTAGTACCTGAGGCAATTGTTTTCCATAACATCCATCCTTCACTAAAAGCGGTTTCCCATACAGAATTACATTAAGGTGTATCAGTGTCTAAAAATATATAATCATGAGTAAAGTGATGCTTCTGAATAATCCAATTGGTACTCACTGGAGTAGAAACCATGCACAGCTCAACAGCACTGGAAAAAAAACCCCAAACACAAACCAGTACCTTTACATCAAAACTTCCCACAATTAATTTAGTAAATGTTTTGAAGAGAGTTAAATAGTTTTCTAGTAATCTTGCAAAGTCTGTTCTAGTCTATTTTTATTTTATAGGTGTAGGAAGCTATTGTGAATCCAAAAGTTAGCGCTACGATATCTCTGCATTGGTCCAAAAACTTGGAGTAGATGCATTACATATGGTCCTGTGTGGGTGTAGAGGAATAACTGACTGAAGACAAGTTCACTTTCCTCATTCCATATTAAAACATATTTCTGTCTTCATTTCTCTTTAGTCCTATGGATTTCCCTTCCTCTTACCCTTATTCTTCTAGCCTCTAATTGCTCTACCAGCTCTCTGCTCTGATCCACTTACCCTTGTGCTCAGTTTTCTTCCCTGTGCTGTTTTCTTTTTTACTGTCAGACACAGTTGAGATAGCTGGAGATGAGGACTGTAACAGAACCATAGCCATGTATCTCTAATGCCTGGCAGTGATGGAGGAGCCAGAATACAGAGCCTGGTGGAGCCTTACGCCACAGCACTGAGGTGTGTGACAATCAGAGGGCAGCATGGTGGCATATATGTGCCAGGTATACAGAAATATTGTCATGTGGGATTTTGTCAGTGTCATTGGATAGGGCAGGATGGTAGAGGGGAAGGAACATGTATTCTGTTAATATGGTTGGCACAGGGCATGTCAAAGCTACTAGAAAGTAATAATAGCTTCTTGTTGGAAAAAAAAGAAAAATCCACCTTAGTCAATTAGAGCATGTGGAAAGGTTAAGACTGTGCAATGCCTTGCTAAATATTTTTTTATATTTTATTTTATAGAAAAATTCATTAGCATTCAATATTAGGTCAATATTATGCCAAAGGGAAAAAGTGCACTCCTGGTAATTACTGTCCTATAAACCTAAATGCTAAAATTAAAGTGAAGGTTTTTAACAAGAAGTCAGTAAGAGTCTGAGACAATTTAAATTACTTTTTCTTAAGTAAACGAATACTGGAAACTCAGAATGCCAAAATTCTCTGCATTCACACAGTTCAGGTGAATTGTTGTCTCATTATAGAAAGGGACAGGAGTCAAATATATTTAAAGATAATGATTAAGAAATAGATCTCAAATCACACTAGATTTCTAGCTCTTTGTATAATCCATTGCTTCCTATGAGTGATTATTTAATAATAATCAACAAGGAAAACAAATTAAGCAACATGTTAATATAATTACACAAAAGAGGGTATGCATATGTTCTTTTGATTTACATGAGATAAATGCAACTTTTGAGATTATTTAATAAGAAGAAATGGTATTGTTAAGGGAATAATTAATTAAACTACTGCATCAGAACATTATTAGAAGCACTATATTTTATTTCAGAATACTTTAATATTTATTCTCAATAAACACATTCTACATGCTATACAAAATGAAGGCACTGAGGATGTTTTACTTGTATGTTAAATACTCTCAGTGTTAAACCTGTATTGCATCTCACATTGTTTAATAACAGACTCACAGGCTTTCAGTTGAAATTGTATCTTTTTTTATATTACCTTTGTTCACCTATTGAGTGTAGATGTCTTCCATCTGTCCACAATTGTTTATTTAATGTTTAGAAAATACTGGAGGAAGTTGGCTTCCAGTCAAACTGCAACACCCTTGAAAATATGTTGCAAGCAAGGCTTTACAATATACATTTTAAGTTTAATTGTTGTTTGGGGTTTTTTTGAGATAGTCACGTGTTGTAGCTGATCATAAGTAATGTCTTGTGTCATGGTTCATTTGGATCGCTCAGCTTTAAAGGACAATGTACTCTGTGAATTAAACTTTATTTTGTGAGCTCTTTAGGAAAGAAAACAAATGAAACGTCTAAGGGCTCAGTTTCCTTTGTACAGAATTGTCTAATATGTGAATTAACCAATTCATCACTTAATTCAGGCGGTTTCTGATACAAAAGTTCTCTAAGCTACAACATGCAACCTATGAGCAAAATAGTTACTTAGCTGATGGTAAGGCTGCTCATCCTTCCCCATCATGATATTGGTGTTCCTTGTATCACACTGGGAAGCACAAAAGCTTCAGTGTTCCAACTGCTGTTGGATCTGCTTCAAAAACTCTTTTGGGTAAGCTGATATATTTATACCTTCCAGCTGTGAAATTTGGTCCATACCTTTTCCATTAGTTAGCAGATCCTGGAGAAACTATCAGAAAACTTATACACAAGGATTACAGCTGCAGGAGACAGCAAGTAGCAGGTGATATTGGCTGCATAATGACTTTTAGCCCTTTCTGACTACTAGTTAACCTTGTTTTGATCTAATGGTACAGCTCTCAACATATCTCAGCCCTAAGCACAAGCTGCATGTTAGCAAAAATCTAAGCAGGAGTTGAGAAAACAGTCACATTCCTGCCTCATGATTTCCAAATTATTGTCAGTAGCTAGGGGATGTAGCAATATTTACGATATGTTCTTTATGCAAAAGAAAGCTTTCTGGGCCAAAGAACTTGCATACATTTGACTCAGCTTTTTTTTTCAATGCACACAACACGACATTGTAATTATTTTTTCCTAAGATCACTTTTTCCCTTTTTTTTTTTTTGAAACCTGATTAAAAAAATCTAGCTATTTTAAATAAAATTATTCTTCTTTTAGAATCTGAATGTCTAGATATTTCATTATCCTTGTACCATGCGAACCTATTAGAATATAGTTACCTCTGGAAGGAAATTGTTATAAAACTCCAGACTAAAATATCTGCAAATGAAGACAAATTTCAGGCTGCTATGGAGCCTTATCTCTAAAAATTTTAAAGAAGTCCCAGACTGCTATGAGCAAATTAAAAATCATTAGTCATAGTTACAAAAACTGTAAGCAGTTATAAGGTAAAACACTTCTAGGCTTTGATTAAGACTGATAAAGTCATTTACTTTGTAGACCACATAGGAAAGTAAGGGGAACTTCTGCTCTCTTCCAAGTTGTACACAGCCAAACTTTTACTCTGGGGAGCCAAAGAAGATGATATCAGCTTTTCCTTCAGTTGAATGAGCAAACATTGAAGCCATAGATCTGATTTCCTTCCTCCCCATATACATTTATTGCAGATGCCAAGCAATCCATTATGCCACAGATTCTGTGTCAGTTTAATGCACAATTTTGTCAAAATGTCACAAACAATCAAGGAACAAGCAACATGCAGAGATATTACCAGAGAAGACATCAAGCTATTTCTTTAATTATGAATTCTGCAGGTTGGTTCTGGTGATGTGAGGTTTTCTGGCATTTTATTTGTAAAGTTATTCTCTCCCAGATGGAAAGACATACAGAAGAAAGTATTTGAAAAAGATGGCTGTACAAGTAGGAGCTAGAGGTAGGGTATTGTGTGTCCGGCAGGAAGGTGAAATCTGGTTATCTAAAGTAAACACACAGCTCATATTACTTTGACAGTGCGAGTCATCTCAATGTTATCCCTGCATTGCCACCCTGAGAGAGGAAACATGGTGTAAATGAAGTAGAAATGTACTGCATTGGTCAAGATTTACACATTAAGTTTGTGCTAGAGAAGGGAATTGACCATTGCTTTCCCTGAGTTTCAGATACTTTGGTAGCTTTCATAAATCTGTCCTCCAGGCCACACTTTCCTCTGTCTTTGCACAATAAAAGGAAGGATGAATTAGTTATGCTTTCCTAACTATCAGTGGTAACTTCAAGGATAAACAACTGCAGATTAAAATTGTGCACACTGAAAAGGGAACTGAGAAAATCAGAGGTTTTGTGACAAAAAAAGAGAGAATGTGAGAGAGAAAATTTTCTAAAGTACTCTTTAATATCTGTTACTTTAATATTTTACTACTTTACTTTTCATACATAAATGTTAGTCATATGGTATTGCTCCAGGGTATTTAATAAGAGAATTCCACCCCAAGTAGTTTAATTTGAACCACTTCATTTCATTTGCAAAACTTAAGGATGCAAGTTTTCAGCTGTTGCATTTCATGGATTTGTATGCTTTCTTAGCAAATTTAAAGATAACCATAGTACTTATGAACAGCTTCATCTGTTGCCAGATTTTCCTCTCACTTTATAGTCAATATTAGCCTCAGATTTACATTTAATTTTCTAGTACAGTGATCTACACTTATCCTTTTTTGTGACTGATCTTCTATTCAATTGGAAGAGAGTGTCTTTCATGAAACAGCTTCAAAGTCCACAGAATGCCACTGGCACAGGGAAAAATATTTAACAAACTGTATCTTTTAGTATGGAATTAGAATGGACTGAAAATTTCACTTTTTGAATGCATAAAGAGAAAGTGTAAGGGAATACCAGCTATATGCCTTAAAAAATTAGTATTCATTCCTAATAGATATTTCATAAAAATTTCTTGTTTGCCTTTGTAAATTGGAGAAAAAAGTAAAGGTGTTTACTTTTAATAAAAAGTATTCTTTCAGACTCTTTTAAATCTTAAAAGTAAAATAGTTTCATGTATATAGTAGTACCACTCACAGAAAACTGTGGTAAAAGTATTAAAATTTCTGTGTCAGACACTCGAAAGTGCCAAGGAAATTTGCCTGTGGCAAAAGTTATTACGTAATGATTCAAATGCAGATTGTTGCATAAAGTGTATAAGCACTATAAAACTGTTTCCTGGGTAAGTTTTCAGTACCTGGCATCTCAATATTCATCCACTTATTTAGGTATATAATTTCTAAGGATGAAAACTTTCGATGACCCTAGCTATAATTTATCCATTTATTTAGAGCCTCTACACCTGTTTTATAGATATCTGCTAATACTATATACTAATGAAAAAACAAGAATTACGTCATCCCCTGGATGGGCTCTAGGTGGAACAGGGTCCATACATAAATAGATATAGATGATAGATATAGATATAGATATAGATATAGATATAGATATAGATATAGATATAGATATAGATATAGATATAGATATAGGTACAGATATAGATATACATACACACACCCACACATACATATGTATATATATAATACTTGTGTAATCATGTATGTAATTCTTTCGTCAAAATGTAGGTTTTAAGACTGACCTCAGTATGAATTTCCTGGACTGAGTCTTGTTTGTCCTGATCATGATTTTAGTAATCTGGTGCTCAGCTGTTTGCTCAGTCATACTCAGTCACACTGTTTGAATGTAGGCCTGGACAGACTATTTTAGGTACTTTCATTCTGGAATTGTTACAGGTTGCTTCAGTTGTGAATTTTCTATGATTTTTTTGCTGTGCATTTTATGCCTCCAAGTTTACCTCTGGAGAACAACTACCTCTCGGTCTTGGTAGCACTCACCAGTGATTTCAAAAGTTTTTGAAAGACCCCTAATGTACCAAACCCCCCAGAATCTGGAAAATTTCAAATCCAGTAGGCAAGAATTAGGAGAAAGGGCTTACCTGTCTCTCCTGGCACAGTAAAAATGTGCTAAAAGCATTTGTCAGATACTTGTAACCATCTAGCAATATTTGCAATTAGTTTGTTTTATGGATGAATTTTAAAGGTCAGTTTCTATAACTGAAATCTAAAATCTGTAATTCTGGACTAAATTCTTTTGTCATCCACTGTAGTTGAACAGAGACCTAATGTCTGAGCAGAATCACAATAAAAATGATAACATATTTCTCCAATAGATTTCTCAGATTTTTAATGACTATAGAAGTAAGCCAAGGTTTCAAGTGCTGAGTTTCTGGACTCAAACTCTTGATGAGCATATCCTTTGTTATGGACCAGCCCCCTGCTCATTAACCTTTGCCTTCTTTTCCACCCAGTGCTCATTTTTAACTCATTTCTGACTCCTTTGTCACACACAGGAGTTCCCAATCTCCATTTTTTGGTGTTGTATTTTTTTTTATTTTTTTTATGTTTCTCTGTTTCAGTCTTAACCTCACTCATATTTTTTAGGCTGCCTATCATAATTCTTGGTTATGCATCTGGGTTTGAAGAATTTGGAATAACCTTTCCCAGTAAATTAGACCTGGACTTTCAAAGTTATCCTGCTGTGCTGGAGAAAGAATAGTCATTTTATTCTGTTGCGATGCTCCCCACACTGTACAATTGCAAATAGGAGCTGCAAATGGGTAGAGCAGGCTCTGTGCAGTCATCACCTTTTGAGATCTTGAGAACTTTGCAGGTAATGTGTGATATCCTGCTGAGAAGATCATACTACATATTTCATAGGTTGATATTGAACAAATTTTTCAGGGTTGGCAAGAAGTTTATCTTTTTCCGAAAAGGA
Organism: Manacus vitellinus; assembly: GCF_001715985.3. Classification (NCBI taxonomy): domain Eukaryota; kingdom Metazoa; phylum Chordata; class Aves; order Passeriformes; family Pipridae; genus Manacus; species Manacus vitellinus. The sequence goes on from NW_021940478.1 coordinate 311,293, forward strand.
TTTGGCCGTCCTTGTATGGTGCAAGTTCTTGCACTGATATCCTCACCTCCACTTCCCATCATACATACAAATATGTTTTTTTTCTCTTTAGAAAAAAATGATCCCTCTTTCACTTCCCCCAGACATAAATGTGACTTTCCATCTGGTCACTGTGGACAACTGCAGTAAAAATACGTAAAGGCGAGGATGTTAACAAGAAATATAAGATTAACATAAAATAAAAAGTAATAAATAAAGTAGAAAAAAGGTAGAAATTTGTATGATGACAGAAAACAATCGTAGACATTAAAATCTGAAAGATTTCATTTTGAAATCTATAACACTGGATTTTACATTTATGCACAAGTGATGCACGTTATTTAATATGTAAATTAGCTCTTGTAAATTAGAAGTAAATTAGAAGTTGCTGCACACCTGACTTTTGTTTGTGTAACTTAAAGTCTCTAAGTGAAAATTTAAGCCATTAAGCTGGAAAGTCTTAAAAGCATCCTTAAGTTGAATTTAAAGATTAATATTTTGCTTCATTATAAAATAATCCTGATCTGTATGGATAAAAATTCCTTAAAAACTTACCTTCCACTCAGTTTTGTCAATGTCACTAAGAAATAATCTATGACATGGCATCCAGTATAAAGCAGTTGACCCTGCTCTAGACCTAGTTGGAGCACAACATAAATGCAGCAGTTTTCAACAGTAGCATTTTAGTCTAGAAAAAGAAAAACTGTGCAGAAACTTGCCTAAGGTGATAAACTAGAGACTATTAGAAAAGTTGTAAGAGTATTTTTTCTATTTCTGGCCCTAGAGAAGACAGTTTGAACTGGAAAATACCGTGCAGTAAAACAAACCTAACAGATGTTTAAAGTTACTTAAACTAAGCTGATATATCACTCTCAAGTGGAGAAGGTCCAGTTATTAATTTAAACAGTATGTAAGTTGAAGTACCCTTTTAGTACAAGTTCAGTGTACTTAATAGCAAATTTGTTTTGGTTTGTCGATGGAAGAATTAATTATCAGCAGATCTATAGATGGCATGAATCTATATATTCATACACATAAATGCCTATAAACTGTGGCAATACAGAGCAATCTATAGTAAAACTTGAACATGACTAGACATAATATTCAAACTGTCTCTCTACAGTCTTGAAAGTAATCAAATAGTAGTGCTTTCTTGCGAGTTTTATTTACTTCCTCTATTTAAGAAACAACAGTCAACTACTCTTTTATCTCTCTATCGCTTTGAAAGGTATTTTTTAGGTTCCTTGTGATTCTTTGTTTTACGGAGTTTAATGACTACTAAAAACTGAAGATTAGAAATTTGATAGTATATCAGCTGCTGAGTTAGCGTAGGTGGCTGTATTTTGAATTATACTACCATTTCAGCTACTGCGACACAAATGTTTTTTTAATATTTTTCTGTATCCATGTGCACTGAAAAAATGTGGACAACAGGAAGAACTAGAGAAGTTCTTTCAATCAGACAATAAGATAAACACTGTATAAGCCTAAATGAACATTGAGCTTAATTCTGTGAAGTCCTGGAAAAATTAGAGCACTGTAAGATATGACAGGTTTAAATGTCACACAGGAGAACTAGCAGCAGGAGCCAGGAGAGCAGTAAGCTTTGAATTTCATATTTAGCTGATATCCCTAAAATTGAAGTGTGTACACATAAATGGTAATAATATAACTCCACGAAGAATTGTTTGCAGTCTGCATATTTATATAATATGAACAGTACAAAATTAAAATCTGCTCTCTATGTGTGTTGTGCTTAAAACAGGAAGGCCTGACTAAACCTAGACAGACATTTTTAAGATTTAGAAATTTATTAACAGCAAAATATAAGGTTATGTAATTAAATACTCAATTGTCTCCAATATCTATTACATAGTATATGCAAATGAAGGATTATGTTTACAGTATCTTCTTTATGAGGCAATTTTGTATTCATATAAAGGGTCCTCTTAAAATAGGTATGGGAGCAAATGATCTGCTTATACACTATATGGAGGATTCTGCTGTGTTAAAGAACCAATGTGATGATGATATGTTTAGAAATCCCTCATACTGGCTAGATTCTCACACTTCAAAATCTATGATAAAATTTTTTGTCTCCTAATCTGCAATTTTGTTTGCTTGTACCTCCGGAAAGATTTCAGGATCACATTTTCCCTCCCCTAGACACCCAGACATAGTTGCAAAGTGGTCATTATACTTCCATCCTGCATTGCATGCTGGTGCACAGGCGTTATAACAATTCAGAAGGAAATATGGGGCAAAGACAGAAGTTTTGTGTGAATGTTGTGGGGGAGAAGAGAATGTGCTACAGCTGTGATTGGGGAGGAAAAAAGAAACAGACTTCAGCCATCAAAAAATTTAAAAGTATTAAAATAAGTAAGCCTGCAGAATGAAAGATTTTTTTTTTTTTTTAAATAGGAGATGAAGAACATTAGGGGAACAGCATAGTGGTGTAAGGCTTTAAAAATCCTGAGGCTTCAGACCTAAGTAAATGCTAAATTCAGAGAAGAGTTTTCAGCGAGACTTTTCTGAGCTTCAGTGTTGTGCTATTTTTGGAGGAAAATAGATAAAATATGGTTATGTTGGCATATAAAATGTTTTCCTATGGGAAGAAGGGATGTGAATTAATTGCTTATCCCCTCCCATTATCCCTTCCCATGTACAGTTTTTATAAAAGTACACCTCAACTGGAGTCTTTCTCTTTAAAGACTTTTTAAACTTGAATATATTTCGTGCTTTTTTTGGAAACTTTCTACTTCGAAGTGGTGTTTTTCATTCCCTCCCATACTGTCAGAGGCTGTTTTGTCCCTTATTTTTCTCAAAAGTGGTCTAGCAGAACTTCTGTGTTGCTAAGTGTATCGTGCACCACATGGACCCAGCTGTTTGTTGCTGTTCACTGTAGACTAATCGTTATTTTGAGAAGAGTTGGCTAACTCTGCTGCTTCCAGATATAAAACTGAGATGCCAAGAGTTCATGAAATCATTTAAATTAGTGTATTTCAAACATGTATTTTGATGCTGGCAGAAAAGGAAGGATACTAACATTACTTGTGGCAGACATGCAGTGAGAGCAAAGTCAGAATAGTAACAAGTTTCTAACAAAAAATGTGTGCTGGTATTTACCATTTACGTTTATAAGAAAGACAGTAAATATTAATTATATAGCTTGAAAACTCCTGTTATATTTGCAAAGAATCAGTCGTTATATTTGACAATCTTCAATCAATATACTTCCAGAAATCCTTGATCTGACTTGAGTATATACACTATAATGGCAATATGCTATAAAGGTCCATTATGGGAATATTTGAAATAAAAACTTCCTCTCCCCTTTTACTGCAGTCCATTATGAGGAAATGAATCTCTAAAGCATAGCATCTTGGAGCACTGTTATACAGGTGAAACAGTTCATTCTGTGAGGCTCCACTGCAGTTACTAAGGTGACAACTGGGTCAGCTGTCAAATAATATTATTAGTAGTTCTTCACCCAAAATTCAGTGAATGTTAAAACATATCATTATTTCAGCTTATCTTCCTAAGGGCCATTTTGTGTATGACGTACAGTAAGCAAAATAGCAGATTTGACTATTTTTCACTAGCAAACCATAACAGTCTGCCTGATCAAGGAAGGTCATGACTTCTCAAAGCACTTGTGAGATGGCTTCTGACTTTCCCATTTCTATCTTAGTGTCTTCACATAGACTTATACTTATTTAATGCTCTTGGTGAACCCACTTCTAATCAATTTGAATGTTATGCCCTCTATTTGTGCAACACAATCAGTTAGGGATCATTTCAACATCTGACCTTTGAGTCCAGAGACTGAATGTTTTGAGAAGTTGTCTGCTGATTTGCTGTATACATTGTTCTGTCTGCAGACACTTGTTGGATTTCTAGAAACAGTGTCTGCCAAATTTCACTTTGAACACCGTGTAGTTTTTTTCATTTTTTCTTTTCAGTTTTCTGCCTTTGGTACCTCAAAACTTTCTCTACACTTGAAAAACTACTCTGCTTTCCAGGGATATTGTGATGCGCAACATGCCAGTTCCCAGTCATGGCTCAGTATATGTGAGCATGCAGCAGCTGTGGCACCTTCATCAGCATTTGCCATAAATTTTGAAATTACAGACATAAGCACCATCTGGCTGTGCAAGTTTCTCTCATAAGCTAGGCAGTTCCTAAGTAGCTCGTTCACTCTGGATACATAGAAAAAAAGATTAATGCTTTAGAAAGCACTGGACTTGCTGAAGAAGAACTATATAATTTATGTCCAAGGCAGTCTTGTGATAACAGCTTAAGTACGTTTAATTCTAAATGTGGTCTGGTTCTTTTTTTATTCAGTGCATTAATACTTTGTTAATGTAGGAAAAAGAGAAAATAAAAATTTAGCCTGAATATAGTTTTATGCTGAAAAGTCCCTGTTCAAAAAAGGTAACTTGAATTTCTTCAGTCAAGTTAACTCATAGGTATTCATGATAATAGTAATAATAGTCTTGAAAAGACATCCTGTGGTCAGGCTGAAGGTTTTCTGCATTTGACATCATCACAATGCACTGCAGGAGATTAGCAGATGCTATGCAGTTATTCCTTACCATCCTGGTAAGGCCTGGTGTTTAAACATATTTATCAATAACTTGCTGTACGGGTAACAGAAATATTTTTAGTGGAGATCAGTTGATAGATGTTCTCATTAAGAAAAAGCTGCAGGCCATGTCATTATCATCATATTCTTTCCAGTATTATCAAGTGCGTTGGTTTGCTACGTATATGCATATGTTTGGGAGAGAAGAGGGTTCTGCTCAGCAATACTTCTTATCAGGTCATGTTCCTGATGATTTAGCCCTCCTTTCTTTTCTTTTTCTTCTTTTAAATTGTGATAGTGCAACAGAATTCTAATTAAATTACATTTAGGACAGTAGATCTAGACAGAGATTGCTTGATAGAGAACTGTGTTAAAAGACGGTGTCCTTGAATACAATGATGATAGATTTACTATGTCTCTTGGTGCTATTCAAAAGTGGAACACAAAGCTATATGGCTAAATCTGGTTTCTTAAACTGGAGGATAGCTAGCTGAAAGCTGATGTAAAAATTCCTTATGAACGTTTGCTCAAATTTCAAGCGTCTGGTTTTGCTGCTGTGGGGTTTCTCTGGTTTTTTTTTTTTTTTTAGTGTAGAAGCTTTTGCCTTACTTACCCTTTATAACTGCTGTTTATGAGTATTTGTAAGGATGGCTCCACTTCTTTAAGAGTGCATGTACTGCAATATCTATAAAAAAAAGGTTTTGTATTCACTGCTCCCAATTCCTTTGAACAATTGTTGTGATTTAGGAATGGTATTCTCCAAATTATTGCTCCCACTAAAACCATGCACCACTTGTTCCCCCCTCTACTTCCCACTTCCCTGCTCCTCTGCAGCAGGATGGAGAAAAAAAATTTGAGGCATAAAATGTGAAGATCATGGGTTGAAATAGGAACAATTTACTGGAAACAGCAATGAGATAAGAAAATAAACAGCAATGATATCATAACAAAAGTGTACAAAAGGGCAATTCACACACAAAATACTCACTGTGGAACCTGAAGCTGACCCAACTGCAACATGAAGGGAGCCCTACACCCCAGAAGGGATTCCCTTCCCCCCACCCTCAGTAATGATGTGAAGTGGTGTAGAATAACCTTCAGGTCCTAGCCATGCACCCTCCTGTCTAATGCAAGAGTTAACTCTGTCCTGGCTGGAACCAGGGCAATAATGTTTAAGTCAACAAAACCACAAACCAAAACAATATCACTTTGCCCATTATGCATCCCTGGTAATAAGTACTGCATACACGTAACATATTAAGACCTTTTCGCTGATATGTTCTTCTATAATCAATACAAGCAGAGCAGTTCTGTGTTGATTACAGAGAAAGCCTACAAAGAAATGACTTTCAAATTATTAGCTTGCAATGAATTCATAAGCCTAAAGTTTTTGTCCAGATTACTTCGTTAAGAAGTTTTTGCAGCTCAGTAGAACAATAGCTAGATATTGTTCCACATCTTACTGTTATGTCAATATGGCCACTTAACATTCTGGGAGAGAGGGAGTTTGGCAGAATTGGAAATCTGCAAACAACTGAGGTGGAGGAAAAAGTGGAACAACTTCTTCCAGAATGCTCTTTTAAAATCTACTAGGATTGGTAAGTAATTGATTCTTTCAGAGGGTTTGAACAATGCGGCATTTCAGTTTCTTTTATTAAAGAATGTTAGACCTTAATTATTTCTTTGATTTGAAGGGAAGTTCAGACAAAACATAAAGATTTTAAGATATATTTTCATTTTTCTGTGTGCATTTATGAAACACCAAACCTGTTAGAGTTTGTTAGATAATTTTTACATTTGTAAGCTTATCAGTACTAATGAAACTTATACCAAACTGTTGAATTTACTATAGTTCATTATAAGCTATTTGAAAAAATTTATTTGAAAATTGTTAACCAAAAAGGAAAGGTGTTTAAATTTTTTAAATCAATGTCTTTTCTAAACAATGTAAATTCATAATCATTAACTACAATGACTTCTGCTAGGTCTTGCTCCTCTAGCTTTTCTTTGATTCTTGTCAAATATTATTAAAGCATTTCAGTTGCTCAATCAATGTTCTGCACTTAAGCTTAGCAATAAGACTTAATTCTGTGTTTTGGTGAAGTTCCATCTTCATATTTTTGAGGCAATCAAGCACTGTTTATTGTCCTGGTTCTATGGCACTGTTTTAAATCGATCTGTCTTCAACATGTCAATATCCTTTAAATGAATAATTTTGTCTCAAGTACTGATATGAAAAATTACTGCAAAAATAATTTCTTTATTTTTAAATACAAAACTGAAGTTAAATTTGGGGGGGGGGGGGAAAGCCCCATGTTTGTTATGTCTTTTTAGAGGTTAGATCAAGAATCCTAAAACAGTAAATTCTGAATTTCTTTTTCTTGAATCAGGGTAAATGCACAGAAGATATATGTGAAATAACTCAAAACTATATTGAAAGAAATAACATTAAGAATTCACCATTTGTTATTGCATTTCTGTACTTCCTGCCCTGAGATTGTAGAAAGCACTAGTAACTGATAAATATCTCCAAAGCTTCTGATAAAAGCACTTTGCTACTATTTACAATTTCAAATTTACCAATAATCACAGAATCACAGTGATATATTTCCTCTGGAAAGATGCAGTATATGTGATTTCATGTTCTAATAAAATATATATTTGAAATTCTTGCTATCTGTTGCCATGCTTTAATGAAGAGGGAGGGAGCACAGTTGAACCTTGTGACCAATCTGGGACTTCATGACCATTTTTTTAGTCATATTCGGTGAGATTTTTTTAACTCTATCAGTTATACAAGCAACAGAAAATCTGTCTTGCAATTCATGATCATATCATGCATGTAATAACATGCAGCATAAATACGAAATTTCTGGTTTCAGATATGAAATAAAAATAAGTTTTCCTCATCACCGGAGATTAAACCCCTAGAGAACCAGCTTCTACTGTATTCCTTACAATGCTTTGCTGACACAGGCCGCTGCCTGGAGGAAGCAGTGAACTCACAAAAACTTTCGCATGTGTTACTGATCAGCAACCTGCTGATGTCCTGCTTATGTTAAAAAACCACAATAATACAATGACACTTGCAATTTTACAGTACAAATTTGTAATCAAGGCATACCAACACTATACAAATATTACCTTTAAACTTAAACAACTCCAATTTTAGCAGTAGCGCACATAAAAAGAAATAGAATTGTCATGAGTGAAATCACCTCCAGATTTTGGCAATTTACTGATTAGAGCTCTCCAGCTCAACAGGGTTGAGAATCACCAATTCAGATCACTGACTACAATTTGGATGAATGAGCTGCTGTAGAATCAGTCACCATTTTGTCCAAATCACTGTAAAGCTGGAGACTTGAATGTATAAAAAATTATCAGATTTTGGATATAACAGATCTCTGTCCTCCTCTGTAGTCATTCTTGAGTGTGTTGAGTTTTTCTTACTTTGGTATGAAAATGAGCTCTTGATGGCATTGAGAGATGAAGTTATCATGAAATAAATTGTGCGGTGTCTTAGGACTGAGTAAATTTATTCCTCCGCTAGTAGATCTGAGTTTCTTTAATATTTGCTTTTTCCTCTTTCTCTCTTTCTCTCTTTCTCTCTTTCTCTCTTTCTCTCTTTCTCTCTTTCTCTCTTTCTCTCTTTCTCTCTTTCCTTCTCTCTCTCTTTCTTTCTCTCTTTTTTCTTTCTCTCTCTTTCTCTCTCTCTTTCTGTCTTTCTCCCTTTCTTCTTTTCTTTCTTTCCTCTATCCTCTCTTCTCTCTTTTTTCTTTTCTCTCTTTTTCTCTTTTCTTCCTTTTTTTCTCTTCTTTCCTTCTTTTCTTTTTTCCTTTTTTTTCTTTTTTATTTAATCAAAGAAGAAAGGGCTCCTGGAGGCTACATTGCAAAAATCCAAGGAACAGCTCACAACTGCCATTTTTGCTTTCTCATGGCACCAACTATGTGGAGGTGAAAATCACAAAAGAACTTGAGTACTACAAACTTTTGCAGTGGCTTCTAAGTTGAAGATTATTTTTACCAGAGTTGTGAGTGAGGTACTGCACACCCTGTGTAATATCTTGGAGTGGGATACATGAGTGCAAGAGTTCTAACTGAGGGACATAGTCAATGATAAATCTTATGGAAACTAATATGTTTTCAATCAAATTCTTTCCTACCATGAAGTGTTACTCCTAGCCCTAAGGGAAGGCTGCTGTCTTCTTGGGAGTCGGAGCTTACGTCTTGTCCTGGAACTGACACTTGAAGTTTGATTGTCATTTTTTTTCCTAAAGGAAATATGTATTCACTTGTAATGGTGTCACTTGGACTGTTTTTATTAAATAGTTTGAATGTTTGGGCATTTGATTATGATGAACATGTTGCTACTTAGTATCCTCCCCTGACTAAACATGGAATAACTAGGTTTCGTTGCTATTTCTACAGATAATATAACCTCAAAGAAAAGGTGAGATCATCTTTTCTTCTTTCTGTCAAAAACACCTTCTGGCCCAGAGATATTTTCTTAAATCTAGAAAAACAGTCAACATTTCTCACATCAAGGACTGCCAGAAAGACTGTAGAACAACTCACTATTGTGCTGCCGAAGCCTTGTCGTACATGAGCACGACATGTTTCCGAAATATGAGGTAGCTTTTGTCATTAGTAAGAATCCTGTTGGCCAGCAGAAAGATAATATAAAAGCAGACCAAAACTTTGACACTTCAGAAGCTGATGGCAGCCCATTGTCCAGATATAGCATATTTAAAATTATTTAAGGTCATCAGCTTGGATAAAATATTGTAAAAAGAATCATGACTTTGAACCTTAGGGATTACAACAATTGTGAGAAAGTGTTCACATCTTTCTTGACTGTTTAATATATCAGCCAAAGGTTGTTTAATGTAAAATAACTGAAAATTTATTGGAGCAAAGAGCGCATCTCAGCTCTCTGGTAAATGTCCTATCACAAGACTAGACAGTGGAGATTACTCATGTCTCTAAACCGCTCAATCCATCAAATCATTAATTATTCTCTATAAAATCAAGTAGCTACAAGTCTTCTCTCATCACAGGCATTACAGCTTTTGTTTTAATGCATCTTGAATTCCTTTTTGACATATGTTGTGATCCAATTATTGAGAGATGTTTCTACCCAAATTAAGGTACAAACAAGACCATATGCCAAAGTCAATAGTATGGATTTTATTTAACAGTAAAATGTGAGGTAGAGAGATAGAAATTAATAGAAAAGGGGGAGGGGGAGGGAGAGAAAAAGAGTGAGAGAGAAACAGATTAAGAAGAAAAAGAGTCACCACCCTGTGGGTCCAATGGCGTCCTGTCAGTTTTATTTCACCCTGATCTTTTCAGTGGCAGGGGTCCCCAGGTCACTCAAAACTTCTCACCATTTATATATTTTAGCAAACAAAGGAATCAATGCTCATTTGCTACATGATTCTTTCTTCCAGTGCTCAGTCTTTTCTTTCTTTGAGTTGGTGGGTATCTCTTATGATTTCCCTCTGCCAGACCCAGTCAGAGATGATTTTCAGTACAGTTGTCAAATTGGCTTTCCCTGTGTTCATTATCAGTGTTTCCTCAGCTTGTTTACCTCTTCCTATTCCGAGGTAATCAGACAATAGTGACAACTTTATTTCACCTCAAGTTCCCATCAGATGGCTGAACTTATTGTCCAATTCTAGATATTCATGGAGGCGTATTTGGTGGTGGGGGGGGGTTCAGTGGTCACAGATGAACAGTTGTTTCTTTATACAGTTTGCCATAGTGGGCAAGGTCCTTTGGTGATCTTAACAGTGTTTGAGGTAATTGTGATCTCTAAGTCCCTCACAGCATAGCACAAATCTATTGTGTGGAGAATTATTACCCTGTGACCGCCTGAATTCTGGAGACTAGCACATTTCAGAGGAAATTTGGAGCTGGGATTGAGGTGGGAAGATTTAGTTCTTGGAGCTGAAGTATGAAATAAGGTCGACATTTAAGTGCACATAGTCTGTGGGTGTCTTCAGAGTTAGAGACTTAAGTAGAGTTGTGATTATAATAAATGGGTGTTCCTAAGGTACCTGCTTCTCAAGTAAAGAGTGCTAGACTGGACTTGAAGTCTGAGGATTTTCTTAATGATCTCATTCCTTGGTCCTCAAAAGAGAAAAAAACCCACAACCTTTTCTTACCTTGAGAATGTACAAAAATTTCTGGGTTTGATGCTCTTTTAATCCTGATGAAACCAATAACAAAATTTCACTGAATTACATGACATAGGATACAAAGGGAATGCATCCTTGCAGGTATACAACATAGTTCATCTGTATTGGTGCTCAGCATTGCCCCATGACTAGTGTATATTCTACAGAGTCATTACTGGCTTATTGAGGGACCAGTTAAAGGTGCCTAACATTACCTTTTTCATTCTTATTTTTTTTATGATTATTTTATTTATTCCCATTGCAATTATTATTATTTTATATCAGCTCTTAATACTTATTCAAGAAATCCCTGGCATAACCCAGAAAGAAAATTATAGTATTTGAATTGCATAAAGGTCTAGGTTTCATGGCTTAGTACAAGACTGACTGATAAAAAAATGAATATGTATACATGCTGAGCTTCTACCTGGACTGAGGGAAAAATCTTTTCTTTTGACAACTGGTGTCAGTGTTAGTTTGCACAAAGCATTTTGGCCTCCAGCAGCCAGAATGTTGTTTTCCTCTCATGCCAGACCCCTGTGATTACAACAGTGCACAACTGTCACTGTGAGAAACGCAGAGAACAGAGAGTCACACTTGTCTTCTGAATGCCAAGTTGGCAACTAACTTTGTTTGGCTCATAAGCACGGTCCTGACAGCATGTGAGAGCCAGCTCTGAGCTGAGATGGCACCTGCAGTGCACAGAGAGCCAACTGCTATTCAGAAATGAACAAAGGTGTGCTCCATGATTTTAAATATACTTTGGCTAATTTGAGGTGTTTTTTTCTCCGTTAAAAACTCACACAAAAGTTGTCTACTTTAATGCCTACTACTCATAATACTACTGTGGCATAGGTTAGAAGAAGCTCAAAAAACATCTGCTTAACTTGGTGATGACAAAAAATCAAACAAGTAGTTTATGATGTCTATGAAAAAGAAGAAAAAACCAGGAAACTGGGGGGATGAACTTACTCAAATTCGGAGTTATTATGAGAAAAGATTTGGTCTGATAGGCAGCACATCTTACTATCTTTCTTTGCTTTCTGACACTCACATTCCCTGGGAATATTATTTTTTAAAAAGTAGTTGTCACATATACCTCATCTTCTTATAATGATGGCCCTCTAAAAAACCAAATATTTCACAAATTGCAAAGTTATCAGTTCCCTTTGTAACCAGTCTTACTAAAACATAAAAAATAAACAAATAAACAGAAAGATAATTGATTGTTTGTATTAAGCAATACATTATCTTCCATAATAGCTATCCAAATTTTTTTTTCTACAGTTACAGAATATCTTTCTGTAAGTCACATCTTGGATTTTTGCTGAATTAAAATCTTTCATTTATATACCCTTCATTCCTAAAGTCCAGACTGATTACAAACTGGGGTTTCTGTCCCACGGAGCACTTAATTGCCTGTTTTAAACATAACTAATCTTATCTAAGAGGTATTAGAAATCAGGGATTATAACAAGATGAAACAAACTAAGTTCATGACATTCCTGTATCTTGACTAAACCCATTAAGAATTGTCCATCTCTATGTGCTACCCAAATAGGTGTCTGTCACTTGCACTCCTAAATTTAAATTTCTAAGACAAAGGGCCAAATAATGAGAAATATATTTGTATTTTTCTGGCATAGGTGCCAAAAACTTATACAATTCTGTGCTGGTTTAAGAGTTAACCAGCAGGGGGAATGAACTCAACTCAAAGGAGAGATTATAAATCAGAATAACAATTTATTAAAATAATACAGGAAGTACAATAATACAAACAAACAATTGGTCTCAACCCACAAAAACCCAAATGTATAACCCAGTACCCTGGGACCTGAACAAAGTGGTGTTCCTTGGGCCCCGCTTGAGTCCAAAGTAAAGGGAGAGGGGAAGAACCTGCTGGTGGGAGAGCTGCTGCAGTCTGGCCAGAACTGGTGATCGCAGTCCAGTGGTGGTCTAAGTCTGGTTGAGAGCGATGAGATGCAGCCGTCCTCTGGATCCCACGAGTGGGTTGAAAAATGTTCCAAGACTCCAAGATTATATATCCTCCAGTTCAGGCAGGAATGTTCAGTGCTCCCCTCAGGGCGGGGAGTTCCACAAAGGGTGTGGGAACAAAAGCATCCTCCTATCTCACAGGCCTCTTAACACCTAGTTTATAGCCTGAGGAGTCAGGCTCTATGGGCAGAGGGTGCAAATAGTCTATTGACAACAGTAGTCTAGTTTCTGGGAAATGACATGGAAGGCTATAGAATACACAGTTTTGGGTTACACCCACCATGATGAACTGGTCTTCAGCTGTCCTAACTAGGACAAATTCCAACTCAGATTTGGAGTTTTAAGAACATATCTTGTTTTAACTTGTCTCACAACCAACTTATTTCAAACATGGTTTTACTACATCTTCAACACTCCTGTGACTGCGGGATCTCAGAATATCCCTTACAGTCTTCTGTGTCTGACATCATTACCATGTCACTTATACCTTCTCTCATCTTTTTCTCAAAGAAAAAATTATGAATAAAGATATTTCTATCCTTTTGTAAGTTTTGGATGATCTACTTCTATCCCTGGAGTAAAACATGTTTCTCTGGTCTGCAGATGGTGGGTAAAATGGGCTTGGAATGTGAGAGAGCTTTGTAGTGATCACCACAGTGTGATAGTTTTCACCCTAGGCCTTCCTGGAGACTGGTTTGTAACCAGGAAGGAACTAAGAAGGTGACCAAGGAAGTGTTCCATGCTATTCCTTTACGTAACCTGAGGTATAAATAAAGCCAACTGGAGGGACCTCTCTCTCTTCCTTTCCGGTGAGGTTCGAGAACAGTAGAACCCTACGTGGTCTTGCTTATCTGGAGCTGAGTCCTGTATCGACTGCTGTTCTCTGCCACGCGTGAGGGGGAGAGTGCTGGGCCATGTCCAGCCATCCTGCTTCTCTCAAGGGAAGTGGTGAGATTTTGCCAGTTCTTTATTTTGCTGGTTACTGGGTTTTTAGATTGTGCATACCTGTTTTGTTTCTGTCCCTTTGCATCCTTTTTTTGTCCTTTTTCCCTTCTCCCTTACCCTCTTCCCTTTTAGGAAGCTATTTGGGGTTTCTGGGGTTATATGTACATAGTATTCTCACTGTATATATCTGTTTTATATGTAAAATATATTTTTTGCTATAACTTTGGCTGTTTGTTTTTTTTTCCCCTCTCTGGGAAACAGGCTCTGTTGTAAGTTTTGGAAACTTGGCGGGAAGCCAGCTTGAAACTTGCACACACAGCTTTGGTGGAAACTGTTAAAACTGTTATCTCTTAAAGATTTTTTCTTTTTTTCCCTTTGGATGATATTTCAAAGAAATACTCTAACTACTTGCCTTAAACCAAGTTTTGACTAATACAGTGCAATGCTGCAAAAACCATTTTGATAGCAAGCAAACTAGCCGAAGATTTCATTAATTCTAAACTTTTGGCATTCCTATTTCATGCAAAAGAGCCTTTTAGTAAACTGGCTAAGAATTCTCCACAAAGTCTTAAGTTCATTTTTTAAAAGACTATGTGATTCTTTTCATACATGTTATTATAAAGTATAACAAAAAGATTTAAAATAAATCACCTTGTTAATTGGTTCCACTTACTGGATTTCATATCCTCAGTGTAATGTTAATGTTTTCATCAACTAGAACTATTGGAATTTAGTGTTTGAATCAACTTTGCTATTAAGCCAAGTCATTATAAATACAAAGAGAAATGGTTCCCCTTGAGTAAGCATACAACAGGAGGATTATGTGGAGAAAGTAAAAGGAGGTAAGTTACTATAAGCTAAAAACAAGTGATCCTGTTTAAAATATGTGTTCTAAAATGAAGAATTTGCTTAATACGATTACATCCACACTTTCATCCAGATGATGTAGCATTTAAAGGATGATGTAGCATTTAAATATTAGTCATCTAGATTTTTTTTAGCAATCTTATCTCCTTTATTTTTCTCATGCATTGACTACCCTCATTTTATTCTGTTTGGAAAGTCACCTGTAAAAGTCATTATGCCAAAGATTTGGCTAGTTTCCCCTTTTTTTTTTCATGGCATATAGTGAGCAATATTGTCTGAGACAATACATCCATTTTGAGCTTTACTGACAACACATTCTGGCTAATGTGGACAAAGATTCACATTCCCAATTCATCAGAATATCTAGATTCCCATCAAAATTAATGAATTTTCCTAAGTTGATTGCTCATTCTTGCCAGGATTGTTCTACCATACGGTCACATGTTTCTTTAAAGATCTGACAGACATAGCCCACCTTCTGTTTGACAAGAGAGATGGATAGAAGAAAGGGTATATAGTAATCATCTCCCAGAACAGCACCAACTCTACATCTGCACTGCTGTTTTCGTAACAAAATCATTGGGAAGCACCTTTCACCTTAAGAGTCTAGAACTGAAGAAGTGTAAGGTAATTTTATACATCTATATATACACATACCCAGTGTCTGTTAAATGCTGATTACGATAGTTTGATTAGACCTATTGTTAATCCTAAAGTTGAGATATCTTCATGAGTGTTCATCTTCACTATTTTTAGTCTATATTTCTTTTTCCTGCAATTTGTTCTTAATGCTGCTATAGATTTTCAGCATTGTTTCCTTTCTAGCAAGTTTGTCTTTTTATCCCTTGATAGTACCCAGGCCTGCTGGTTGCTCATTTTATTTTATGTGGCTCTTCTGTAGCTCTTTATGTCTACATTTTGAGAAAGGAAAAAAGACTCAAACCCTGGAGCCAGCAAACAGATTGACAGGCACTGCAATTCTTGTCAGCCATTTTCCAACAGCATGGCAGGACAGCATTGTTAGGCTCAGGCCAGCTGAAGTGATTGTGCCTTACCATCAGTCATTTCTCGACCTCTCAGTTTTTTTCTCGTCTCTTCTTTTGTCAAAGACTGGTGGATGACTGCAGCTCTATGATCTTCTTACACTATGCTTTTGTAAAATAGCTTGACGTGTTCACTCTTCTGCTACTTCTTTCTCCTTTTGTTATGTAGTCTGCAGGTTTTTGTCTTGTATCTTTTCCTTTTCCTGTTTTTGTTTAGGTTCTAATTTTGTGTCTTTTTTTTTTATTTCTTCATTTCCTTTATACAACAGATGTGAGAAGCAGGTAACCTTTGTTATTACTGCAGATCCTCAAGACAGAGCTTAATAAAAAAAAGATAAAAAATGAGTGGACAAGCAGGCAAACAACAAACCTACCCTTATTTTCCCTTCAAAAAAGCCCTCCCCTACATCATCCGCATCCCAAAGACCTTGCATACCTTATGTGGAAGGGAGGCTGAACAATGAAAATGCAGAACCATTGTTGAGTGTTGAGGGTAACTTGGTGACCGCAGACACAGGCACCAGATGTCTTCTTTGCATCTTCACCAACAAGGTCTCTCAAGCCTCTGGGCTTAAGAGGCTGGATTCAGGGAGGATAAGAACTACCAGTACAAGGTGAGGATCAAGTCAGGGTTTAACTGCAAGGATTTGACGCCATAAGTCCTTGGGACCTTGACAGACTTCATCCAAGATGCTGACAGAGATGTCCTACATCCTTCCAAAGCTGCTTTCTATTGTGTTTGAGAGGTTGTGGAATTCAGGAGAGGGCACCAGCAATTGCAGGAAGGTAAATATCAATCAACTCATGAAGCTACAGGCTGGTTGCCAGACTTCGGTGCTGGAGCAAGTCCTTATGGAGTTCATTTCTGGGCACAGATGGGAGAAGATGTTGGGAAACAGTCACTTTGAATTTACTGAATGGTAAATTGTGCCTGACCAACCTGATTACCTTCTGTCATCAAATGATAAAATTTTTGGGTCAGAGAAACACAGAGTTGCAAAGTGATGTAGAGCAGTAAATTGTTATGAGGAGGAGATGTTCAGTGTAAGAAATGAGTACAAAAAGTCAGTGGAGGCACATGGATATTTCTCATATGTCTTAGAGAAAGAAGCATTATTTTAAATCTGTTTTTGTAAACAAAAAGACATAGAAAAGGGTAGGACTTGCATTTCTACGTGGGGGCAGTGGGGCATGAATTCTTTTTTGTTGCATCTTCTTTTTCCCTCTGCTGCCCACATATTTCACAGAGGTATAAATCATGCGAACACACATGCACACCTGCTTTAGATTTACAAGCACCTGGTATGTGAGAAACTTGTTTTGGGGAAAACCTGTAAGCTTCATTGGAGCAAACTGGAAACAGAAAAAAAAATCATGGCAAAAAACAGACAGGTCATAAATCTTCACATTTATAGGCACCTGTTTTGTAAAGAAACTTTTATTTTTCTCCTGTCATAATCTGCAATTATTAAAATACTAATTATGCCAGAATTTTGAAATTTAAAATTAGGTTTTAAAACTTAAAATCAGTGGTTTATAGCTCAGAAATAGATGGTGCTTTGAAAAGCTCCTCTATATTTTTTTTTTCAACCCAGAGAACTTCTTATTCTTAAAAGCATATTCAAAACTTGGCCATACACAAGAAAGTAGACTATATATTTGACCTTTGCAAAGCTCTATTTAGGTAGTAGAAGCCCTTAAGTCCTTCTTATGACAACATCAGAACTTAACAAACTGCAACCTATCTCACACAAAATTGGCAACTGTTCAGACATCTTTTCAGTTCTTCTTTGCAACAAAGATTTTCTGATTCTTCATAAAGGCTTCTTTTGCAGATAAAAGCATAATTTCTGATTGAAAATGCTGTTGCCGTCCTTAAAGCCATTCATAGATCGATGGTTTTCTTCGAAAGTCACATTTCAACCAT
The DNA here is from genome assembly GCF_001715985.3 of Manacus vitellinus. Lineage (NCBI taxonomy): Eukaryota > Metazoa > Chordata > Aves > Passeriformes > Pipridae > Manacus > Manacus vitellinus. The sequence continues at coordinate 328,855 of NW_021940478.1, forward strand.
TAGAACAGGCTACCCATGAAAGTGGTGAAGCCACCATCGCTGAAGGTGTTTAAGATACGTATAGACATGAAACTTAGGGAGATGGTTTAGTGGTGGACTTGGCAGTGCTGGGTTAATGCTTGGCCTCAATGATCTTAAGGGTCTTTTCCAACTTTAATGATTCTACGATTCTGTGATTTATCTGGGTTGTATTTCAGCAGACTGCAAGTTAAATATGCCAACAGGATTCCGATCTCTCAGAATTATTGCATTGTCTTTTTGAAGAAACTTTGCATTTATGCATAATGTATGGTGACAGTCTTATAGCCACAAGTCTGAAAGGCTTGGATCCTTATAGAATTCACTGGAGCCATTAAGAAAAAGTAATTTAAATGTTGCTGTTAACATTCAGAAATTCTTCTTTGTGTTCCTTTTGTCCTGCACAACTGTAAACTTTCTATTGTTTCATGAAGAGTGGATAGAAAGGGATCAGGGAAGAATCTCAAAGATATGCTAAAGAAAGCTCCATTGTTTTGAGTACCTACTAGGGATGTAAAATAACCAAAGTAATAAAGAAAATATTAGTATTACCTTTACTCAGATTTAGAAGCCTGTGCTGTTTCTTTCACTTGATGATCATCTCAAGCCCTTCTAGAGTACTTTAAAACTTTGAGCAGAACAGCAAATGAACTGGAAGGCAGTGAGTGAGAATCACTGATAACTTCAAGGTATCGCTCATTATGGCTGTGGATTGTGTTTCCACAGCAAGTAGACTAGACGCATAGTTCCCTGACATCTTTCCCCTTCTTGATCAGTGAGTATTTTTAGGTAAAGGCTAATGAAACTAAAAGGAATGAACAAAACTGATGCTAATACTGAACTGTATTTTGAGTATTTATGACAAAAAGACTAAGGTGGTCTCTGGTACTATGACAGCTGCTTGCTTGGAAGACTGAAATTGAGCAAGAGGGTTAGTAAGCCTTTTAATCACATAGCTGTAGTAACCAAACTGATAAATGAAGATTTTCTTCCATTTAAATCAAAATTAATTGGGTGAATATAATGTATATTATACTGCCATCTGGTGTCAAAAGACTGAGAAACAGGACAATTAAAACGTTTTCTGAAGATGCATCTCCTCATGAAACAGAATCACATTTACAGATAGAGAGAACTACAGGAGGTGATGGGACCCATGAATATTGCCAAGTTTTGACAAACTTTTTGTTTGTACCTGTATTTGGTTTGCATGGCCAGATTTTGGTTGTAGGAGGAGATATAGGGATGGCTTCTGTGAGAAGCTGCTGGAGGTTTCCCCGTGTCCAACAAAGCCAATGCCAGCTGGCTCCAGGACAGACCCACCACTGGCCAAGACCGAGACAATGAGGAATGACAGTAATGCCTCTGTGATAGCTTGTTTAAGAAGGAAAAAAAAAAAAAAGCTATTGCACAGAGGTAATTGTGACCAGAGAAGAGAGGAGTGAGAATATGTGAGAGGAACAACTATGCAGACCCCAGGGTCAGTGGAGGAGGAGGAGGAGGTGATGCAGGCTCAAGAGCTGAGGTTCTCCTGCAGCCCATGGTGAACTCCAGGGTGAACAGCTGTCCCCCTGCACCCCGTGGAGGTCAACAGAGGTGCAGAAATCCACTTGCAACCCGTGAAGGAGACACACATTGGAGCAGGTGGATGCCTGAAAGAAGGCTGTGACCCCATAGGAAGCCTGTGTTGGAGCAGGCTCCCGGCATGGACATGCAGATATGTGGAGAGAGGAGCCCACGATTTCTGGCAGGAACTGTGATCCTGTGAGGGATCCACTCTGAAGTAGCCTGTGCCTGAAGGACTGCACTCCGTGGGAGGGACCCCACACTGGAGTAGGGGAAGGACTCCTCTTTCTGAGCAGCAGCAGAAACAACCTGTAATGAAGTGACTGTAAACCCAACTCCTTGTCTCCCTGTGCCTCTGGGGGAGAGGAGGTAGAGCCCAAAAAAAAGGAAGGGTGGGAAGAAGGTGTTTTTAAAATTTGTTTTACTTCTCATTATCCTGTTTGATTTTGATTGGTAATAAATTAAATTTTTTTCCCAAGTCAAGTCTGTTCTGTCCATGACAGTAAGTTATGAGTGATCTCTCCTTATCTTTATCTCAGCTCATGAACATTTTGTTGTATTTTCTCTCCCCTGTCTAGTTGTGGAGGGGAGTCACAGAATGACTTTGGTGAACACCTGGCATCCAGCCAGTGTCAACCCACCACAGTATCATACTTATATATGCTGCATTGTTCTTCTAATTTTTTTGGATTTCAGGCTACTGTATAACTCTGAATTTAGTAGATATCCTACCTTCATAGAATGTCCCACATAATTTCTTGAACATTAGAGGTTATTAGTAATAAATTATAATAAATTGTACAATAAAGAGTACATGTGATGTATCAGAAGCATTTTTTGAAAGTAAAAAGTTTATGTTTTTTATTTTCCTCTGCAGCAATGCTCATTAACGAAGCAATATGAAGGATAAGGATTTCAAAGTTAGTTTTCTTTTTAAGGTGGCTTTTCTTTACATTATACTAGAGTCCCAATTCCTATTAATTTACATTAATGAGTCATTCCTGTGACACTATATGAAAATGAATACCTTGAAAGTAAATAGTGTAGTGTCTGACTCAGCTGTCTCCCCCCCACCTTGACTTCATTATGGATGCATTACTGTACATACAACTGTATCATATACAAGGTGTAAGCAGAATCTATCTAAAAGTATGTACTTGTGCATAGGCTACCTAGGAGTATGTGTATGGCTATTTGTATTATAATATCTTGTGCACGCTTGGCTATTTGTGTTAAAACAGCATCTTGTGGCTCCAGGGAAGACTGAGGGTCATTCCACTGACTGTAGCTCATAAAGATGCAGATACTGCCCCAAAACATCTCCATATATCTTTACACACAGTTGCAGTTGGCTGTGCAGCTCTGTTATTCCTGCTTCAAGACAAGCTGATGCAAGCTGTTTGTAGCCCAGAGCTGCGCAATAAAGGCAGCACGCTGTGCTGAGTCAGAGCTCCAGACCATGATCCATAGCAGTATGGTTGAACACCTTCCAGCCACCTCTGAGCACAAGCAGAGCAGATGCACAGATGTTTGCACCTGTCTACCTAAATATGAGCTCAAAAATGAGTCCTCCTGTATAGTTTTGTGTCTGTTGTATTGTAAACTAACATCCCCCAATAATTAGAGGGTTTAGGCATTTAGTTTATGTCGCAGGGTATCTATCATATTGTTAGGTTTGGTCAGTAGAAAAAGCAGACACACACACACACAGAGTTGAGATCAGAGTTGTCTAGAGAGCTGTCTACTCCGTAAGCGCAGCAACCTCCTTTATCAAGGTAGCTAACTCTGACTTTCCCACACACTTTCTGTATACATAGTTTCTACAAAACACCAGAGAACTAACACCTGCAATTGTGAACACAGCCAACATCTCTGTCCTTGCACATTTCATCCTGTTTATCTCCTTTCTAGTCAAGTCCCTGATTCTCAAGGCTGATCTATCTATGGGAACAGTTAATTAACTTCACTGTTCTCATGGGAATGGCCTTATACCATTCAATATTTTAAGCTCGTCAACTTCTAAGGGCTCAGCGGACCCGCCGCCTCCCATCACAAGTTTACTCTTAGAATCGCCTAAGACCAACTGGATTGCTGTTCTCTTATAAACTAGTAATTGAGAAAATTCTATCTCTTACAAATGTGCACAATAGTAATAGCTGTATAGCATACAGTATTATAGAGGTTTGTAATGGCTGTGTGGTTAGGCTAAAGGAGAGGAGATAAGGGACTGGACCAAGTAAGAGCTTTTAACAACAAAAAGCTACTGAAAAAAAAAGGAGATAATAAAGTCTTCCTCACGTCCTCTGGTAATAGTCTTTAGAGTCTTAAACTGCAAAAAAAAGATTGAGACCCAATATTAATAATAGCTTTTTAGTGGTAGAGATTGACAACCACTGTAACAGATTGGCTAAGGGACTGGGAATCTCTTTCTTTTAGAGGTTATTATGGAGATGTTAGACAAATATCTCACAAGTACTTTTGTGATACATCTGATCCTGCACTGGAGCAGAGGAAAGTTACTGACTTGTTGAGCTAACCTCTTTTATCTCAAATCTTCTAGGCTTTTGTGAGTCACAGATCTAAAAGAAAGCAGACAGAATTGTCATTGATAAAGACTTACAGCCTGTGTCAATCTTACCTTATGAATCATACACTTTTAGGAGAGTTCTAAAGATCCATTTGTGATGGTAGAGTTACTGTCAATGAACTGAGATGCTCAATCCATTTTATATAGATTCTCATCATTCTGATCACCATCTTTACACCTCAAAAAGCCTGAAACCTTTTCTTTAGCATTGTCAGTCTCGCTGAGCCTGCTTTTGCCTTCCTGCTGCTGCAAAGGGTGAAATGAAAGAGAACAAAAGAGATTGTGTAAAACCAAGTGCTGGGTTTTATTGGGGGGAAATTTGTTATGTTGAATTTATGTATGCAATATGTAATGGCTATAATTTTGAAATTAGTTCAACCACTTAATAAATAAAACTGGGGATTTTAGAAGATAGACCTGGTTGGGAAATTTGTGGTAAAGCAATATTTCAGCAAAAAATTATTCTTTGATAGGACTGAAATGTTTCACAGAGCCAGATAGCATTTAGCCTCCATGACAGTTTTCTGCCTGGTTGCCCACTGAAAATTAGATCAGAAACTCTAATCTTTAAAGTTGAGTGTTGACTAATCCATTAGTCAACTTGAAATAAGGTTACCAATGCTTCATACTTAGCAACCTTACTGTAAAAAACCCTGACATGAGAATGGCCTAGAATTCAGTGCTCTCTGCCTCCTTTTCATGGACTCAGCAGTCAATTTAGGAATAAAGTATGTGCTTGAACAGACTTCAAAGTGCATTGCAACTGTAGTATCAGAAATGCAAATGCGTAGTGGCTTTCAGAGCATGTAGGACCAGATAGATATCAGATAAAGCAGGGTTTGTGGCTCCTTCACTGTAGCTAGTAGGAAAGGAGCTCTACTGTTGTTATGGTTTACATTTAAATTATTATCAAAGTAGGTAAGAAAAGCTTATGTTTTTGTGCATAGTGATTATGTTTATTTTAATATGCACAGGACTTTTCAAATAATTTATTGCCTATTGAACGTTCTCTTTCACTGCCCTATGCATAGAAATACCTCTCTGCTCTGTACCCGTGTCATTATTTTCTAGTTGTGACAGAAGGCAGAAACACTCTGAATGACTTGCTGTCATTCTTAGCTTCACTTATATCTCCAAGTACCATATGTAAATAAGTTCTTCCTAGCTTTCAGTGTTTTTATGCCATCTACAGGTCTATTCAAACCACTGAATTCTTTTAATATTTTTTCATTATTTTGTAAACGTGTACACCACTTAAATAAAATTTTCTGTAAATTGCTTATTATTTGCAAAATAATTAGACCAGAGACATTGTTTGAAATGTTTCACAACCCCTAGCTTTTTCAGTATTTTTTTTTTTTGATGCAGAATAATGTCATGGTGGTTTATGATAAAAACTATTTTGGTTTAAATTTTTATATCAATAATTTTGGTAAAAAGTATTTTTTCTTGGAAAAGCTAATTGTGAAAATTTAGGTTTCAGGAAAGAAAATTAAAATGTAGCTCAATAAATATTAAAAATATATCTAAAATATGTACATACTAAATGCTTGTTTTTCTTAAGCATTAATAGAAAAAGAAGATATAGCTTCTTTTTCAAACAAAATTTGATTAGTGAGAGTAATTTCATATTTAAAGGGTAAGTTTCCTTCAACATACTTCATTTACCAAAATGTCCCAGAGCCTAATTCTAACCATGAATAGACAAACTGTGGTGTCAAGATGCAGGGTGGAAACATGGGAAGCACAGAGATTTGTGACAACAGGATTACATGCATTTCTTCAAAACCATATGGCCTTTCAATCACTTTTGTGCCATGTACAGTTAAAAAAATCCACAAGTGCCTTTAGCAGATGAGAATTCTATATGTGTTGTCAAGGACAAAACTTAACTCTAAAACCCTTTTCAATGAAGTTCATTGTGCTCCCTTTAGATAAGGCAAACCACTTAAGACTGACAAAAAATGTCACAGAGTACTTTCAGACATTAGTACAAATAAATGAATGTATGAAAAATCAAAATACAAGAGAAATGTAAGTAAGTACTAGTAGCTGACACTTAGGCAGAAATTAATCTATGTTATAAATATTCTAGTAAATCATATTAGGATATAAAATATGACTGAAGAGCAGGTTTACTGGGAGACAATCTTTCCTGAAAGCAAAACTTAACCTGTCATTTTTTTTCCTTGTGTTTAACTGCATGCAGGAAAATTCAGTCATGGAAATGTGTCTGTGAATACTTCACTCATGGTTCAGCTGGAGGTACAGAGACAAAAACCTCTTTATGTGAACAGATGATTGGCATTATAGGTGCTGCACAGAACCACAACCATGGATGCAAAGTATATTTCCACTAGAAAAATAAACTATGATGTACAATAAAACTGTGTTATAGACATAATCAATAGTTTTACCCAAACATTCAAAACACCTCTTTAAGTCTCTTATACCAAAAGAAAAAAAAAGTAACCTTAATTGTACTGTTGAATACTTAATTTTTTTACAAAATGTAATGTCATTCCTTTCTGATAGCTGAGGGAGGAGTGGTGAAATGACTTTGTTTCCAAGCAGAATTATATGTTTTCTAGCCAACAGAAATGAGAGTTCAAAACTACAACTGCATTTATGAAAACGATGACTAATTGTCATGAATGAAGTGATGCACTTCTCTTGTAAAAGGGAAGCGATAATACACTTTATTAAAGAAATTACTTAATTAACAAAGTTCAATAGTAAATGTGACAGTGGTTTAACAGGATCCGATGGGAAAGTACACTGATTATTTACTGCACAGAGGACAGCGTCAGACAATATTACAAGTGAGACCCTCCCACTGAGTCATGAGGTTCAAAAAGAAGCCTCTTTTGTTCTAAAAGGAGTCTAGAACAAAATCCTCCCCAGAGTGGATTTGAAATGCAGCTTAGTCACAAACTTGGTCAATGGTTCTTTTCTAAAGGACTGTACACACACTATCAATCCTTTATATCACCTAGCTAAGATTTCAAAGTTTAGCATGTTGTTAATAACTTACTGCAAACCTGTTGCTCCAAGCAATCTCTTGGCCTGGAGAAGTAACCTGAGAGCTGTACCTGCTTGAGGGGAGATCCCAGCATGCAGCCTGCTGCCATGCAAGAGAGCTCAATGAGCCCTGGGCTATCCACTACTTACGGAGTAAGGTGATTGACTTATATTCATATTTGCATACCAGCAAAGTGTCTGAGTCATTGTTCCAAACAGCTGTTGTCATCCTGCCCCCAAAGTCCAAACTAAGCTGGATAGAGTCATCACAACTCCCACTGTTGGTTATGGATTAAGTAAGGGAAGAGTGGGGTAGGTTGAAAGAACACTGTTGCACAGACTGAATGAAACGATTCTTTGGGGTATTTTAGCTTTGAACACAGGCCAGCACAGAGCATGTTTACAGGATTGACAAGGGAAAATGCAGAACCAGATGGGTTAATTGATTTGCCCAGGCAGCAGTGTGGCCTAATGTATTAACTTTGGGCTTCGGTCTCAGAAGACACCTTCTGTCTCACAGAACTAAGTTCATGACACTCCTGTCTCACAGAGGTTTTGTGAGACTTAATTAGAACTTGCAATTTGCTTTGAAAACAGTTTTCAGATATGTAGTCCAGATGTATATATATATATATATATACATATATGTATATATATATATTTATATATATATTTATAGCCAAAAGACACATGGAAGAAACTTAGGCAGTGGAATTAGTTAATTGGACATAATATAATTGTTTTACGCAGTTACTTAATTATATATTGATCTATTAGTTACCAGGGTCCATCAGGTATCATGGTGTCCTTCTTACAGTATGTATCCTCATCATTACTACATACATATTTATCCATCATTTATAAAAAAAAAAAATCCTGGACTTCTTGCTGTTTCAGCTATGTAAGGACTATATTTTATAATTCAAAACATCATATTGCTCACAGAAGTGATAAGAATTCCCGAAAACAAAGAGAAAACATAAGAAGAAAATACTATAGACTTTAAAATACATGTTTAAGGAAGCTATTTTTCATGTATTGCTGCCAGTCCAAAGTTTTACCAATTGAATCACAATCAACAATAGCAAACTTCTCCATTTTACTGATACACAAGGACCTGATAAATAGGAAACGACTTGCTGATTGCTACTCTACTGCATTTTCAGATTTGAAAATGAGAGGGAGATGAAAATGATGAAGGAGATGTCTGTTATGACAGTGTAGTGTAGTCAAGTTGAAAAACTTCAGTATCCGCTGATAGAAGTGCTGGATATTAAAGGCAGAGGAAAGAACTGCTGGATTAACAAGAAAACTCGATGCAATGCTAAAAATCTTATTAATCTAACTGTAGACCTGAACTTGAATAAATGCTGAAATATACTTCAGTTGAAGGAAGTATTGCTACCACCTGTGACTTTTCTGGTAATTTCTAGTAGATTGTTTTACCACCTGTGTACATGTTGTCTTTGTGGAGTAGTTCGAAGTGAAAGACTTTAACATTTATGTTCTTTTCGTGTAAAAGGAAATTTGACTTTTGGAATTCAAGTTGTCAAAACCCTGAAGATCATACATAATTTTAGGAATGTAAGCAGCACTATAGACTGTTGTTGAAGCATCTTATGCTTGTAAGAATCTTCTGTTGTGTGTAATATGTGTCTTTGAAGGGGAGCATACTAAGAACAAAAAAGTCTTAGTAAGAAAAATCTCCTCTGACTTGGGAATTTGAATAAAAACAATTATAAGGGAAGAAATGGCACCTTACTATGTAGAGCAGAATAATCTAACAGTTATTTGCCACATTTACAGTTGAATAGTTGTGACCTGTGACTTAATTAGATGTGGTTAAATAGTATATTGGAATCACACTGGATCATATTTATAGCCCACTAATCTGAAACTCTATGAAAATGAAGGTCATCTAGCATGCTCCAGGTAGCAAAAATGAGATACAGAAAAAAACATGTTTATCATACGCAAATATACACATTCCATGACTGCAATCAGAGTCTTCACCAATAGAGACACTACTCTGTTTCATTGATATCAGTTACAGTACAGCACATCAATTAAATTTGGTAATTCATTCAGGGTGACAATATGGATGAAAAAAGGAGGAATCTGTAATCATACCTAGAGAATTTAATCAATAGAAGATCAAATATGACTTGTGAGTAGTCTTTCTTTCTGTGTATTTTTAAGCTGGATTCGCTATCACAAATGTATTGAAAGAATTCCAATCTTTCTCAAAGTATTTAATAAAGAATTCTTGCAAAAGGCTTGTCAGGTCTATGCACCAATGTGAGGCAAGAGATAAAACCACAGTTTTTCCATTACAGCTTTATATAGGATTGTTTGTTATTGGACTGTTGGAGTTTGTTGTTGCTTTTTTTCTCCCCAGGGTGGTTAAATATCTCCTAAAAATATAACCATATTTATAAGTTGTTTTCCATTGTTTATGAATTTTAATTAACATTTCTATGAATCAGATTACATTTCTTATGTTAGCATTGCAGAAATAAAACTTTTATCTTTACCGTGTATTTTTGTTATGTGGTTAAGAATATTGGGAGCTGCAGTTCTTTCTCTAAGTGTAATAACTCACTCGAAAAAAAGTGCCTTTTCTAATTTTCAGATAATTGGAAATTTAACAGTCTGCAATATCCAGAGCTATTGTTACCCTTCAGTATCTTTCCTTGCCATTTTGTTGTTTTACTGAATGGTAACACACATGCCTGAGTAATAATGCCATGTACTATATTGATTCAATGCCCTATAACTGCCAAGATGATTGAAATGCTGTCTCCAATGGTCCTTAACAGCTCATATATGCGGATTGTGATTTGCATTTATTCCCACGGGATTTGGTGATTGTGTGTATCTGTATGCCCTTTGAGACTGCTGTACTTTAAATCTCTAAGTAGAAGAAATCTGTGTGGGTGATGAACCATTTTATTCATAGCCTGGTGGGAATCCATAAAAATAATTTGTCCTTCGTTTCCAGTTCATTGGCTCCTAAGTACAACTTTCTATGGCTTCCTTCCAGGTCTCGATGTATTTTGTGAGAAAATATAAAAGTAAAAAGCAATGAAGTTTGAAACATCAGTTTAAAAATCACATTTTGCATCAGGGTTATAAATAATTATCTGAAGTCCTCTGTAGCATGGACGTGCTGAAAAGAGGGAAGACCTTTGTCTTTTATTCTGCTGCAGCAGTCATCTGAAGTGTTGCAAGTGTTTGATGAGGCAGTAAATTCAGGTTCACACGAAATCAGTAGTTTCCTATTTTATATTTTTAATTCACTTCTGATTTACTGTTTTTCTGTCAGTTAACATACATATCCAGTTTCTGCTCCTCGTAGTTGATTAAACAAATGTCCTGTTTCAGTGAAGATTTGTCAATACCTCCAGAAGCAGGTGTTTATGTATACATACATATACATGGCTGTCTGTATGTTTGTGTAAATATATATGTGTGTATATATACAGACACACACATTTTATTTTTTAGAAGACACTTTACCACCTATTTCCATATTCCATCTAGCAGTTAATGAAACAAACAGAATTACAGCACCAGTAGAACGATAGCTTTACTCAAGACTAGCAGAATTGTTTTCAGTGGACTTTACTGTAAAGGGTGAAATATTTCCAGGAGTACTCTCCACATAATTTTAGATCAAGCTGTGTTACTGTTGTTGGTTTGTTATCTATTCTAAACACAGTCTTCCCAGAAACGCTTGTGTTTCTGAAACACAGGTTTCAGATCTTGAAAAGATGTCCTGGTAAAATCCTTCATTTACGAGTTTCCTAAATATGTTCTTTGATTTTTTAAAAACTTGCTATAATATAGCATAATCTCACAAGCCTTATGTCTCACAAAAGTTGTTCTAAATAGGGATAAAAATGATTACATAAACCAAAACTGTCTAAAAAAATCAGATTCTGTGAAATACTCTTACGTGATGCTTCCATTGTGTAAAAATGCAGATACATTAGAATTTTGGAAGCCATATGGATCCCTATGATGTTTAACACATGCTGGAAAATGGGTTTATACATGGGAACTTTACTTAGAGGGCAGATTTTGTTCTTATTGACTAGCACAGCAAAGTTTAACTGACTTTGGTACTTTGCTCTAGCTGCATAGATTTGTACTGACTTCAGCATGCATGAGCTGTGTGCTCCAGATCTATGTACTCAGGATCAAAACTGGTCTTGTGAACTCAGATTTAGCTCTATGAAAAGGACCTTTATCTATTTTTATGATGTTTGTGTTGCTGGTCTTACACAAATTCCTTTCAAACCCTGAAAAATTTTCACAATATCAGCCAAAAGAGTTCTACAGGAGGTATTCTTCCCTCTATTGCACCACATGGTTTACATTTTCATTGCATCACTGAGCATGTTGTTATTCAGAAACAATGCAACAGTCACACTTTGTACCATTATTATATTTATCATATACTTATCATACATTTATAAAGGATTAATAATTGTGTTTTCTAGATAAGAAAGTTATTTTATTGCAACATCCATTACTGCATAAGAAGATATTACCAGTTTGTTAATAATCTATTAACCCCTTAAAAACTGTAAAAATTTATCTCGATTTCATAGGTCGCGAGCAGGCATCACTGTCCCGTATGTATGGAAACTACTTCTGTGGGATTCCTTTAGTTATGCAGACATTGACAAATGCTTGCAGATGTTCAGTGTAGAATTTTGTTGTTAAAAGAAAATGTTATTGGTGAGTCCCTTAAAAGTTGGGTGAAATTTGCCAACTACACTTGTGGATTCAAAATCCCTCATCTAAAGCAGTCATGTGGAATCTTGATTTCAATATTATGTTTTGTTTTTTTTCTGCAAAAGTCAGTCAATCCCTTGGTCCTTAGAAAAAGTCTTTTGAGGTTTTCACTTCCACAGGAAAATATTTATTTCTTTTCAATAACTAGAAACTGAAGTGGAACAATGTAGGACATAATCAAGAACATTCTTTTCTTTTTGTCCCCATTTCATCAATGTAAGAGGAAACAAGCCTTGATACAATGAAATTCATCATTATTACTCTACCACTTTTAGTCTGGACTGATTGAGTCAAACAGATCTAAAACTGGTATAGATTCATTTTATGAGTTTTTACTTTTTACAGTTTTTATTAAAGCAAGTATGATTTTGGCATTAAACTGCCTGCCATGTAATTCTGAGAGTAATAAGAAAGCGTCAGGCTACACAGTTTTTTGTTTTTTTTAAATTCATCCTTCAAAATTCAGGATAGAGAAGGACTATTGCTTCCAGTGCCTTTTAAGGTAAACTGCTTTTTCAATTTGTGGCAGACTGTGTATAAATAAATTTGGGAATCAAGGTCTTCCCAAGAAAGAATGGGGAGAAGTGCATAAGAATTCCAGCTTGACTCATGCTTCATATCAAGGATGTCAATCATAATATGAGTTGTCTTACTGTTAATCAGAAGTATCTATGAAAACTTAATATTGAAATGGATTTTTCAACCTTTACTCTGGCTGCTGTGGGATAAAGCTATCTTTAATCTTGTTAGAAAGATAAATACTACTGAAAATGACAGGTAATACTGACCCAGGCAAAGCTTAGAGAAAAATGATATTAATGATAACATTGGATCAATCTGGATTAAGTTGATTTCAGTTTAAATTAAATTAAATAGATGCACTAACAAAAGTAAGTCTAATTATTGCACTGAATTTCAAAAGACAAAGAGTTACAAACCAGGATATGGAGATAGGAGTATGCATTAAGCTGCTTTTGAAAAAAATATGAATGTGGCAGGGGCCTTTATGACTATAGAAACAGATCTATCAAAACCAATACCCTAAAAAAGGGGGTTTGCACCAAAAACTGTGGAAACAGCCTGACAATCAGTGGAAAGTTCTATTTAATATCCTGTGGTCCCAGTCCAGCAAATTGATTTAGAAGGCAGATATACTTATGCTGAACTATTTTTACTGACTGCATAAATGTAGTATTATGCAGGGCTAAAGAGATTTGCCATCCTAATATGTCGTATGTTTCAGTTCAAAAAGGGAAATCCTCCCAGTTTCTGAACACTTAATTCACATTGTATACATCTTGTTGCTTACCCAAGATGTGGGCTTCTGGGGACAGAGGGAAGAATTCTTTTCCAGTCAGGGAAAATTAGAAGGAACAAACAACTTTGTAAAATATTCTCTAACCCCACATATCAAGGTTTTTTGTAATTATATGTACTGCCTCATCTATAAGACAACTTCTGATGGCATTATTCTGTGCAGCTTCTAAACTCATTGACATATTATGGATTTTCATTCTCAAGGGATTCTGCAGCTAAGACTACAAGGAGAGTCAGGGGAGGAATCAATTTCTGTCTGCAGCAATGAGTTGGCTCTAAAATATACCCAAGAGTAACTTGAGGAACTCTATAGTCAAATAATGTTTGAAAAATATTTTGTCCTCTGACTCAATTTCACAATATTTAAAAGTAGGTATCCAATAGGTTTTTGTTCTTGGCTTTCAATCTAGCCTGTTTGTTTACTTTTGGGGCCTTTATATATATATAAAGGCAAAGTACTGAGAAATAAGGTTTTCCTTCACATTTTGTATATATAGCTCTATTATGTGTAGTGATACTGGGTATTTTAATTGAAAGAAACGGTATACCTCAGTCCCTTTTGTCTGTCATGGTGTTTAGCCAAAGGTAGTGTTACTCCTTTCCTTGAAGCCTTCTACTGGAATTTTCTGCACTCCTGAGTGCAGGAGAGGGCTCCTTCATACAGTGGATGGTAGTATGCTTAGAGAGGGGTGCCTCTTTTATGTAATTTATTTTCTTTCTGTTTGAATTAACTTCCTCTTCAAATAAACACCTCAAACAGGGTGACACCTTCTCTTCTGTTGTCTCTGACATTGTATTTAAAACTCCTTTTTCTTTCTGACTCTTAAATAGTAACTGTGGCTGTATGTGTAATTTTCCCTCAGGCCAGGTTCTAGTATGAGACTATAAGCTTCTTGCATTCCCTGTAACTATCTGTTCCTCTGTAGTGTTATGCAGTACAAAGATTTTATGAAGGAATTTATTTTAATGAGTGACAGTTTGAAAGCTAAATTTTTCCACCAAAATACACTTTTTCTCCCCCTGTGGTGTGTTGATCCCACTCAACAGCTAGGTACCTGTGCTGGAGCAGGCTCCTGGTATGGACTTGCAGACTTGTGGAGAGATGAGAACACGCTGGGACATGTTTTCCTGGTAGACTTTGTGACCCTGTGGGGGACCCACACTGGAGCTGCCTGTTCTTGAAGGACTGCACCCCGTGGAAAAGCACCCACACTGGAGCAGTTTGTGAGGAACTGCAGTTCATGGGATGGACTCACACTGTAAAAGTTCATGAAAACCTGTCTCCTGTTGGAGGGACCCCTCTCTGGAGAAGGGGAAAGCCTCCTCTTCCTAAACAGTGACAGAAACAACCTGTGATGAACAGACTATAACCCCCATTCCCCATCCCACTGTGCCACTGAGTGTGAGGAGGTAGAGTATGGGAAGGAGAAAGGTGTGAGGGAAGGTGCTTTTCAGATTTGTTTTGCTTCCCATTATCCTTGTCTGATTTTGATTGGTAATTAATTAAATTAAATTCCCCAAATCAAGACTGTTTTGGCCATGACAGTAATCAGTGAGTGATCTCTCCGTGTCCTTATTTCAACTCATAAGCCTTTCATTATATTTTTTTCTTCCTCTCCAGTTACATAGGGGAGTGATAGAATGGTTTTGGTGGGCACCTGGCATTCAGTCAGGGTCAATCCACTACAGCGAGTCTCATTCACTTCATTGTACATAGTAGGAAATCCTCTAATAGATTCAGTCAGCCTTGTTTTATTGGCTTTCAAAATTAAGTCAAGGTCAGGCATATTGCAGTGATATTACACAAATGATAGTAGCATCTCTGCCACATCAACCTAAATACTGAATTAATGAACCAGTATTTATTAATGGAACTGATTTTTACCACATTTTTTGGCACTAAAATTCAGAACTGTAGAAAGGTTTAATTTTTTTATATGACTTAAGGATGTCCCTTTTTTCAAGCAAGCCTTCTTAACAACATAAACTTATTTTATTTTCCAAAGAGATTGTATTGCTCATGGTACTAGAAAGTTGTCTGCAAAGACAAGCCTAACTTGCAATAGTAACCCAGCAGTGCTCTGGTATGTAAAGGTGGACCTGCAGTATCATTTTAAGTCTTATTGTAAGTCCGATTTGGAAACAAAATTCTTGATTGTCCCTACTAACTCTGCTTTGTCTCACGTCATAGAGAAGCCCTGGAGCAGCTGAACTGAATTCCTTTCAGACAAAGCTGAAGCAGAAGATGTACTCAAGAAGCATGGGTCATGCACCCAGCTGATAACAAACACTGAGACCGCAGGACCTCACTGGGTCTGCAGAGCAAAACTGCCTGCAATATAGATGATACAAACATTGTGGCCTTAGCACCAGCTGTCTGGCTCTGCTCTTGCTGTTCCATGCTACTTGCTAATTTCAGCATAAGATACATTTACTTAAACGCAAGAAAAGATTATCTACAGCACAATGTAATGTAAAAATTACTTAGCATAGAAAACCAGGTGCACTCTCCTAGAATAGTACAAACAGGCATATCAAATTGAATCTAGAAAAATGAATAATTGCCTCAATGGGATTCTGCATCCTAGCTGATTGGTATAACTTCTCAACACCACACAAATGCAGATTCAAACTGTTTCACACTCAAAAAGTGGATCGGTTTCAACTAAGGTATCTCAGGATGGTGCTGCACTGTGCAATAAAAAACAGCTCCTCGGTTTGCAAACTGTGCTGATGAAATCACAAAAGGGAATTTCTTGTCTGTTCTTCTCTGCCAACACAGAACTTCATCACGAATTATGTTTTTTTTAAGAAATTACAATAACCATAGAATTTTTTTACATATCTATTTGTACTCCTTATTAGCTATTAGCAAAACTCTGCCATCTAGTATTTTCACAAATTCGAAATGGGCAGCATCAAAAGCTGTATTTAAAGTCCTGCAGGTTGCTATTAAGGCATTAGATCAAAACAACCAATAAGGTAGGAAAATTAACCTAAGCATTCCAGGGCTTAAGAAACTATTTTTTTTCCATTCATAAATGTGTATTTTATGACAAGCTGTTTTTATTTAAGGAGAAAAAATGTAAGAAGACAAAGAAACAGGGTAACAATAATTTTGGAAATGTAACTATGTTTTTATATGCTTTTTCTTTGGTGAGGCAACCTCTAGGCCATACAAAATTATTTTTCCTACAGTCCTGCAGTAGCTTTAATTGATGGTTTAAAATTGTAAATAGTGAAGTCCTTATTGCTTCAGTATGTCTGGTTTAAACAGCACTCCGGTTGGTTTGACCTGGTTCTGCCAGTTGCTTCTTGCTCTCCTACATTCCTCTTATCTACTATCTGTCTTCCCTTACCAAACTTTAAGCAACCATCCTGCAAAGTACCACTTACAGCCTGTTCCCATACTAACTGCTTCCAGTAACCTTGAATTGCTCCACTATCTCCACTTTGCCACCTCTTTCTGCCATCTCCAGCAGCTTTGCTAGGATATTTTATTTTCCAACTGTTCGAGAACTGCATGTGGCACTGAGAACAAAACACCACCTTTTAAAGCACAGGAGGCCCTTCAACAGCTTCCCTTGTTCTCCCTTTATGTGATGAGACATCTTTTGTTGTTAGTGGTTTGTTTTACTCCGGTCTGAATCAAATTCTGTCACTCTAGAGCTGGAAAACATTGCTTTAACTCAGCATGACATCTCTCTCTAGGCAGATTCAGATGTTGTTGGCCCACACTCATGTACACTATTACAAATGAAATGTTTTCTCAATTTTTAAGTGAAATGTCACTCAAACATAGTAAAACAATGTGTGCAAAACAAAACTAGTTCCAGACTAGCAATTGCTAGTTTTAATTTTTCTCCTATTTTCATCCTCAGACATCATCCTTGCACACCTGGTTTTAGGCTCCTGTGACCTCTGGAGAGGTTCACAGCACATGTTCACAGCACAAAATCAAACCAGTTTTTTTCCCATAAGCCAGATTCAGATGCTGAATTTAAAAGGCAAATTTTTGTTTTTTCTCCCCCTCAACTAAACTCCCCTAAACTCTACCAGTATTATTAAGTATGCAATTCATTTTCTGAAGGAAATATTATGAGAAAGTGTGGTGATATAAAGACAAGGACCTCCTTCTTCACCTCCTGCATATCACAGAAACAATCTCCTTGAAAATAATGAGAATATGATTAAGCTCCAAGGTCAACAGAACGAAACATTTAATTCTAGAAAATGAGACGAAGATATCCAGCAAATACATGACCTATGTTTCTTCTTTTGTCTCCATGGTGAAACTTTATAAAGACAGAAACATACTAGTGTAAAATTCATCACTTGAAATGCTACTGTTGGAAAAAAAGGAATTAAGTACGCAGGGAAAAAAGGATACCTGAGCTTAAGGTAAGGAGACAATGTGTCAGGTGCACCCCACAGAAGTTCATTAAGAAACAGATACTAAGGGTGGAAAAAAAGCTGAGAGTATTTCAGCTTTTAAATAGTACTTCTACTGTTAATCACATATTTAGTTAAATTAAGACCATAGCGTAACCAATGCCCTGGTGAAATGCTTATTTAAAAAGTATATTCTTGCAGTTATTTGTAAAGTGTTGCATGACTTGGAGACTTCTTATGGTCTCGGTAGATCTGATCTTGAGGAAGTCTGAATGCTCTGTTGGATTCCTTTATGGAATTTGACATAATTAAGAGAATAAAACCAGCATTCTTAGTTTTGATAAAACGTGCAAGTCTTTTTATCTTAACTTCTTCTACAGGTGATATATTTTTTAGAATTATATTTTAATTGTAATATGTCTGTATTAATAGCGTACAAACTAATTTTAAAAATGTGTTAAGTGATAGAATTGCACCACCTTTCATCATATCTTCTGCATTTAAATAAAACCTATTCTTCATGAAAGCTTAGGCAAACGTGTAGGTTGATTTAAATCTACCAAAGTTACTTGGTTCTCCAGTAGTCATCATGAGATACTATAGTACTTTTATTACAGTAGTCATAACTAGAATCTCTGTTACATCCTTGTCATGAGAGACTGGAAGGTTTAGACAAAATTTATTAAAAAACTCTTCTGTTGAGTCATGAGGTGCAGAAAAGACTGTCTTGCTTTCTAAACTCCTTCTCAGAGAGGAGTCTAGGTGCAGCTACATTCAGTCTTAGCCTCAGATTATGTCAATAGTTAAAGGAATTATAGGGGTGTGATTGAATCACTTTTGTCATGAAGGTTTTAATGACTGGCAAAATGAGAGTATTTATATAAAATGAATATTTTATTATTACAAATGATCAGACAAAAGATCTTAATCAGAACTATTTACTGCACAATATAAATGCTAAAAATCTACTAGTAGAGTATGATATAGCATAACGTAATATAGTGCACTGTAACAAAGCAATTATTGAAGCAGTTACATTAAAGCTAGCAAAAAGATAAAATTATTAAGTTGAGATTTGGTGTAACTCACCCATACCAATACTTGTGGGGAGATCTCTTTCTCTCGACCTTGAGGAGTAACCTTGTGGGGCATTCCCAGCCGAAGGGAGGAATCTCCACACATACACCCTAACAAAGGTTATGTCAGAAGAACCTGATTGCATGAAAGGGGACTGGACTTTTACAGTATAAAGTGATTGACTGCTACTTATACATTTACAGGCCAGCTAACAGCTTATCTGTCAAATCAGACTTCGAAAAATAGTGTGTATAAGAAGTCTGGTGAACCAGGATGGTTTTCATATAATTAACACCAAGACATCACCCTGGCTCCATCAGTTATTTTGCATGATAGCTGGCATGATAGTTTGAAGGATTTTAGGTCTTATCAGGGTGGCTCTATCTTGCCACAACCCTGGCTTTTCTTCCAAATCTCATGTTTCAGTGTTAATGGACCTTTCTAAATCAGAAGAAATATTCTCTGATCTTCAGAAGAGCCATTTGTCACCACCCTTTCCATGCTGTTTTCATCCCACTCATCCTCCTGCAAAAACCTAGCTCCTGTGATTTCTCCAGGTCACCAGATGTAATTCTTGTGGGAGGTATGAAGGAAGGGAACATTGGGGCAAGAACTTATAAAGATCCTGGTGGAGCTAGATGGGTAGCAGGACACAAGTTTTCCCTATAAGAGATGATTCAGAAAATGTGGATTTCGAAATGTTCGTACCTTTACTCTGGAGCTGACATCCCAAAATTGTATTAGAAGAATTTTTTTACTGTATGCAGTTTGTATAATGTGCCTCAATATTCAAATGTCTAAGCTAATTTACATCCATTTTGATTAAACTTTTGTGCTTATGGTGGCAAAGCACAATTGAAATTGCCATTACAGGTCAAACCACTGATCTGTTAATCCAATGTGCTATTTCTGTCAGCAGTCAATACCAGCTGCTTCAGGGAACAAAAACACCTAATAAACAATTATGGAATAACCTATCCAGAGGCAAATCATCTTCCTAACCTTATTTATTTGTGTGTGTATCATTAATTGTGAAACTGAAAATGTAGAGAAACTGAGAGAGATAGCTGGAGAAGCAGAGAATTGCCAATTATGACAATTAGGGATAAGTAAATTTGGAGTCTTGGCCATACACCATAGAAGCATTTTATAAGAGCTTTCATATTAATAATTGTAAACAAAGTATTTGCCTGGTCTTACCTTTACAATATCTACCTGAGTGCAAACAATAGTCCCTAAAATCACAAGAATGGTAGTGTATCCTTCTTTTATTACCTTTGCATGCTTTTAGATTTTCTGGCTCTCATGATCAGAGTTTTGCTGAGGGGTGGGGGAATGTTCTTTCCTGTGCACATGAGGGATCACATAAGAAAATCTAATGTTGAAATTCATCTCATATTACTTAAATGAGAATGAGCACTCCAGACTAAATTTTGTGACCGCGTTTTGGAAAAAAAATTTTCCTGACTCCACTCATGTTGAATAAATATATAGAACAAGATTATATCTATATATGGACATATGTTTTGTTCTTCACTAGCATTCTGCAGAGATGTCTTTAAATCCTTTGTACTTTATTATTCTGTACTTGATGGGTTAGAGAGAGTAACTCTGGAGCAAAAGAAGCTGCTATATAAAAGCAGTTTCAGATTGAATAACTCCAGTGATTGTAATGGTCTCCAGGTAGAGATCATCTGAATTTAATGAATTTTCATTTTTAAGAAACCAACACAAAGTCTAAATCTTTGTTTCTTTGATATAATATAATATATACCAAGATGGCTGATTAATTTTAGGGTGTACTACAGAGACAACGTATGGTTCATACTTGTAAGTGTTCTGTACAGTGAAAGCTCTTTGTTTTTGTTGCTAAGTTAGGAATTTCAAAGCTGCCTAGTATATTTAATTTAAATAGAAACTGGGCATCCAAATCTCTCGAGTGGCTTTGGAAAAATTTCAGTCAAAATTTTTTTTCTTGGTGTGTCATAAATAGACACCAAAGTATGAGAAAAAATATTTTAAAGGTTGTGGTTGCCTTCCTAACTGAACAGTATGAGATACTTTCCTCTTTTATAAGAATGATATACCTTCTTCTTTTATTAGTGGAATTTAATTACTGTTGTGATGCATATTGTACCTAAAATTTGGAAGATTCCTGTTGGTCATTCAGGACACCCTCAGTGCAAGCCTGGTTTCCCTTGTGTTCAGAGAATTGCTGTAATTAAGACCTTAGGGCACAATGAAGTTTTATTTATGGCTATCATTCTCATTAGCTACAATGCATTTCTCATATTCTGTCCCTGTTTCTTAATTCACTTTAGTTTTCATGCTTGTCCTAATTGCTAAACTGTAAATACTTCCTCTGTCATTAAGCTTTAATTTCATAGTAGTCATGCTGTGAATGTACTACTATAGATAATGCTATGAATGTAGTACTGTAGATGTATAAACATAGCAGGGTATATTTTCTGTTACAAAGAATTCATAGTGTAACAAAAGCACCATTCTAAGCACACTACAGGATCACAGATGGATTATGTTCTTTGTCTAAATAAGATAGGAAATTGGTAAGAGCACTTGCAATTAAAATGAGGTCTTCTGAATGCCATCCTATTGTTTGCAACTGTTTTTGTCTGCTCCCTTATCCTTCTGTTAGCTGAGAAACACAGTTGGCAGAGCAACAACAGGTGTAGCGGATCTTCACAGAAATTGCTGGCAATATGCTGATGTTGCAGACAGTTTCAGATTAGTCTCATTGCTTAAAACTTTCATTCTTTCTGTGGGACTTAGTAATTTGAGCTCTCTGAAGTGTACTGTTTTCTTTGGAACTTGCAAAATGTCTATATCAGGATGATAGTCATAACACAATAAAATATCTTCAATGCAGGAGAGAAGAGCCCTATAGGAACAATATCTCTGAGATATTTTTGTATTTAGTATCCACACCTGTATTGGACTATTCTTACAGCTATATCATATTCAAAAAGATGTATAATTTAATATTCATTATCAACTCTTCATCCATCTGCCTTTTATTTTCCATAAATTAAGAAAGTGAATTAACACGAACGGTGGTTTGGGCGGGGATAGTCTATACTGTTCAAATTAGAACTAAGGAAACTTCTTACATCAATTTATCCTTTACTAAACCCCATTCTCAAAAATGTGTTAGTGTTTTTTTCCATATGTGCATGATTACATTGTATTTCCAAAAGAGTATTTGAAATATATATTTCCCTTACTCTGAGCTGAATATAATTTTGTCTGAATTTTCTCTTTGAATTCTGCAGTAGTACATCTTTGTTCCAAGTGTTTTCTGCAATTCCTTTCTTTAGTGAGTTTTATTTTGAAATATTTCCTTGAAGGTTGAATCACTGCAATTTCCACTTCTCTTCTAGGAGGCCAATTCTCCATTTTTAGAATCTAACCTTGTCCAATATTCTTTATTATCCCATCTACCTTTCTCATTTGAACACTGGAGATTATTTCCATATAGAGAGAGGCCAGTATTATGGCTTAGTATTCACAGAGAAGACACACTGCTGTTCCAAAATGAGCAACAGACAGTAGCAAAGTTCAGCTTTGAGGATATACTCCTCACCTGTGTAACACCCAGAATATCCCTTTGTGGCTTGAAGTATGATGAGTATGTTCTGGGTCTTACAGCAACAGTCTTGATAAAGAATGGGAGTCTCTCATCTGGATATCAGTAAGAGATTTCAGAAAACGTTAATGAAGGTACTCTTGAGAGGTCAGATCAGTGCAAAACCAGTGAATATAGTTGTCTGCTGCACAAGTGATCACTACACCTTTTTCCAGGTAAAAAAGTGGTGGATGACCCTCTGTGAAAAAATATTTGGAGATTTCTGACAGACAGTTTTTTCATTGGCATCAAGTATAACTGGGTTTAAAACAAAGGAAAAAACCAAACCAAACCAAACAAAGCAAAACAAAACCAAAACCAAACAAAAACTAAAGGAAGACTACTTTAGAAATGTTGGAACATTCTAATTAAACATCGGAAAACTCAGAGAAATTAAAGTATCTCAACTTACGTGCAAATTTTAAACATAAAAGATCTGCTAACAATAGAAACAATTAATGAGAGAAGTTCCATATCTTGGATTATATGTTGCCATGGAATTTTGATGCTGAAAAAATCTCCTGGAGCAGTTAATTAGGGGTGAGATAAGAAAGGGTTTATTTTTTCCAAGGCTAAGATGTTACAAAACGCGTGCTGACCGTGCCTGAGATGTTACATTTTATAATACCATCCATCCAATCCCAGATGTGTCCACCCTGTGGCCTTTACTCTGGTCCGCCCCGGGGTCCACCCCCTGAGAAATGGGTCTGGGGGTTTTGGGACCCCATGTTCATCCCACCTTCCTCTTCATCAGAGCACAAAGGGTACATAATTACCTAATTCTTGACCATATTCTGTGGTTTAGGCCCTGATATGCTGTTCTGCCAACAATCTAGGCCTTGCCTTGACAAAAGACTAAACATCTCTACTGTATTCAGGGATAGGATCGATATAGGGAGCACAGAATGGGGTAAGAGGGTTAAGGAATGTGTAAACAAGGGTGCTAGAGAAAGGGAAAGGGACAAGGGAAAAAGAGGGGGGGGAGGTTGCTGCTTTTAAAATCTACTTCCACTACTTATAAAACTTACAAATCTTACAAATATTAGAAAAGTAAAAAAAAACATTAGGAGCTTAAGGCATCAATATGTAGGTTATGCAGTTTTGATCCTTTTTTGATAATGTCTCTTAGTGCATCCTACTACCATCATCACACAAAAAAATATAAAAGATTTAATAATTAATTTCCTGGACCAATATTTATTTTTTTAGTGGAGTATAAGGCCTAAAATGTCAGGCTTCTAATAACTTGCCAATATATACATTTTTTTTGTATTTCTCAGCCTGAAATTTTGTCAGTTCTTTGATTTTTCTTATCTAAAAAAACCAGAAATAGATACAGTTATTAGTGTTGAAAGGCCTTAAGGCTTGAAGTTAAACAGCAGTAGAACCAAAGTCCATGTTAAGCATTTTGCCAGAGAAAGCATCTCTATCTGTGTTTAGTATTATTTAGTATTTCCTTAAACATGAATTTTCTAAAAGCCTACAAAGGTATTTAAAAAGGTACAAAAAAGAACTATGGATGACTAGGGATTAAGAAAAAGTGAGTAAATATAGATGAAGTAAAATGCATTATTTCTTCAGAGAGTGCATTCTCAGTCTTTGGAATGTGGTATCAGAATATTTTAAACTTGAATTCAGAATAGTGGACGGATTTAACAAAATGGTGAATAAATTAATGATCTGTAGTAACACTGAATTTTGTGCATGTAATAAAGTGGTAATGAAATTTCCATCTGTCAGGTTGGACTCTTTCCTAATATGGAAAATTTTCTAGGTCCTTGTCTTCTTCCTCCTCTCCTCATGTTTTGAAGCATCAGGTTATTCATACTTTCAAACCCATACTGAATTTGGTATTTTTTCAAGGATGGTAAATTTTATGTGTTTTTTGATAACAACATATACCAAATTCCTTGCAACTGGTCCCAGTAGCATGACAGAAATGGGGAAATTTATATCAAAAGAGGTATAATGCAGTAGAGAGGACAATGCAAATCTGAAAATCATGATAAATTTCTGAGTCTTTAACTTGATAGACTACACACTAAGTTTGTTTATCAACCACATTGAAAAATTATGAAAAAATAACAAGCTGTACAATGACCCCTTGCACAGAATTGCAGATATCTGGAGAGAGGAAGACTAGCTAAGTTTCACTTAAGTATGTTGCTTTGCCAGGTTGCGATTGTTTGCTTTAACGCTGATGTATTTCCTAGCCATTTGTCCCATATAAATTTTGAATTCCCATATAAATTTGGATTTCTACCCCTTTCAAGCACAGAAGATCTCTGGCATTCTTGTAATGAAAAATATTCTGAAATTTACTTTATATTTTCCTTAAATGTGGTAATACATTTTGGCTTAACATAGTAATGCAAAAAAAGTAAAAATTTATGTCTTAAGAAATCATGCTAAAAGAACACTTCTAAACTAAAATAATCAAATGTAATTTGTACACAGTGCAATGCTACAAGATAATTCTAACATTCTTTTTCTTATTTATCTATAAAATACTATTATCTATATTTATTTATATATAAAGTACTATTTAAAAAAAAAGTTCTGACATATGCACATTCATTTTATGCTATGAGACTCCTCTACTTGTAATAATTAAAGTTTAGGGATGAAGAAAGCTGCATATTTTTAATGAAAAAATCAGACGTAGAGAAACTTATTCTGAATGTTTTATGAATTTGAGTTTGGAAAGTTGTTACAGGTTGCACCAGTTGGAAAACTGTTATATAGGCTAGTTCTTGGATAGATTCCTATTTAATCCATAAGGAGATTCAGTTCTTAAGCCACAAGCAAACCTAGCTTACTTTGAACATATTACAAATGCTCATTGAAATCAATAGGTCTTGAGGAAGTCTTTCACCCATACTTGCTCAGTGAAATAACTGTTTCCAAATCAGAGATGAATAAAAAAAGGAAAAGGTTTCAGCCACTAGACATTTGAAGTTTGAGGTTGAGCAGTGAAAATATAATTGGTTGTGAAGGGAACCCCATGATTTCTATCACACTTTTCCTAAAGTTGGGCCTTACTCATTGCAGCACAAAGCTCCTTATTACCTTTGAATTGCGAAAGAAGTAATTTCTAATATGACACTTAGAACTAAAAGTTCCCCTGTCAATGCACAACCATAGGTAAGTACATCAGTACCAATAATATCTGGTTTTGGGGAAAGTACTTTTTATCTATAGAATGGAACAAAAGTAGCTTCCAGTCATCATTAAATCTCAATTTCTCCAGACACCATAATATAAAGATACATTAGTTAAAATTTATGGATTTTAACTGCTTACTGAGTTACTTTCTTCTCTATAACAGATTCTGGTTACAGATTAGCAACTAATACTAAATGAATACCTCTTTCAGCTAGCACTGGATAACTTGCATATGAAATGGTAAAAAACAGAATGAAGGTTTGTGCTGTATACTACACACTGAGTATATTGTCACACTTGTCAGCAGCTCAGCTCAGACCATTCCTGATTACAGTACTGTCAAGAGAAGACATCCCACATAAAATGGGAGTAGGCTATTTCAGTCATAGATTAGTCAAATGCAGGAAGGTGGCTTTATTCTTGTTGTATGTAGTCTTTCACTGCAATGCTGTTGTGATCCTTTGTCCTTCTAGGTAGTTACCTCAAAAGACAGCAAAATCCATCTGTTGTTACAATGGATTTCTACCCTCCTAGCCACATATGTATAATCAGACCACGTGTTTCGCTGATATTAAGATTTAATTTTGCCTTTTGATCTATTCAATACCACTTCTCTTTGGAGAATTTCAGAACATTTTTATTGTGCATATGACATATATAGTTAAGATTTATATCTAAGATTTGATTCTATTTCAAAAGCAAATTCACCTTTGGGATAAGTTTGTTTCTTTGGTATCAATTCAAGGCATCTTTCAGACAGAAGCTAAAGTCTTTGTAAACTCCAATGAAACTCAGGGTTACATACATTGTCTTGATTTTTTTTTCTTCACACTTCACAGCTGTTCTTCAAATAAATGCACCACAGACTCCACACACATTTTCACACAACCCATTTAAGTTCTGAACAACAAAGTAAGACCTACATTTGCCCTGATGCACATTATATAACCAGCCAGGCCCCTCTGGTGAGTCCCTCTGAATGGCACGTCTTCTGTCACTGCCATCTGACACCTGTAATTCTAGAATATACAATATGAGAGCAGCATGCATGCTGTTGAGAGAAAATGAGGTGAAGGACATTACTGACTGAAAATCAGAGTGGAAGACTCAGTATATCTCCAGATTATGGCAGATGTCTGAAGTATTTAAGGGCATAAATGTGATTCATTCACAGGGTGTATGTAGATGCCCCTCAGCAAACATTGGTTTGACATTTCAGCCCTTTTTTTTTCAAAATTCGTAATGAAAACCAAAAAGTACCCTAATTTTTATCTTTAATAATAGTGAAGTTTTTGAGACTGAAGTGTGAAGAGCTGTCAATAGATAATGTATTCTGTTCTAGTTAAGCTCTTTCTGCCCTCAGTAGTTTCCTGTGGTGACGATAGGTCAAGTTTCCCATCAGCTATTTTCTCTACAATTCAGATGGTGAGTTCCCATTTGCTCTAAGTATCATGAGGGAAAGTGAGTGGAACATGAATCAAAGACAATGTATATGTCAGGAATGGTGAATTCCACGGTCCAGTTCACAAAACAGAATAGTGATTGTCGGTGCATCTGCAATGAAGTCAAAGTGCAGCCTTCTTTTACCTGCTGGCTAGATAGGCCTAAATGAGACAGAAATTCAAATCCTTTATTCAAGTCCTTCTCCTAGAGGAGCAAAAATAATTTTTTTTATTTCAGGACATTTAACTGGGGCTGGCTTTTTTTTTTTTTTTCCAGCCAACAATGTTATGAAATTCTTTGTACCTTAATACTCAGGGAAATTCATATAAACAAAAACATTTGGTATTATTCACGTCCACGCTGAACAAATTGCAGCTATCCTATGAGCTCCCTTTTCATTCCTTGGGAGGAAAATTCTTTAGTTTATTAGATTTTTATGATAAACTTTTGTTTATTTAGCTTTGAAAATTCAGAACAAGTTGATTAATCCACTACCTTTGGACTGCAAAGAGATCTCTTTTTACTTGTTATCTTCTCTCTGTTCCATAAAAATAACTCGCCCTTGATCAACACAGTTAACAAAACACTGGTGATGATGAGTTGTCTTGATAATTTAGGGGTTGTTGAAGGCTAGGAATAGAAAATTGAAGTACCTGTCAGACACGAAATGAGGTGACACAGAAAAGGAAGTGTTTATATATTAAAAAAAATGTTGGAGAAAAAAAAGTAAACCTCAATACAGAAAATGTTTTTAATATAAATTGCGTAGTGTAATCTTTCCTTTGCATTCTGTAACTGATTTTCTTAGGATATTCACAGTACACGTTCATATGTTCACATTGCAGAAAAGAAGATCTGGTTCAGCCTTGAAACATGAATGAAGCTATGCTTTCAGCTCTGAAATATTTCACTTATTCTGATCCTGCTGCATTAAAATCTGGTTTTTGTTTACTAGACCTGTTGTAGAATGTGCTATTTCCTCAGTTTGTGTGGCATTCTCAGCAGTAAAAGTTAGTAGCAGAGAAGTGGCAGCTTGTGTTTCTTTAAAATTCTAAATTTATTCATTGAATAAAAACTGTAAATTCAAAGTGTCAATATTCATTGTTGATCATGTTCTTGCTAATACTGTAACAAACAGTTGGTTAGAGTATTTCTGAGGGTTAGAATACATCAGGACCCAATCAGAGGCACACATCTCTCAGTGTGATAATGCAAGTTACTGTCTTACTGCAGGTGGGTTGTGATTTGTCAAGCCACAGTGCAATGGACAGAGTGTCTGGGACCTGTACATACTGTTTTTCAGCTATTTGGCAGAAAGGTCAGCTAAAAATCAGCAGGTGATGTTTGGAGATAACAAGTGCAGCCTTGCTGTCCACAGAGCTGTAGTCTGAAAAGAACTATGTACATTCTGAAATCAGGTCATTTGTTTTACTCATAGTTATGCAGCAAAATAGTAGTCCAAGCCTGGCTTCCTGGGAATATTGTAAACCAAGTATCATTTGTAATGTTCTTTGTCAGTGTGGAGTCCCCTCAGATGAACATGTTCTACAGAAAGTAACCATTTGAAAAGATTGCGATTCTGCACACTACGTGGTTAAGAATAGTCCCTAATATCCATTAATAAATTAATTAAGAAAGAAACTTTAAAATTAATATGTCTTAGGCTTTAAAGGCCTTAAAGAGAAAATACAATAGAATACTGTCCTGATAAATTAATGTACTGTCCACACATTGTACATAAATACATGTAATAAAAACCCTAGGGCCCTCACTAATTAATACTGGTTTAGAGAGTTGATATGTTTAAAAAGTACTTCTATGTAAGTATTACCCTAACAAGTTTTTGTATTTTATATATAAGTTAGAAAGGAAATTTTAAAGATTTTGAGGCAAAAGAGGGACAATTCTGAAGAAGAATCTAAGTACTTATGAATTCCTTCACCTTTAGCCAATCGATGACAGCTTGGGAGATTTAAAACAAAGCCCAGTCATTGAAGTTTTGCCTTAAGCTGCACATTTATAATTTTGGGATAACGTGTCTACATGGTACTTCTTTTATTAATTTACTTACACAGAGATTCACATTAAGCTCAGAGACCCCTTAGACCAACTAATGGATAAATAAATAAATGTTGTGAAACACTCCTTGCCGAAAAGATATGCAGTTCAAGCAGAATAGTCAGGAAAACAGATACTCTAATTTGAGCCTCCACAGCACAGCAGAGGTTTCTGGTCTCCAAAGTTCCAGTCTGGTAGCCTACATATTGGGGCAAGTGGTCTTTTCAAAGGCAGTGAAAGCTTGTCTTTTGCATAGTATTGAACTCCAGTCAAGGAAAACATTCAGATCTAAATTAGAAGTAAGCAGATAAATAATCTTATTTAACTATTCATGTGCTTAAATGTGTGGACATGTGTATGAGAACAGCTCTTTGGATCATGACACAATATAAGTCAATGCAATAGTGCAGACTGCACCCCGTGGAGCAGCCTCCAAATTCTGATCAACTGAAATGTCTTCTCGGTTAACTATTTCTCTCTGACTAGATAAAATTTATTTCTGATGTTCCTATTCCCTACTTAATTAAGATAGCGTTATTTTAAAGTGGGTTTTAATACTGATGTTCTCTGTTGCCTGTTCTTCCTTGTTTCTTCAAATGATATTTGTATGGTAGATGCAGAGTGAAAACAATCAATGTTCTTTCTGGATAAATGTCAACAATTCCAACACTACCCTACTAATATTAATTTCATTGCTATGTTGCCTGAAGATGCACATAACTGGCTCATAAAACCAATGCTGCCAGAAAACACTTGTTATCTCTCTCTTGCAAAGAAAAACCCTGATGATTTTCCTACATGGCTCATCTATTTTTCTCTTCCTAGACTGTTCTTTTAGGGAAAAAAAAATCTGAAGCTAAAACTTTCCCTTTTCCTTGCATCCCATCTTACTATCTTTTTTATTCATCAGATTCCATAATGCCGATTTTGTCTATCTCTTCCAAGTTGTTAGCATACTCCTAATTTTAAGCCTATTCCCAAATATTTAGATTATCTGGTGAAAAAAAATTTTTTTTATTCCTGAGGAACTGTGAAGAAAGATGAACGAAGAAGTGAATGGTAAAAATCCCACTCGATAAAATAAGGTCAAGTTACATCAGTGACATTCAATAACAAACTGAATTTTTGTATATTTGTTCATTATTCAGAATTGATTGGGACTATTTTATATAAAAAATGTTATTTACTATGCACAGACAATTTCCTGAGGTTCAATAACCAGCAAGAGAAGCTGAAGGTATGAACTGCAGTCAAGTGCCATTAAATCAGTCAATCATTAAACTCCTGGGAATTCTCTATGCTTCAGTCAGTATTTGAGAAAAAGAAAAAAAACACAAGTTCTGCCTTATTCTGGCATAAATTTTAAATATATTTATTGACTTTGAATATACTTTGATTTATCAGGCAGCAGGAATTGATTTTCTTCATTATGAGATTCAGTTACTTAATTTATTGTGCCATTTGTCTTACCATGCAAAGTACAGTATTGCTACATGAGCAAATCATTGTGGTCTATTGTTATTTAGATTATTAGAGGAAATAATATGAAATAAAACCATAGTTAAAATTACCAATTTAAAATATTAACAAGCTAAAGTGTTGTTAGGCTTCCAAAAATATATTTTTTTTCCTGGAAGAGAAATTTGAGATAATAAAAAACTACTTACTGCTTGACCTAAGAAGGCCATTGAACCGTATTGAAATATATAACAACACTTAAAGGTTTTGTGCAACTGGTTTTTAATTAATTGGCTTTTATTTGTGATCAGTCACCTGTAGTTTCATTGTTTAATGTATTGTTGTCAGCTCTAAGCCTCTATTTTCTCTCAAGATTTAGCTCTTCATTCAGCAGTGGGCTTTGTAATTTCATTGTGTTAGTAGAGCAGAATTTCTTGCCTGTCAAAGCAAAAATGAGAAATCCAGTTGCAGATCTGGCTGTGTAAGACACTGGATTCAAATGTCACAGAGGATCATATTAATTATTGGGTCAGAACCAGCTCAAGGTGGGGGGAGGGAGGGGAAGGGATAAGTCGAATCTCAGGGAGATGAGGTAATGCCGTATCCCAATGGCAGACCCTGCGAGTCTCATGGTGCAACCCCGGAGCACCTCTAAGTCACAGGTAACCTGAGAGCACTGCTGTACACCCCTTGGAACTCCCAACCCAGCCTTAGATCGGGAGCACTG
Organism: Manacus vitellinus; assembly: GCF_001715985.3. Taxonomy (NCBI): domain Eukaryota; kingdom Metazoa; phylum Chordata; class Aves; order Passeriformes; family Pipridae; genus Manacus; species Manacus vitellinus. The sequence goes on from NW_021940478.1 coordinate 360,130, forward strand.
CCCCTCACCCTGTCCTGGAGCCCCAGAATGGTCAGTGGGCCAGAAGTCGCCACAGGGGGGCCAAAGCACATAAGAAGAGCAGCACATGGCCACTGATTGTGCTCGAGACCTACCACCTGCCCCATGGGAGATGGACTTGCACAGGACTCTCTGGTGGTAGCTATGATCTTAATCTCTTTTCTCTCTCTTTCTTTACTCCTTTTTCTTCTTTTAATCTCTTAATATTTTGGGTAGTTTGGGACTGAATGGGTTGGATTTTGCTAAGTTGTAGCTTTATGGAATTCTCTGTTTTGGTTGTATGTTACCCTTTTAAACTTTTGCCAAGATCTCTTATTTTCTCCCTTGTTTTCCAAAGTTTATCAGTAAAAGTACCTCCTGAGAAAACACATGCCGCACCTCTTTACACTACTTCAAGGTATCAAAGAACTGAGGGCTCTTCAAAATATTCAGTGGGTGAATTTTTGGAGCCTTGTATATTTTTTGAAAGTAAAACTCCTGGCTGAGCTCATAGCTCCGGGGTGGGGTCTAACAGCCTGTTGTTTCAGAAAGAGGTTTTAATATTAGGAAAAAGCAGTCTGTAACTATGAATGCCATCTATTTCTACTCTTTATCTCTCCCCCCTTCCATATTCTAAAGGATGAATTGGTGGAATGGAGAAAAATAGTACCTTAAATTTGACTAGGATTTCAATGAAGTAATTAATGATACTTTAATGCGGCAGAAATGGGCTTCATGTCTTTTTAATTCATTAATATGCCTCTCTGTGTTTAGGTGACAAGGCAAGTTCTGTATCTTGAGAAGGCTTTCAAAAGTGTATTATTCCTAGCTTGTATGTTAAAACATGGAAAAAAAAGGGAAAGTTCTGAGCCATTTCAATTATTTTGCCACAAATATATAGTTTTGATAGAGGGCAAACCCAGCCAAGCCAGAAAATACAGAAAACCTGATACACAGAAGAATAAAAAGAGAATAATATGACCACTTACAGTAATATGTTAACTGAAAGGACTGAGGAGAACAGGAATGGATTGTCTATATACAATGAGAAAGTAAAGGAAAGAGAAGGAAGAAACTTCAGGTTAAGGAGAGCTTCATCTGTCAAGGTCAGACAATGAACTGAAACAGCTAAAAGCTTTCTTAAAAATTTAGTAATTAAAAAAAATCACAGAAAATATAACCAATTAAATATAATGATGGACCTGTAATTACAAATATTGAGCTGTAGAACTAAAAAAGAAACAATTGAGAAACTAAGAAAATACATGTCAGAAAACAATGCAGCAGATATAACGGTCACAAACTGTTAAAATGTAACTGCATTGTAGCTAGAAAAGGAAATAATTTTCTCTCTTAAGACCCTTCATGTGAGATTATATATGATGATTGTGTGCTAATGAATTCAATTCACATACAAATATTTTAGCACTGTAAATATTTTTGATTGAACACAAATATCAGCAGATAATGCTGAGTTCAGTTTAATTTATCACCAACAATCAATAAAACGTCCCTTTCTAAAATCTTTTAATTATCAATTACTATAGCAGAAATAAACAGGGATAAATAATAAATATTAGCAGAAGTAATAGGTAGATATAATAAAGTATCTTTATCTAAAAATAACTGAGATAACAAATAAGTTACTTTTTGTCATGGTTAGATTTGAAATGCCAAAAACTGGTGGAAGAAAACAAATAAAAGTTTTAAAGGTGAAGGACAGTTTGAAACACAGTTGTGAACACGGCTTGTTGTGAGATATCTGGACCTCTGGCCTCATCTCATAAGAAGGATTTAGCCAAGGTGTTGTGCAATGTTACAGACTTTATGATGTCACCATGACCCACCACTATGCCCTTAGTTGTAGCAGGAAAATCAAATGTGCTAATGCTTAGCTCATACAACAGTGAAACAGCAGAAACTGCTGAGGAATGAGTTTTAAGGCTCACATTTGCTCGTACTGCAACACATTTACTTCTGCTGTAGTTCACTGTGCACAGTGCTTGCTAAAACTGACAAGGAGCATGGCTCAGGTGACTGTATTGACTGCAAGATGCAGCTGCTGAAAAGGTAGCACGATCTGAGTCCACCAACACTGCCATGATAAATTTCCAATGTAGAGGAAAGGCAAACACCAAGAGTGGCAGTGCTATAAATCAATGAAGCTGCATGTGCCAGAGCTTGTGAGAAAATATATACCTCTAAATTTATACCTGGGTAGTTCATGATGAAAAAGGGAATTCAGTCATCTTTGAAGGCATTAGTTATCACAGATGCAGACCATTTCCTTTGCACATGTTGTCAAAAAAGTAGCATTCCCTTGATTATCTCAAAAGTTTTCTGGTTCACTGCTCTTCTCCCCCTCCCCAGTTCTGGGGAGAAAAAAATTCTGAGTAGTTACAGGTACCTGTTACAGGCACCTGTTTGTTTTGGTGTCAGGTCTATTGCAGCCAACACATTATCTTTTAAATTCGTGCAGACTTATCCTCTCAGTGGCCCTTTATTATTGTGATTAATATGCCTTCCCTTTGTCCTATTTGGGGGTCAATTTCTCTCTTTCGAAGCATACAATATTCGTAGTGGATCTACAGTGGTACTTCCCAGCAGTTTACAAGAAAAGTTCATAATACCTTTTCTGTCACTCTATCACGTTTTCTCCTTCAAGAGCACAATGTTTTATAAACGGTGTTTCGTTGATATTTAAATTCATTTACCTTTATGGTTGTAACTGAGAAGACTATAGTGGAAAGACTGTCATCTGCAGATAGGTTTTACCCAAGCTTTCAGAATAAGTTATACTTTCACAGAGATCAAGTTCTGCAAAACAAAAATTATCTAAAATTTATCTGATTTTGATGTGTTCTTTTCCTGCCTAGATTAAATGTTTTGAAGATAAGTCAATTCTATTACAAAAAATAACTATTGGCACTTTAATAGAGATTCTTATAACTTTTCTATTAATTGGTCATAAAACCACATACCAGAGGAAATATTTCAACTTTATTATGAATTCTTTGCACAAATTTATGAAATGAAAAATAATAAGCAGAATGACATAGATTATGCTGATTTTGCTGGCCTTCTGTGGATCTAATATAAAGACCAGTGTTAGATAAAGTAAATATTCTAGCTGTCCTTAAGTAGCTCAGGTCTTCATCTTATCTCATTGGCGTTTTTTGCTGTTGCAATACCACCAGAGTCAAGTGTGAACATTTCTTCTGGTGTACAGTAAAAAGCTTCCTGTAAGAACTGCAATGCCCATTTCAGAATTAAAGTAGCAATATTAAGCAGCCTGGTCATGGAAAAGCAATACCAATAGATATAAAAACAGCCATAGAATACAAACTAGAGGAAATATTGGCTGCTACACAGAGACCAACTCAGAATAGGCTTCCATATAGCCTGCATTGTTGAATGTCTGCTCTGGGGGACCAACTGTGCAGAGCAAGAAACCATGTCTGTATAAGATGTGTCCATGAATGACAGGAGAATGACAGTTTTTTTGAGAAGGATGGACTTATCTAAATGATACTAAGTATACTGAAAAAGGCATGTTTGTCATGCTTGATTTAGCAATTTGAAAATTCTGAGTACTATCTGGATGCCGACCCACATAATGCACTTATGGGCATACGGAGACCTGCTTAGCATCATCTACTACACGACAGCCACCAATATTTCATTTCTTCTGACCTGCCTCAATGTGAAACATCCCTTTGCACTCCAAACAGTGGAAATGGGTGAGTTTTTGTTGGATAAAATGTGATATGAAGAGTAATTGTAATATCCACTAAGAAAGCAGAAAAATGAGCTGCTTCTAGTTATTTCTGTTATGTCTGCCATTTCTTAATGTAATGAGCAAGCATAGCATACGTCTATAATATCAAATTTTTAAGACTGTCTAGGCAAGTAGACAGTGGGAGAGTGATATGTAGCATGAAATATAACTGTCCAAGGAAGCAGACTAAAAATAAAAAACTGCTGCAGTTGAAGACAGATCATAATCAGGCCCTTCGAGTTTCCTGGTACAGCAGTAAGTGCGCTCTTTGCTATATCATACTTTCCTTGTGCAGAGTGCTTTCCTGGTTATTAGCTCTTATCAGAAGACTCTTCTTCATATTGGAGCAATGCTGTTGGGAACTGGGCACTTCTAGAGCATCTTGTAATCCATTTTTGAGAGTTCCCACTTTCTCACTCCAAAAGTTACAGGTAACAGCTCACCAAATTCAAAGTCCCCAGCATGCTTCAGTATGGATAGAAACCTCTACAAATGTTTAATAAGGACACATATTATAACAATTAAAAATAAATTAATTTTGTTTATCAATGTGTCAGCTTTAAAAGTTTATTTGAACGTGTGAGAGTTGGCTTGAAATTTAATAGGTGCTTCACAGTCTTTCTAAAAAAAGACTGGTTCTTGCATTGACATTAGTCATCAGATTTTCTTCACACAACTAAGTCTAGGCTTGGAGGGGAACTCATTTCACGCTATACTCCATAATCCTCTTCAGGCTGAGACAATGATTGGAAAGGAAGAAGAATGTTTTTTCAGACTCCATATACTTTCCCTTTCTCTCCATCTCTCCTTCCACTGGAAAATATTTAGCTTGCATTTCAGGGAAAACATTATGTATATTGATATGTGTATCTATATATAAGGGTATAATTGCGTCTTTATAAAGCAGGTACAGAAATGGAGTTCATGGGTACACCTTATTACTCATTTTTTGATTGAGAACATAAGAAAAAAAATAAATCATGCTGAGGTAATGAAATGCTTGAGGTATACTAGTGGTTCTGACTTTAAGGAATACTCTTTAATATATTTACTTCTCTTAAATAACTGCAGAGTGAAAGTATGAGATCTCAGGGGCTTCATAAAGCAAACTCGTGGGAGCGGGAGGAAGGAGGGGGGACATATGAGAGGATAAATGGGGATCAGATGGTGGGAGTGGTCATGGAGGAAAGAACCACAGGCTTTTCAGGGGTTTTTTTACTCCCACTTTCTTTTTCTTTGCAGTGCCTTCCTACTCTTTAACAGCCAGGTCATTGCTTTAGTTCACCATAGAAATCCTTCTCAGTACCTTTTTCTTAGTTAAAGCAGAAATTTGTCTGTGTTAAAGTGGTCATTTAGTATCTGGCTCAGTGAAAGGTACTGACCATCTGCCTGATGAGTATTTTACTTCTATTTAAATTTTTGCTGATATAGCACTCTCTTAATACCTGAAGAAATTGAAAGCTCATACCTTGACACAGCACTCCGTGACTACTAACAAGTGATTTGACCCTAGGAGTTATTTTTAAAAATATTCCTTTCAGACAACATGTGAAATATACCTTTCTTCTGGAATCTAAAAATGTAGATAGATCTTTTACAGATTACATACTATATCTGAGCAGCTATTTAGTGGATGATGAACCTGTGCTGACTGGTGTTGGCTTCTCTATTAAATATAATCAGAAGTTCTTAATTTCTCATAAAGGTGAAGTTCTGTTTTCTCTTAACAAGCAATGCATATTAAAGTAAAATCAACCTAATGAGTCAAAACTCTGATTTGACTTTTTTAAAGAACGTGTTTTAAAGTATTTGTGGCCTAAAGGAATGAATTAAGCTGCTCTCTCTCATATTTTTTTTTATTTTATTTTTTTGCAACAAGAGATTGTACATATTAATTGTGATCTTAGTTTAAGTGGCATGCTACCATCTGAGAGAGGCAATCCTGGAATAACATAGGCATCTTACTTGACACTTACACCTTTTTACCAAAAAGCCTGAGAGTACAACTTTTTCATCATATGCAAAGAGAGATTTCAAATCAGCTTATAGTGGGAGCTTCAAAGTTCTCTATTATATGCAATTTAAGGTAGTGAAGTTTCTTTCATGTGATTTCTCAGGTGGCTTTGCACTTTTATATTTCAGAATGTCGGAGCAACTAGACTATGCTCACACTGTGTGCTCCACCTGTCAAACTAATGGCAAGTCCTAATTATGAGATTTTTTAGTTGATCCCATGTGACTGGATTTTCAAAACAGAACAGAGACAATGGAGTACTGAAGATCAATGAGTCATTTTCTGATGGTCAGAAAATAACAACACAAATGGACATTGTTGGAATATAATCTGAATATAAACTATTTTTCTGTCATCAAGCATTCAGTGCCTGTGCTGCATACTCCAGAGCATAGCACTTAATTCAAAACTTCAAAGAATGATATTTGCCTAATTTATTCTATTTTGCCTAACTTCCTGTATGATTCATGCTCACATTTTAGAAAAAAAAAGGAAAAAAGATTTCTTGCATATATATGGAAATGTTATAGTTTTAGAGCAGTTTGGAATCATGTTACTACTCTCCTAGCAAATGCTTCCTGTAGCCATGTAGTGCAGTTGCTGTATCTATAGACAAATAAAATATTTTGGCATTATATATTCGTAAAGGCAATGTAGAATATGCCCAGCCTTTGAACCTTATTTCAGCTGACCAAGAGGAGAAGGGTGAGCCTCTTCATGTGTATTTTAAGAAAACTGAAATCCAATTTGGTGGTGCCTGCCTCTCTCTTCTGACTCAAAGACATCATTTTAGACATCTCAAATTCTTAAAATTAAGTGCAAAGAATTTGGACCTGTTCTATGGGCTTTGCAGTCATTATTTTAATGATGAAGCGAAAGGAAAATTATGAATTTTGGATGTCACGTTCCCCAGCAGCCACCTAGATATGTGAATGCCTTTTTGTCATGTGAACTGGTGTGAACCTCATCTCCTGGAACTGCACCTGCTCAGGAGGGTTCTGCCTCAAAACAGACAAGTGAACTGTGTTCCACACATTGGCAGTCTCCTAAATTGGCTTGGAAAGGCATAGGATATCACTCTAACATAGCCAAGGCAAGAAAACTACTGCCTTGAAAAGTGCACTCATGCGAATCATAGTTTTAGTTACCTGTGAATTGTGTTGCTTTAAGCTTTTATTCACACATCTTAAGGCAGAGTGCAGAGAAGGCTGCTGTCATTCTCATTTTACAAAGCCAGAGGTGCAGACAGCAGTGAGGTGTCCTGGCCAGATGCTCAAAATTGGTAGATCCAGGAGGACTCTGTCCAGGTCACTCTTGCATATTATGCTTCGAATTCTCCTTCCTCAGTCACAATGCCTCTGCACAGAAAAGGAGAATTATGGTCTATGGTTATTATTATCACCTATGCCAAAGAGAATTGCATAGTGTATCCTGCAGATCTGGTTATGGAACAGATTCTCTTGAGTATTGCACATACAGGACAACCAGGGGATCAGGCCCAGCCATCATGGACTTAGAAAAGGTAGGTCCTGCTTAACCAACCTGATCTCCTTTAATCAGTAGGTGACCCACCTAGTGGATGAAGGAAAGACTGTGGATGGCCAATGGCATCCTGGCTTGTATCAGCAATAGTGTGGTCAGCAGGACCAGGGCAGTGATTGTGCCCCTGTACTTGGCACTGATGAGGCTACACCTCAAATCCTGTGTTCAGTTTTGGGCCACCTTGCTACAAGAAAAATACTGAGGTACTGGAGTAGTCCAGAGAAGGACAGTGAAAGTGGTGAAGGGTCTAGAGAATAAGTCATGTGAGAAGCAGCTGAGGGAGATGGGGTTGTTTAGCCTGGTGATCAGAAGGCTTAGGGGAGACTCTATTGCTTTCTACAACTACCTGAAAGGAGGTTATAGCTAGGTGGGGGTCAGCCTTTTCTCCCAGGCAACGAGAGAAAATGCCTCAAGTTGCACCAGAAGAGGTTCAGGATGGACATCAGGAGGAATTTCCTCATGGAAAGGATGGTCAGGCATTGCAGTATGCTGTCCAGGGAAGCGGTGGTGTCACCATCCCTGGAAGTGTTCAAGAAATGACTGGATGTGACAATCAATGCTATGGTTTAGTTGACATGGTGATAGTCGGTCAAATGTTGGACTTGATGATCTTGGAGATCTTTTCCAACTTTAATGATTCTAAGATTCTCTGGTCTGCTGACCTGTTGTGTCCGTTTCTGTGGGATCATAGAGCAGTAGGAAGATCTGTGTCCTGGGCTGCATGCTGAGAGGAATCAAGCAAGAGCTTACATTTTCCTACAGCAGAGTTGAGCCACAGCATTGTCTCTGCTATGTGGCCAAAGGTCCCCTCTCTCTTTGTGTGATCTTCTATGTATGGTCTAACAAGCTGGTCCAAAAAAAAATAAAAAAATAAGATGAGATGCCTGTGCATACTGGACAAATATAGATGGCAATAACTGAGAATGTTCAAGAAATCTGTATTTTTAAAGTATTTAGATTAGTAGTCCCAAAATATCTCTGATTTTTGTATATATTTTAAAAAGTCTCAGATTTTGACAAGCCATGAAATACCCTTAAATCTTAAATGCAGACAAGCTTTAATAACACTGTAGCTTATAAAATATCAAGAGAAGAGGGAAGGATTTTACGTGTTTGACCAGAAAAGTAGTTATGCCCCACTTATCCTATCACAAAAAATTAGGAGTGAGGATTTTTTCTCCTTGCTGGGTTCCTTATTTACTGATTTGGATTTTGTCTATCAGATTACAATGTTAGTAAATATGAACTACTTGACAACTTCACATGATCAGCTTGAAGTTCAATAAAGCGCTGTTCAGTTCTTTCTTCAGTACTTATGAATACAAGGCAGGATTGCAGGGAAAAGAACCAGTGTCCTTTGAAGTCTCTTGGCAGGAAAAGGTGCATACCAGTGGCAGCTTCAAAAAGCCCCCTACTAATAACCTTCAGACCTTAACTGCCACTCAGCAATATTTTGTGACCTTTAGCCCCACACATTCATTTCATCTTTATTTTTATGATAAAGAATGAATGTCCTTCAGTTCACAAGCTATATCTCAGGAGACAGACAGGCTTATAAACTGGTGGATACAACAGAAATAATCAAACAACTCCTTAAAACTCCAATTTTAAACCTCAAACTCTTTTAAGATAGGCAGTTGTGGTTTTTTTTTTTTTATAAAGTACATATACATTCGGAACAGTAGGGTAATAGAACTTATAATTTTATCAACTTGATACCTTGCAGTAATTCTGTGATAAAGAATATATGCTAAAATATTCTGGTCTTTTTTTACCCTTAAACTGTTGGTAAAGCAACATATTTGTGTTTATCACTCTGTACAAAGCGAGATCCTGTGTCTTAGACAGAAGATTCTACTTAGACAGAATTGTGCCACATAGTCATCCCACTCCTTAATGTGCCACAGGCAGACACTCAATAGGGCTTAAAACAAAAAAATTACTAAATAGAAATGATTGCAAAATATTGTATAGGAGGCAACAATCCTTCATTTCATGAGGAGTTCATAGATTTTATGCTCTCATGACAGTCATCTGAGTTAGGAGCTAAACCAGAAATGTACAAGCATAAAAAACAATAGCAACTCAAACCAAAAAAGCAAAGTAAGAAAGAAACTAGCACTAAACAATCCAATGAGTTTTTTTCCAGCTTGATATGAAGAACTACAGACAAATAAATTGAAATTATCAGATACTTATCCTCAGTGGAGATAGTATGTAATAAACAATCTTTTAGATACACCACTTTGATATTAACATATGAGGCAAAATTATTATGCATTGCTGAATCATTCTAAAGACTTCAGTCAAGGTCAGGACTGTCTGGTAATGGCTTTCAGATTCTGTAACATTTCATTTTAACAGATGAATAATTCTGTAGCAAAATTGGTGGAACTTTCCTTGAAAACTTGGATTCCCATATAATGCTGCTTCTGGTAAAGGATGGTTTGTTTTGAAGCAGGTTTTTTGCTCATACATGTAATCGAAGGGTACATTATTTTTCTTTGCATACGATTAGGGAAATATAAACCGATGGAAAAGCTTGGGATTTTTCCAGTTGTTTACTCATTATTCTTTGTCAGTCAAATTGTCTATGTTGCTTTAGTAGAACAACAGCAACACTTACAGCAAGCCTTCAATCCAAAGCTCCCACCGTCTTTGTAACAAGGGATTTCTTAACATATTGTTTGGTGTTGCAAATGAGTGGCTTAGGCTACTTAAAGAATCTGTCGAAAGTATTAGCAAAAGTAAGTTTTAATATAAATCTGTAAAAGCATAACTTAACTGAGTTCAATGGCAAGATTCACTCTATTCCTTACTATATGGGTGAAACATGCAGAAGAAAATAATATTGGAATCAATTTAAAATTATTGCACGGAGACTGGGGATGCAAAAGAATGAGGCTGCAAAGGTAAAAGACACCCCCACTTTGACGCACAAGATTTAGAGTAGACCCTCTACCTTGCTTTCTAAACTCCCAATGGAGCCTAGATGCAGCTGAATTCAAACTCAGTCTTGGACTTGGTCAAAGGTTTATATCTAAACGATTTAGCAGTGCTTAATAATTGACTAATTTAACATTTATAAAGTGATTCATTAGGATTAACTATAATCACAGCAATAAACTTAATTATCTATAGGATGTTTAAATCAATTCATTTTTGCCTGAACAGGCACAAATATATATATGCACAAAGGTATCTGTTGAAAACTCCCCTTGAGCTCAGTGAAATATATCAGTTGAGCTTCTTCTCAATGGGCAAGGGTTGAGCCTCCTTGAAGAGAGGGGATATTGACCCAGGTCCTGTCATCACCTTTCATTGATAGTCACAAACTTGAGGATTCACAAGTTTGGAGAGGTGTCCCCCTCAGAGGGAGGTGCTGGTCACAGCCAGCTGCAGTCTAGGAGCGTTCAAAGGACCTCACTCGGAACAGTTGTTCATAGGGTCATGACATGATTGATTCCAGCCATTGATCAGTTTCCATCCTGACTGTAACCTAAATTGGTGATTACTGAAATTATTCAAAAGGACAGTATCAATAGTACCATTCCACTTAGGCTATGATTCAGGTAAGTAATGTTCTAAGGCTGTCAAGTGATGATTGGTTATTTCTCATTCCCCTTCTCGATAAGGCAACAGGTGTCCTTGATATGGTCAGTGCACTCCCACCTTAACCATACAAGAGTTCCTGGGGCCACTTCACCTCCCAGCTCGTTACACAAATGTCAGGGCCTGCTGAGAGTTAGTGAGGTCATAGAGCAGCCCTGAGGAGGCAGGTAGTGGTGGGGGATGCATCACCTTACCTGGGAGAGATATCAGTCTGGAGTGCTTATCTCACAGTATTGCTTCTGGTGGCAGCTGGTTTCTCTCTACACATTGTTTCCATCCTCTGTGTGGAGGCCAGAAACCTAAATAATTTTGACTGTAGAATAAAAATCTGCCCAGTTCTGATGCTTACTCATAATTTGTTGTCCATGTAGCACCACAACTTAATTTTCGGTTGTGAACACTTGTGAAGATGAAGTTTTAAAATAAGAGTTAGTTGTAATGGCAGCATCTTAATAGACGTGTTACAATATCTGAATTGTGAGCCACATCTTACCTCCCATCAGTTTTACTCAGCTGTCATTCTGTTCTCAGCCCCACTGTTATCTTCATGGCCTTCCATTGAACAGAGTTAAAAAGCTACAGTTTGAAATGAAAAATGAGTATTTGTACAGTCTCTTTCCACTGTGTTGCTTATCAATTTTTCCATTTCAATGCCAATGTAATGCCTATTCTAATTAAATGATTTGTTCTTACTCAAGAGTGGTAGATATTAACCTTGCAAAGCAAAATATTTTTGCTATTGTATTCTCATTTGTATCCAGTATTCCTTATAACAAGGAAGAACAAGGTATATGGTGGGATAAATGTTAAACAAAAGGCAAGACACAATAAATAGTAAAGATGAAAAACTGCAGCTTTGTCCTTCAAGTGCCTGTAGTATTTGTAAAATTAATATAGTTTTGCACAGGAAAAAAAGGAATCTAATCCATGCATTAATGGTTAGACTACAGGATGGTAAGTGTAAATGATCAGGATACCTTTAAAAAAATATTTTCAGATTTAATTTCATAAAGCTTTTCATGAATGAAGAGAGGCAAGAGGTAGTGGAAATTGGAGAAATTTGAGATATGAGTTATGCTTGCTTTGCTTACCATCCCCCTCCACGTCCTCCAACACAGAAGAAAGAATGTAGCACCAAGGCCTGGTTCTTAAGAAAGTCTTAAGGTGCAATCTCAGTGCACTAAAACAATTTCAAGGTAAAGAAGTAGGAAAAAGTAAACTAGCAGTTGTATCTACATTTTGAAATATTTGCAGTCTAAAAATATAGCTAGCTTTATGGAGAATAACAAGTATAGCAACTATCAAAACTGCATATTAGACAGAAATTGGGTCCTAAAGTGTAATGAAAATTAAAAGGATGAAGTCTTGAAAATGCTGCATTGCATATTTTTAGGGTCAGGCCTAAGGTAAGTGTCTGTCAGTATGAAAGAAGGGAGAGAGATATGTATTCATATTAAAAAAATAAAAAACCAAACCCAGCAGTTCCAGGATGAAACTGGCTTCCAGATTAAGTTACAGAAGGTGCCAAACTGTGAATGGTAAGGCTGTTTTTTGTTGATATAGTGCCAGACTGTGATGTCCTTATGTCCAGGATGTCTAGAAATGGAATACTGTTATCGCATACAAATCAGCAGAATTATATTACTGAGACTGAGTAATGGTATATAAACTTGTTCAAAAACTTTTTTTGAAATCCCCTTGTAGCTATGTTAAGTTAAAGGACTTCTATAAATAAGTGTTAATATTCTCCAATAGAAAACAGTGATGCTTTAGATAGAGAGATTATTGATGAATTAAACTATTAATTTGCTTTTAATAACTATTTCACATAGGAACAGGTTGCATTGTAGATGTACTCCAGTTTCTAATTGATATTAATGTTTATCTTGCTGTGCTCTTTGATTAAGATTAAGCTGGTTTTGTTTTTTGCTGTTCTCTTATTATTTAGATAACAGGTGACTGCCTCTCTTCAGTGTTTTTTCCTGATTTTGTCCAATTGTGGTTTCTTTTAAACATTAGAAAGTAAATCTTAATTTTAAATAACTGGGTTTAGACACAGTTTTCTGTACTAGCATATGTAATTTCTAGAGCAGAAAAACAATTGATCAAATATGTTTTATTTTTTATAATCTCTCATTCACAATACACCCTGAAGTTCCATGCAAGATTTTTAAAAATAAAGGAAGCACAATCTTTGAAATCATACCATTGCTCTCTTTTCTCTTTTTGAAAACCTCTACAAAATATGCATGATAATATGAAAAATTTATTTCTGTTATTCTGTTCATTTTGTCTGAATAATTCAGTACTTACAAAGCTGAGAGTAAGTCTGGTGTCTTCTGCGTGGTTGCTTAGAACCATCCAGGTACCAAGAGGTGAATAAAACTGCACCATGCAAGGACCGTATTTCACAGTTGTTTCAGTTTCTCTTTGTTCATATTCTGTTGTTAAAATATGATCCTGTATTCCAACACAAGAAAGGGACAAAAAACACTCTAGAATCTAGTTCAGAAATACTATTCACAAAGTAGTATTTTTCCTGATAAGGCCCCTGTGTTGGGGCCACTGGAGCTGCTGGAACTGGCTGTGTCTGGGCAGGGCAGCTGCAGACACCCCACACAGCTGAGACCACCCCAGCAGCCACCCAAGTGCTGTTGCTGCCGCTGCCACTGCCACCACCACCTGGGCACCTGAATCTGGAAGAAAGGCATGAGATAACTCCTTCAGCTTGGCCTCTGATTCCAGTACTGGTAAAGTCCTACCAGGTCCTACCAGTCCAATCACCTCCATGACAGTAAATCTCAAATGCTTTATGGAGTAAGCTCAGTGTGCAGAAGATGACAGAAAACGGGTTGGAATATTTTCCCTGTTGCAGAGGGTGTGAATAAATGATGAAGTGTCTGTAATCACCCTCTGCTCAATGAATGACATCAGTATGCTTTTATGTTTCCTCCAAATTCTGCACAATATTGTCTTGCTGTTTAGTGTTTAGTGCTAATTTTGTACACCCACTACTTTTCACAAATATTTAACTGGAACACCCCGTGAGTCTCCGTCTTTGAAGCTGACTTGTGGTAGGACTGAATTACAGGTATTTTAACTTATTGATTCACTTAGATTTTTTTTTTAAACTTCTCTTTGAAAATATCTGCTAATGAATATGTTCTTCCTGTCAGGACTGACCTTCCTTTCTGACACATTCCCGTTAGTACTTCATGTCTTCTTCCCAAGAGGCACCAGCTTTTTCTCATTTACTTCCTGGAGAGAGTCAAAATGGCTTTTAATCATCTCTGAAACAGTTTCCAAAGCCAGCTCTCTCCATGGACATGCAGGAAAACACATCAGGCAAAGCTGTCACATCCCAGGAGTTTCTTCTTGTGGAAGTGTTCAGTAATGGTGGCTGCACAGGGGAAAACTGACACTGTCATTATTTTTCTCTAACATATCAAGGACAAACAAGATTATCAAATAAGGGAGCATAATACAAAAAATCAAACAAACCCTGAATTACACAGTAGTTGTCTCTCAAACATTGACCCCCTCCCCCAGTGCCTTGTTTTTTTATTCCTACTGCAGTGTTACACACTAGAGCACCAGTACACATGCAAAGGCCCCTGCTCTCAGCCTTGTTCCCAAACCTGCAAAGCTCCTAAAGTCTACAGGAAGTCAGACCTGCAGAAGTCAGAAATCAAACAACTGGAAATTATGACTGTTCTAGTGTTTTTAATTTTTTACCTGATTTTGAAAAGCATGTCTATTCACCATTACAAAACTCTAGGTCTTACTGTCTCTTACTAAAACTTCGCCACATACCTTAATTCTAGTATTCTGAAATCAACACAGTCTGGAGACAGTGGACTGAATGCCATAGTTATGAAAGCAAACACAGTTCTTATTAAATTTATCAGTAACAAATTAATACCTGACTAAAACAGTGCTAAAAATGATATGTGGAATCTAAAAAGTTCTAAAATAAAATTTAGAATAATTTTAACTACTCAGAAGGAACACAAAAAACCCACATTGCTTTGTCTTGATGTTCGCAATCTTACCACAAAAAGAAAGACCTTTTTGCTCATGAGGCTATGATAAAAGATACTATAGGATTCTAAAAAATAGTCATTAATGAACTGTAGTTCTAATGAGAATGAATCAAAATCCTTTGTCTTTTATTTTTCAACATATGTTTCTGAAATTTTGAAGTAAAACCCCTCAGTGAATGTCACTACCTAAGCACGTTCACTCTGTCACAGAAGCACTGAGAAGTAACATTGAGGCTACACAGACTGTAGCCTCTGGTATATATGCAGAGAATATTTTCCTGATTTCACTTTATTTCATTAATTAAAGTAGATTGCCAAGTCATTCACAGTTGAAAAAAAACCAAACGGTCAAATTTTTTTTTCTTCTTCATACTTTAAATCCCTATATAAAAGTGAGGTAAAACCTACCAGTCCAAAAATCTTAGCGATACTTCTGACTACGAGCAATCAATTTAATTCACTTGCTATAAAGGCTACTCTGCTTAATGTCAATTTGAATTAAATTCAAAATATTTTATGATAAATAAAATTTTAGTATTTAATTGGAATACTTGAGGTAATATTTTTATTTTGTATATGTCAATAATATAGTCAGCCCTTAGACAGAAGTTAAGTTGCTGCCTGATAATTTTTTTTAACAGTCTTTTCTAACTATGTTTCCTATAGTTTCATGTACAAACTAAAATTACTTAAGTCTACACTTTCACTGTCCTGCTCTAAGATTTTTGCTGCTCATTTCTGCTTGTGTGCTATGTAGGACTTTGTGCTGCCAGGACAATGAACAAAGCTGTAGTTTGATTAGGACTAAAACGGACTTTTAAATATATGTACGTTTATAAATCTATACATACACTGAGGGATTATACATAAATATTGTTGGATTTATCTACATCAGCATAAATTCACTGTTTGACTGTTTGACTCCAGAAAAATGGCTGCAACTTTATGAAGGTATGGATTAAGTCTTTTTGTGGCAATACCAGCTTTCCTGACATAAAGAGTGTGTTAAATTGTAACTTCAAGTTGCCTCTTCACTACAAAGAGATATCTGCTGTTTTACCGAGGTAAAAAATATAGAATACAAATCTACTATATAGAAAGCAACGTGTTTTTTGCTTCTGTATAATGCCAATAAGATGCATTCTGATTTGGAGCTTACCTAGGGTTGCTAAGATAAGCAGAAGTTGGTGACTCATTTCCACTAAAATGCTTACTTAGAAGAATATACGCTCAATAATTGATTCATTTTAAGGAGATAATTCAGCTGATACTACTTAAAGTAGAAGTATCTGGTTTTATTCTGTTGATTCCCAAGGGTGTAGAGAGTTGATCTGGAATTTTCTAGCTTTAGTTTTTAGTTTTGTTTGCAAAAAAAAAATAATTTTTCACTTTCCATTGTTTTTTAGAAAATATTACAAAATTATCAAAGCATCCTCTTCTTGTTTATAGAAGCTTCTTAATTTTAGATGTTTTCAAGGCATTATTTCTTTTATCAAATGGAATAAGAATATTTTTGAATAGTTCACATTCTCATACTATGGGAATTTCTTTGCATATTTATGAGAAAGAAAGCGCATCATATTGCTGAAGAAGCATTTATCAGACACTCAGATAAAATATTTAGATATTACGTCTTTTATAAGTAATTTGAAAGCAGAGTATTTGACTTTTATTGCATCCATAGAAAATAGAATTTGCAATAATGTTTTGTGCTGTATATTTCAAAGCAATGGATATCTGTGAGGTGGATAATAAAGTGTGCTCACTGTTTCACATACTAGTGAATATGTAAATAGGGAGCTCAACTGGTTATGGCATTTTTTAGAGCATCATTCCATACATTCAGGGTTTTTAGCAGCAAGCAGATTAGTGTAGTTACCATCCGTTCTGCTTGTTGCCACATCCACCATCACATGGGTGTTTTAGACCAGGCACCACCACGAAGTACTCTTTTGAATGAACTGTGAACTGTCTGAATTTAAAAGAACACTACATGAACCTCACAAGTTATTCCAATACATGCTTTCCAATTTCACTAAATCTTTTCTTAAGTTCTCCGAGCATTTTGAAAATACAGTTGGAAAACAAAATCTCGTCTGTACACAGATACACTGACCTCCATCTTTCTCAGCAGATTCTTGTCGAGTTGTTCCCTGAGCTGCTCAAAGCAATTCAGAAAAGGTGCATCAGGGGCCCAAAAAATGCTTGTTCAGCTCAAAGGGTGTAATTGTTGGTAACTGTCTGTTACACAGTTGTATTAATATGGTCATATGCACCTGCACTCTCTCTGATCTCTACGGCTACAGTTGACAGTTTTTTGATGGTCACTTCCCAGCCCTGATTCACTGTTTTTTATGGAATTGTGGTCATTTATGACTTGTTCTATTTACTGTGGTAAAGAAAAAAATGGATGCCTTGAAGTGTTATAAAATTATTATGTTGCCCTTCCAGCATTTATAAATAAGGGATTTATTATTTCAGACAGCTGTAGCCCTTATGATCTCTATAGTTGAAACAAACCAATAAGATTAGGTTGTGGAGATCAAGAAGCAAAATTTCATGCAGGGAATTACATCACAGGCAGTGGATGAGCAGCTAAAACTTCTGTATAGCAAACATTACACTAACAGTTCAAAGCACTTAGATTAATTTCTTCTTACACTGAATTCCAATTATAAATGGTGCTTCAGAATATTTTTAGAAAGCTTTTTAAAAATCACTGATTCTGTGCACCTCCAAGTTTATAGGCATAAAATTACTAAAGCTATTCATTAAAAAATCATACTAAGGAAAAGGAGAGCTTCTTATGAGCTTTTGATTCCTCAAAGCACTGAGGTATACAGTTAGCTTCAACTGAAATAAGTGGAAACTTTGTACTCATGCAAGAACTGAAGAGTCTCAAGATGAAGACATGAACTGAGTGCCAGTGTAGACACTCACACACAGTTGACAGAATAAGTCTAAGTGCTTTGCTCAGCTGGTGTCTAATGGAGTGGAGCCCCTTTTGAGGCGGGCAGGATTTGTAATTTTAAATTTATATCAGTGTTTTCAGAGTTAGGGGCATCAGACAGAAATTTTACTTGACAGAAATTGTTTCACTGGATATAAGACAAGCTTCCCTACCTTAGAATCAAAGAATTTTCTTTTCCTCACCCATTCATTTTACTAGATCTTACTACAGGAATTTTGAGACATATAGCAAGAACATATGGAAAAGAATCATCGTCTTCTGTCTATCCATTTTCAGAGTGTCAGTGTACACATGCAGACAGAATAAATCCCATTAAATTGTCCATGCTGCATGAGATGTTGTTTGAGATACTCTTGTCATACTGCAGGAACTGTTAATGATATTTTATTGGATGTTAATCTTTGATATATATATAAGCAACAAAAATTTCCATATACCTTTTACATACCAACTTGGAAAAAAAGGGATAGGAAATTAAATTTCGAGTATCTAGCTCAATGGAAACTTCAGAGCTCTGAATGAGTTTAGTTACATTTGTGTTATATCACTACATCAATTTTTTATTGGATTTGCTTTTAAATGGCAGATTTAAAATTGAGTTGTACTTTATTGTGATGTATGTAAATGTGAAGATCCAAGAGAAACTTGTAAGTTAAACCCTGAATTAGTTTGTAGTAGAGGAGATCTCACTGAAAAAAAAAAGCGAGTTTTAAATTTGTTCCATTTCCTCGATGGAGAACCACAACAAAGACACAGGTAATCACTCACAAAACTTAGTCAGTCTTGTGTTATTTACTTAACATATACATATAAGTGTTTGTATAACCTTAATTAAGCTGATAGCTTCAGTTTTGTAATGTTTACTTTAATACACACAGTGCTTTCCTAAATCTAAAATAATTTAGATGTACTCTGCAGTTCTGATGAACTCTACAGTTTGTATGAAAATGACATCTGGTGGAGAATAGTTCTTGAAGATAACTGCTTCGAATTGCAAGCTATGGTAGTTGTTTAAGATCACAATTTTATATCACAATATTTCTGTATAAAAAGGATCGATAGATTCTCAACCTGTAAAGCAAGGATTAAAGCCTTTTGCAGCATAAATCAAAATTCATTTCAGGTTTACGGTTCGTCAGGCTTCTTATGCCCAAATCTCTCTATATTTTTAAATTTCTATATATAAATTCTGTATATGATTCTAACTTGTTACCCTTCAGGGAAATTCAGTATAAGTAAACAGTGTGCCCTGGCAAACGAAAGGCCAACTGTGTCTTGAGGAGGCTGTGGTTCTGTGGAGAGAGGAACCCATGTTGCATGCTGGAGCAGGCTGTTCCTGAGGGACTGCCCCCTGTAGAAGGGACCCACTCTGGAAAAATTCTTGAAGAACTGTAGCCTGTGGGAAGGACCCATGTTGAAGGTCCTGGAGAATAGCCTCATGGGGATGAGACCCCAGGCTGCAGCAGATGAAGAGTGTGAGGAGGAAGGAACAGAAGGGACAAAATGTTATGAACTGACCACAGCCCCTGTTTCCTGTGTCCCCGTGCTGTACAGGGAGAGGAGGTAGAAAAATTGGGAGTGACATTGAGCCCAGGAAGAAGGGAGGGGTAGGGGAAGATGTTTTAAGATTTGTTTTATTTCTCATTACCCTACTCTGATTTGATTGGCAATAAATTCACTTAATTTTCCTAACTCGAGTCTGTTTTGCCCATGAAAATATTTTCTGAGTGATCTCTCCCTGGCCTTATCTAGACCCACAAGCCTTTGAGTGTATTTTCTCTCTCCTGTCCAGTAGAGGAGGGGGAGTGATAGAGTAGGTTGATGGGCATCTGACATCCATCCAGGATCAATCCACTGCAAGTAGTTTTCAGACTTTTTTTATTTTTCTCTTTGTATTTCTAATCATATTTAACCATATGTATAATTACTTTCAATTCAGGGCACCTATAGCTTCTTTAGTAACAAACAAAAGCTACAAGTATGCAGCAGTTCTGAAAACCTTTTTACTTTTTTATGTGTTGAAATAAACTGTTGTAGCTAACTTTAGGACAGCTTCAGAGGATAAGACTGCTTTTTAAAGAGCAATCATTGAATCTAATCTGTGAAGCCACAGCTGTGACTTACATGGACAACTTCTGAAATGAGGAACACTCAAGACATATTACTTCCCAAGAAAAATATACTAAGAACCAAATATAGTTGCTCCTTTTGGCTGTGTATAAAAACATGCAGTTAACTGGTATTTGGAAGAACTTCATAGCAAAATGGAATCCATTGGAAATGCAGCCAGATACTTCAAATTCTGAATATAACAAAATAATTTGAATAAAGAAAAAAAAGCAATTGGTTTATGGTTATTACTTAATCTATTTGAATTTTCCTTATTGCGATTCCTTGCTACATCTATAAATCAGAATTTGTTTTCCAAGAGCTGATACTAAATTTGCTTTCCAAATCTATTTACAATAACTGTATACATAATTCTACTCTGTCGGTGTGAATATTTTTCCTTTTTTGCCTTCCTTCTTTTGTGTAGATTTTCTACACAGTGTGTAAAAAAGATACATAAAAAAAGATTCATGAAAGACATTGCACTGTTATTACAGAATGGCTCAGAAATACTGCATATTTATACACAGTCAGACAGTGGATATTGCACAGAAAAGGACTCTGCAGCATGACCTCCTTCTTGATAGAACATGTGGTGTCTCATCCAGAGGATACAGTTTAGCCCAATAGTAAATTAACAGGATACTCAGACAGAACATGATTAAACAGAACTCTTCCTCAATATGGCTCCCCATAAAAATAAGGAAAAATAGTTTTAATAATTACACAGTAATTACCCTATCATCATCATCATGGCTGGGCTTCGCGAACGAAGATTTGGGAAGGGCTCTACCCACGTTTGTTGCAAGTGCGTTGGTGGCTAAAAAGGCCAATACGAGATAGACATGTCCGATTGCAAAAGGCACAGCAGAAAGACTCCTTAGGTGGTACATTCTGCAAAGCACGATTCTTTCTGCATTGTCTTTTCTCCTCTAGAATGATCCTGAGTGCTTTCTCAAAAGCATCAGCAGCGTTATAGATGGTGTGTCTCCAGGTCTCCCAGTTGGAGGCCAGAGTAGACCAGTTATGATGGTCAATATGGCCAAGGCTGAGATGTTGTTTCAGGGAGTCCTTGTATGTTCTCTTTGGGGCTCCTCTCTTGTGGCAGCCGGTGGCAAGTTCACCATAAAGCAAGATCTTAGGGAGGCGGTGGTCCTTCATCCTGGAGACGTACCCTGCCCAACGCAGCTGTGTTCTCAGTAACATGGCCTCAATGCTTGTGATTGCTGCTTGTTGTAGAACAGATGTATTGGTCACAAAATCTGACCAGTGGATGTTTAGGAATGTGCAGAGACAGTGTTGATGGAAGCGTTCTAGGAGACGCAGGTGGTGGCAGTAGATGACCCATGATTCGGATCCATATAAG
Source organism: Manacus vitellinus (assembly GCF_001715985.3). Classification (NCBI taxonomy): domain Eukaryota; kingdom Metazoa; phylum Chordata; class Aves; order Passeriformes; family Pipridae; genus Manacus; species Manacus vitellinus. The sequence goes on from NW_021940478.1 coordinate 381,562, forward strand.
AGAGTAGACAGCACTATGGCTCTGTAAACACTGATCTTGGTACTTTTCTTCAGGTGTTTATTTTGGCAAACTCTTTTATGAAGCTTTCCGAACACACTGTATGCCTTTGCTAACCTGTTGTCTATCTCCCCATCAATCTTACCGTCCTAGGAGATGAGGCTGCCTAGGTAATTAAACTGCTGAACTGATTTGAGCTCTGATTGGCCAATGATGATATGGGGATGATGGAAGACTTCCTGAGGTGCTGGTTGATAGAGAACTTCTGTCTTCTTTAAGCTGACTTCCAGCCCAAAGAGCTCAGCAGCATCTGCAAAGTAGGATGTTAAACGCTGCAGAGCTACTTCTTGTGTGGGCAACAAGGGCAGTGTCATCAGCATAAAGCAGCTCCCAGACAAGATGTTTTAAGGTCTTGGTATGGGCCTTCAGTTGCCTTAGGTTGAATAGGCTTCCATCAGTACGGTATTGGATGTAGATACCATCCTGGTCCTCGAAGTCTGCCGTGGCCCTTTGGAGCATCATGCTGAAAAAGAGTGTGAATAGGGTTGGTGTGAGAATGCAGACTTGTTTCACGCCATTAGAAAGGGCTCAGAAAGTGCATTGCCATATCTGACTTGGCCGTGCTGATCCTCATGGAGTGAGATGATCATTTTAAGAAACTTGGGGGGGACAACCTAAACGTTCCAAAATCTACCATAGACCTTTTCTGCTCACAGTATTGAAAGCCTTGGTGAGATCAACAAATCAGAGATTAATGTACTGTTTAAATAAACAACAACTATGACTTATTAATATAATAAGTAAATAAGCCCACAGACACCCAGCTAACTGGTTGGTGGTTCAGCAACCAAGTTCCTTTATTCAAATGAGACAACAGCTCATATATGTTCAATAGTAACATGTCACACCATGTGACCTTAACCACCAATCACGCCAAGGCACTTCACTGCACGTGTGATAGAATACTTGGGAAACTACATCTCTCAGGGTGCTTTTCGGCACCCTTCCTGAAACCTGACTCCTACAAACAACAGTCGTAATCTGCTTATTTTCAGTAGTGTACGTCATATCCCCAACGATCTTTACTAGTTTCCCAGGTCATCTATACATTTGAATTTTACCAAGAACAGAATGGACTGTTGCCTCAAGGTTTTATCAACCAGATTTTTTGCATTAGTATTGTACAATTTGTTATTAAATGATATTACATGGTTGGTTTTGTCCATCTCAAGAGCTAAGGAATACACACAAATCTAGTACTGAAGCGAAGCAAATAACAAAATTAGCTTAATACTCTTGCACATGTTCCATATGTTTCAATTAAATCTTTGCTGTTCCCATCTCTGCGATTCCCAGGGCTGTCTTTTAATGGTTTAATATTCAAATATTTTTATAACAAATTCTATAGCCAAAATACCACTGACCTTTAGCTATAATGGAAATTTCTAGAAAGCAGATGAAAAGATGATTTTGTAGCTAAAACTTGGCTTATTTAGGGAAAGAGTAGAACCAAAGAGCTGAACTTGTGCTAAACTACCATTTATTTATTTATTTTTAATACTAATCAGCTATTGATGGCTACACAAGCTTATTCTAATGGTGGGCTAAATTAACATGTACTTTTGTGCTGTGAGGGACTGATCCTTGTCCTTCTTAAACCACCAGCATCTTTTTGTTATTCTTTTTTTTACAATATTAGTGATTGTTTTCACATAGATACCTAAACCATCCTGCATACAGAGTTCAAGCAATGATAGTGGAAATAAATAGATGGAACACGTGCTGTGCCCAGATGATACTGTATTCTCTGACAAAATAACCAACTGGCATGGAGGCAGCCAACCTTGTTTATCAAATCCTCTTGATTCCTGGGGAGTTACAGGTGCATTGGTATCATAAAAACAAATAAGAAGTGGAAATTATATAAATTTTGAACAATCAAAAAAGTACTCAAACTACCTACTCAGCAACAGATGAGAAGGAAAACAGTCTGAACTTATTTTGTGAACACACACACACACTTCTGGTATTTCTGCTCACAGAAGACAATCCAGAAACTATTGCCACTTTAAATATACAGCTGCTAGCTGTTTTTGCAGTGGTAGTGGCAAAAAGGTTTATGTCTTCACTTTAACAACTTCTTATCCACTTTAATGCATTAAACATTTTCATTCCAGCTAGATACATATGTGATGGTGGATTGAGTGGCCTCAGTCAGGCGTGAGCTGCGTTACAGATCATGCACAGGAGAGTTATAGCTCTGGAAGATTCAGGAATCTAACTTCTCATTCTTGCAAAGAACTCTGCAGATGCCTGAGTGAAGGACTGATGCATAGCACTGCTATGGATATGGAAAAGACAGGAAAGAATGACTGGAGCATGATAACCCCAGATAGTTAAACAGGCTAAATAATGTCTACATTGTTGGCTTAAGGTTCATTTAAAAAGTTTAAGAAGAGAACTTCCTCTTCCTCTGATTATTTTTAATTTTTTTAGTGAGGACTTTCGTTTTACTCCTGTAAATGTTTTTATTTTATTATTTTACTTTTTTCCTCAAATCTTTTCTTTTGATTTTTTTTTCAATTTACATAAATATGTATAAATTTTCACTATTACCTAATATGATAGACATAGTAAAAATACAATGATGGCCTATGGTACAATGATTTCTCCTGCACAAGTCAGGTTTCTAATCTGAAATTTGTTAAATTAAAGGGACTGCAATGAAGATACAGGCTCCTATTATACTTAGTAAAAAGATATTTCTCTTCAGAATAATGAGAACATTTAAATTCTAATTTGTCTTTTATGTTGACCATATTTGTCATAAATTTCTATTTAAAAATAGTTCAGTGGTGATGATCCTTGAGGAGGCAGTAACATGGAGAGAGAAACTGTAGGCGTATTGTTGTGTCTTAGCATACAATTCTTTTGAACTATTGCTGTTTCCTTTCCTTTCAAGACTATAAATTAATTTTATAGCCTGTAGGTCAATGGTGAACAGGGTTGAAAACCCTATCATTGTCAGGGGTAGAAACAGAAAACTAGAATTAAAAACCCTTTCATGAGAAGAGACTCTTGCAACTCCGTGATTCAGTTGGCATGGTAGGAAATTAGAATTCTTTCAAACTGCATGGGACATAAATATATGGATTTCCTAGATTCAAAATACAAATCACAGCTGGTTATGGGGGAATGGAGTGAATGTGATCATTTCGTGTTGCTTCCTAGAGAAGCAGTGACTAAGAGTATTCTTTTTTTTTAGCTGTCGATGTAAATGCTCTCAAGCATTAACACAAGCACACTTTTAGCTCTTGATATCTGCTACCTTTATGGACTTGCTTGAAAGAATATGCTATCTGAAAGGTGCCACATGTGACATTGACAGGCAGCAATTCAGAGTATGGCAGACAGACAGTAAATCACTCAGTAGACTTTTCTGTCCCTCCAGCCATATCTTACAGAATCCACAATTTCAGCCTTCACAGTATACTTGAGTGTCAGAGGTTATGTTCTTTTTAAACTTTTTTTTGTGAAAGTGACAAAAAAGTTACACGTTCTCCTGCTAATTGATTTTTCTCTCCTTTCAGAGCTCAAGTGCACAAGTCTCAGCATGTGCTAACAAGTCTCTCACAATCTTTCCAAGTAGTCTGAGTGCAAAGAGGGTTTTTTTCCTCTCCAGGAGTGGAAAAGAACAGAAAAATAAAAACAGGATTTTTGATAATTCATGCTATTAGCAGTTTATCCAAAATCTGTGAAAAAAATGTTCATATCTGAAATTAATTTTTCAGTTCTTGCCTGATTATCAGTTGATAGCAAAAATTGTGTAACCTTTGCCTATTTCATGTGCATTCATTTTTTCAGATGTTCAGATGTTTTATGCAATGAACCAACTCTTCTAAGAGAAACTGCTGCAGAGGTTGTATTAAATACCCTAGTAAAGCCTCTCTGTGTGTTAAAACTTGTAATAAATCACTAGTCCTACCTGTTCTGCCAAAGGGTCAACGTAACCTAGAAATTTCCTACATCAGTGTATCTAAAGGAATTTCCAAGAAAGACTAAGGAAAGGGCAAACACACATAATTCCTACTCTATGAGTGCTTATATTATGACCACATAAATTAGTCTCATTAAACAGCGCTGTCACAAATTAACGCTGATCATGACTTCAGATGCCACAGGGAAATCTGTTTTCAAAAAAACATTCATCTCTGCCCCTCTGAACTTACAGTGGTCTGTGGCATGGTTCAGGTTGACTAGATGCACCCAGTCTTAAGGATTTGAATCTTTATCACATAACTTCATATTTAGATCTCAGGAATACAAATCTACCATTATATAAATATGAATGCCTCTGAAACAGAAATGATGAATTTAATTGTGGTGCATAAGTTATGGAAAAGTTCAAGCTGATGCTGTTACAGAGTTTCTGTGTATTCTGTAATTGCTTAATTGGTTCTGGGTTGACCTTAAAACACAAGGTGTCATAGTACTTGTTGTTCCTCCTGTTTATGTAAAATAGTATCAATATGTGACAAAATGGTAATTTCTGATATTTTTTTTTATTTTGCACAGTGGTTTCCAATGGATGTTCTGAACTCCAAAGGGGATCTGTTTTGTTTTGCCTTGTCTCAGCTACAGATAGCTTCAGTAAATATTTCTCTTAAGGCAAACTCAAATTTGTTACAGTGACTTGCTAATCCTCTTGCTTTCTTTCCTACTTCAGGCACATAAAGCATTGTGCATATTTTCTGGCTTACCAGAGAAAAGAGTAAATGGGTTTCCTAATGCATCTTGCTCAAGGAGCCAGCATAGGGCCAGCCAGACACGGGAAACACACACACATACCATGTGCTCTGGGCCCTAAACCAGATTTTAACTCAGTAGGATTGTTTTTTTGCCTTCACTGTAAGAAATGCATAAGCCATGGGGGTGATGTGAAGAGCTGTGGGTACCTGGCCACAGCCACAGCCTGGATCCCACCACAGAGTGTGGCCAGGCTGGGCTGGGTTGGGGGCAGCGTGGGGCAGAAGCTCCTGCTGGGACCCCACTATGCACCAGGACCCTGACAGCTGCAATCCCTTTTTTCTTTTGGGAAAATGCGTTTACCTAAAGGTCAGAGTTGATAATCCGTTTGTTTTCAGAGTTGGCTATGGAATTTTAGCAGCTCCAGAATGCATGTATATGAGGTGTGACCACTCCTATTCATTTTAATGCATAAACACTAAAGGCGAAGGACTGAAAGTCCTCGTCTTAGTAACTGGAACCATTACAGTATAGACCAAACCAAGCCACATTTTAATGCCTTTTCCATGTCCTGTAAGCATGTGTTGGGTCAATTTTACTTTGCAGAAGCACTAAACATTTTCAGGGAAGAGGAAAATCAAAAGCATGACATCTTCTACTATTTGTAGTATGCCTTCAGGGGAAGAAAAAAAAATATAAGGAAGATAAATAGAATAGCAAAAAAACCTCTCAATGAGACCCATTATCACCTAAGTTAAACCTGTGTGTTACCACTTGAAATAGGATAGACCCTTTAGTAGTCCCTTTCCCTTCCAGGTTTAATAATTGGTGTGTTGTAAAATGGCAATAGGTTTTAATAGTTGTTACCTGTAACTGTGACCTGGGAAATCTGGACATATTGCATTTGGTAATTAATTGCCAACAATATTGCCTGGAAACAGCTAAAGAGTCCTCGTGAGCCTTTTCCAGAGATGAAATGATCTCCAGAAATTTCTTATTCTGAGACTTCAGAAATGAAATGTTAAACCAAATGTTTGCAACAAAATAAATATCTCTGTCTGGCACAAAAAGTGGAAATGATCCCAAGATGATATACAACAACCCTCAGTAACAGTAAAGAGAGTTACAGCTTCCTTTCTTCAGTTTTATCTTCAACTGTGATTTAATTCTGTTTTGTAATTTTCAACACTCTTCAGTGTTTTGATTCTGAGATTGATGGATTTAGATAAAATGTGGATTGAATGAAGGAAAGATTTTTAATGGTGTATTTTTAGAACAACAAACCTTTAAAGAAGGGGGAATTCTGTTAGGGGAAAGGACTGACTTCTCCAGGGTTTCAAAGCAAGCTTCTGGCAAGGACAAGAAATAGAATCTTGGTCCCCTAGGGTTGTGCCTGCCGCTCTGTCCAGCAGTCTCCATGGCTACTTTTCCTAAGTAACTGTCACAAGAACCACAGTTAAGAAAATGCCTTCATCTTAAACCAAGAAATGAGATGCATTCAAATGCTTCCAGCAACTGTTGAGCTGTTAATTCACAGTCATCCCTCAAAACATTAAGCATGAAGAGCAGCAACTCTTTTCACTCCTGAAGTGCAAATCTGCACGGCATAGGCATTAGGCAGAGAAGGAGCTGCCTAATTAGAAGGGTTTATCCTGGCTTTAATATGGCTTAAGAACAGCTGCTTTAAGTTGCATTATTGGCCTGTGGGTGCCACTAAGGATGCTCTCTTCCCTTCAAAATGGATCTGTTCTCTGGCCTTAAACAAATCAATAAATCTACTTAAATAGAATGGAAATACTCTGATTTGGTAAGTGTAGGGTTTGCCAGCAAGTTATTGGCTGCCTGTTGTTAACTCCTAATCCAAAAGGAATTGTCACCATTTAAGATGACATATTGCACTATTTGTAACATTTTCTGAAAGGCTGCTTAGCCAGGTGCAACTCTGATCCCACAGGGGCAGGAGCCACAGCTGCAAATGGATGGAAATCCAGAATTTTTTAGTGCCTGTGAAAGAGGATCACCAGATGGGAAATTTAGCAGGAAATCTCATTGCCATTATGAATCTCACCCTCTGCATTTCCAAGTGAAAACAAATGCTTGAATGCTGAAAATTATGACATATTAAACAATTATTGTGAATTGCAGTTAGCTGGCTCATATATACCTGAGGTTCTGGAATTACAGATGGCAAATTTAACCAAGCATTGCAATGTTCTTTTGCTGCAGATATTAGGGGAACAGGGAAATGTGCACAGAATCTTTGACAATGGCTTACAGTGGTATTGGGAAACCTAAATAAAGGCAAAGAGGGGATTAATACACAGAAGCTTGCCAATGTACTCTGCTCAGAATAACACAATCTACTAATTCTGCCATCACCTGTTTAGTAGGAAAACTTATTCAGCAAATACTGAAGTAAAAGGGTTGCACGCAAGCATATAGATGTTGTATTAGATTAGATCACTGGAACTTTTTTAGTGAGCACTTTTGTGTGTGTGAGGCATACTGTCCTGCAGAATAGTTGGGAAAGGGGAGGTAGGGAGAGATAAAGCTCTTGCATATTAACTGTGTTCACAGTGGGAATAATTCGGATTTTGAGGAATGATGAACAATTTTTCACAAAATGACAGCTTCCTAACCTTATTGGTGAGAATAGGCAAATTTGATCATCACAAAAAATCATTGTAATATATATTGATAGATGATAAAATTCACCCCAATGCACCAGAAGAGAGTTAATAGGCTGTAGCACTAAGCACTTACACTTTCCATATGGCTTTCATTTGCATGTTTGTATACAAATATCTCAAGGCACGTGGAATTATACAGAGATATGCCAAGAAAGTGTTTTGTCTTTGCATCTTGTAGGACAGTCACACAGGAAAATGCTGTCAGCCTTTATTGCTCATGTGAAAATAATAGAATATTTTTATATATATTGTCTTCATACAATATTTTTCAAATTACAACTTTTTAGATAAGATTTTACCCTCCTGTATAAAGATCTCAATGTGATAGCAACATAAAGAGTAGAAAGCATTACATTTATCATTTGCTAAAGGAGTGGAATAAGGACACCTACCAAAATATTTTCTTGTGTGTCTTCGGACAGTTTTTCTACCTTGGTGTTATAATCTACTGAAGCTATTTCGTCAAATATAAGTTATACAGGTTAACAACTCAGTGACAAAATACATGTTTCCTGATCTCAGAGCTACATTGTTTAAGAAACAGCATATTGCTTACTGACCCAGAAATCAGGAGTGCAGGTTTCTTTATTATGTCATAGGCTTCCTATATCAACGGCTTACTTTGAGTGTCTGGTACCAAGAGAAGAATCTAGGAATTGACAGGATTTCCAGAATAAACAACTCTCAATTGAACCTTAACCTATATGAAGACCAACTCTGAAAGTACAAGCTGTGAATTTAGATGAAGGAGTTTCTGGCTGCAGAATGGATTTCTTTGTGACTTTGAAACAAGACTTTTTGCATGAAGAACACGTCTGTAAAGTGGAGATAGCTATGCAGTGTTGGAAAGAAAAGAAATTTTAAGTTTTGAGGGATACAAAAGAAATAACTTGATAAGTAGGAAGTAACAAAGTACAATTTCTAGCATCTCATATACTATTCTAAGCTAGTGGAAATGCAATTTCCTTTTTTTTTGGTAAGGGGATACTCAATGATCCTAGAGAAATATGGAAAGCGAAATGGAAAAATTACAACTGTATATTTTGCTAGTTAGCCTTCCATAAAAAAAGGGGATAATTTTGCATTGAAGTTGCATTGAAGTTGCTTTATCACCTTCATATTCAAATTACAGAAACTAGATACATGTTTTGGGGTAAACAGAGAAAATTAATATCCCTAGGTAGCCTTGCAGATACCATGAAGGTCGCTTAAAACACGTGGTTGAGACACAATAAGAGGATGCAACATTGATAATTAAAAATATTATTAATAATTTTGAGAATTTTAAATAAATGCATGGCTGTATTTTTTATAGAAAACCTTTAATGAATTGTATTTTTAAAATATGCTTCTCAGAACTGTCCTGGTGAAACAGGTGAGAAACATTAACGGAAGCAAAACAATATTCCTGTCTAATCTACTTCTTTCCTATGTGCAGTGCTCGGTCCTTGCTAGTAAGTCTTATTAATATCGTAAAACCAGATGTTTCACAAATTCAGTTACAAATGTGTGCCATGACAGTGAAGAATAAGTAATGAAAATTACAGCTCTCAAGAAAAACATTGTTGGGACAACAGCCCTGCAGTGTAACTAAGAACAGGGAACTTACTGCTCCACATCATTGTACAGTTAGATGACTGACTGACATAGAAGCCTGACACAGCTGATCTATTTTGTGTCATATGCAGCATGTATGCAAGAAAGACTGTCTATAACACTTGGTTGAAAATATTCTGATTTCTCAATAATCAGTGAAACTTTAAAGCAAATTAATTTTTTTTACAAAATATTCCTATTTTTCCATATTATTTTAATCAAAAAACTTACAGTATGTAAAAAAGGCCTTTATTAATGTTGTAGATGTTGCCATGCCAAGGTAACAAAAATCTAAGTAGTTTATGCTAACATTAGGTTTCTCACAGAGACCAGTAGGTCACTGCCAAATAATGGGGATAAAAGGAGATGAAATAGGACTAAAAAGAACAGCTTTTTGTCTGTTTCCTCATACTCTAAATCTATTCTCAAACAACTGGAGCTTCATTTTATCCCAAAAGCATAGAATCCACAAGTTCTTTTGAACACTGAATATTCTTGAGGTCTTTATTAATACCAAAAGACATTAGAAGTCTTGTCAAGTTTTAGCATCTGTGCAAATAAATTAGATATGTGGGAGTTAATTTATCAGTTAACAGATATTCTCATTCTAGTTTCTCTAGACTATTTTACTTAACAGCTTCTCTTCATTTTTGTAACATGCCCAGCCTCAGACCTTTAGCTGTCTTTGTGTAAGACATTCTCCAAGCTCTTTTTCATATGGCTCATTGCATTGGTTATATAGCTTATTATTTTACTTCTCTCATTGCATGTAACTTTCCTTTGAGAAGTGATAAACAAAGTTATGCATGTTTATTTGGGGAAAACCTGCAATTTTCTTTTATAAAAATTCTTTCTTCAGCAAAATAATTCTATTTGCATTATGCAATATGTATCAATATATGGAATAGTTAAAAAAAGAAAAAATAAAGGAAAGAAGGAAGGGAGAGAGTCTCAGAAGATAACCCATTGCTTTATCATATGGATGAGGAGTAAAAGACAATTCGTGCTTTTGATTGAGACATACAAATAACATATAAAACAAATTTATGTACTTAAAGTCTTTAATTTTTTCAAAAGGCAAGACCGGTAATAAAATTATACCGTGTTTTAAACATCAGCTAGTTAAGGGAAAAAAAGGAACATAGGAGATAAACTGGAAAAGAGTTGGGTCAAATGTGAGAAACTGCAGGGACTCTCTTCAATTCTTCAAGAGCTTTTGGATCCAAACTTTTACGGATGAAGAAGAATCAGACAGGTACTCCTGCATATCCAAACGCAAGCAGACAAAGTAGAGAAAGGGTGGTCTGTCATTGTTTTAATAGCAGTCTGAGAAATTACCATAGCACCTAACTTGCTTTTCCTGGCTTCACAATTTTCATTACTGCCAAAAAAGGACTATATTCAGTACCATGAAGTGGGTACAGTGTTTGAAGGATGTGCTCTAGCCCTAATGATAATTGTTTGTTCAATATCTGTGTCTTAGCCAACGACTGCAAAAGTTTATTCTGTCCTCTAAAATTGCTTAATTTGCCTATCATGAGGTACCTAAAAGAATAGTCTGCAGTCACTAGTGAAGATAAATAAGGATCAGCGCTTCAGCTTCCAAACCTTAAGATGTCACACACCTTTATTTCCATTATTTATCTCATTTATTATCTGATCAATTTTATTTCAGACCAAGACTCTGAAGGAAACACTATCACTTCAGAATGGCATATTCTCAGAAAGCACATTTCTAAAAAAGGTCAGGTGAACTGAATCACAATGAATTTGGCTTTCTTCCCTACATATCTTAAATGAAAAATAATTAGAAATGGCAGCTTCAGATTGTTCAGAAATACCTCCATTCTAGACACAATCACTTCAAATGCATGGTAAAAAACCAAAGAGTTGATAAATTTTTTGTCTCTGTATTGTTCTATACTTTTGTTAGTACTATTCATTTCATGGAATTTGAAACCTAAGAGGACTTCTTTGACCATCTCATCCAACAGGCCACAAAATTTCATTAACCACTTCCTGCATCAGACCTGTAATTCCTGCCTGAGTAAGAGTAGGTGCTATTCAGCAGACATTTAATACTGGTTCAAACACTTCAAATGGTGGAGTATCATTCACAGTCATGGTATATTACTACAGCTACTAGTCATTCATACCTATTTCTCATTCGAAATTGTCTAGAGTAATTTCCAGGATTTTACTGTGATTTTTCCTGCTTAAGTTTTAAATATTTTCTTATCTTAAATTTGTAGGTTCTCATATGTGATGAAAAAGCTCTCCTTAAACATTTGTTGGATAAAACAGATTGCTTCAAGTCTCTTTTGTGTGAGACCAGTTTTCTAGGCAAGCAGCTATACGGTTTGGGACTTTTTGCTGCAGTATTCTAGAAAGCAGCCTTATTTTTAATAGCATTACAGTCAGTTGCTATGAATAAATCCACAGAGATGGCTGTGCCTTGAAATAGGGTAAGACATGAAAATGTTAATATATTTTGAAATTTCAATTTTTTATTCTAAAATTTTGATTGTACCTCTGTAAGTATTACAAAACAATTTCCCTTTTAGTCTTTCACCAAGTATTACTGATTCTAATTTCCCTCCCCTTTTTTGCGAGTTCTGACAGCGAAAACTGTCAAATCATGCATTTGTTGCATGCCCTGAAAAGAAAACCAAATTTCATCTGGGTCAGTATAATTTTTATGAACAGTGGAGAATGACCTGGAAGATAAGGAGCGATTGTTACACATATTACATCCGGTAATTCATTGCCACAACCTCATCTTTCAACTCTACAGAGCAACGGTGTCTCCTAGTGGTTAAGTAGGAGCTAACGCCAGGCAACGCCTTTTTCAAAAGGTATTCGACTCCGTTTCAGTTTATATATACAAAAGTATTATCATAATAAAGCTAAGACTTGTGCAAATTGTTTCTGTTGGAAGGGGTTTTATTGAAAACTCATTCAAATACTTCAGATACCTGGATTTACATACTTTGGAAATAAATAGCTTCTGTGGGAAAAAAAATTATTAACATCAAACTCTGTGCCTGTGGTTTTACCCTTCATTGATTATGACTCAAATTGTCTTCCCCTCCCCCTGGCCAAAGATGTATTTACTAGAATAATTAAAAAAAAAAAAAAAGAGGAAGAAAGTTTTGCTGTCTTTAAACATTTTTCATGTGCATACACTATAAGCACTGCTTGCAGTTAATGGGAAATTTCAGTCCCTGGTGCAAAACAGTGTTTTATAAATCATTCTAATTCCTTCCATTGCATTTTCTCCACTACAAGCAAAAAAGGAAGAGAGTAAATGTCTCCCTATCTTCAAATTCAATTTGAGACATTCTACTTGATGAAACATGTATTTGCATAAACATTTCTCATTGGGGATAGCATCTAAATTCGCACTGTGAAACTTGACAGCAGAGCTTTATAACCTTAAATTCTACTCATTGATCTTGAGTTGCTGTGTACTAAGTAATTTCCTATTCATATTTAGCTTAAATTTTGAACAAGATAAGGTCCTAAGCTTTGTAGACAGAGACACATTTTGTGGGAAAGTACTAAGGGCAAGATACTGTTTCTTGTCAATATGTCTGACAAGCAGAGTTGAATGAACTTAGATATTTTTCCATGGTAGGGTTACAGACCGACATGAGGTTTTATTCAGCGTCAAATTATTTTGCTATGATAGAAGAATATAATAAAGTACTCGAATGCATGTATGGGAGGTGAGGACAATATAAAGCTGGTGATATTCTAGCATCTGTGAAGTATCTCATACAGAACAGGTAAAAAAAGAGGTGCTCCTTCAGAAATAGAGATAAACACATAATTTTGCCATCAACAGTTAGGAAAGTATTCAGAGGGATGAACTAATTTTCCAGGATTTTTATAATTAACGTACCCTTCTCTTTTCCTACTTTTTTTTTTTTTTAGTGGCTAAATATGTCCGTAAAGCTGCAATACCCAGTTCTACCACCGCAAGCAGATACAGACATACTTTCATCAGAAGCCTAAAGTGGGCAGAGAATGACATGTGACCAAGTATAACTCAGATTAAATCAGGTTTGTTGAATTGACATACTAGAAAGTATTGCCAACACAAAGGCTAACATAGATTTTGAACTTGTTGAACATAAAGAAAGGTGGCAGTTGTATTTGTTCTAGGAATGTTATGCTCTTGAAAACTTTTACTCTCAACAGGCAAAATTGCATACTTTTCTATTAGACTTCAATGGAATTGGTACATGGGCATTTAAAGCCATTTGAGTGATTTAAATTTTTATTTTTTTCCTCACTAAAGCTACTGTTCCTACTACATCCAAGTTCACTGCAAGTGATTTCCCATGTATGAAACTCTGTAGAAATTCATAAAAGGTTGATGATCATAATGAATGAAACCTGAAGCTTTCCATAGGCTACTTAATATATGGATCACATATTAGCTTAGTTTTATTTGAATTTCAGATCTTGTTTGAAATATTCCAGTACCAAATAAAAAATTCCAATGTACCAAAACTCTGGTACATTTTGCACAGGAGCTCCACATATAAAATGCGGATATTGTAAAGCAAAAATTTGGAGATGTTCAGGGCATTTGGTTTGTTTTTAGTCCCATTTCTACTAGGGTTGTGATTATAAAAACACACTGGTCTTGTTATTAAAAGCCTTGTATGAGGCTTTATATCTTTTAATAGTAGGGTGCTTTTTAGAAAAGGAAGTATCAATGTCTCCAGGTTTCAGATATAGCAAATTCTTCTCTAAAAAGTAAACCTTCTAATGTCTTTGGCAGCATAGCTTCTGTACAGCTTCTTTCATCCTTGGTAGCATGAGAGGTTGTTCTCTTCCTATACGTGGAATAAAGACCTTGTAAAGTGAAAAGATGCAAAATAACTGTGTCCAAGTTAACATAACTTGTTGATAGAGCAGAGATTACTCAATGTCTCCAATGCAATTTTTACAAACAGAGAATTACTGTAGTAAGAGCCATTTAGGTGCTTTAATGCAACTAAGTGGAATTGTAGAGCCGTTCTTATCTACATGTTTCCGCGACTGAAGGAGTCTCAGAGATGGCTTGTGCTTTTCTTTTTCTTTTCAGTAGAAACTTTCACTGTGAAGAGAATACTGAGAATGGTTGGCTGAATTTTCCTAACTCCATTGCTGCCTTTAGAATGATTTGAGATGTTAAAAAAATTAATAATTTACAGATAGTACAAGCTAGATTGTCACAAAGATTATAACAGAACACAGCTTTCACTTGCACATAAGACTGACCCATTTCTAATTTATCTGTTAGGAAAATACTTCATAGTACTAATCAAAAACTATTGCTTCAGGTAGGCATTTCCTCATACCATTTTAGTAATTTTAGTTGCAAATAGGTAAAGTGGTTATCAACAAAACTCACAAGGTTTAAGAGTCTGTACCTTGGGCATGACTCCCCTTGCATTCAAATTGCCAAACAGGACTATTGCTTATAAGTTAAAATAGCCTTGTTTAAAATGTGACTGACTTGCATAAGTATCTAAAATCAACAAAACTCAAGTGGGTGGATTTGCCAGAGATTTACGTATAAGTATGTACATAAAAGCAGGGTTGTTCCCTTCAATTTGAAAAAGCAAACAAAGGTTTTTCTATTGATTGCAATCTATCTTTAGCTGTATGCAGGACAAGTTAGCAAATCAGGTGACACTTCCTCTTAAATTTATCTGCAATGCAGAAGGATGAGTGAGAATAAACACAAGTCAACAGTAAGGGTTATCTGTAGTTCCCAACAGAAAAGGAAACAAAGGAGAAAAAGGAAGATGTCTGAAATTATCATAATTAACTTATCCTAGGAGATACAAACGAACTATAAGAACTGTATCAGTATTTCTAATATTTGGCCAGAAAAAACCAACTGAATCAAAGTCCTAGAAAAAAATGCACTCACAGAACTAATGTTAGTTCAGAAGGAAACACAGTAACAGTGCAGATACTGAACAGCTGGCATTTGAATTGTTTAGTTTTGTCTTCAGTACACATGAAGTTCGTCTTTCTGGTCCAGAAAAAACGTCCTAAGCTAAGTGATAAACTACTTTTAGATGGCCTGAGAGAAGACACAGTGACAATTTCCCTTCTAATTCTCTATTGCCGTGACATTGTGAACCTGAACTGTGCTATCTATTACAGCTAATGTACAGGCCAGATTTTCAATGAAAAGCTCAAGACCTTAAAAGGTCTCTGGTTTTGAGACACAGTGGTCAGTTGTCTTTGAAAAATATCTGACCATGAGCATTTTAGTAAGGGGCTGCAGCATGATCACACCTGACAGTAAGTGTAGAAGCTGTTCTTTTGAAATAACTGGAATTAAATTCGCCTAAAATTCTTTTACTGTGGGTCTGAACCTTACAGATGCAAGCTATGTTGTATCTGATTAGACTGAAGGAGAGGTGAAGTATGTGTGTGTCTACTGGATAAGATGTCTGATATGAGAGACAGAGAACATATAATGGCATCAAGGTTTGACTATCATAGTCCCTGTTCTGGTCAAAGGAAAATGAGACAACTGTTTCGACCTTGGGTTAGGGTATAACCCCTCTGTAGCTTGCAGTTACTTTACCTTACAAATTAAATCCTCCACTTATCTAAATTAACAGATATACTGTGGTTATAGTGGATCTATGCTAGTTGATTTCATCTGAAAGACTGATACAAAACTTTCTTAAGAAAATGTGATTTGCAATTTTTCAACAGGTTTAATTGAATCCAAAATTCAATTTGTTCATGCTATCTGCAACCTTTAAACAATCAATGGCTATACAATTTCAACAATAACTCTTTAAAATTAGAATTATTGAACAGACTTACAAGTAGTGATAAACAGAGTGAGGTGGTATTGATTGGCCAGTGGAAGACATTGATTTGAACTGTAAACAGGTATTATGGTAGAAGAATTGGATTACTGTATGTAGGTTTGCCACTGTTGTTCTGAGTCATCTGTATACAGATTCATGCTGTTTATTTTATTATGGGTTTGATATGCTTTTAATTGCTTGAGTAGATTTATGGCTGAGGAAACATGAAAGTCTGAAAAACATCATGTAAAATGGATGGACGGCACAAGTTTTCACAGCCTTTTTTTATTTAATAGATTGTGAATGCTTACGATTTACTAAACAAATATGCTTACCATATAAATATATTTACCCTGCGTCTGAAAATGGGCTTTATCAGTATGGAATAAGAGTTCTTTTTCATCTAGATATATTCCATCCTTACTTTAGCCAAGCAAGAAATTTTTGCACTGGTATTTGTGAAACATGTAAAGTATGTATGCTTATTCGCATGCTCTCTGTGTGTATTATTTTGAAGAATAAACTTGAAAATTACTGAAATCTTCCAGTTTCAGTCAGAAAAAATAGAATAATATTCTGTCTAATCTATAATTAAATATATTATATCAAATAATATATATAATAAATTATATCAAATGACAAAACAAAATAAATAACTAAGGGATCAGAACTAGAATAATAATAATAAGCACTCTGTAAACACAAAAGATGGTACTCTATGCATCAATGGGCTTTTAATCTAAATGTGACCGGTGAAGGAACAGAATGACTAATCTAGCAGCAGAAAATGGGTTAGTATATTCTTACTAATTTTAATTGGTGAGTAAACAACAAAATTGGGAAAAAGAAGAGAAGGCTACAGAAGAAAATGACACATAAAAGCTAAAACCATGCAGAGAATAAAAAGAGAATGAAAAGACATAAAAGATGAACAAACAGCTAGTCTGCACAGACTAGAGAAAATTTGGTAAAACTTAACTTCTGCAAAAAGAAGATCAAAAGTTCCTTGTGGACCTAGAATCTTACCCTCCACATCTGTTACAGAAGTCTTTGTTTTGGTGGTGTTGTCCATCCCTCCTCTAGTCAGCATGGATCTGTGTTGCTAATTCTGTACTTGCACTCTGTGTAAGTCTCTTATTGATGTCAGTGGAAATGTCAAGCATGAAATGTGTTTAGTATATGAAAGAGATTTGTACCCAGAGGAAAATTTTGCCTCAGTTTTGTCTTCAGGCTTAACACAGATCTGACCTCAGAAAAACGTAAGCAAAGCTATGTGCTTGCAACAAAGTTCAAGTTATGTCTTTTAAGGAGCCAATTGTCATCTCATACTGACTGTATCCCCATCAATTCTGATAAACTCAGTGCAATAACACCCATTGGACATATTTCTGAGAAGGAGTTTGAGCCCTCACAGTCTGTTATTTGGTACATATAGGCTGTAAAACAGTTAAGAGGTATCACAGTTCTTCTGTTTTTTACTGGCCTCAGTAGGAACTGAACATTTCAAAATCCAGAAATCACATGCAAATATATAAATGACAACTAGTGCTTTTGAAAAACAAGGTTACTTATTCAGCTTACATAAAACCTAATGACTGCAAATCTGTTTAAACCTAAACTCAAAGTTTAAGAAACCTCAATATTTTTCTTTCTTTATACATCCATTTTTAAAAGATCACAGGGTTTTTTTACTTTTTTTTCACCATTTTGCTGTTTGCTGAATGTACACCACTGTGATACCTCAGGATTTTTAGGATTTTTAGCTTTTTGCAGATTTTAATGTAGCTGTGTAGTCTGTCACACTTTAGAATAGTAGTTAACACTTACCAAACCCTATTCTCCATTTCATAACAAATTTTCTAAATTCATTAGGCTTGTTTAGGCTCCTTTCAAGGCAGGACTACAGTAAACACATTTTGTTTAACAACATATGCACCCCAGACCTGAACAACAAGATACCATCATAGTCAAAGCAATCTTCAAGCCCAGAACCCTGGAGAAGCTCCAAAGACAGTATCTGCTGTGAAGAAGAGGAAGATGAGGAAGAAAGGGGTCTTGGGACCTCTGACTCAATTTCCAGGGAGGTGTACCAGGGGCACAGATTTGAGGAGGATCTGGGGGTGGATAGTTCTCGGATCAGACCATAATTTGTGGAACCCCTGGACACGGGGGGCACTCCTTTGTACCTTCCTTGTGCCAGAAGGCCTTCATTAAAGACCTGCTATATTAAAGACCTATATCTTACCTGTACTAAATTTGCCTGGTGAGTGTTTCTCCTGATTTTTTAGGCAACACTGTAATGCATCATGGTTTCATAATTTACCTGCAATTTTGCATGCGTCCACAGTACGAAATTCCATTCTGTTACACTTACAAAACAGAATAATTTGTCTTTTAAAAGTTTTCCCCCAGCTGTGTTTTTGGAAAATGCAGGGAAGAGTTTGTCTTTTGCTGAATTGATTGAGGAACATAACTGATGCTGAATTTTAAAGCTTATACTCACTACAACATGATATGGAAGGGACTGAAGAGTCAAAAGAAAATGCTGCTATTACCCTAATTTCATATGCAGATATGATTTGTCTCATAAGGCTTTAAAGATTCATGTTAGCTTCATACAAAACTATTTCCAGTAAGAGCTACAACCACACCAATGTGAGCTTTATTGTTTGTCTGCATTTATCACCCATGCACACACATTTCACACAAACATACAAAAGGATAAGAAACGTAAGCAATCCGAATATCTTGATTATTTATTTTTTTTACAGATATATTTTTATACTTCTAATTTGAAAGTAACCTTACAAAAAAGAAGGGTGTACTCTTTCAAAATCCCAGATGCAAGGGCAATGCATTCTGAACAATAATACTTTCTACTCTGGTGGGTACTGGCGATGGTTGGACATGTTGGTGAGACATGAGTTTTCCCTCTTTTATAAACACAAAGAAGAACATGTTCTAGAAATACTAGGGGCCACAAAATCTTGAGGACAGAAAATAAATCCCAGGTACCTCAAAAGAGAACCAATATGTACCTTGGATGAATTATAGTGGTTCAGAAGCTTCAAACAATACTGCCTAATCTCCTTCTCCGAGGGCAGTTGAAAGGTGTGGACCTGGCTAGCCTGTGGGCACCTGCTGGCCCATGATCCATGGCCCATGCTGACCCTTCATTTTATTGCTAAAATGACTCTGAATCTCCACATTTGCCTAAATGCTGTAAAAAATAATTATTCCTCTGAACACTTGCTCTGTAAATACTTTTACTGGTATTCAGAAGTCATGCTTCATTACTGTCCTGCTTAAAATCTTAAGTCATCCAAACAAGGTTTAGAAGCTATACTTGATGGTCTGTGTGATCAGTCATACACAACTCTAGTAAGACAGGGTCGACTAACAGTTTAAAACAAAAACAAACTTTAATTCTGCACATATTATGCACAGAGAGAGAAGTTTAAATTTGAGGGACAAAATCTAGTGTTGCCTTTTTTATGTTTGCTAAAATGTTACCCAACAATTAGGGTTTGGTATGTTTTGTGATTGCAGTTTTATCATGGAAACCTTCTGTTTCCGTGGAATTGTTTGCTTGAATCTAATCTTTCATTTAAATAAAAAATGATGATTTTTATTTCATTTTGATACCTAGATACATAGAGGTTTCATCTCTGTTAGTAGGCTTTTTTTCTCTTAAGCAATACCATACAGACACCAAGACATACACTCTTGTATGGCCAAAACATCCAAATACCAATGGCATGTGAACAGATGCAGTGCTCTATTCTGCAAATAGTTTGAAAAAAAGGCTCTGAAAGGTGTAACGTGACTCCTTTATAGCAATGGTATATTAAGTGTGAAATGGAAAGATATAATCAAGAAAACTATAAACATTTCACTCCTACTTATGTAATTCAGATCATAAAGTCAAGGTACTAACTGAGACCCTAGATATTATCATGCTACTAGATATAGACAAATTTTCTATGGGCTGCTGTCTAAATACAAAAAAACTGTAGCTTAAAGGCAGTCAAGAGGGCAGATTAATAGTTTCTATACAATTTTTTAGCACATTGAGATGTATGGAAAGCATTATGTAAGCTGACATTAACTCCAATAATAACATATAAATGTAAATTTATTTAAATTTGTGGTCATAAAATAAATACTTAAGAGATTTGTGAAGCCCTGTTTTTCTTAAATTTCCCTTAATAAATTTTCCTTAATTTTAGAAAATTCTGAGTACTCACAGTGAAGTAAACCACCAAATGCAGTTCCCCCTCTTCTTCACCACCCTCTCTACATCTACATTATACAGTGGGGCGAGAAAAGCTCCTGAGTTAAACCCCATGGATTGTTACACATACTGTCAATTCCAGGACACTGGTCCCAAAACTGGGAGTGGGGTATGGGAGTAATTCATCTCTGAAGCTTGTCTATGTGGACTAAAGTGTTCACAGAGATCAGTGTGAACCCTTGTGCGTGGAAGGGTCACGTGGCACAAAATGTCCTTGTCTGGAGCATAAATTCAGAATGGACAAAATTAATACTGAACGAATTGCGTTCTGCCCAAGTCAGGTCCAAGCAACGTCTTGGTTCACAGAGAAACACATGAGGTTTTATATTAATTGTTGAAACTGTGACTGGGTTTGAGAAGCAGAATTAATCTCCCTCCAGCTCTAGAAAATCTCTTTGTTACTTGGGCTTGCTTCTTATTTTTGCAAATAGCACAGATTTAAACAGGATCAAAAAATCCCACATTGATCCACCACTCTGAAGAATATGTAACAGTGCTTAATGTAGTATCCCAATTGTTGAGAAGTCTTTCATCATGTCACATGATTTTCCCGGTCACTCTGGTATTGTTGCCAGGGGTCTGAAGACACTGACATAATAACCCAGACTCACCTGGGATCTCCAATCACACCCCCTTGCCTGTGGGCCCAGGAGCTTAATTTCAGCACAGTCCTGGGCCTCCAGCTCTGAGCCAAGCTGAGCTGCAGAAGTGCCCGTCTCCAGCCCTGTCTATGGTTGTGTTTCTTGGTGGGACCTGGGACCTGCACTGTAAGCAGCCTGCCTCCTGGTTGAACTCTCAGACCTGTGCTGTAGCTCCAGTCTTGCCTCTCAGCCCCATCTTATCTTTCTCCTGACTGGCTCCAGCTCTGATTTGCTGCTTGCTGTGCTGTTGATGCCCTCCAATGCTTGCATCTGATTCTGCCTTTCATGATTAAGTACTTCGGAACATCACCCACTCCTAAAGGATGTTGCCTGTGCCTGGTCACCTTTAGCTCCTGGCTCCTCCTCCACTGTGAGACAATCCAACTCCTTCTGCTCCCTGGAAACTGTAGGAAAGGGGGACATAGCTACTATGTTTTTGTCAGAAGTGCTTAGAGCATTGTGTGCACACCAGGAATGGTAGAAGAGCCTTATCAGGCTGAGGAATGGAGGAGCTCTGAGCTGCTCAGCCTTATCAGTGTGGTGACAGTTCTGTTCTGTGTGCTGACAAATATGCCAAGGAGATAACGAGTGGGTTTCACCCTGGAAGGGCCTGTTTAGAGATCACACTTGGCATGCTCTTAAGGCTCTGAAGTCCTGTTGGGGATTTGTGTCTCCACAGGGTTCACAGCAGCAGTAATTATGAAGTGCAGAGTCTATTTCTCACCCTGTTTCTGTCATGGCACCAACCACTTCATCAGAGGACCTATCTCAGGGTTTGGTGATTTTTCTTTTTTTTTGCTGCTTCTACTTTCTAAACTGTAATTCTAGAGTAGCCACGAACATTTGCAATCAACACTTCGTCTCTGACTACTACCATCTGCACAATCTATCTGCTGGCAGCCTGCTCAGCTTTGCCTGCCAAAACAACAGCAGACATAAGTATTGAAATCTACCCCACGTATGGAATGGTTTGGCAGGTCTGGAGACTGCTTGCAGATCGAGAAAGAAAATTTGCTGTGGGCAGACACAGACTGGTCTTTCTGACATTCCCAGGCAATAAATACCTTTGACTAATTTAACATAACTAACAAAAACAAAAAAACCCATTGCATTCCTTTTTTAGTCTTGTCTTCATGCTACTTTAAGTGCTAAAAAAACCCATGAGGTAATTTAACCAAAAGTCCCTGGGAAAAAAATACAAATCATTTACCTCATAGAATAATTTCAAAATAAATTTTATGCCCACAGTTTCATGGATATTTCAGTATGATGATTTCCATCTTAATGGGTTAATCAAACTATTTTTAAGGTTTATGTCATTTCTTATTTGTCTGAACTACTTACTGAGTATAAAATATCTGTACAGTTCATTATTCCTTTTATATTTCTCAAGAAAGATGTGAGTCTGGTATGATTAGGGTTTTTTTTTAGGGCAGCTCTTTGCTGGAAAAGGGAATAGTGTTTTTGAATTTTAGATAAAGGATTTAAACTTCAAAGTCTTTTTTTTGTTCTTTTATCACTTTGTCCTCCAGTATAGACTATTTTGTGTGTGTATATATATCTGTACAGAAACAACCTTCAAAGATCACAGGAAATTATTTTAGCAATATCTCAGAAGGTGGCCTCCAACAGCAATTTTTATTACTGCAAGGGATGCCATAAAATAGATTTTTGCTTCTCTCTGTTCCCACATTGAATTCAGGCTCTTCTCTATCAAGGACAATTATATTATTACTTCTTTATCCTCTAACCCACTCCTCACTGGTTCCCTCCTATCTCACAGGATACATGAGACTTTGGGAGAGAGTCCTCTAACAAAATTTAATGGTATCTGCTATTTTTTTATGAACTCAAGTTCACTGTACTATAAGAAATGAAAAAGATACACCATTATTTTCTGTACTGAAAGACAAGAACAACCCAAATAAGCTCAGGATTAATTGTGCTAAATAATTTATCTATACTAAGGAAGAATGTTCACAGAAGCAAAAATGGGAATGTGGTAGGTAACAAGTCTGTTGAGATTTGATGGGGGGAAAAGAAAGAGTGGTGCTGTCTTCATTTGGGAACCTGCAGCTCAAACACCTTGATTCTGTTAAGTATTTTAGTACTTTAGGCCTATCTTTAAGCAATTCTCTTCTTTGTTAGTGTTATTGTTAGGAAAAAATTGGAGGCTAAGACTAAGAACACATTCCCAAATCTATGAAATAAATGGCTTTATCACAGTCTCACAGGAAGCATGTTGCAGCCTCAGGAATTGGATTACTGCCCCCTTATTATGAGTCCAATACCATGACCTTAAATTAATGTCTTTTATGGCTATTTGGATAGGAAAATCTTTGCCTCTGTACATGAGTTCTGGCTTCTTAGCTCTATACTGATGGCAGGATTACAGATTCCAGCAGACAGGTCTATTTTTCTTTTTGTCTGTACTGTCCTTCAGCATTTGTACCAGAGTCAGTTTATTGTCTGTTTCTGACTCAGGGCAAGCGATTGTACTAATCAGATAAAATAGATCTCAAGTAACTATAATGCATATAGGCTCTTTTAAGCCTATTGAGACACAACAGAAGAACTAAGCAGCAATAAGATGTCCTTTTGGTAGCAAATGGTCTGATATGTTAGTGAATAGGAAGAAAACTCAATTAAATTGCATTTGAGTTGATGTGGATGTACAGATATCTTAATGATGCTATTTAATTTTCATTGCAGTTTGTTAAATAAAACTGTGGGGTTTTTGGGGTTTGTGTTTGAGGATTTTGCTACTTACAAATGAGAGGTGGGAGATTAATTCAAAGAAATTCATCTGTGATGAGAGAGAAACAACGTTGCTCCTAGTCAGCATGACCCACATGAGACATAACATATTTACTACTGGGGGAGAGGGGAAATATGGGGGTTTAGTATTAGTTGACCAAGCACTTCACTGTAAGAAATTAATTTCTGCCTCCAGAATGATCATATCACTTATTGTGGCAATGTAAGGACCCTACCTGAACAGCACATCTTTCCAAAGACGGGAGGGCATTTTTTAATATTATCACAAGCTATCCTGCATCTATTCTTTGCTGAAGTTTTCAGCTGATTCATTCTGGGGAGAATGTTACTTAACATACAGTTTTTTTGTTTACAGTGAGATTTACTGTATAAAAAAATACAATTAGAAATACATTAGAAATCGTGAGTATAACTTCTGTTTCAGAATCTCCTTTCAGAATATTTGTATTGTACATTCTTGTAAGGTGCTTTCACCTTCTCTTTAATAGTGCTGAGTGGATTTTTTTAGTATAAAATATTAATTTTTCCATCTGAATAAAAAGGATTAAAAACAAAACTGTACTCAGAAATTGTGGAAGTTCTGTAATATCCTTCACAATTAAAAAAATAGCTCATCTTCTGCATTCTTTCTTTGGTTTCACAGATGATTACTGCCACAAGAGACTTTTCTCTGCTCTGTACCTGGAAATGTACAAATTATAAATGAAGACAAAATATCAGTACTGAGAAAATCTTTTTGTTCCAGGACATATATTTTATGCTTCATATTTTATCAATCCATTAAAACACCTTGGGTATTAATAGAACATCTCCTTTGCAAATAAAGTATAAAGCAAAAATAATGAGTCTTTCTCGAAATTATAACATCCTATCTTAAAATGTCTGGTGTTTCTAATCTAAGTTGTATACCCATCTTATTCTGATGATCCTGGGGACAAAACATGTCCTTCAGAATGCCCACAGGAGCTCATCCAAGTGCCATGTTTCTCATACCTTTGTCTCCTCTGGCTGCAAGCTTTTTCTGAATCACTTTCTTGCTGTCCTTGATGATTGCTAATGTTGTATCTTTTCTGGGATGTGGAAACTGCTAACTCATGCCTCCTGTTGAGAAGACAGGTGGTTTACTAGCACAGCCTTGACTGTAATATCTGAGCAGTCATCAGCGAGCTGGTAGTGGTGATCCAGCACCTGCAGCCATGACAATACCTTCTCTGGGTGGCGAGCTATTCCTCACTCAGCTGAGGCTCAGCAGGAGCCACCCCTTGGAAGGTTTTTCTGGGTTTGAGAGTAACATAGTGTTGTCCCTGCATGAAGGAACCTCCCTAAATATCCTCCAAGGTCCACAAGGGATGCTAATGTGGTGCTGCTGGAACACACTGCTGAGCTGCCAAGTGACTCCTGTGCACCTGTAACCCTGCTGCCACTTACGGCTCCCCTTGGCATGCTGAATTCCAGCTCTGCAGCTGCCTAACAAAGGAAAGAGCTCTGGAATAGAAAGTTCTTCAGGATAATGCAGCTGGTTAACAGATTCTTTCTTTCTAGTACAGCATCTGATTGGTGGCAAATTTTCACCAGCATGAGGGGAGCTTTATCTAGAAAATAGTAGAAATTTCCTCAAATGGCTGTTTTCATACATCTGGAGGACAAGTATCACTTGAGGTAAGTCTAAAAGATAAAATGTAATAAATATATAGTATAAACGAAGCCCACAAAGTTATAAAAGAATATGGAAATCACCTTAAAGACATTGTTGTAATAACTTATACTGAAATATATTTTCTAAGTCTGATTGGACCATGATTCACAATGCAATTTAAGAGAATACTTTGAAACAAAGAATGAAAGTTAATTTATAATTTTAATTAACACAGCTAATTCAAATAGAAATAATTTGATAGAGATTGCAAAAAATAGAAAACTCATATCTTCCCCAACTATTTTATTTGCCTTATATTCAGTGTGTTGGGTTTTTTGCATCTTTTTTTTTAAAGGCTGCTAATTTTCTTAGCGTTTGTAGTCTACAACTGGCTAAATGAAGTGAGTTTTTCGTATTTTTTTCTGTATTCTATCAAGCATAATTAAAACCCTCTTATTTCCCAAGTGTTTCACATTTCACATGCTTTAATATCAAAGATCTAGCATTCAAAAAAAAAAAAATCCCTCATTGGGATAGTATCTACATGGTCATAGTTGTTCTGAATCCTTGTAACATCATGAGATAGCAATATTAAGACAATACATTTAAGGAAAATAGAGAAATACTTCTAGGTATTTTTAAATGCAAGATTAAAATCCAAACCTTATTAATTAAGTCTAAAGAACACAGCCTTTTTTAGCATAAATCGAGAATACTTTTAATAGTATTTTTAGATATATTTGTCTTGGGATTCATGATTTAAAATAAAATTTAAATGTAAAAAAAATAAACTTTTGGTTTCAAGTGATGACTTATTATTATATAAAAGTATTTTTTATAAGTAATGACTTCACTAGCTATCAAATGAGAATAATTACTTTAGATAAGAGATGAAAAAGAGTTGAAATAGGGTAAAAAAGGGGAAACCAGAGAAAATGCTAAGGTTTTTTTGATCAGAACCAGTGTGAGTTATAAGACTATTCTGTATAGAAAATTACTTTTAAAATTTTAAACTAGATAACACTGAATGCAAATAACATTAAATAAGGAATTTATCAAATAAGTAAATAACTTTTAATAATCAACAACTTCATTGCATAAGCAACATGTAAACAAAGGATGGTATGTAGCTTTAACATAATTTAAAAGACATTAGAAATATTTTAGATAAAATAGTTTTTAAATTTTATTAACAACTACACTCAGACTTATTAAGCAAAATTCAATTAGATAATTGCAGCATTTTGACCATATAAACACAAAATCCCACAAGTCCATATAGCCAAAATAAGCTTTTCTAGAGCCAAGAGGAGATATATTTGTAGTTCTTGGAGACATCAGGTAGAAGAAGTGTGGTGCTAGCTGTAGCTCAGTTCAAAGAAGTTTCATTGGAGAGGAAAGACCAGCGTCATTCAAGAATGTCTAGTTTTATGAAGTGCATCTTAGTGTTAAGCTAACAAACGTTTTGCATGAGAAGCTTTATTGCAGTTTACAAAAATAGGGTGTTCAAGAAACTCTTGTATGAAATGGTTAGTTGTCTTTATCCATAAGTCAGTAGTTCTGTTGATTTGATGAAGTCTGAAATATCACTGATTATACTGTCTAGCTACAGAATTATGTCAGAAGGAATTTGAGAGTAAGTGTAATTGTATATTGAATTTTAATCTGCTTGCTCGTACTCAATTTTCATTGTTGGACATTGACCAATACACATTTTGAGATGCAAATGTGAAGTGGGAAAATTTAATATGTCATGCACGAAGGACTGACATTTAAAGGAATGGATATTTAATATAAGCATCCTCTTATGAATATAGTATTCTGAAGCACATAGACAAGGATTACTGAACCTGGATATTAAGCAAACTCAAGTTTGAATGTTGGATCATTAATGTGAACAATACTGAACTAGTGATTATATTGATTAGTTGTTATTATTGAAGTTAATTTTGTTGTCTCGTAATGATTGGGTAATTACTTTAGAGTCAATGGATTCAGGTTAATCAAATGCTGACTGTGGAAATGACCATGGGAAATGTGTAGAGACCAACTGGCTGACTACTGTTGGTCATTATTAATTATTAACATTTCTAGTTATTAAAATTTCTCAAAGGTAAGCCAATAAATTATTTTAGTTCAGTAATTTGTCTACTCGGTGCCTTCAGCATTGTACTTTGGAAGTCAAATCCAATGTTCTAAATACAACTAACATTGAAGTGATTTGACCCAGTTCTTACAAGATATGATTTCATCATTTGACAGTGAGGTGGAGCATTGTTCAAACTGTGACACTGGTAGCTTAGGAATTTTTTTTCTTAAAACTAATTTCTACAAGAAGATCTTCTCAGTTTCCGGTTGAGAAAGAATATAAGAATAGAGGGAAATAAGGCAAAACTTAGGTGAAACAGTACCATTTTTCAACAAACACGAAAACCTAAATCATAGTATATGATATACCCTCCTGAAGGTTTTCAGTTTGTCCTTTCAATTTGTCATTATCACAGCTTAGATGTCATCTAGTCCAATCACCCTCCTCAAGCAGCATCAACTAGAAGAGTTTGCCCCAGACCATGCCTAGACGAGTGTTGGATATATCCGGGAGTGGAAACTGCACAACCTGACTGGGCAATCTGTTCCAGTGTTTGATCACTCTCAGAGTAAAAAAGCTTTTTTCATTTTTTTATATGTAATTTCCCACAACTAGCACAAATGGGCACAAGGAAAAATAAAGTCTGCACAAACCAACATCATAACTTGTGCCTTTAACATATGTAGTCTGAGAATTTACACCAGCTGATTTTATATGTATATATGCTTCCATGCTTTTTTTTCTCATTCTAAATTACTCTGATTTTTTATTAGTTTAGTGGGATTTGTCCTGACAGTTTCATGTTGGAACGTCCATACATATGAAAGACTACCTTTTTAGAAGTAAGGTATTTAAATTGAAATTCTATTTTTTTAAGATATACTAAGGATATATATGTAGTGCACAAAGAAAATTCCTTAATCCATGGGCATCACTGTTACCCTCACTTCCCTAGACCAGTGCATACAGCTGATATGGCCCTTGTTTTTTTTGCAGCTCTAGCCTAAGTTCGACAAAACCCTAATCTCTGGAGGAAAAACTGAGCTTGTGCAGAGCAGCTCCATGGTATGTTTAAAGCCAGGCCAGGCTTGCAGCTCTTATGGAGTAAGAGGAAAGGCATCACTGTGCTCCACGCCTCCACAGCAAGGCAGTCAAGAGGAGATATCATGCAGTGACACCTGAAGGGTTCTGAAATATACTCCCAGCAAAAAAATAACCCAACTGTAAGAGGATAATTACAGTAATTTGGTGACTTGGATTTTGTGGTTGAGGAAAGCTCAGGCCCAACAGTATTTAAGATTTTATGAATTCAATTTGCCTAACGAGGTGCAGCAGAGGTGACAGCATCCCTAGTGCAAAGTGTGTATTTAATTTTGACGAGTTATGCATGGCCAGAAACAACAGCAATTTCCTTTTGACAAGCATTTTTACTTATAAATCAAACTAGTGGCACAACAGCCTTAATGTAAAAGGATAAGCAGATTAAACAAAACCTACCTGATCTTGTTCCCAGCTCTCATCCCACAAGTGTTCACACAACAAGACACAGACAGGCCTGTTACCTTTGGTTCCATGGCAGATGACACCTATTTTATTCTCCATTAAAGAGATCCTGCATCCTGCCCTTTACTTCTGCACAGATCTGGACAGGGTGAGTGAGGGTCCATGGAGCCAGGGGAGGCTCAGACATTGAGCTCAGAGGTCTCTGCAATATTCAGTATTTGAGAAGGCTTTGCTGAGGAAACCCTGGCAGAGGGGACAAGGTGGAGGAGTCCGTGCTCTTGAGAAAGAGAAAGTAGGATTGTGGGGGTGCCCAAGGAGCAACGTGCAACTGAGAGCTTGTAAATGTAACAACGTGCAACTGAGAGCTTGTAAATGTACAGGACATCACTGTGACCTTATTGATGAAGTCACTAAGTCGCCTTTTTGGTTGGGTGTCACACTTTTATGATGTGGCAAAAAAAGTCTTAAACTTTGAAAAACATACTCATCAGAGAGTTTAAAAAAGAATCTCAAAATTACATCTCTTCCTAGAAGTGGATACTGCATAGAAATATTAAGAGCTAAAGCATTCGTCAACTTGAAATACCTCTTTTCACCAAAAGCTACTTTTGTGTAAAACAAGATTCAAGTGGTTGCAGCTGCCTTTCAGTAACTTTGTTGTCATGCCACGGATGCCTTGTAGAAGTTGTACACGCTTGAATGCCACATAGCATGATCCTTTTTGCAAGTAAAATTTTGTTGTTTAGAGGTTCAAATGGGAAAGAAACAACAAAAAGAAACTGTTCGGTCTGGTAAAGTCTTGTGTAAATATTGTAACAATATTTCCCTGGCATCACTTCAGGATAAAGTAATAACTGTGCTATTGTGTACTTTTACAACAACAATGAAATTCTGAAGTCATATAACCTCAGAGCATCAGCAACTGTCTACTTTCTTGTTGAGAAATGGCAAAGAGGTTTTTTCTCCCTCGATGCAATTATGCGATTTAGCCAAAGATGAAGTTCAATGTAGTTTTTAAGCCAATATTTGAAATTCTCTTTAGATATGTGTGCACATACGGTAGTCTGACTGCACCTGGTCTAATATCTCTTCTTTACAGTGATGTGCTTCAGTGGGATCACTATCAATCACTAGTTTTACAATATCGCTCTGGCAGCTCTTCTCACCACAAAGTAAAGGGAGGATACTCAGCACTGTAAGGGCCACACACAGCTAATATCTGTCATAAGGAAATAGCATTCTTAAATCATTATTGTAAGAACTTAGTGGTCTTAGTCCCTTAACAGAGTGACCATCTCATTTTGATCTTCTCTTTAGGAAAGGATTATAAAACTACTGTTACTAGGTGAAGCTGTTTAAGGATATTTGTTACCTTAAGATAGAGTTGCAATTCTATTCACCTGATCAATATGGCTCTTCTCCTTCGTAAAGACCAACCTATATGTATACTCCATCTGTACATATATATATATATGAATTAATGTATATATTAATTTATATTTTTACTCTACCTATTACTCTTAATTATATTCCTGTATATAAAATAACCTTCTAACATTCTTTGACAATCATAACAATATTTAGTTATCTCTGTTGAATCACACGATTTAAAGTTCAAATCTTTCTAAGTTTAATGATATAATGAACTAGATGTAATTTAAATATTGGAGGATAGAACTTTGGCTTAGCAAACTATGATGGTTATGAACATAGGAATAAGGTATGTAGCATAAAAAGAGCTATGAAGAATCACTGAATTTCTGATGAGGAAAATAATAATCATTATATTGATCATAACAGGAATTAAGGCATCTGGACTAATATTAAAAATAGTAATAAGAATGATTCATTCATGGAATCGAAGTCATACAAACACCTGTGCTTATAAATACAGTAAATAGATGGAAGAACTGTTGATAGAACTAACATATCAAATTATTTAGTTTTGTGTTAAAAAAAAAATTGAAGCTGTCTGGACTTGATAATTTTTATTTTCATGGTTATATAGGAGAAAATCTATTGAAACAAAATTGTACTAAGTTTGCTAGTTGTTTTCCATAGTTTCACCTAAATGTTTTGTTTTTAAATTCAATTTCATGATTTGTAGAAAAGCTAAGTTAAAAGAAACATTTAAATCAGACAAAAAGTAGTACGAGAAACAATACTGTCATGGAACTGATGAAAACAAAAAAATCTTATCAGAGTTGTGACGAAGTAGTTAATGGCCTGACAGACACTGCGAAAGTTATTTGCAGAATACAAAACCAGAAAATAGAAATTAATTCCACACACTTTTGGCTTTGGAGATTATAATTCTTCATTTATACTTTTAGATAGAAATTTCAGTAAAAACTATACATTCAGATGTTCTGTAGGTCCATTCAATTTTGACAAGTATTCTTATATTTTATAGAACAAA
Source organism: Manacus vitellinus (assembly GCF_001715985.3). Taxonomy (NCBI): domain Eukaryota; kingdom Metazoa; phylum Chordata; class Aves; order Passeriformes; family Pipridae; genus Manacus; species Manacus vitellinus. The sequence goes on from NW_021940478.1 coordinate 412,787, forward strand.
TACAAGCTCTTCACAGTTATGCTTTGTCAAATTCTAATACAGTCCTGTGTCTTACCAGATCTTCTGATACTTGGATCTTATTGGAACAGTGGTTTCACACTTTTCTTCATGGAACTGCAATTCGCGAATTATTTTGGGAAGCCAATTGGCTGTAGTGTGTGCACTGTTACCCGTGCCCTGAATCTTCTGTGGGTACACATATGAATATCTAAGTACATGGTTCCTTTGTTTCAGGCATTAGAATTCTGTTGTTCAACAGTTATTCAGATTATGCTACTGTATTCTTGTGCTCTGTGTCTGTCAGTGTAACTGTTTTCTTAAGGTACAATTTTGGTAAATGACTGTTTTAAATGCAAGATGAGAATATTGACATAGCAGACTGATTCACAATTAGTCCTTTAATTGCTTACAACTAATAAGATCAGGTCAGTAATACAATGGACCTGTCAGGTTAACATCCAGAGAAAAGTTTGAGAAGTAAATTTGATTAACAAAAGGAGTAGTAATATGGCTTGTTCAGCTACATTTGCATCAGAACTACAAGGTGGATTTTTATAGATTTAATAAGTTATTTTGTCAACATTTTCTTGGTTTGGAAAGCCATTTATTTGAAAAACATATTTTGATATACACTATGGCCCAGATACTTTGCTTTACATGTCAACAGTTGCAAAGGGTATAGCCCCTGTGTTCTCAGTTCACTAACGCTTACTTAGGCTCTTGGAGTTTCCAGGAGACTGCAGTGAGCTGCCAGCTCCTGAGGGTAATGTAAATCTTCCATCAGTTTCTGGCATCATACACAGCTTACACATTGCAGAGCTTTAGTTATCATTAAGAAGTACTAAGAAAATATCCTGAAATCCTACTTTGAATGAATAGTGTTCACCTGCATTAATCTCTTGAGATTGTTGCATCTGTAAGGAGGCCTGTGATAAACTCATACTGCTGCTGTATATGGTAGGTGGTTAAAGTCAGCAGTCTGGAGTTTCTAGTTTACATTGCAATTTTGTGTAGACTCCTCTACGAAAAGAGAAACTACACAAGCACTTTCAGACACAGTTTTCTGCTTTATGGATTTAAAGCATTCTTAAGATCAGTAGTGGATAGCTGTAGCAAACTGGCAAATAAACATAAAAATGTTAAATATAGTTTAATACCCCTTTTCGGGTAAAAAGCTAAAATAAGTATTTTAGGATTAAGCACAGTTAAACCAAACATTTGTAGTAAAATTATACAGGCCCATAACAGGTACAGACGGAACATGGTATTTAAAGATAACAGTGATAAGTTAAATGTAACTGTGATAAGTGAAGTGTTAACAAAATATAAGGTCACAATAAATCAGCAACAAGAAACAAAGCAATATATTAGTTCAAGTTTGACTGAATGAGATATAAAATAACATATATTCTTGAAGAGGTCCATGGGAAAAACTGGACTGATTGTGAAGGTTTCATTGAAGTAGAATGCTTAGGAAAATATTTTGAATTGCAACCACTGACATATACTATATTTTAAGATCTATTAAAAGATTTTATCTTTTGCAAAAATAAAAAATAAAAACAACATGAAAAAAGCAACACAGCTCAGTAAATCTAGGACACATTCAATCTACTGAAGTGTGTAAAAGCATAAAATACTAAATTCAGCAAGTTTTAAGGCTAAATATACCATATGCAAACACACTCTGTAGGTACTTTAAGGAAGAATAATTGTCTACATAGAGAAGAGAGAGTACAATGTTAGAGACTCATAGAGATGGTCAGCTGGGAGTTGTTAAAGCTACGGTAAAACTAAATTGAATTTTTACATATATATATATATATATATTTTGTTTGTTTTTTTACAGACTTTACAAATAGTCCTAATGTCTAAATTACACAGAACCAAAAGAACTACTCTTAACTTGACATGGAAGAGAGACAACATTTTACATCATCATCTTTTTTTTTTTTCTTTCAGAGTTTAAATATTTCAAAATGTCATGTATACAATGCAAAACTAAAAGGAATGCTCCATATCTACCATATAGGCTACCATATGGTAAATATAGTAATTTACAGGTCAATTGCTGGTCCACAGTAGGTCTCACTGATGTCAGTGTTTATAAGACTGGGCATTTCTTTGTGTTCTCATCCAGTTTTGATGAAGCTCAGTTAAAGTTTATGTAAATACCATGGTGCTGTTTAAAAAACAGATTGGGTTGCAGCTGGTATGCTGTCGCTGTTGGAACAGACTGTGACACAAAATATCCAGCAAGAAAGTTTATTGGAAAGAAACAGGAGCCGCGGAGCTGCCTTTACAGCTCCTTAAATACAGGTTTTTAGGCATACGTATTCTACACAGATAGGTTAACTCAAATACACAAACAACAATTCTCATGGCTGATAGGTGGACTTTCTTAGTTCTACTTTCTCACAGTCTCTCTGCACATCTGTTCTTGTTTTCCTCTAATGTTTATATTTTTCACAACCACTTTGTTCAAAATAAGTCCTTGTTCTCATTGGGCTTCATCCTTGTTCTCACGGGACAGCTTTCTCCTGCTGTTTTTCTCCTCTCTCAGGGTGCATCAATATGTTATCAGGATTAAGGCCTCCATTTTCAGTCACCTTTTCGTTCCATCTTAGGGTCTTGGTCCAGCTGAGATTCCCCACAGTATGCTTTTTGTTTCTGTTCACAGCTCTGATGCTTTCCCTTTAAGTCACACAAATCTAGTCTGCAAATTGCTGAGGTACTCAAGATAATTAAATATCACAACATTTTCCATTGCCACATTGGATGCATAGATCTTTATGTCATTATAAAATGAAACAAAACACTGAGGTTACAGTGATTTCCAGATGAATGTCAGATGCTAGGGAGTCTGAAGAGGTTGACTTAGCACCAACTGTCTCTTGAGATAGCCTTAGTCACCTGCCATGCCTACCTGAATCTAGCAGTCCTGTCCTGGTGGGCTTCCTTACACTGTTTTTGTCTTCAGACTTCTGGAAAGAGTTTAACTTCACTGATGTCCTGTCATGCAGTGAGACTACATAACCACTAATCAGGTGGCTACCCTGCTTTGTAAAATCGTGGTAGACTTCACTGTTGATGTATTCTCATTAGTGTGCTGCTTTGACGTTTTCTTGCCTAGGAAGAGGAGGAGATGTCAAAAGCAGGGTGAATCAGGATTATAAATCCTTGACTTCTCTCCTTTGCCATCTAACCACGGATACTGAGATGCAAACATACAGTAATGGCATACCTGGGCATTGGTCTCTCTGCTCTGGGTCTAGTCCACTACTGCTCATGAACACTAGTTGCTACGTTTGCAGCAATTTTGTAGTGCTGCAACTGACCCAGAAAAACAACATGTCTTGTGTAGAGTGGCACTTTATTAGAAAATACAACCTGATCAAGATTCAGAGGCAGGTTCCTTCTTTATTCGGTCCTTCATCCATTCAGTAGGCATAGCACATATTTTGACAGTTCTATAGCCTACTGTTTCTCTTTGCAAAATGAATTAAATGATCAGTGTGTTTTGTGAGAATGGCTAAGCATAATAATCTCATTAATAATAATTCCCTTCATATATTAGATTCAAAGACATTGCTGTACACTGAGTGAAACAACTTGTTGGCTTAGAATAGCTTGCAGCAAGAGCTTGATGGATTAAAGAAAGATGAGTTGTTCATTCCAGGTATGCCCTCCGTTCTGCTTCAGCAGCAAAAAAATTTTTCCCAGAAGGAAAGAGGTCTCCTTGGTACACATAGTTGCCTTGTTGACAGTCTCGACCCAGAGACCATCCACGTCATTATTTTTGGTGAATAACATGAACAGTGATGAAATTACTCAATTGTCATACTACTGAACTGCCGGTGAAACTGATTTCTGTGACAAAGAGAAGGGACTGAACCACAACTATGGTTAAGTCCATAGAACTGGAAGGGAATTCTGTGCCCGTGAGGTTGCTATGTTTTGTTATTGCCTGCATCCATGTGTATAACTCCTTTCAGAATATTAAAAGTAGAAAAGTGTAAAGGAAAACTATAGGTAGACTTTCAAGGAAGTTATTTCTCTCTCCCTTTCGCCCCTCCTGATTCACCCAAGTTTAAAAGCTCTTGAAATAGGAAATACAGATCTGAACACCTTCTGCTTCTAATTTGACCTGACCCCATCGCGTTTTCCAATTTTCATTGCTGTTACCAGTGTTCATTCAGTTCTGTACAGGGCCTGATATGTAATTTTTGTCTCTTCATTTTCCTCATGATCCTTTCTGATGCTTGACAGTAGGTGTCTGTGTAAAGCAAGAGTAGACATAAAGAAAGGAACTTCCTGTTTTCATGGCAATTTTTCTTCAGAACTTATCTTGATAGTATAGCAGCATTAAATTGGTGGATATGAGGTAAAGACAAAATAAAATTAAAAAATCAGGAAATATGTGGTGTCGTTTCTTGAAAATTATTGAAATAAAACTGTGATAGGCAATTATTTTTATTATAATTGCATGAGTTTACTTTGAAAACTTAGTTATCTTTTGAAGTCAAATTGCCTACTTATATTTTTATATAATATATATATTATATATTTTATATCCTATTTTTACTGACAAAATCAAAATGTTGCATGGAGTTACCTACTTTCACTTTTTTTTTTACAGATGAAGATCCTTCAACTCATTTTGTTGTATCTGATTTTGTAGTAAAAAGAAAGTGACTTAAAATAACTTATTTGGAAGATACAAGTGTTGGTTGTTTTCTCCTATCTTGACTATATTACTGAAGGTGAAATAAAGTCTTCTTTAGCTCTGATGATTATCATAATGAAAAACATAGGTTTGCTAATGGCAGACTAATGTAGATTCTTGGTGCAGTTTACAGTGAAATCTGCACAGATTTAAAGCAAACAATTTCCTGAATGTGGGGGGCTTTTCCCCCTAATTTTCTTTTCCCATTGAAATACAGGTCTTGTTGAAACACAGAAGACAGAAAGACTTGGCCTCTTAAACTTATAATTAGCAAGAAAGTACTGCTCCTTAAATACATTTTTTCTGGTTTGTAGAAACCTTTGGTGTAAAGGTATCTTCATACAATGTTTAATTTTTAAGTGTATCTTGCTCTTGAGTAAGAGCAACTTTGAATAACTATGTTCCAAGGCTAATTCATTCAATTATGTGATACAAATACAATGTAGTGTAATCCCAGTGATCCTTTCTCTGCATGAGGAATTAGTTTCCCCTTGTACCATTTTTGAAATAGAAATGGTACTTTTTCTTTTTTTTTCTTTATGTCCTACTAGTCTGGAATTTTTAATCTGCTTGTTTAAAAAAAAAAAAATTGCTCTGACAACAGAGACCATTTTCAGTAATGTTTTGTTCCTTTCTCATTGAGCCATGATAACATGGAATGTTATCTGAAGGAAAGTTAATTTATGTATTTTCAAAATACTCTTTCACACAAAGTAATAAGAGTCTTGAGCTACACTGATTGTTAAAATACAGAGTTCTGCAATTGAATAGCGTTGTTCAGTAAACTTTTCAGCATCACAAGGAAATACACTGTCCTCCCTCTGCTTTTTTCTGCTGAAGTTTTCATCCCAATGAAAACAAGTTTCATTACTCAGAGTTGCAATGTTATGAGCACACACGGTTTAAGTCATTAACAAAATGAACAACTATTTAGTTTACCAATGCATTAGAAAGTGTATTCGTAGAATATAGAGTCAAAATTGCTTTGTGGATAAATTTATTCTACATGTAAAATATCTTTGTTCATGCCTCTTTTTCTTTTCATTTTTTTCACTGCATTATTGCCTTCTCTCACCTATGCATTTCATCAGGAAAGGGTTTTGTTGTTTAATAGTATATGGTTTCTTAAGAATTCTGTTCAGTTTAGTTATGAGTGTTGTACGAGAGAGGAAGATGAATGGAATATTTTCTTCCTGGGCATGTGCAAAACAGAGAGCAGCGTGATTTATTCTCATCATAATAAAGAATGACAGTAGTTTATAGAAGGATGAGAGAGTTTTAAGTCACCCCAACACAGTTACTGGTTTTTGCTGCTAGAGTTTGTTTCCAGTGCTTTCCAGAATAAAAGAAACATGCTTAAGATCACTGACAACTGCAAATGAGGAGCTGCAGTATATATACCTACAAGAAAAGCTGTTTATATTAGTGGGGCTGCTTTGCTCCCTGTAGAGCACAAGGCACAGTTTTCTCAGTTAGGAATCTGAAATAGTCCTTATACTGAGAAGGACATAACTCTGGTGTAACCAATGGTAAGTGCGAACCACAAAATTGTATCCAAGGTTCTCAGACTTCTTCCATAATTTTCTGTTTTGATTTGGTTTGGGGTTTTTTTGTGATTTATTGTTGGTTTAGGTGGTTGGTTGGTTGGTTGGGTTGGTTAGAGGTTTTTTTCCAAATTGAAAAGAGGTTGCTGTACTTGGTGGATTTTAACCTTCAAATGAAGTTTTGTATATGACATTCAAAGGCCTCCTGATCACAAAAATAGCTGAGATGTACCTAATACTAGGTATTAAAGTTATCACAAATTACACAATTACAAAAGTGATCTGAAAGTGACACAAATTCCAAGTGATCAGGAAACATCATGGTTATACAGACCTCCAAAAACAACATGAAAATTCTGCTAGAAAACTAATTCTTATGCTTAGATTTTTAGTCTTTGGATGAGAGTTGAAAAGCTTCTTTGTATAAAAAGCCCTGGACTAGATTGTTTGTTATCTCTGACATTGCATTTAGTTGTGTTAAAAAGTTAGGCACCTTGCAAAAAGATTACTCCAGGTTATAAAACAGTGGCATTAACCAATCCAGTAGGAGCAGAAAACCACAGTGCACAAATTTAACACTGTTTCAAAAGCAGTAAGGTTTTACACATGTGAAGGGAAACAGCTGTTACCTGTTATTAATAGGTTCATTATTTCAAGTGATTTGTGCTTGGCGGTAGTCTCAACTACAGTTCTTAAATTCTGGAAATGAATAATCTTTCTTTTATTTGGAAAAAGTCATCCTTATTCCGACTAAGTATTGTATTCTGATGGGACTGTCCAGAAGTTCCAGTCAGAACCCTAACTGATTTAGAAAGAAGTAGATCAGTTGGGGATGAGGATTTGGTGGTGGGGGCAGGAAATAAGTATTATTTAATGCTTTTCAGTGCAGGGGTGGGAGTCATCTACATTTACACAGAAAGATTTTTTTGTTAAAAATTTCAAATGCTTTATTGTTGCTTGTATCACATGGAATGAGAGAAGTCTTTCATAGTGTATATCTAGAATGTTTCTGGGAAGGCCTTAAAGACTGAACTCCTCAGCATTTAAATCTCACTAAGAGCTGTAATAGAAGTGGCACAAGAATGCAAGGGGGAAAAGCTGCTTTTATGACCTGTCAGGTGGTAAGCGTGAGGTTTCCCATCTGGTGCAGCAAGCTGAAAACCACTTCTGTTATAAGGATTCAGATTCTGCATTTTAGTCTTCTCCAATATTTAAACACATACAGCAGCATAAACTGAAACACGAGCTTTACTACCATACAGTGTTATTGCTTTATTTTTCCCTTTAAATCTGTATATGATTATATAGATTTTATTTAACACACTTCTTGATAATGTAAGTTCATTTGGATCTTGTCAATATCTCCAGGCTTTCCTGCTCTGAGTCAAAATGTGATTGTGACTTCTGACTCTTCATTTGGTGGGAAGATAGTCTCATATGTAAAGAAGTCATGTATGTGGAGAAGGTTTGAAAAAGGTATTTCACTGACTTTTTAAAACTAAATCTCTATGTCATAGATACCTTAGAAACTGCCTCATGTTTTTGTTTGTGTGTTTCTTTTTAATTGGTTTTGTTTGGTTGGTTTTTTGTTGTTTGTTTTTGTGGTTTTTTGTTTCTTTGTTTTCAGCTCTGTATTCCTAAACAGCTGATGAATTCTCCCAGATGCAACCACATTCAAAACACTGAAATCATCTTCTGAGAGGTGCACATATAAGAAACTTTCCTATTATTGTGTCCACAGGTAGCTGATGGAATTAATGAATTACAGTTGTAATCAAGGTATGTAACATGTCCCTAGCCTAAAGCTAGGTCAGTGGTACCTCCACAATAGAAATCCTGTGTTGTGTCAGTGGAGGGCAGCGAGCTCCTTTTTAAAAGGTCTTCCCCTTTCGGAACTTGAACATAGCTAATACACTGACAACAGAATATGTAGTTGCATTACAACTTTTTATGAGATTAGAACAGCCTTCTCTTTTAGTAATAATAACTGGATATTGCTAAGAGATTTTTATTGTCTTATCTCTGCCTACATGGCAATTCAGTGTTTACTGTTCCCTTTTTTCAGAGAAAGAAAGGGAACAAGTATAAAGCAGCTCTGACAACCATGTTTGCTTACCTGAGTCACAATTTTGTCATTACTCTAAACAGTGTACCTAAGCTTTACATAGACTTAGTTTGAATTCCTTCAGCTTTTTTCTCACAATGTCCTTTTAAAGAGCAGAAATTTTGTATTGTGGTAGTTTTGAGATCATCCTGGTTTTACACAGAGTATTTGCAATGAATTTATCTTCCCTTAAGCTTTGACTATATTGCCTCACAGGAAGTCAAAGGGAGGCTAATGATTTTATGAAAGCCATTGCTATGTACATTTTATTTTGCATAAGAAAATATATAAGAGTTTTTACATGAGAAATATTGGAAGTTGCCAGGTACAGGTACTTTTTTCATTTAACTGAATTAATGCTACTAAAATGTTTGGAAATGTTATTTACTATAATATGGTTCTATTTTTAGAAGCAGACTCTTACAGGTCAGAGAAGACAACTTAAAATGATAATTTCAATTTCTAGAAGTAGTTCCTCCTTCTGCAGGATGTTTTTGCACAAAGCATTAGAATATGCACAATAATGTTTCTGCCATTAAGACTGCCGGTCCCTCCTTCAGCAATTTTATAAATTACAACATTCAGGAAAATGAATGTGAATTTAATTAAAACAAATTGCTTAAATTGTATCAAACTTACACATTTTTATTCAAAATACACTGAATTCACTTTGGAAGTAAACATAAATCCAGATAGGATATTTTTATACTCAAACACATACACAAGTATTTACCTGAATTTAACTATTTGGCTTTAGGATCTGAAGAAGCAAATAATTTCTCTATGTCCATAAGGTAACAACTGACCATGCAATCAATGGTAGATGAACAATTAATGAGTTTTATTTAAGAAACCACCTCACTGTACTTAGTTCCTTTAAAATTATTGTCTTCAGGGAATGTTTTCACAGTGGTAACAAACTGAATATTAGATTTATTTTCTCAATAAAATATTTTCCTTAATTTTTCCATTAAATATTATGTTTCAGTAACTAGAATCAGACTCCTAGTTTGAATTCAGGACTGTTCATATACACTATCTATGCAGACTTTAACATTTATATTAGCAGCCTGTTCATATAATTACTAGTATAATAAAAAACATCTGATACTTTCTGGGGATATTTCACAGAATGAAGATTGATTTGTTCAGTGATTTGTGTCTGGAGAAAGTATAATGGAAGATGTAATCAATGCTTCATTTTTCCCCAGTGTACTCTTTGTAAGGCAACAACATAATCCTTTCAGTCCCTGCTTTGCAGCATTTATTTAGTGAAAGATGGTTTGAACTGCAGCAACACTAATAATACTGATGACTTTCATTGACCTACTCATTACTGTGTTATTTTATTTTTTTTTTCTAGCAACTAGCAGAGATGAGAATAAAGCTGAAAACTAGTCAGCTGAGGCAGACCACAGAAAACATGATAGTGATACTTGGTGGAACCTAGGGTATAGGGTAGTGATGCCTTAAGCCCCTAATGGTTTTTTATTTTTCTAATAGTTATAAGACTTGTAAATTTTATAGGTAGGTTTTAAAAGCAGAAACCCCTCTGTCCCTTGTTCCTTTCCCTTGTTTATACATTCCCTAACCCTTTTACCCCATTCTATGCCTTCTATATCAGCCTACCCCTGAATCCAGTAGCAGTGTTTAGTCTTTTGTCAAGGTAAAGGCCTAGACTGTTTGGAGAACAGCGTATCAGGGCCTAAACCACAGAGTACGGTCAAAAACTAGGTGACAATATACCCTTTGTACTCTGATGAAGCTGAAGATGATGAAGTAGGTGGTCCCAAAAAGACCCCAGACCCAATTCTCAGGGGGAGGGCCCGGGGCGGTCCAGAGGAAGGGCCAAAGGGTGGACACATCTGGGATTGGATGGATAATGCTATAAAATGTAACCTCTCGGGCACGGCCGGCGCGCGCGCGTCTATATCACCTATTGCCTTGGCAAATAAACCCTTTCTTATCTCACCCCTAATTAACTGCTCCGGAGATTTTTTTCAGAACCAAAATACACCGGCAACAGTAGGAAGACTCAGCAGAGGGATATGAACATGCTGCATAGATGGGCCGAGGCCAGTTGTAGGAGGTTTAATAAGGTGAAGTGCCAGGTCCTGCATGTAGGACACAACAACCTCATGCAACACTACAGGCTGGGAGAAGATTGGCTGGAAAGCTGCCTGGCAGAAAAGGACCTGAGGGTCCTGGTTGATAGCCTGTTGAATATGAGCCAGGAGTGTGCCCAGGTGGCTAAGAAAGCCAATGGCATCTTGGCCTATATCAGCAATAGTGTGGCCAGCAGGACCAGGACAGTGATCATCCTCCTGAACTCGCTACTGGTGAGGCCACAACCTTGAGTCCTATGTTCAGTTTTGGACCCCTTGCTACAAGAAGGATATTGAATTGCTGGAGTGAGTTCAGAAAAGGGCAATGGAGCTGATGAAGGGTCTGGAGGGTAAGTCATATGACAGCTGGCTGAGGAAACTGGGGTTTGTTGAGCCTGGAAAAGGATGCTCAGGGGAGATCTTATCACTCTCTACGATTATCTGAAAGAAGGTTGTAGCAAGGTGGGGGTTGGTCTCTTCTATCAAGTGACAAGTGACAGGACAAGAGGAAAAGGCTCCAAGTTAAGGTAGGGGAGGTTTTAGTTGGATATTAAGAAAAAATTCTTCACTAACAGGGTTATCAAGCATTGAAACTGACCAGGTAATTTCCTGAGTCACCATCCCTGGTGGTATTTAAAAGATGGGATGTGGTTTAGTGGGGAGACTTTGTAATAGTAGGTTTATGGTTGGACTCAGTGATCTTAAAGGTTTTTTTCTGATCTAAATGATCTATCACTCTATAGATAAACAAAAAAGGTATTTTCATTTCTGTAATGAGTCTTAAGTTATCAGGTTTCATGATTAAAGATTAATTTGAATCTTGAGCATGTTTTTCCTCAGGGAGAGGTGGTGATCAAGAATTTATTATCTGTATTTTATCATAAACCACAGACTTTCAAGATTTGTATATTCTTGTCCTGTATTCTGTATGACTTATGAAAAGATTCAGTCTCATCAGTGTTTCTGTCACACTGAGAAACCTTGTGACTCTCTCTCTGATTTCCTAAAAAAATTTGATTTCATATACACAGCTGACATTGGTGGAATTCTTCTTTGGCCTCTTAATGACCCTTATTCTTAAACAAGGAATAAGTCAATTGCCTTCCTGATCATGAACCTATGAAAATTATATAAATATTTAGTAAAAATAAATTTTGAAAAATCATATCACCCTCCCATATAAAAAAATCTCACTTGTTTTAAACCACTGTACAACCCTTTGTTCCACCCTGGGAGGGGGCAAGATGTAAGTCATGTGAGTTATAAAGTGAAGAAAAAGTATGTATAATATTGATGATAACTTCATGCTATTTTTTCCCCTTCATAAGTAGTTTATATTTCCTAGTAATTTCTTTTGTTTCTTACTATTAATTACATATTTATTACCAAAAGAAATCAGATTGAGCCAGAAATTTTGCATTCTGCTGGTTAAACTCTTTGACATTGTCAAATTGCATAAATCTCCTGATATGTATAAGTCAGGAGATAAAAAGTGATGATCTAGTTCTTACCATAAGGGAAAAAAAAAACCAAAATCAATACAGGTCAGTATGTGGAACACCTTTTCACTGTTAAAAAGAATCAGTCTGTCAAGCTTTATTTTGTTAGTTTTCTGGAAAATGAGTTTCGATGATCTACAGCTTGAGGTACTTAATTTTAAATGATGAAACAGATAACATATACTGTATCAATTTTCTGAGTCAGCATGACTTTTAAAAGTTTTTCGGTACTTTTTTTTAGTTCTTCAATATAACCTCTCCTATGCAGTCAGTTTCTGTTCTATATGAAAAACTGAGGAAACGTATTGATTGCTAAGAATAAAATAATTAAGAAGACTCATATATTGATTAATTGTTTACATATTTTGCAAACCTTAAAAATCAAGAGTTAGAAGAAAAGTGTAAAAGAGTTAAACACAGTAGTGGACTAACTGCTTTCCATAGTCTTGTTCCTAGGTTTCTCTAAGGTAGTGACTCAGAAGAATCATACACAGATTTGCCCATACTTAGGTCAATAAATAACACAAAATTCCTTTTGCTAATTCCCCCCTCCCTTTCTTTTCTACATAAGAAGTCTTTTAAAGATGTCCAGGGGTTCCTCATAGCTCCTATTACATTAGTAAAAAATCAGTACTAAATATCCTTTTACATATATATATATATATTAAATGTAGATAATTGTAATCAGTAGAGAGAATATATTCTCTTGTGCTTCAGTTAGATATCAGCTTTTCAATTATGGAACATGTCATAATAGAATAATAATTTTCGTGAAACTTTGATAGAACTCTCTAGTAAAGACAAACAGGCAAGTTCTGAAGCCTAACTTAAGGTTTCCGAAGTTACGCTGTCACCATTTACATATTGCTAGGAAAACTTACATTCAGGACCACTCAGGAGTTTTATGACCTTCAGGGATGGTTTTTGCAGATCTGTGACCCTCATAGCCTAAAACTAGTATAATTTTTACTAGGTTCTTTACTGCTGCTTACTGCTGAGGGACAGAAACAAGGCAGAGGTGTTTAATGTTTTTTTGCCTCTGTCTTCAATGCGGATGATGGACCAAGGGGGTTTCAGCGCCCTGAGCTGGAGGACCATGACTGCGAGACTGATCAAATCCCAGTCAATCCTGAAATTGTGTGGGATCTGTTGCTCCAGCTAGATCCCTACAAATCTATGGGGCCTGATGGGATTCATCCACAAATCCTCGAATTGCTGGCTGATGTTGCAAAACCTCTTTTGATGATTTTTGAGCAGTCTTGGGAATCCAGAGAGGTCTCAGTTGACCGGAAGCTGGTGAATGTTGTCCAAATTTTCAAGAAGGACAAGAAGGAGGACCCTGGAAACTACAGGTCTATTAGTCTCACTTCAGTGTCTGGTAAAGTCATGAAGAAGATTATTCTGGGAGATATTGAAAAACATCTGAAAGACAAAGCAGTCATTGGTCACCGACAGCACGGCTTCATGAGAGGAAAGTCCTGCTTATCCAACCTGATTTCCTGTTGTGACAAGGCACCTAGTTGATCAAGGGAAGCCAGTTGATGTAATCTTTTTGGATTTCAATAGAATTTTCAATACTGTCTCTCACAGGATCCTTCCGGACAAAATGTCCAGCACACAGCTGGATAAACACGTCATGCGGTAGGTGAGCAATTGCTTCATGGGTTGAGCACAGAGGGTAACAGTGAGTGGGGTAACATCAGACTGGTGACTTGTCACTAGTGGGGTTCCACGGGGCTCCATCTTAGGCCCTGTGCTCTTCAACATCTTTGTAAATGACTTGGACACAGGACTGGAAGGGATATTAAACAAGATTCAGGTGACACAAAACTCAGAGGATCTGTTGACTCACTTCAAGGCAGGGAAGCCCTGCAGAGAGACCTTGACAAATGATAGGACTGGGCAATCAGCAACCATATAAAGTTCAACAAGAGAAAGTGCTGGATTCTGTACGTGGGATGGGACAACCCTAGATGTACGTACAGACTGGGGAATGAGAGATGCTGGAAAGCAGTGCCATGGAAAGGGACCTGGGGGTCCTGGTCAATGGCAAGTTGAATATGAGTCAGCAGTGCCCTGGCAACCAGGAGGGCAACCATGTCCTGGGGGGCATCAGGCAAAGCATTGCCAGCCAGTCGAGGGAGGGGATTGTCCCACTCTATTCTGTACTAGGGTGGCCTCACCTTGAATACTGTGTGCAGTTTTGGGACTGCAATAAAAAGAAGATATTAAGCTACTAGAGATTGTCCAAAGGAGGGCAACAAAGATGGTGAAGCGCCTTGAGGGGAACCTGTATGAGGAGCAGCTGAGGTCACTTGATCTGTTCAACCTGGACGAGACTGAGGGGAGATCTCATTGCAGTCTACAACTTCCTTGTGAGAGGAAGGGGAGAAGCAGACACTGATCTCTCTGTGGTGACCAGAGACAGGACCCAAGGAAATGGCCTGAAGTTATGTCAGGGGAGGTTTAGGTTGAATATTAGAAAAAGATTCTTCACCCAGAGGGTGGTTGGGCACTGGAACAGGCTCTCAAGGGAAGTGATCAAAGCACCAAGCCTGACAGAGTTCAAGATGAGTTTGGACAATGCTCTGGCACACAGTGGGATTCTTGGGGATGGTCCTGGGCAGGCCTAAGGGTTGGACTCAGTGCTCTTTGTGGGTCACTTCCAACTCAACATATTCTGTGATTCTGTGGTTTTGTGATATATTTCTGCTTCTCTAAGGGAGAGCTGTGAAAGGATTTTGATTCATAGAAACCATGAAAGTTTTTGTCTTCGACCTCATTGGCTTGGAATGTTTTTAAAAATTTTTGAGCTATCTACAAATGGAAATCTGATTTCCAGTGACTGTTGATAAGACCTGGTTCTTTTTTCAACTTAGTGTATTCTGAACTTGAAATGTTTCACAAAACTCTAGGTCTTTTAACTTACTAGGATGTCCTTTGGAAGTCTCACTAGTTATAACCTACAGACCAATTACCTATACTGTATGAGCAGTGACTGTAATTACAGAAATATACTAATACAGCCAAGTAAAATCAATATTAATTCCACTGGAAATAATACTGATTTATTACTTCCATCACAAAATAACAATGTGAATTGCAACTTTGGTAACCATAGTTAGTCAGTAAAAAGTACTTACCTACTAAGAAAGTTATTATGTTAATTTATAATTTTTAATTAAAAATTCTCAATATATTAAAAGAATACTGGGGCTTTTCTGTGAATGAAAACAACGCTTTCTCTTTGTGAGTCTCATTTGTGAGAAATAAGATTTTCTTTCGGCAAATTTTTTCAAACTTCTGCAATCTCGAATGTAATTTTTAGCAAAAGTAAATCTGTACCTTAACATCCAGAGTAGAAATGCACTGTCTATTCCGTGATGATAAGCTATCACATGCTAATCATTGTAAGAAGAAAAAGTGTTTAATGTCCAGAAGAGATGAACTGAGCTATCAATAAGTAATCATTCTCCCTAGGTAGCAAATATAAGCGTTAAATAAATTATGAAAACCACATAGAATGAAATTGTGGCATATGTTTTTAAAAGATTGGCTTAGATCTCTAGCATAGGCCAAATTAACAATTGACTTTTACAATCACTGCAAATGAGTAAAATTCTACTGGAATCAGCTAAGCAATCATTTAGTAATAAGAGAGTTTGTTCTCCATCTCTCTAATAATGTTTCAAGTTTAATATTTAAATATTCATATAAAATATTAACTTTCCATCTAAATTACTAAGAACTTCTCAACCATTATGCACTAATATAGAAATATGAATAGTATTTTATTGAGGGGTAGCAGTCTCATTTTATTGAACTCCTAAAATTTTATTGAAACATACTCTTTAAAATCTATTAAAAGTATCATTTATCATTAAGTTTTATTACCAATGTGATATTTAAATGTATTAGAGTGGTTAGTACAACTTATCTTTGTGTAATTATCTCTTTACTGGTTTCACCCTTTCAGTGTGCATATTTGGAAGTAGGAGTAATCCATCTAAAAGGCAGTTTGATACAAATTAACTTTGCCAGTGGATCAAAGTATGTAGATTCCTTGCTTTCTCACATATCACCTCTCTACAGTCAACCCGTAATTCACCACTAGTTTTCAATTAGTTAGCAGCAACGGACACAAAACAACTAAAAGTGCTGAGATGAGGGATAAGTTAGAGATACAAAAATCATAAAATCTAATTTTTTTTTCCCAAATCCTTCCTGAAGGAGCATTTGTAGTTTTGGCAGTGAAGTTTAATCCAAGACTTGAGAAATCCATTATACTGTCAGTGGCTAAGAAGTTCTTGTGTTGAATTTTCATAGAAGCCATTGGACTTGTACTATCTAAGCCTGTACTGTGTATTCATGAATCCACATAGTATGTGTTAGAGCTTTTCATCCATCATCAGGCAGCTGAGGTACTTCTTATTTTCAATTAAGTAGCCTTAGGTCAAGCTATGGAGATTAAAAACCAAGTGAAACAAAACAAACCCACAAGACACTTGTCAAGTATTTTGTAAGGCATTCCTAAGCAGACAGGCCTGTGTCCTTGCACTGGTCCCTCCTGTGCAGGGGCAGCACTTGCATTTGTCCTAGCTGAATTTCTTAAATTTCCTGTTGGCCTGTTCCTCCAGGTTGATTAGATATGTATGAACAGTACCCTTTCACATTATTGACCAGCTTTCCTGGATTTGGTGTCATCTGTAAACTTTGAGAGTGCGCTCTGCCACTTCTTTCAAGGGACTGATAAAAAATGTTAAATGGGCATGGTCCTACAATATTGCCTTCATGGTTCAAAAACTATAGGATATAGTCTACAATAGACTTTCCTTGCCCTGAACAGCCTCACCTGGGGCCTCCACCCAGGTACTGTCTGCCTATTTGTCCAGAAGTTCTATTTGAGATCAGGCTTGTCAGGCTGGGACACCCTGACCTGTCCTGTGCTCAGTTGTGGTTGACTCTGTGCCCAGTCTTCTGCTTTCTGAGTAAACTCTCTGGGTAGACCCCAGCCCTGACTCATCCCTTCACCTTGACTGGGATTGCCATCTATAGGGATTGCCATATCCAGTCCAGCCCCGTTTGGGTCCTGCCAGACTGCACCCTGTCAGGGAGAGCATGGCTTGTGCTGTGAGCATCTAATGCTTCTAACTCATCAGCCCCTGTGGAGCAGCCTCACTGCTGCTCTTTGGTAGATGGTTTATTCAGTGCTAACATATGTGTTCAAATCAGCCATTTGTCATAGAATATACAGGATCTTTGTTCACTAAGGCTTCCATGTTTCCAACCAAATTCTCCTCCAGCCTGTGAAGTAGGTCAGCGTAGAGGATGGACAGATACACAGAGAGTTCCAGCCTTTATATTTTGGTGGAATAAGATAAGAATAGATGAGATTAAGATGAAAATTTATCCTTGACATAAAAAAAATCACTTTCTGTTGGATAAGAGAAGTGAGTCTTTTATGTAATAGTATTATAATTTTCTGTTTATTTAAGTGATGTTACTGCTTCCTGTGGTATCTACTGCTAATTCCTGTGGTAACTACAAAAATTTCTCAGACTTATAGAGTATTAAAAATTCAGAAGTTTAGTTTATAATTTTAATTTTCTGCTCTGAGGTGCATTTCATGCTTTTTCTTCTTTTGATCAAACCTGTAGTAAGAAAACAGAAAAAAGACAAGCTTAATTTTGTTCAACTTTGTCTACACTGTCAACACCGAAATCTGAAAAAAAGCATAAATGGAAATATTGAAAATACATGTTTTAAGTGAGATAGCTGTATTGACTTTTCCCAGCAGCTTTGATAGCTTATTCAGATCATGCTGAATAAACTATGTCAAATGGACCTGGGAGATCACTTCCTGGTTTCAAGAAAGTAGTGAAAGGTGAATGAGAGTCATGAGCACTAAGTCCTCTTTGTGCTCACAGTTCAGTTTAGTAAACAAAGTACTTCCCTTCCAAGATTTTGCACTGTGATTATACCAATTTTCTTTCCTCTATACGACAGAAATTATTATATTGGATGGTTTTGTCTCCTGCAGCAAAGTAATTTTCCGCATGACCAGCAGTAATGTAATGTCGGAGATTTTAATAAGGGACAATTATTTTTAAAATTAAACTTTAAACAGAGTGCAGATTGTAATAATACGGCAGGGAAGTGCACAAGATTATCGAACTCCTTTTAAAACTGTTAACATTGAAATGCACTGTCTGATGATTCAGAATAGCATAGAACTTCCAGAACAACAAAGATCTTTCCACTTCTTCCTTTCCTTCTTATTTCTTGTTTCATGCAAACCTTCCTAGAACTTGAATATAGAAAGAAAAAATTCCCATATTCATACAGAGAAATCTAAGCTTGTTGGACTTTTTTTTCTTTTGTAAAAAATATAGTGTTACAATAGTGTAAACATCAGAAAACAAAATGTTCAAGTCAGGAACTGTCACATTCATACCAACTTTTTATTTAAGTACATTGATGACAATCTTCAAATATATGATCAAAGCCCCATTTTACACCCAGAAGCCAGAGGCTGTAGACAAGTCATTCAGAAATTCTGCTGAGACCTCAGTCTGGCCACACATAGCTTCCCAAAGGTTGGAACTTGTGAGGTTTTTTACCACATGAGAATGGTACAAATGCGCTACAGCTAGCATTAGGACTAGATGACGCTCTTTATGACACCTGTGGGTCTTTAACCAGTGCTATCAAAGTTGCTGATATTTTATACAGTCATTAATTTCAAAAATGTGTTTAAAACATGTACAGTGACTTTTTATTAGAAGTGGAAAAACCAGAAAAATATCATGCTTTCAAATTTAGTGAGCTGGTTCCAAAGCATAAGCTCTATTGCAGTCTACTAACCTTCCCTTTTTTAGATTATTTTAGGCTTGGCAACTTCTACCCTATAAGAGAAATTCTGTAAACAAATACATATAACTGAAGAGAACAATCAATTATTGGCTTATACACATAGAGCAGATAGTCAGAACTAATGAGTTACCAGGGCTTTGCCTGGTTAATGTGCCATTAATATGCTCATAATGAGTCTTTACTGGACCATCAGTCTTAGATTAGGAGGCTTTGGTTTGTGTTGCTCCCTGGAATGGGCCAAGGTTCAATGTTAATTGATGCTGAGCACTGCTGTTTTATAGTTTCAGTTTGTTTGTTTCTTTTTCTTACCATTGTCTGTTCTTTCATAGCTGTAGTTTTCCTCTTGAATCCTTAGGCTGTTACTCATCTCTGTCTTTGTCTTCTTATCTTGCATGAGTCTAGCTGATGTAGTTTCTTATGTATTCTTTTTGAAAACCTAAGAGTTTTAATGGTAAACCTGGCCCAAGGTCACGCAGCTTGATACATCAGATGTAGACGTTGGATTGCAGGCAGCTGAACTGTTGAGCTACTGAATAGACAGGCATACTGGGGGAAAAAAAACAATAAAATAACGTGTCTCTTTTTTTTTTCATGCTATTCTCAAAAAATGGCTAATATTAAATGGTTACATATTTCAAAAATTCAGCATATGGCAGAAACTTAAAATAGAAGGTTAAGGATTACATTCTGGAAACCTAATGTGGAATTGCACGTCATGTCAGGCACTCCTAAACAATAGTGCTAGAAATAATTAAGACCTACTTTGGGATTCACCTCCTGATGCATATTTTCATTTGATTCAGATCTGTATGACAGCTGCCAGATTGGTCAGTACACCAACAATTTGCCTGGGAGCATTGGCATGAGTGAGCTCCTACTGCTTTAGCTGAAGATCCAAAGTAGAAAAAGATAAGACTATTACTTCACAGATCTCTCATTAATCCAGTTATTGACAAGAATGGATATATCATCTCGCATAATTGTTTCTAAATCAGGCCTTACATCATGGAGAATATTGTTGTTTACTTCTCCCATGTAGTGTTTAAAATGGTTAAGGAAAAAACCAAACACTTTTCTTCCCCCTGTGCAATGAAAATAGTTTTTAATGAAGTTTTCAACCTCAATTGTCTTTGTGAGATACTCAAAGGCAGAAATGTTATAAATTTTGTAGAATATGTCCATATCTCTCAATTATTATTTCAAAATATCTCTCAGTGTTTTTTACCTCTGATGATGGAAAATATTGTGGATGAAACTAGGATTGGATTTTATGGTTAGGAAGCAAGTATATTTGAAATATTAATCAGGAGTTTAAATTGAACTTTTATTTCCTGTCCTAGCTCTGAATATTGCCAATACAGAAAAAAACTGGCATATTTTTCTGACAAAATTTGTGCTAGCCTGTAAAAGGAAAATTTTAAAAATATTTCCCCTGTTGTTGTCCGATCATGTTAAGTAAAATGAAAGAATTCAGACTAACAACTCCTCACTTTTTGTGCCACAGAACATCTGGAATTTTCTAATGAGAACTCACAAAGAAGTTTCAAAAAAACCAGAAAAGATTGAAAGGGTGGAAGACAGTTTGTCAGGAAAGGACTGAAATGAAATTCCAAGACAGGGTGTTAGATTTGCTAAGATTAAAGTTTGATGTTATTCAAAGAGTGCAGAGAGTAAGATCAAAAGAATAATAGTTGTAGTATTATGAAGTGGGTAAGAAATTCAGTTAAGTACAAGGGAAGAAATTAAAGAGATGAAAATTTAGAATAACTGAGTTCAGGAAAAAATTACAGTTTATTTTTAGATAAAAATGTGTGACTGTGGAAATATTTCTGGAAAAAAGTAATGGAACATGACCTGTAAGGAGAGTTTAGACTATAGTAAGCCAGTCACCTAAATGTATTCTAGGAAAGCAAAATGTGGCCCTAGCATAGGCAATAGCACATCATGTAAGTGTTTTTGCTCTATGGTGATTGTCATACATAAGAAAATGATAGAGTATTTTACATTGTTGAGGAAATGCATTGATATTCAAAGTATTACAGTTGCATTCCATTGCTATTTTACAATAAATTGGTAGTTATGTTTATAAACAGAAATTTGTTCAAAATCTTATACTTTTTTGGAAAGAGTTTAATACAGGTATTCACCCAGATGAATGGTCTACATATCCATAAGTGCTTCCTGAAGTTTTCTCCATATCTGTGTAGGAGCTGATTATCCATCTTCTTAATCTTTCCTGCCAGTAGTGATTTGAAACACATTAATCACCCTTGTGATTAATGTGAACTTGCAACCACTACTAAACTGAATAGGAAAGTTCAGATACTGTGAGTAGTTAAAGGTTATTTCCTTTACACTGTCCTTCATCTCCTTCTAAATGCTTGGTTGCAATTTCATTTTATATCTGTTACCTACCTGCAGTATGGTTGCATTATTTGGAGATAGAAGAATTTTAAGAAAACAAAACCTGTTACTTTTTAAGTGAGGATTCCTTCCACCCCTTGAACACCATCTATAGAAAGGAATAGTTTCTGTCACACCAGAAGTTTAGGACCTGCTTATGTGTCACCTATAGAAGTGCAATGTTATCTGTGCTTGAGGTATACTGATTTCTGTTAGTTATTAAAAAAGAACAGAGCCTGTAGAATACTAGTAGATGTCAATCAACATTGAACATTCAGCATCATATTAGGAATCTGTGACACATCATATCTGGTCATGTGAGCAGTGCTTTTGTGCACTCTATTATTCATGTTGAATATAACTTTACAATTTTTTTTTCAATTACTTGTATAACGTCTAATTCCTTCCAATTCACTGGACATGACAGTGTCAAATAGAGTGACATCAGTTGTGACTGCAAGGTAACTGTGTAGCTGCTCCCCAGCTGAAGACTAAAGAAAAAGATGACTGAAATATATACATAAAATTTTGCTTAAAAAATAATCATGCTATTTCCTTAAACCTTTCATGAAGGAGACATCTTCCCATATGAGGCCTCATTTCACCAGAAAATGAAGAAAAACAAAGGTTCTTTAGAAGTTTCCATTCTACTTTGTTATATTGTACCTGCATACCATTGCTTTGGTTTTTGAGATGAAGATGTGGCACTTACAGTCATTCTTCTGGATGCAGATGAGAAAAGCCAGTGAACTGATAGTCTTCAACAGGAGTGTTTTGAGCATATTTAGGGAAATTGTCAATATTTCACAATTATAGATTAATTTTGCATTGTTGATAAAATCTCATTTCCTCTTTTATGACAGCTTTCACTGGTAAGAATAGGTTTTCTCTCTCTCTGCATATAGCTTCTCAATCATCATGACAATGTTTTGTATGCTTTTATGTGCAAGTTTCTTCGAAGAGTTTGCGTTCATACTATGCTTTTGTATGTGTTTTTCTAATATTAGGAAGAGACTTGTATAGAGTAGTTTGATTTCCTTTTTTTCAGATATACAGGAAGAAAATATAATAATGAGAGTAATAATAATAATATTAATAATAATATTAATAAATTAAAATGAAAGACATTGAAACAGGAAAAGTTGAAATTATGCCAGATTCTGTCCTGCAATGAATTTAAATCTGTGAATTCTTTGAGGCTTCTGGAATTTATGTACAACAGCAGAAGCTTATAGTAGTATGTTGGAGAAGTTCCTTCTCCCAGAATTTAAAGTACCAGTATAAAACAGTGGACAGGAACTTCAATGCAACCACTCTGAACAAAGTAACAGATAACTTGTTTCATTTCCATAAGTTCTATACAGAAAGACCATTTGAAAGTTTAATAGAAGTGTTATGCCTAAGCGATAACTTGCAGAAGAAATATATAGAAAGAAAATGTGGAAATCACTTAGTAAGTGTCAAAACTATAATTTGCTCCTTCCTCTTGATACACTGCCCATAGTTTATCTACTCCACTGCTCTTACGCAGTATAAAGAACAGAAGTTCAGGGCGTAACAGATTAATGACATGTTTGTAGCAATATAAATGAGGTTAGGAAATTTACATTACTGTAAGCTACAAGATGGATTAATGTAATTTCTGTTTACAGCCTCAGATTTAATTCATCAGTTTTTCCAGAAGAAAATGCATTATAGGTATCATGCTTCGAGAGAGTTTTGGAGTATAGTTATATTAGGAGCGTATAACTGGAGACATTTGTTATAAATACAGAGCTTAATTCCATAAAATGTTGAGCAGTTTCCTAATGGAATATAACTTTTCTTTGATTAGAAGGTGAAACAGTGTCAGTTCTGTGGCTGTCTTGGAATACATGAGAAATAAAAGTATGTAACTACAGGTGATAAAAACTGCAGAGCTCTAAACCTACATTTTATTTTCTTCATTAAATACCTTGATTGCTCTTCTGAAAATAATTTGAATATTTTCTTTCTGAATCTTCTCAAATTATGAAATTAAAGTAAACATTTTTTGGCATGAAGTAAAATAGAATAGTCATGACACACTGCTGATACTTAGCTATATAAGATGACCCAATTTAGAAGAAGATTTAAGAATAGATGTAAATAATGTGCTGAATAGGAAAGGATTTCACCTGTGTGTGTCATTGTTATTTTTCTTTCTAGATCTTTTTGTATATTTAACCTGAGTTAAAGTTACTTAAAGTATTTTAAAAACCTTAGTGATTATTCTCTTCTGTAGAAAGAAACACCTGGAATAAGGAAAAACTGCTGTTCATTAATGTAAAAATTAATTTTTTTAACATGCAAATACAGTTAGAATGGCAAAAGTGTCCTCATTTGGGGGAATTTGTATTTGTGTAAAAGATAGGAAGCAAAGTAATCTATCTGTGATGAGAACCAAGTCCTTTCTTGACCACTTGCTTTGCATTTGTTCTGCCTCTCAAACCACAGCTCTGTGGCAGCCCTTGCTGTCACAGCTGACTCTTTGAGCCAGTTCTGCCTATTTATGACCTTTAATATAAATATGTCATCTGCAGTAAGGGTGATTCTTCCATTTCTATGCTGTTAGCAAATTAAATGGTTAAACGATATAATCAGACCATTAAAAAACATAAGAAAGGCAAGGTCAAAAAGTTCAAAGATGGTATTTCACCAGAAATTAATTAATAAACATGTTAGGAGAATTCGTTATTGGAGCTTTTCTCTTTTGTTCCTGGGGAAGTTAAGACAACAGCAGCATGCGAAACAAATATTCTGCCAACTGTTTTTGACCTTTAGATAAGAGCTTACGTAAATGTAGCTCTTTTCAGTTATCCAATGGACTATTACATTCTCTTAAGGTATGTTGCTGTTTTCTTTAAATGACCTATAGAATAAAATCATTCTTAATTAAGACTTAAAGATTCATGAATGAACCCTATTTAATTTTTCTGATTTTAGTCAGAAGATTGTATTGGGTTAATCAAATCTGTTTTCTAACACTGTCAAAAAAAGGTTCATAGTGAAGAGTATAGCAACTGCAAGAGGTTAGCATTCCATTCTTTTTTTTAACTTCTGTCAGTGGTAGAAGGATCTTCTGAGTTTTATCCCTGTATTTATTGCCAGGAGACCTAGGAATTTTTGTAGAAATTATTGTTATCTGTCATCTGGTTGTTGGCTGTATCAAGACAGCATTTTGAAAGAGTACTTCAGTGAGTATGGTATTTTGCTTGACTTAGAGTAGGTCATGAAACACACAAGTTACCAACAAAAGGTGGTATCACCAGGCTACTGATGATTTCTGGATAGGTGGCCAGATACTCCTTCAGTGATGTCTTTTCTTTATACACAAGTATTCTATAACAAAAAAAAAAAAAAAAATCAATATTTTTATCTTCTTTTGAGACTGAGGATCATATTGCAATATTCAAACCATGGGACATCACAGACATAAATTTATGCACATTACAGTTTGAATTTATTTTCCCAGTAACTTATAAAACTCTAATTAACTATTTTGACTACAGCAGAACTGCATTTGACAATCTTAATTCCTAATATATGGTCATATTGAAATGTTCTCTCTTGAATCAGCTGTTTCTTGTGTTTGGTGCGGGAGAGAGTAAAGAATATGAGATGATTCCCTCTCATTTTCCTTACCCTCAGCCTTTTCTGTCATCCTCTTGAGTTTTGATGACTAGTTGTCTGATAATCTTTTGAAATTATTTGCACCGATTTACATCTCTACCTCTTTAGCAATGACTATTAGCAAAACTTAAAATACAGAAAGCTTTGCCCCTTGGTAGTATGACCAAAATAAAATAGTGTCATTCTATGTACCTGTGGGAAGGAAGGAAAGAATAAAGACAAGCTAAGATAACCTTCATTTTAATTATAAGATCCACAACAAGCTCTAGAGGGGGCATGACTTATCATTCATTTGAAACGCCATGGAAGTACTAGACTTCAAACATCACCTGTAGATATTTTGTAAAAAGAGGTACCCTTTGGATGGATTGCCATGTTGCTTATCTGTGTGTGTGCTGGCTTCTCCAAAGAATATTGGTAGTTATCCCAGACGGATTTTCCCCTTAGAAAGGCTCCTCTCATTATTCTCCTTCATATTTCCATTATACTTTATCTTTTTACAACTTCTTGGAAATGAAAGTCTTATTGCAGAGAAACTCAATCCTTTTTTTCATTTGCTAACTATTTGCATAACTGAATCAAGTTATTTTTCTTCATAGATAGCTAATGTTATAGGCTTGTCTATATTAGGAAAACAGGTCATATTGTGAAAAAAGTTAAATTATTAATGCTTCAAATAGCATGAAAATCAGAAGGAAAAATGGTAATGAAATCTTGATACCAGGAGAAACTAAAGCAAACTCAGCTTAAAGGCATAATATTATTGGACTCAAAATCATTATAAAAACATGAGTAGCAATTAGAAAAATAATTTGAAAAGTCAGGAGAGGAAAAAAAAAATATTTCAATTGAGAGAAATTTCTGTAAAATAATAATGGAGAAAAATGCTAGTAACTTGACTATTTGTGTTTGCATGATTTGTGCATATTTCTCTCTAAATATACAGTAGCAGAGCTCCGAGTAGATGGAGCTCGTCAGCCCTGTAAGGCCATCCATCTAAGAGAAGGTCACTCTAAACAAACCTACGTCCTGAGGACCTCGCTGCCACCGTCCAAGCTCACTCGGCCCCGGCAGATGAACCTCAGGATCAAAGGGTGGGCTCAGTTCAGCGCACACTGTGTCTCACCTAAAAAATCCATTGCGCAGGCTCGAAGGCCTTAGCAGCATTTGCAAAGCCCTGTATCACCAGCACACTTGTAATGAATGTGGGTGGAGACCTTTCCCGGATCTTCGTTTGCGAAGACTGGCCATGATACAGTAGCAGAGCAGCTAAAGCCCCCAAATCTGTGGCTTCTCCTGGAGAAGGTAGTACATGAAGAGATGAACATGTAGTAGGCAAAGAACACCAAAAGCAGTGGAAAAGATTTGAGTTCATTAGTTTTTAGGCAAGGTCTACTGCTGCATGGGTATAATGCTTTGATGGGACAGGTGCATGCCACGCTTCTGGATAAAGCTGCTTAGACATGAGCAGTCACTACTTCATGGAGGAGCTGGTTGGGGGAATTGCAATAGGAAAAACAGCCTTGCATGGAGTTTTCTTCTTGCAGGGAGTCACATTTTGAGAGCAGAATAATGTGTTTAAAATTAAATATCTTTTTAAAAGCAAAAACCAAAAGCTACAAGATAGTTTTGAAAAGGGGAAAAGCCTGTTAAAAAGAAAAAAAAAGGGGGCAACTAATACTGAAGAGTTGGAGACTTATGGATACTATATGTGATAGAGGAAGACCAAAAATACAGAACAGGCATTTGGCATTGCTAAACAGCTGTTTTTGGGGTCCTGACTGCACCAGGAAGCTGTACTAGGTCGTAATAATAAGTAGTTCTGTGTGGAATGGGTTATGTATGATGATGGAATAAAAATGCAGCTCAAAGGGATACAGGTGGCTAATATAATGGACATGGGGCACATGGCGAAAACAGATATCCAGGGCTATGAGCAAATGACCACTAGTCAATTACTGGTCACTAAACAGATGCAATGCTGAACTGGGAAAACAGGTTTCAGAGCTAACAAAGGGAACCAAGACTAAGTAGTTAACATGTAAAACAGGTCATATACATTAAATCCAGATACAACACAGAACTGCACACCAGTGAAGAAGAAACAAGGTATAGTGCATGTTTAAGAGTACATAAAAATAGTTCATGATGAATCATAAGATAAGGATGGAGCAACATTTGATAACAACACAAAAAATCTGCCAGCTGTTACAAGGGAAAAATGGCTCAGTTCGTGTATCTTAATCTTAAACTGAGATCAAAGCAATTAATAAATTTTTATGGACTTGTATTAACCAGCTATTATTAATTTATCCATTTGGGATTAATATTTGCTGTACAACACACAAGCCAGAATCCTAAGTATCTTTACATTGGTAATAAATATCTTTCTACAACCGAGCCCACAAAATTCTAGCCATGGTGGGGTACAGGCTGGGTGCTACCTGGTCGTAGTCTCCCCTGGGGATGTTGTGCTGTTTAATATGAGCAAAGGTTATAGTGCCAGCTGTTGTTCTTATTCTGAGGTATCTTCCTCTTCTTTGTTAACAATTTCTGTTTCTTTTATATTTCTCAGGTGAACTTTTTATATATTTCCAAAGTACTTTTGAATTTTTCAGGTACTGGTTATTTTGGCTTATGTTTCACTTCCTGTTTAGCACCACCAGAGGCTATTGGTTCTCAGCCATGGCATTTAACAAGATCAGTTCTGGGCAAGCAACCTCCCAACAGCTTTGTGCATTTGATCTGTACACATACACTGCGTACATTTGTTCTAATCCTACCCATATTGTTATTTAGTGCATTTGCCAAGGATGGGCCATGTGAGCATGCACACACCAGTGAAAAATTCAGGATGTTGACAACCTATCATAGTAATATCCACATCTGTTCTTGTAGAGCATGACATTGGTGATCATAACAACAGAGAAGGTGGATACAGTGAAACTTGTTATAAAGGAGTATTCGAGTCTTATAGCTAAGAACTGACAACACTTGGAGAGTTAGGAGAATTTCTTGTAAAGATATCATGTAACTCTTTGAACATATTGTTAATAGTTTAATTAGGGTATCAATAATTTTTGGTTTTGCATGTAAGGTGTGTTTGATACAGTACCTCCCCTTGTGGATGTAATTTGGATGAATCACAAGACCAAAAGCACTTTAAAACATATCAACCAATATATTTACAAAAATTACAAAATTTTAAAAAAAAATCAAGAACAAAATGCTTGAGTTCCTGCCTGTGATATATATAATGTCTCCCTTGAAACTAATTCACTTCCAGAAGACTCAACAGCAGAAAAAGTGATGGTGATTTTCACAGAGGATTTCAGGGGAGATTAGTCAAGCAGATAAATGCATTGAGGAAATTAATTGAAAAAGGTACTGATGCTGACATCTCAAGAGTCAGAAATAGTTAACAATTTGCCCAGGAGGTTACAGAGAATAAAGGGTTGTGAAACAGGGTCTTGCCTATCCAATGCAAGGGATGAGTGCCCTTTCATGGCTTCTGGAGTCCAGCAGTGGGAGACTGTGACCACTGCCTCATGGACCACCAACTCAAGAAACCCACCAACTCAAAAGAAGAGAAAGATGGAGCATATGGACTCAATAGCATGAGAAGCAAGAGAATCATTTAACAAATAGAAGGCAGAATACTAATTATAAAAGAACTAAGTAACTTATGGCCAATGAACTGTGATTTTTTCCTTTGCTAAAATGTATACATAGTGTAAAGGTTTGAGAATCGGTATGCTTGATTTGTGGAAAAACTTCCATCTTGCACCTCGCACAGAATAAACAATGTCACCTTTCTAAACTAGGCCATGTGTTTGTGTTTAGAAAGTCCCTAACGTGGCAACAGTACCATACTAAGCTCAAAGATATTAAGCAGACACAGACCATCTGTGAATTTTGGGTGATGACATTTCATTTCACTGAAAATGTTGACTTGACAACAGTCTTGTTATGTAAATAATGGATTAGAATTTGTTTTACATACTCTGTCTCAATACAAGTGCATGTTAACCTCTTAAGTACTATTCTCTGGTGGGTACATGTGTGTGGGGGAGAAGAAATCACTAGATATTTCATTCCATACTTTGGCTAAAATACATCACTGATAATCATATCTAATTCAAATCTCAAGAACAATAACTTGTGTTGTATACTTTAGCAAGTACATTTTGCACTTTTCTAAGTACATTTCTTAACCTTAAATTCATTTTCAGTGCAGAGGACCAAATGTTCTTGAAAAGTTATTCAGAGTACAAAAGAGTCCTAATGGTCATTTTATTTGGGCTCTCTTTGGCAGCCTTCAAGTGCTACAGTTTGTACTCTACGGAAAATTTACAGGTACTTTGAGAGGTTTCGGGTCATCATCATAGAGCAGGGTGTGCCTTGTTAAAACACTACCCATCGTCTGAGGACTGTACAGACACAAAACATCTCTCATTCTCGATATTTATCTCTTCTACCCTTCTTCAGGAGTTGTTGCACTGGCATATTTACATATAGGTATGAGTACAATGCCCCTTTTCTAACAGACATAATGAATCAAAGAGAAATACCTTGCATTTGCAACAACAGCTGTGTAGTTCTTTGTTAGTGGAAGAATGAATTCCACAGGCTTGGATTTTCCATGCTCCCACAAGTTTTTTTTTATTTACAGTGCAGCCATAGAGCCCCTTCCAGCTTAGGACTTAGGTTGTAACCATGCTGGTAAGAGACCAGAGGCTTTGTGCCAGTTACCTGATCGCACCAGTCTTCGGACCTGTCAGGTTTTGTCTGGGCTCGGCCTGTTCGTGGATCTGTTTCTGCCCCTTTAGCTGTAATAGCAACTGCGTAATGACTGGGTAACTATTAACTATCTTGGTTTAGTTTTTTGTTTCGCTTTGCACAACTGTGTGGAATAACAGTAATTGTTATATATTTGTGACTAATAGCAATAATAACAAGCAATATTTCTGCATAAAATAATGAAAAACGTATAACCTTAGGATAGAACGCAGAGCACATGGGATGAGAGCAGAAGCCTATAATTTAACAGGTGAGGGTGATAGCCCTTGGATTATAAACAACTTGTAAATGCCCAGCAGTTATTCAGAAGGGGAATGTTGCCTTGGAAGCTGGGCAAAACCAGTTTTAGGGATAAGAAAGGGAGCAAAGAGCAAGTATCCAACCTAAGCAGGCCACACCTTAGTACATCTGGGTGCAAGGTAGAGTTGAAAAGTAGTGGGAGGAAAAAGAGTTTGCACACTACCAAACGTATTTAAAATTACACAGAACATGCTAAAGTGACCAAGAGGAAACCATCAGCATTGTAGCTACGCTGCAGAAGGACTTACTCTTGAAAACAATTTGAGTGTAACAAATGGATGTGAATTCAAGCAAACCAGTAAGAAATTGATATCCAACAAATTAGTAACAACAGTAGAGCTTTGCACATAAAGTAGAATGTTGTTTTGTACTGCAGAAGCTGAGTTAAAAGGACCCAATTGTCATGCTAGACCATTAGTGGTTCCCTTCCCTTCCCCTTCCCCTTCCCCTTCCCCTTCCCCTTCCCCTTCCCCCCTTTCCCTTTCCTTTTCTCTTTCCCTTTCTTTTTTCTTTTCTTTTCCTTTCTTTTTTCTTTTTTTTTCCCTTTTCCCTTTTCCCTTTTTATATGTCCTGGCAGCATATTCTGTGGAAAGTCAATACTGGGTATGAAGGACTAGATAGTAAAAATCACATGAGGGAAGGAAAAAATATGTTGTTTTTTCAAGTTTTATTTCTACACTAACTTCTGCCTCCTTGAAATTCTGGAATTAAATACCACTTGAATTTGACTGTGGAGATTTTCACAGTACTATTCTGATTTATTTCATGGTCTATGGTTAAAGAGAAAAAATCCAGACATTTCATCTACTGCTAGCACAAAAAAGTAGTTTAATAAAATAAAATTAGTTTGAATAACTAAAGAACACTTTATTTTTACATTTTTAAATATTTGTATTTATAATGTTTAGGACCTAAATTTCTCATTTCAGCATAATTTCCTGTGCAGATTCTATCCCTTTCACAGAACTAACTCTGAACTTCACAGAATTCTTGAAAGCAGTTATTTGAAATTCCCCAGATGATTCGGATGCCTTCCCAACAGTTTTGTCAAGGCTGTATGCTCATACTCCCACATGTTCTGTGAAGACCATATATACATTAATTCAAGTTTACACGTGGCTCATGTCAGCAAAAGGTTTTACAGGAATACCTTCAGAAACTTCTATTTTTGTGAGCAGAGAATGCTATTGCTTAGGGCTGACTGCATGGTATTCTGTGGGAATCTGTATCAGAAGTAGAGTTACAGGTGTAAGGTTTCTGGTAGATTCAAGATGGTCTCATAAGCAGGTGCTCATTGGATAGAATGTTTGAATTAATGCATTGAGATGAGCAAGATTGTTCATTATCCAAAGTCTTTATCATTATCTATTCAACGTCTTTGTCAAATTTTAGTGAAAGCTTTGAGATTTTTTTGGTCTATGATAGAAAATTGTTTTCTTTTTTTTCCTGTATTTCAAAAGTTATAGTTTGTGCTTTAGTAAGCAGCCGTGTCATTACATAGTTCCAGTTTGAACTCTCAGCCTTCACTGAATTGTTTTTAAGTACTAAAGGATAAAACTTCTGGGCATAGCACTGTTAATTGGGGATTTGGATAAAGATATTTAATGTTAAATTATGCATTTAAATGGCTAAAATTGGAATGATTTCATAAGTGTTTGCCCAATGCTTTATCAGATACAGACTGTTACTATAGTGCACTAGACTATAGTGCACCCAAATGGAGCTAAAGTTTTGTAAGAAAAATAATAATCATAAAATTAATTATTCAGGTAAGCAGAAGAAATCACAAATGCAGACTGTCATGTCCTGATAGACATATATGCTTATTGTGTTTCTGTAAAACTGGATGTGGGAAATTGTCAGGGGAATATATAAGTAATCAGCCACATGCTGTTTGCTGTGGTCATATGCAAGTGAGATTGGCAGTCACTAACCCTGGTGTTGCAGGACAGCAGGGGATTTTTCCTTTTTTTTTTTTCCTTTTTTTCTTTTGCTTAGGCCCCTAAATTCTAATCCTCATGGAAATGTAAAGAAAAAGAAGTTTTACATATTTCCTTTTTGTCATGCTGTGGTCTTATTTATAATTTTCTTCTGTTAGACAAATTAAGCATTTTTCTTTAGGGTTAATACTGACAATGTACATTGCCAATGCTTTGTGGGTGAACCTGTAAGGAATTAATTTGCAGGATATATTGACAATATTTTTTTTTCAAACATAATCTTTGTAATGAGGCTGGATACTTAGTCCCCGAATTTCATTACTATTACTATTTAGCTAATACATACGAATTCTCTGTTTTCAATACATGAAGGAAACATTGTTGAGTCCACCTCCTAATGTTCTTGAATGAATACCAAGTAATCATTTCCAGAGGATCAGATCAGTATCCATAATCACATCAATTTTTGAATGCCTTTTCCCTCTCCCCATATTTTGTTTCCTTTTAGGTTTGGCAGATTGGAGTGGTTGGGAACAAAATGTTTCTTGTGAATTATTTTTAGTATATTTATGCTTTTGTGAGTTTTGCAATAACATTAATAGGTATTAACTGTGGAATACACTTACATTTATTGGGAGCTATTTGTTCCTATAATATGTTTTTAGCATTTCAAAACAGTGACCTACATATTCAAATGTATTCATATGATAATTATTGATAATGTATTCCTATGATAATATACATTCAAGAATTTCTTTTTCATTTTTCATATACCCCTTGAAATTTTTAATAGTTACAGTGGTATACACTGAGACTTCTGATTATGTAAAGTTATGATTTTAAAAGGCTTCTGAATGATGGTCCTGTTAGATGGACCTAAATGTAACCTTTTAGGAATAAAAATGCTTTTAAAATTAAATATTCACTCTCTGAGTGTCTTGGGAATATTTCTTGTCTGCTTGATGAGATCTGAGAGAGTGCGTTAATTACAGTTTAGGAGGATTCCAAAGTGCCTGAACATGAGTGAACAATTCAAGAGGAAACACTTAAAAAAATCTTCATCCCAATTATATAGTTAATAAACTCTTTATGGGTTTGGGACTTTGCTTTTTATCTGAACTTTGTGTGGCAACTGGTTGCAGTTGACTTCAGCAGAGCTGTGACATTACACTGAATTTGTCACCTCTTAAAGCCCATCTCAAGAACAGTGGAATAACAGGTTGCTCTCCCTAGGGTTTAGCAGCTGGTCTCTACCACTATTTGAAATGAGCACCTGAAGCGACTCTGATTTCTGTCTATTCCTGTTATGCACACAGATTTGGGACAGTACACTTCTGTCAGAGACCAGATTCATATCTCGCCGGATTCGTATCTCACCCATTCAATTGATGGGTTGAATAAACCCTTTTGTCTATTTGTATGTGTGGTGGGGGAAAGGGCTAGGCTTAGCCCTGGAGCCAACAAGGCCATGTCCATGCAGAGCAGTTGGCAGGGAAAGCCATGTGGCTGGGCTGTCAATCAATAAGGCCTCCTAGTGGCCTGCCCACACTGCATCCCCTGGAGCCTCTAATTGACTGTGCCACCCCTCACTTCAGCTAAGGGGCAGAGTGGTAGTGAGCCAAGGTTCCCACCTAGAGGGGGGTGACCACAATAGCCAAAGTCTATAAATAGATGTGCACAGGGTCTCCATCCCCCCATGGCCTCTGCCCTCCTGACCTGTAAACATCTGACCTCTAGTGGTAAATATCTCTCCTCTCTTTCTGGCTTTATTCTTTCCTCTCTTAATCTCTCTTTCCTTCTTCTTGTGGGCAACTTGTCTGTATTTCACTTAAGTTATGGTGTTTCACTTAAGTTTGGGTTGGTGTTTCACTTAATTTTGGGTTGGTGTTTGTCTAGTATTAAGTGTAATGCTTTTGGGAAGCTGCATGTTATTTCTGTTAAACTGTTTTTGCCAAAACCCCTATTTTTTCATCAAATTAAAAGAAAAATGTCTACTTTTTCTCTGGATGTGAACTCAAGGTACCAAAAAAATCAAAAGGCTTTGCAAGAGTTTACGTGGGCAAAGTGTCTTGAAGCTTGAAATAAAAGTATAATACTCATTAAGCATGAAGCTTCTGGACCAGAGTGTAACAACTTCTAGTCTCTGAACAGAAATGTTTGTTGCAGTGTTCATCTGCTTGTTATAAGGCATTTAGAAGAAAAAGCAGATGATACCTGTTGTATCTGTGCAGGTAAACTGAATAACCTTTTTTAAAGAAAAAGGGAGTACTAATGTTACTCTATGTGCTGTCCAGATTCAGAAGGTGGGTTTTTTAATTTCTGGTTGACTAGGACATATTTCCGTCTTTCCTATGTTCCAGTTCAATGTGCTGTGATCTCCTGTAGACTGCAAAGCTTCTTCCTTAAGTGGAATGTTACTGTAAAATTTATTCAGTAAATTTCCCTGAAAAAATACAAAATTAACACAAATGGAACCTACAAGAGACAAAACTAGGCAGTTTTAAAGCTTTGTCAGGAAAAGGTAAAATATGACTTCCTTTTAAGAGCTGAGAAAAGTTTTTGGGAGGTTTTTGTAGGAGTATAAATGTGAACTATTTGGAGGAACCAAACAGAATGTTCCTGGAGGAAATGGGCAAAGTAAGATATGCAATATTAATAGTTATCCAAAAGCACTTTGTGATGGCTGCTTTTGGATAATTCATTGCAAGAACTGTGTCAGTAGTGAGCTCATGCATGAAATACTAAAAGCTTTGTAGTTTTGGCAAGAATAAATTCCCATATGTGAAAATGATCAGTGAAGGAAGAATTACTTTGCATTACTGAAAGAAAGTTAAGATACCGAACATAACATTTCAAAAGCATCTGTCTCATCTTCAGTCTACAAGTTCTAGCTCTGATAGTCAAGAGTATGACAAGTACCAACTTGCTTTATAAACTTTCTGTTGGATACCTACCCTGTATTTCTTTCTTCTCTCTGCAGTACCTGATAAAAAAATTATCACTTTTTCCGAAAGAAGTATTTTTTGTTCAGAGAATCACTGACCTAGTGATTTCTCAACATTTTGTAGGAGTTTTTAAGGTGTCCCTAATTTGAAACATTCAGGAACTGGGAATTCAAGCATCCCAATGAAGAAATAGGGCAAGTCTTACCAGGTATTACCTGTTGAGTTATAGAACTAGTTGATGCAGCTTAGTCCCAAAATTCATATCTCAACATTAGTTGGACAACTGGAGGACTACTGTGAGTTCATTATTAGGAAGTCATAATGACATAATGAACCCACCTTATCATGACTGTATTGGTGAGGGGGTAGAGAAAATCCAGTTAGGAGTTTTTCTCTCTCTGTGAATCCCTAGGTATGTGCTCAAAGGCATTTGGGTCACTTGGGTCTGATGGAACTTGATAAATCCCAGTTCATTGCTCATACTCTAGAGAAGTTAAAAATATAAATTATAATATTATTTACAATAATTTACAACATATCTTTGTTATTGGAGGACCAAGAGCCAGGAGTTTAAGGACACTGAGGTATCAATGACTACAAATCAGAAAAGGCAAATTGACCTTCTCAAGGAAGGTCCCTGTTGCATAAATTTCTGAGTCTTTCTCACACTTATGTGTACATGTTAAGCTTTTCAGACCTTTTGAATTGTGGTCTTCCTGTGTTAAGACAACCCTAACTATTCAAAGCAGCATTCATACTGGTTGTTTGTGAAGAATACAGAATCAACATTTTTTTCTTTTTCCAACTGGACTTTTCTAATTTTAATGCTTATCTGTGAGGTCTTACTAACCTTGTGGGGACCCCTGGTGGTCTAGTGGTTAGGATGCAACGCTCTCTCCGCTGCAGACCAGGTTCGATTCCTGGTCAGGGAAACTCCGCTGGGCAGGTGGAGCTCGTCAGCCCTGTAAGGCCATCCATCTAAGAGAAGGTCACTCTAAACAAACCTACATCCTGAGGACCTCACTACCACTGTCCAAGCTCGCTCGGCCCCTGCAGATGAACCTTAGGATTAAAGGGTGGACTCAGTTCAGCGCACACTGTGTCTCACCTAAAAAGTACATTGCACAGGCTTGAAGGGTAAAGACCTTTCCCAAATCTTCGCTCGCAAAGACTGGCCATACAACCATACTACTAACCTTGTTATGTAAAAGAAAACTCAGGGAGAAAAAAAACTCCAGGGCAACTTACTTTTGGAGGTAAGGTGAGGGAAGGTTTAATGGTGCCTCTCAGGCAATGGGGTTACAAGTTATGCATGCGATGCTCCTGCCAGATGTTAAAATTTTATAATACTGTCCATCCAATCCCTGATTTTATCCACACCCCAGCCTTTACCCCAGTCCACCCCCGACCCACATCTCGGAAATTGGGTCTGGGATCATTTTGGGACCCTTTTCTTCCTCATCTTGGTCTTCTTCGGAGTACGGAGTGCACAAAGTCACCCAGTCCTTGGTCGTATCTTGCAGTTCAGGTTAGGGAGCAGATGTTCTTAAACAGTAGAAGGCCTACCTTGAAAGAAGACTAAATATGCTAAATGAAATTTAAGGGGGAATAAATATGGGGAACATAGAATGGGGTAAGAGGGTTGGGGATCCGTGTAGCTACAATGCTAAAGGGTGAGGGAATGAATGCAACTGCTTCTAAAATCAACATTTGCTATATAACTACTTCTAAAACTTATAAAAATTTAAAAAATCAGAAACTCTATGGCAACACCTTAAAAAAATCTCTTGGTGAAAAATAAAAATGTATGTACTGAAAGACATTTGTCTGTTTTTTTAGTTTCCCAAGACATTGTTATTTTTTGGTTCTGCTCAGATATCTTTACTTATGCTGTCCGATTTCTGGTTCTTCACAACAGCTCAGTTTTGCAATTTTTAGCTTGTTCAGATATGTTTTTCTCCACTTACTGTTCGTGTTGCAGATTCTTCACCCCCAAGTATGTTCCAGACAAATCTTTTTCTTGAACTTCTGATATTTCTCTTTTAATATTCTAGCTCAAAATTCCTCAATATTTTTCTTGGACCAGAGAGTGATTTTTTTTTCCTATCAAAAAGCTGTGATACTTCGGAGATTTTAGTTGTCTCCCTATATCTTGTCATTCTTGTCATATTGAAACAACTAATACTCACTTTAAATTAAATTCAGTACTTGTTATTATAGCACTGGGACTTTAAGATTTTATTGGTAGCTCCCTAACCTACCACAGTGCTATCTATCTTAACTTTGATAACTTCCTTCTTACTTTATTAAACGCTATTTATGCCTACTCCTAACAATTCACCTTTGAAAAGTAAATCTGTTTGGGACAAGATTGGGAATTATCTGGGAATAATTCTAGGAATGTGATTGTTTCTGCCTTTAATTCTGCAACAAAATAGGCAGGAATGCATAGGGTTAAATTAAAGAAGATTGGAAAGTTTAAGAAGAACTTCAAATACAAATAGACAGGTCAGGAACTGGTTGAAGGAATTACCTCTCTTAACTGGGTAATAGAAAAGATTTAATGGGTCAGAAGTAAAAGAAAAAGGAAAAGCTATAGCTGAGTAAGTAAAAGAAAAAGGAAAAGCTATAGCTGAGTAAGGAAACACTGGAAAAATTGTTGACAGTCCAGATAGTTACACCTATGAGGAATAAATTTCAAATAGCACCGTCTGTTTGTCCCCATCGCAAAGTAGTGCATAAATCAGATGTGCTTAGAGATCTGTAAATCTACTCTTGTAAGTTCTGTCCATCTTCTATCTTGTCTTGCATTCTTCTTGTGTCTTTTACAAAAAAATACCAACAAACAAAAACCAAACCAAAAACCAAACCAAATCAAACCAGAAACACATATCAGTAGCTCGTTAAGGTTTTATTATAGAGACCTACTGTTCCTTTAGGTCATTTTTTGAGCTACTGAGTTAATTTGGGCTGAATTTCTGAATATCTTGGTGCTGGCCTGAGAGTGGGGGTAAAGTGTGGGTTAATTTGTGAGTAAGCATTTGTAAGTAAGCAGAGCCTGAATACAACAGTCAAGGTGTTCATTTGCTGACAACTTGACAAAGCATGGTACTAAAACTAGCCTGATGTCTGTGGTTCTTGTATCCTATCATGTAGTTTTAGGTGAATGTTTTGTTGTTTTGCTGCATAATAAGTTATAAAAGTTCTGTTCTGTATAAATTTCTGTCATGTGTGAATTATTAACTTTGGTTTTAAATGTTTTTGAATGCAGGTACTAGAGTAGATGGGATGAGTTTGCTTCTCTTTATTTCCATTCAAAAAAATTTTACTTGCATGACAAGTTTCAATATCTGACGAACTGGGTGTAATATATAATACAACACCCTCCTTTGAATGAAATCTTTAATCATGCTTAGAGTTATTCTCAATGGCGAAAAAAGCATCTTGGCATATAATTAATATTAGCTCATCTACAGCATATATCCTCAGTAGTTTTTACTAATGTCTTAAGAGTTAGACCAGATCTCTATTCAGTATTCAATGTTGCACCTCACTTGACTATTTACTGCATAGAGGACAGGGTCAGACAAAACTATCAGGGAGACCTCACATAGAGTCATGAGTTTCAGAAAGGACCCCCTTGTGTCCTCTCCTCAGAGAGGAGTTTGGGTGCAGCTGGATCCAGATTTAGTCCCAAACTGGTCCATGTTTTATGTCTAAAGTATTATATATGTGCAATCAAATCCTTTATATCACTTAGCTAAAATTTCAGCACGAATCACTCACCGAGAATCTGTTGTGTCAAGGAAGTAAGAAGCAGCCTCGAGAAACAGCCTTGAGAGGAGTCTCTACTCAAGGAGAGATCCTGGCATGTACCCTGATGCCATACAGGACAGCTCAATGGGCCCTGAGCTGTCCAGTATTTATGGAGTAAAATAAGTGACTTTCATATTTGCATACTGACTATAGATGTTCATTTCTTCCAAACTTGGCTTGAGTCAGACCGCTAACCAGCACTGTGGTTAGGCGAGTACGTTGCTCAGATTAGCCCTTGGCTCCTGGGTTGTTATCTACCTCCTCCAAATCCACTCTGAGTCAGCTGCAGCCGAAAGGACCAGACACATCCATGATTACCACCTCCACTGGTGGTTATCACTTAAGTAGACTTACGGGAAATAAAGGTCAGGATGGGGTTGTGAGGTGGGGAGAGGAGAGCACACCATCACAAGATGTATGGCACCAGTGGATATTTTTTGAAGTGTTATTGTTATAAGAGAGACTTGTCCTAGCATGGGAATTATCTCTCTTTACCTCTTATGATTTCCATTTTCTATGCATTGCAAGACATATTACAGAGGAGGCAAAAAAAAGAAGTTTGGTGAAGAAGAGTTCCTAACAAAATTAAGTCACTGTCTTTACAAGTCGTCCATGTACAAGAACATATAAAAATTATACAAATGTTTTAATGATGCAGCATTTTAATCTTTTGCTGCTTTAGTAGCTGAAAATCATCCTGGTTTGCCTATTTTAAGGAAAACTTGGAGACAATTTCACTTTCACAGTCTTACTGACCAAGGTTTTCTCCACAAGCACAGTAAGTAGGAATGCTGAAAGAGGACCCAGATCTGAAAATTAAGAGGATATATTTTTCCTTTAGTAGCTCACATTGAGAGAAGCTATATATTACTTCTCTGTGAAATATGCCACTGTATGAAGAGGAACAATATGCTGGTGTTCTCAACTAAACTGGCCTTTTCAGGATGTTTCTACTAACCTTCTGCTAACGTTCAGTCCATAATTAATTTAGACAAAATTATAATGCTCAAGGAACTTCAATTTATTAGGTGATGCATAGTTGGCTTTTTTGATGCTTAATCTTAAATGGATTCATTTTTGGCAATTTTCTCTCTAACTTTGTTTACTGAGTTGTAATATCTGGTTTCTGATAAATGAAGGGAATTTTCATGTGTTCTGATTATGTCCCATTATGTCAGGGAGTTCCCACATTAAATCAGTAGGGGTTTGGGTTTTTTACTGTATTCCTGTATTGCCATCCATATATAACTTTTCCTATAGTTCTTTCATATACCTTTGAATATCTTATCCTTGCCAAACGTCTCCCTAACACTATCTGTTATTTGCCCATCTTTTAAATATCTCCAGGGGTGGTGACTACCCCACTTCCCTGGGCAACCCATTGTAATGGTTGACAAACCTTTCAGTAAAGAATTATCCAATCAAACTCCTCCTGGTGCAACTTAAGGCCTTTTGCTCTTGTCCTCTTGCTTTTCACCTGGGACATGAGACTGACCCCCCCACCCTTGACCTGGTGGTCAATACTCTTCCTAGTTCCAGCAAACTATACTGTCTGGCTTTTTTGCTGTGAGGGTGCACTGCTGGCTCATGTTGAACTCAATGCCCACCAGGACCCCCAAGTCCTTTTCTGCGCATCAGCTTTACAGACACTCAGCCTGTAGCTTATACTACTATGTGGGGTTACTTTTTACCAGCTGCCTGACTTAGTTCTTTCCCTTGCTGAGCTTCATGAGGTTCCTGTCAGCCATTTTTACCACATTCAATATCACCCTGGACCTCAACAAA
This sequence comes from Manacus vitellinus, assembly GCF_001715985.3. Taxonomy (NCBI): domain Eukaryota; kingdom Metazoa; phylum Chordata; class Aves; order Passeriformes; family Pipridae; genus Manacus; species Manacus vitellinus. The sequence goes on from NW_021940478.1 coordinate 453,278, forward strand.
ATCTTCTGGTGTGTCAGCCACTCATCCCAGTCATCTGTAAACTTACTGAGTGCGTGCTCTGTCTCATCAACTAGATCTTGAATGAAGGTGTTGAACGGAATTGGACCCAGTGCTCTGGGGTACATCCCTAGTTTCTGTTGAGTTATAAATGTGTGGTTCTTGCTGTCTGTGGCATGACTGCAATGTTATTCCAGGGTTATGCAGTCAGTTTGTGTGCAGTAAGTAAAACGAGCTGCTGGGCAGTTCCCTAATCAGAAGGAAAAATTTCACCTTGATACCATGTGCCCATATTGCTTGTTCCAAGATGTCTCAAGCAGTGTCTCTGTTATGTTTTTAGTAACAGAAGCTGGCTGAATTATATGATGTCATCCCTGAACTAACTCTTGTGTTTTAATGAGATGCCTTTTACTATGAGTGACTCTCCAGCTGGTCACAAAGTATTAAAAGTTGTTCCAACACACAAGTTTCATGCATTATGGAAACATTTCACTACATGTATGTGTCTCCTGAAGAGAAGTACAGAAAACAGATTCCATTTACACATTTTCTAAATAACTTCTTACTTTTTGTAAGTCATGAATCATTAAAGTATGAAAGAACCAATTTTACTAATTTACTGGGGTAGATTGATGTGCTGTCTGCAGGAGCAGATTTTTTAGTACGAACCAGGTCCTCCTTCGCCTAGCCTCTGAAAATTTTTTACCATGAAAAATATACTAGCTTTTAACTTTAGTTTTGGTAGCAGTTACTGCTAATGGTTAAGTGTTCATTATGTATACTTTTCAGTTGATATTTTGGCAGTCTCTGGAGAGAAATTATCAGAGAAGACAATTGCCTGCATTTAGTATACTCCACCTGAACTCCAGTTCTTTAATATCCAAAACTGATGTTAAGATGTCTTTCTGTTAATGATGAAATATGATAAAATATAAACATTTTAACCACATGTAGATAGATTCATACATAAGTAGAGTATCATTTAGCAGAATTTCTTTTATACATGTTACCATTTAGCTACTCTGCACATCTTACAAATTTGACGAAAACTACTGCCAGAGCAGTATTCTGACAAACACTCGTGTTCCTATTGAAGTGAATACATTTTGGAAACATGTCAGGTTTGATTACGTATTTTTATCAACCCGTATATTTAAGATCTAAAATATTCATTCAAAATGGAATGCTTATTTAACTTCTGATATGAGAGTAATAACATTCAAAAGTGGAGAATGAATTTATTTTATTTAATCACAGTAAATGTTCAAAAACTGAGAAACCTCTTTTTTAAATAATATTAGAATAGGGAAAAACCTGTAGATATTCTTAAACTGTCAAATTTTGTTCTTATCTACCACTAATAAACAAGTTTTTTTTTTACTTTTTTATACTTTTGAAACTCTGTATGCATACTAACATTACCTTATGATTAGGTCCATCGCCTTTGGACCTAATCGCCTTTTTTGGGAAAAAGCTTTAATATTGGGTTCAGTATCTGTAATCAAATGTTTTCACTTTTTAAATTTCTTTTTGTGTGTGTGTTTGTGTGATAATGTTGCTTAGTGTATGAACCTAGAGAAAATAAGTTGAAGTTTTATGAATTGTAACATTTCCTTCCTTTTAATTCCAACTCCCTTGAAATCTGCGGCAAGGCAAAATGCTGCAGCAAGAATTTCAAGTGAAAAAGAATCAGGATTTTTTCCAAAAACTAGTAGTACATTTATCAAATTATGTGTTGCCAATTATGGAAATGACAAGGTACTAAATGCAAAGTTAAGAAAATACCTTTTTCTCCGGAGTTTTTTAATAATCTATAGCCCCCTACGTCACCCTCCCAAATAAGTCTGAAGCCAATACCTTTTGCAAAATATTGTGCCTTGTCTTAATCTCTGAATAGAATAAATTATGTCAGTCATAATGTAGAAGTATCTGGTACTCTGAAGCAAGATTTTGTGAAATTATATATGCCCTTGAGTATCCTGGCAGTCACTCCAGTAAAGATCAGCTCTGTTTTTTATCAGACTATAAGCTTCCATGGGGTTATGTAATTCATTCACTAAACTACATTTTATATTGAGAGAGCCCGAGGGATCAAATGGATTATGTGGTTGCACGAGATTTTCTTTTTATTCTAGATTAATGCTAAGACAAACTGCTTCAAAAATGTGGAGTGCCTCCAAACTGAAGGTATTTGGAAACCCACTAGAAACTTGGAGAGGTGCCTGATGCTGTTGCGTTGCTCAAGCTTATATTAATGGCCTGGGCTGTTGGAAGTATACAAGCTATGTAAGAATTGCACAGAGATAAGTAATATAATTTAAAAAAAAATGTTAACAATCCATTTGCCTGCTCTTACTTCTGCATTAGCTGGTTTTATATTGCAATTTCTTTAATAATTTTACATGATAACTGTTCATTTTTATTGCAGGAAGGCAATATGCAGCTTTATCCATGGAAGTGCTGGTCACTCCCAAGGATTTACAAACAGAAAAAAAAAAAGAGTGGTAATATACATTTTTTTCTTTCTGTAGGAAGAAAGTGCAGCTTAGCTTACATGCCTATGCCTTCAGTGTTACAAGGAAAGGTGAACCAAAGTGCAGGTTTAATACATATCTGTGCTTTCATTATTTTCATACTGAGTATTTTCATTGTCACACTCTGCATTTTCTATTTATCCTTTTAAAGAATGAGAGATCAATTAATTTGGGAAGTTTAAGTTCAGCCACACACTGTTCTCATTCTTTTGTTGTTGTTAAGTACTTGACTTCTCTGTAAAGGCAGTAATGTGTTCTGCTTAAATTCTATTAAAAGTCCTAGAGCAAGCCCTCTTCTGTAATTGCAGAAGCTATTTCTTTCTTTTTGCAAATGGAGTTCTCTTCAGAATATACATTTTATAGGCATGAAAAGAGACAAGTAGAGTGCAGTGACTGTTGGCTTTATGAATACTTTTTCAGAATAGTGGTTTCATTAAACTCTTACAAAAGTAGGGAAGAATTTTATTTTTTTTTTAAATTTTATTTCCGCCTGCAGCTCTTAAATTAATTTTATAAATCCTAGATGAAATACAAAGAACATTCCTAATCTTCAGTGTGAAGTTCTTCAGAGGTAGAGGAATAGCTTACCCACTGGAGCATTTGCATAAGTAACGAAAGCCTAACATCATGTCCTTGGTTTGCTTGAGCCACATCAAAGTTTAGCTTAGTCTTTTTACATGCCTAGTGGTTAGACAGGCCTTCTGTGTATTGATTCTTCTATATTGTATTGTGCTTGGAGGCCTTGAAAGTTACTTTTGAAGCTTATACTAGTGCATTGGTAGATATCTGGGAGCAGTACAGTCCCTCCTTCCTTTTTATGTTTGTTACACTTACCAGTTGGTGAATGAATTTTGATATACTTTTCCACTGTCCTTAGAGAAAGGTATTGGATGTGTCTCAGTCTGTTTGTATCTAATTTGGATATGTGGCCTTTTAAATAGTCAACATTAATCTTGTCAGTATGGTGAAAGTATTCCATGCTATATAATACAAACAGATACATCTTCAGTCACACACATTCTCATCTAGTGTGTATTACCTTTTTTTATGAACATTGGAATGTGCTAGACATCATACAGAACATTAAAAAAAAAAAGTGAAGTGTCATTTAATTTTTCCAAATGGCAAGTATTTGCTCACTCCGAGCTTTCTCTGTTCTTGGAACAGTATGTTAATAAACTGACTTATGACTGTAGTTTTACGAAATCTTAATTTCAATGAGTCATTTCAAGAGTCCTTGCAAAAATCAGGATGCCCGAGACATTCATCATTATAACTTTATAAATCATTAAATTTAATTTTATACAGTGGAATCACATGTTTACATGTACTGAAGTTCTTTGCCCCACATTACGTTTAATAACATTCCTCTGTATACTTTCCTTCTCCTACAGATTTTATCATTTTGACAACTGCAAATCCTTAAGACAAAAGATTACATTTACTGAAGATGAGTCACTGGGAGATCACAGAATTTAAATAATTTGCTCATAACTACAAAGTATAAAGAATATTTGAGTGCTTCTTTTTGACTTATTGTCATTTTCTAATCACTGTGAGTACTTCCAGTAAAAATCAAAGGTCTTGGATTTCATAATACATGGGTACATGGATTTTTAACATTAGTATTAATCATGTCAGCAAAAGTTACAGACAGAACAGATGATGTAAAAGAATAAACAGGGAAAGGGGATTTTGGGATATACATCCTGACATGACTTAGAAGGATGCAAAGCAAAATAGGTTTCAGCTCTGTTAACAATGTTAACAAAGATAATCCTGACTGTTCATTTCAAGCTGCCTGTTCAGCCTATGACAACTATTTTAATAGAAGATCAGCTGTGTAGTGGGGGTCTGGGAGTCTAAAATTATTAATGTGTCAGGGACCGTGCAAGTTAATACCATGAAGTGAGGAATAAATACTTAATAGTTAGATCACAGCTCTTTTTCAGGATTACTTTGCCCATCTTTGTAGTAATATATGAACTATTAATAAACATAAAAATTTTCCAGTACACTAATAATAAAGATAGATGTATCTGTGGTGGAAATCAACTTTTCTTCCATAGATATTACTAACATACACTTTATTTCCGATTGTAAATTTTAATTAGGGTGGAAGAAAGGATGAAGAAGATGAACTGTTGAAGTTAAAAGCCAGAATTGAAGGGAAAGTGGAATTTGCGACAAATAAAGTGAAGAGCACATTCAAAGCAGAAATATTTTAATATATGTTATGAAGTACAGCACACGAAGTGAGGTGATCCCATTGAATGATTTAGCATATCTGAGACATATCTGGAAAAAATGGCTCTGAGAGGTAAGAAGGTATGAAAATGAATTCAAATTTGAGAAATTTAGGAACATGGCATTTCTGTCTTTGCTCTCCTGATTGAAGGAAAAGTCTTTTGAGTTTCTCACCTCTGAGATTTGATTTAGCTGTTTTCTAGTCATGAAGTTATGAGTAGTTGCATAAACCAAGGATGTAAAAAAACCATATTAGACTTTCTGAATTGGCTAATTTTAACTGTCATTCCTGAAACTCTTCCAAATGAACTCAGATTTCATTGCTCAACATATTACAAATTAATAAAGTCAGGAATCTGAAATTATTAGGATGCTGCAAAAATACTGGCTGCAGCAGGATGAAAATATTACTGTTCAGAGACAAATACAAGTAAGTAGAAAGATGATAAAGACAGGAGTTTTTCTAAATGTCTGCATGAAATAAGTAGAAATTACTTGGAAGAAATAATTAAAACACTCAATTAAATACAAGAAAAAAAAGTTTATCTTGCCCAAAGTTTCTATGGCCAGGAACTGTGTCTGTATGTGCCCAGCTTCACTTGGAAGTCAAGATACATATAAATAAACATAGTTAAGTGCAACTTCTGTGAGTTTGAGTTGACTACCTTGTGTGATGGTGTACCGCAACTGCAAATGCAAATCACAAATAATAGATGAATGTTGTGCTTTCAGACTTTTCTTCTCTATTCTTTTGTGTATGCAATATCGTGTTCTAATGCTAATTAGCCAAGGAAAAAATGCAAAGTAAAAAAGTATATTGTTATGCACCAATACTGGAAGAGGTCAGTTGAGAATAATTAATAAATATACAAATACCCTGTTTACAAAGAATAAAAATGTATGCTTCTATTTGTGGATTTCCATGGAAATTACCTGGAAAAGTATTTTTACTATACTCAGAATCAGAAACAGCTTTTTTAGAAACAAGAAACCTGTCATAGTTTTTCATGTAGTCGTGACCCTTTCTCCATCAGCTGATATACACCTGAGTATAATCAGGTTTACATATTTCACTCTGACGTTAGAATGGTTTATGACCATTGAAACACCTTTGTGACATGCAGAATGCATGAAACTGTAAGACAAGTGCTGTAATAAAGTGCCAGTCAAGGGATTTGAACTCTTGCCTCTTTCCTAGAAGACCAAACTGCCACTAAAAAAGTAAGCAGGGTTGGCTTTTTGTGTGTGTGGTGCTGTTGTGTGGTTTTGTCTTTTTTTTCCTTGTTTATTTATCATTCAGATATGGTGTTGGCCCTGAGAATACAATCAGAAATCGTTTAATCTGTCTAAAAATCTATTCTACAATGTAATACAGCTCAGCTACACTTTCCTGAATGATAAATTAAAAAACACTGTGGAGTTCTAAACAAGCTGAAAGCTCCCCCTGCTGTTGCAGAGCATTAGGAGATGAGTCATCCCTCTGAATTTTGCATTTAAAAGAGAAGACAAGGTCAAAGGCTGAAAATGAGCTAATGGTCAAAAAAATGTTTATTTCAGTGATGACCTTTTCAGCTGATGAAAGGAAGAAGCTAATATATTTGCATTAATATTAAATTACTGTAAGAATCATGACAGAAAGAAAGAAGCCCTTTCAGTTAAACCAAATGAGGAAAAATGTTAACCATAAAATATCTTGTTTAAATTGCACCACTTAACGTAGGGATGAATATTCAAGGTATTTGGATAGATGCCTTTATACCAATCTGCATATGAACAATGTGCTTCTGTTATCCATAAAATTCAAAAATCAGGTAGTGGAGGGATACCTACAACTAAAGAACCTACTTTTGAGAACTGATTTAAGGAGAATATCAACAATATTTTGTGATACAGTATGCAAAGAGCATGCTGTCCTCAGATCAGATTGCAAATTCCACTAGTGTACTAGAACATGAAATAGAAATTGCATTGATGGGAATAAAAGAAAGCACCTGAATAGCATCCAGATAGAAGAAACAAACTGGATCTTTAATTCCTTTTGTGTTTCCTGAACTGTGCTTCTGATACCTTTGACAGGGGGAGTAGCATCACAATTCCCATTTTTCTTATGTTTTGTTTACCTTGGAATGCTGATCACACTGTCTTGATATATGTCAGTCAAACATATAACACAATATTTAGGTCTATTTTGTTCTCAGATTGCATCATCTACAGCTATCATTGCTTGTCTTTCTAGTGGGTTGACCATTGCTAGTTACCGGATACTCACACAGCTGCACTCTTACTCCCTATCCTCATCAGGGGGAAAAGACAAGATGGAAAATCTTGTGGGTTAAGACAAAGACAGGCAGATCACTGATCCATTACTGTCATATGCAAAGCAGATTTCACTTGGGCAAAATTAATTTAAGTTATTGCCCATAAAATAAAATTAGGATGGTGAGAAACAGAGGCAAAAAAACCCAACAACAAAACCTTGAACACCTTCCCTCTATCTGTCCACTCTTCCTCCCAGGCTTACTTTCACCCCTTCCCTCCTGACTCATCCACCTTCTTACATCCAAGACACGAGGGGATGGGGAATGGGGGGCTGTGGTCAGTCCAGAACAACTTCTCTCTGTTGCTTCTTCCTTCTCACACTTTTCAAACTTGCTTCACTGTGGGTTTTCCACAATCTGCAGTCTTTCAGGAAATATCCACCTGCCCTGGTGTGGAGCCTTCCATGGTCTGTAGGGTAACACGTGCCCCATCGAAGTCTCTCCCGGGCTGCAGGGCCATCCCTGCCGGGGTCTTTCCTCCCCTCCTGCCCTCCTTCCTCTCTGCCCTGGAGGGTCGTAGGGCTGTTTCTCACCCGGTTCCCCTCCCTCAGCCCTGGCTGCCGGGCAGCGTTTTGCCCTCCCTTGCCCAGGCTTTCCCCAGGCTCTCTCCTGCCCGCCCGTGGCTGAGGGGCTCAGCCCTGCCATGCGCTGGGGCTGCTGGAACCGGTGGGGTCTGGGCGGGGCAGAACCCGAGTTGCATCGTGTGGTCAGCTGGAGTCAGTCACCCAGGTGGTGTCCCCTCCCAACGTCCTGTATACCACCAGCCTACTCATTTGGAGCATATAAACATGTGAGGAAGAGCAAAAACAGCTCAGCAACAGTTGAACACTGGTATGTTACCAGCACAGTAACTCACACATTGCAGAGTAAAGGGACTACTATGAAGAAAATTAACCCCAAAACTCTATACCTCCATCCCAACCATAGAATTATGGAATGGTTTGTGTTGGAAGGGACCTTAAAGATCACCTAGTTCCAGCCCCCCTGCAACAAGCAGGAACATCTTCAACTAGATCAGGTGACTCAGAGCCCCATTCAACCTGACCTTGAACATTTTTAGGGATGGGGCATCCACCACTCCTCTGGGAAATCTGTTTCAGTGTTTCACCACCCTCATCATAAAAAATATAAGAAATCATTCTTATATCTAATCTAAATTGACCCTCCTTCAGTTTCAAAGCCTTAACCTCTGTCCTAGTGCAATAGGCCCTGCTAGAAAGTTTGTCCCCATCTTTCTTGTTGGCCCCTGTTAAGAACTGAAAGGCCACAATGAGGTCTCTCCAGGCCCTTCTCTTTCTCCAGGCTGAACAACTCCAACTCTCTCAGCCTGTTCTCATAGGTGAGGTGCTCCACCCCTCTGATCATTTTTGTGGCCCTCATCTGGACCCACTCCAACAGGTCCATGTCTTCCCTTTTGCTGAGGACCTCATAGCTGGACACAGTACTCCAGTTGGTGTCTCATGAGAGCAGAGTAGAGGGGGGGAATCACTTCCTTCAACCTGATGGCCCGGGATAAAATTGGCTTCCTGGGCTACAAGTACACTTTGCTGGCTCCTATCAAGCTTTTCATTCACCAGCACCTGCAAATCCTTCTCATCCAGATCCAGTTTTATTCATGGTGAGACCTCTCAAGTTCCAAGTGTTTGATTGCTTATGTTCCCCTCTTGATTTTGGATTATGAAACCTTACCTATTCTGACACTTTATCAGATTTCCCAGGGAGAGTGGGAAAAGTTTAGAGTTTCTAAAATCAGCCTCTGGTTATACACCTTTCCTGTATCTAGAAATGTTTTGTTTTGTTTTTTAAAAAAGTCCTGCTCTGAGGTTCCATTCCCAGGCTCTGTCTACATCACAACAGAAATCTAGTTTTGTTCTGGATTATTTTAAATAGCTCTTTGACTTTTAGTTCCCTCTTTTTAACTGTCTCCTCTTACAAGGTAAAGGGCTTGTCAAGTACTTACCTCCCCTCATTTGGATTCTGAGTGTACATAATGTCAGAGGTGTTACACAGTACGATTCATAACATCGAATGATAAATTGTTAATACTTTACTAATAAAAAACCCCTACTTATAACTACCCATTTGGCACATTGCATTTGATTTCCGTGTTTTATTTGGTAACAATTGTCACAATAATACATCATGTTACTAAATGTCTCTGGATTTGTCTCTGTTTCTATATGAAGACTGAGTAGTGGGCTGTCCTTGCTAACTTCCGCCCAAGAGCACTTTTCTATTTGCTTCAAGGAAAAATCAGCTGAAAACACTTAAAAAAAAAGGAAAAAAATCTAAGCCAAACCTCATGGTTTTTACCCAGAGCCAGTTAAGAAGTGTTCTTAGAAGCAGACAATGTAGGGTACTATGTGGATTAAGAGAACCATCAGTCTGTGGCTCAAGTGATTCAACAGGAAAACTGATTCAGCCAAGGCTGAGATCTGTCTACCAGCTCAGGATAAAGAAAAATAAGACCATGTTAGTATAGCTAAAAATCAAATTATGTAGATATCAAACTGTTAGGGTTTTTTTGTTTTAAGAATTATTGCTATCATAAGCCCTGTAAAGTCTCATAAAAGAAAAAATCATAACTTCTGCAGGAAGTACAAAGTTATTCCTTGATCTCATTTATTTTTCATACAATTTTAGGTTAAATTCACCTTGGTAATTTAAGACTTTTTTTTTCTACCACTGGTTAACCCTTTTATTCTTGCAGTTTTTGAAGTTAACATATGAACAGAGATAAACAAAGAGTAAGTTAGTGTTAGTATGCTGATGGATATACAAGGGAAGAAGAATGCAACAGTCTACCTTTCATCATAGAAAATAAATTTCCATCGTATGGCAGCAGAGTGACATGACAAATGCTTTATATAAAAGTTATTTAAGTATATCATTTAAAGCTCATGCATAGTGACCCTGCCTTTGACATGTTGATCAAAAGGGTAAGAGAGAAAAGATATCAATCATATTACCATTAGTTCTATTTTGGAAATAATCAGTGCTTAGTTTACTGTCTTAAAGGAGAATGTGACATATACTGACAAGTGGACTGCTAATAAAAATCATTAAATGCCTATAGAGTTCTCAAAATCCATAAGGAAGTGACAAGAAAATTATGCAAATATCTAAGATTTCAGCTGATGAAAATCAGCATTAGACCTAACCGAATATGAAAATATTTCAAATTTCAGTGCTTTGGGATGAGTACCTATAAATATGAGAACATATTCATTGTTTAATAAGGGTTGTCAAGTATAATTTCGGACTTAGCAGACAGATATTTTTCCTTTTCTTTTTTTTTTTTAATAGCCTTTTCAGGATTTTTATAGTTTATTTTGAATCGGGCATTATGTTTTGGGGGAAGGACTGTCTCTTTTTGTAGCTGTGCATAAAAATGGAAAATGGTCTGTGCAATTATATTGTTAGAGATGCAGCTTGGTCTGAAGGGCGATAAAATAGCATAGTGTTTGAGAATCTGCCACTGAATTGTTTTGGATGATTTTTTTTGCTAAGAGTGTGGACAATGTCACAGTGTCACTGTCATAATTGCAATTACATTAGAAAAGCACTTGTTTCCTTTCTTTTTCAGCATGTTAAACACCTATGCACCATTTCAACATGTAATGAGAATAAGTATGTTATTATTGATAACATATTACGTTGGAATTCAAGAGGCCTAGGTTTTATTGCTGACTGCCAGTGCTTTTATAAAATATAATTCAATGTCCTGGCTTCTGAGGTGCTAGTAAACTTTATAAATAATGAAATATTACTGCAATTTTGTTTCCATGGATTAAAACTGGGTTTCTTGCTCAGTCATTATTTTTCTTGTTCCATTTGTGGATGCTTAAAGTGGACCTGAACTTTTTGTACTAATTCCTAAAAGTATTCTTAAGTGATCCTAAAAATACTCCACACTGCAGTATGTCCTTGGAAATAAAAAAAGTAACTTTTTTTAGGGCTCCTGAACTCCTAGCAATAGCAAACTTTTGAATGGTTTCAGTGACACATACTGCAGCATGTTTTCACTTCCCTTATTTGGGTATACTGGAGGATGGAGAAAAACAAGATGAACACCCCTAACTAGCAGATTTATTGTCAGTTTCTATATATGAACAGAAGCCTGTGGGCTATGACAGAGTGATTATTAAGATAGTGGTTTTGGTCATAAAAACAGTACTGTCTCAGAGGAAGATGACTGTATTTTCTAGATTGTTATTGCTGGGGTGATGATCATTGATCTAGTACTGCTAGAGGAATTTTTGCTGTCATTCACTGATATGGAGCAGTGGTATTTTTCAAGGCCTTAGGTGAGCCCCCCATCAACTCAGTGCATGCAAAAATGTTTCCTTCTATTAATCAATGGTCATTGAAAAGTATCTTTCTCCTCTTCTGATACCTGTGATACCAACTCTTAATCCAGCTCACATATATCATCTAAGGCATATATCATCTATCTTATTAATCACTCTCTAGATGTGTTGAAATAGTATGATGAGGAATATCTGTGCTTATTAAAGCTTTTCAATATTAAGTATTTAGATGTTGAACTTTCTTGGACAACAGATGCTAAACAAGCTGTTCTATTACTTCCCCTCCACTACTGGACAGGCAGAGAAAAATACTGAAAGAGGTGTTTTGCTGAAACACCTATCTGATTATATGAAAAATCCACATTAAACACAGGTTCTATGTGAAATTAGAGTTGGTTCAGTGGGAAGTTAGCAAAAGAAAAAAAAGGTTTTTCAGGCACTAGAATTAAATACAGAAGGTTGTGTTTTATCAGTGGTCAAAGATAGATATGATAATCACTGAAAATATTTAGAATATCAAACCTCTTTTCTATCATTCATTCCTAGCAAGTGATCCTTGTTCTTGATCTTCAGGTTGTCCCAACAGTTATGTACCTTTTATTGAAACCATTTTGCAAAAGCATTCTTAGCTCTTGGCAAGCACTCATGAGAAGTCTACAGAATCACAGAATGTGCTGAGTTGGAAGGGACACACAAGGATCATCAACCTCAACTCATAGCCCTGCACAGGACTATACCCAAGAGCCATACCATGTGCCTGAGTGTGTCATCCAAATGCTTCTCCATCAGACTGTGACCACGTCTCTGGGGAGACTGTTCCAGCACCCAACCCACCTTCTGGTTACTTTATTTGGTAAAATATCTGTGGTAGCAGTGAAAAATATCCCTCCTTGCAACTGCAGGAGAGAAACTGATAATGTACTTCTATAATACAGTAATTAATCTAGATTTTACACACAGCTTTCCACATTTATGAGTCTTTACATTAGTCACTTGAAACTTCATCAATTCTTTGTGTCCTAAAGACAAATACTATGCTGTGGGTTTTTCCTAAATGCTCTATTCTTGCACCACTGACTTAAGACACAAAACTGGGATATTTAGCTTCTTTTGCACTTAATGAACGTTACTGATTTCTTGTTCTTGTCTTCCTTCTTGTTTCAAAGGACAAGCAAAAAGTGACATGATTTTGCTCTATCCGTGATCACATAACTTACTCCTGTGGTGCAACATTTCCATTATGCTGACTAGCTGTCTCTAGTAATGTGTTCTCCTTGCTTGTGTGCTAGCAGGGATGTTACATTGTGTAGTGCAATGACAACACTTCACTTACAAAATTTTAGTATTAAGCTTTGTGGTTTTTATGATTTTTTAAAATACAACAGAGAGATTGGTTATTAGACTAAAACATGGATTTGCTTATTTTTCTAGAAATCAATTAATATTGCCTAATGAATTCAAGAACTGTTGCTTACATGATCTGAATTTGATTCTGTATGATATGAGCTTATTTCTGCAACAGAGTCTGTTAGATGGAAATGTGTAACTAAAAAAATCTGTAAACCAGGGCACAGTAATGAAAAGACTTAACAGTTTCAAAATACTGGATTTGAATAAGCATATAAAGAATTAGAATATGTACAGTTTAGCTCGTTGCTATGTTTTCTTAAAATCTAATTCTTTTGCCCATGGCTTATGTATTATATCTAATGTAATTTCTACATATGTGGATTCTTTTGCCAATTTCCCTATCACAGTGCACAATGTTGTAATGTAAACCCACAGATTCAGTAACAAATTGAAAGAATTTGCTGTTGATAGCACTAGCATAATTTAGAAATTGTTCAACATTAATGATGTAAGATGTAGAGGAAACAATTAATTGGTTTTGTGCCACAGAGAGAATATCATGCTTACAATGGCATTGAAATTGTTGCTCATCAAAAGCTGTTTGGTCACTGTGGATGAGCTATACAGCCACTGCTAATTGAAAATAAAAAAAAAAAATTAACCCAAACCCAACCAACCAAAAAAAACCCCACCAAAAACCCCAATAAAACGACAACAGCAAAACCCCAAACCAAGAAAACCCAACTAAAGGTTTTCTAATATACATAAATTCAGCATCAATTTGCAGTTTCCTACAGTATATATTATCTAAATGTATTTTCTATCTGTGTGGTTTGTTTTGCATTTTGTGGCTTGTTTTGCATTTTGTAAGCTTTTAGTCTGTGTCCCCTGCTAGAAGAAAATGGTTACCTTATTGTCTTTTGGTTTTTGTCTGATTTTCCAGTGGTTCTCATGCCAAGCTTATGCTTTGCATTTTGCATTTCATCTCTGTTAGACTGACATTTGTATTCTTCAACTCATTTTAAAGTCCAGAGGTTGCAGTCATCCAGATTGACATTTTCAGGACTGGACCATGGCATCAAAGTCTTCTTTTTGAGATTGGCAATGATGCTCATTTTGTTTGAGCTTTGGCACTGCCTACATGTTTCAGCATCCACTGCTAGAATTTGCAAAAGGAGGGAACAGTTAAGTTAGATGTTCAAGCCAAAGGTATATTTTAACTGTCTGGATTTGGTGTTTTATAGAATCATAGAATGTCTTGAGTTGGAAAGGACTCTAAGATCTCCTAGTTCCAACTCCCTGCCATGTACAGGGAAACTTTCTTCTAGACCTGGTGGCTCAGAGCCTCTTCCAACCTGACCTTGAACAATTCCAGGGATGGGGCATCCACAACTTCTCTGGGTAACCTGTTCAAGTGTCTTACAGTAAAGAATTTCTTCCTGATATCTAATCTAACCCTACTCTCTTCCAGTTTAAAGCCATTACACCTTGTCCTATCCCTACATACTCTTGTAAAAGTCCCTCTCCAGCCTTCTTGTAAATCCCCTTTAGGCACTGGAAGTCTGCTATAAGTATTTACTATCTACTTGTATTTCCTTCCTCAATCATATTGGACTACTGAAACATGTTTTCTGGCATATTTTGTAGATTTGATTTAGCCAGAAGTAGATAAAAATAATGAAATAATATTGGGAATGATATTTTTGATCACATACTAAGCAGCTGTATCTGCACCATACAGTTCAGTGATACCAGCAACCACCTCTTTGCTTCACTTATGACTTTAAAAAGAAAAATCCACTTGATTTTATTTTCTACAAGTGAGGTGTGGAGAAAGACATACAATTTTTCTTTTCTTTAAATGGTTTTTGAGGGGTGTGAGCCATTTATCATTCAAAGAAGTGGTGGTAGAGGAGTTTGCCACAGCATTTGGAATGTAAAAACAGAATGTAGAAGAAAAATGTTAGTGAGACATAATGTTTGTCATTACACCTGAAGTCATGCTCCTAAATTTACTGTCTTGATTAACATAATATTGTTTAAAGAAGACATATAAGGAACCCAGAATTGATGAAAAGGTGCAAAATTTGTACATTTAATGATATGCAACCTAAATCGTCTGTACTGCAGGTAAATATCTCAGTTCCTCGCAGTGACTACATATCAGTAAGGTTGTTCTAAAGTATTTTATAATTATTAGTATTTTAATGGCTTCCCAATCTTTTCAAACATCATGAATTCGAAAAAACATTTTTGGTAATCTCTCTCATTAAAGATCACATAAAATGTCTTTCAGCATTTATAAAAAGAGATTAGTTTTTTTGCAGACCAATGAAAAGGCTTAATTTTTCTGGGTTTCACTTTATCAAACTATCCTGTTCTGTCTTCTAGGATACAGTCTTCTAGAGAATCAAAAAGGAAAACAAGATTATTTGTAGCTATACAGAGAGCTCATAACACCATTCATTTTATTATTTGGCTGACTCTGCATTGTGCATAATAATTGCTGTGGAAGACAGAATCTTCTTGTTAACATTTTAGATTAAGGTCCAAGAACCACAAAAATTGCACCAAATTAAATCTACTCAGGAACTGCTATCATCATTTTGATGAACTGTTGGTGGACTCTCTGAAAGCAAATACAATACGTGTCTAGTTATGCTTATATAATAACCAAAGTCATAAAGAAAAAAATATTTTATCCCTTTACATTTGGGATGCATAGACTGACTATTTCTGTATATTTAAATATAGGCTACTCATCCTATTTTAATTATCCTATATATTAGACTTTATTGTTGAACAGATTTATTTATTTTGGAATACAGAAACTCCATTTATTTTCTATTAGCAGAATGAATTTCGTAATAAACAATATATAAAACATGCATTAACATAATTTCTGAGTTATTTTTTAGCAACAGGGTTAATAATTATTTTCATTGTTGTCTCAGTTTAAAAGTATCTAAGTATTAAAACAGCATCTTTATAAAGTACAGCTGGTATTTTATTAACTTATAAGAAATTAAAAGTCCGCAAGCACTCAGTCTACACTAGTAATATGGCCTACTTTTTCAAAAGTTATTTTGTTTGAAAAACAAACTAAAAATACTTTCATACTTTTTCTAGCTATGAAGAGCACTTACTTAAAGTAGTATTCATGTCAACACCTACTATTCTTTTTCCTTAAAATATTCTAGAATTATATATGTACTTTTCTTTTCTCTTCCTCTGCAGGCATCCTTATGGCTCTGTGTGATTTCCAAACATGCAATAAAACAGACCCTGTGAAAGACTGTTCTTAACCTTAATAATCTTGTGTTCTAGAAAAGGAAAATATTATACGTCATTTGAACCATCCATCTTATATAAGTAACAAAAGCTTGAAGGCTGCACTAATTTATAGTGAAGGCATAATGAGAGCTGTAGGCAAATAATTAAAGTTTATTTAGTCAGTAAAAATGTATATAGTGATACATAAAGCCCCATGATGCTGACATATATTGGAAATAATTTCAATGATCAATTTTCCATATGAAAACATGAAGCAACATGAATTTCTCACTATGTAGACCATTTCCTTTTAAAATTAGCTGAAGCATATTATCTTAAATTACTTTTATAATGGGGAACCTATGACTATTCCTGAGAGGTCAAATGCTTTCAGATAAGCAGCATTATTCCAGGGATGACCTCTAAAAAAGGAAAGAATGTTTTGCAAGATTCGGTAAAGTATTTGTTTTAGAGGATGTTGGTTTTCTTTCTTTAGAATTATTTTATAGTGGGCCAACTGGGAACAGAGTTTATAGGTGTGCAGAATAATGTGTTAAATGGAAATGACAAACTTTCTAAAGTCAGTGCTATAAAACCCCTAATTGTTACAATGGCTGAGTAAGCTGACATATAAACTGTGAAGTTTTATGTATTGAAATA
Organism: Manacus vitellinus; assembly: GCF_001715985.3. Classification (NCBI taxonomy): domain Eukaryota; kingdom Metazoa; phylum Chordata; class Aves; order Passeriformes; family Pipridae; genus Manacus; species Manacus vitellinus. The sequence continues at coordinate 469,967 of NW_021940478.1, forward strand.
TGTTATTTTGGTGATACATTTCCTCTTGATATCTGTTTCCAAACCAAAAACATTTGTCTTAACTAGTGGATAGAAATTGTGTGCTGAAAACTGCTCTGATATTATTAAAAAAGTTCTGAAAATAGTAGTCTATTTTAATGACGATGCAAATGAGTTATATGTATTTATACTACAATTTCACCACTTCTAATTTTTATTATAATTATATTTTCTTAATCTTTTATCTTCCCTTTGTCATTTGGCACTGTATATTATTTTTTTCTGTGTTCTGAGAAAACTCAATATTGCCAAGAAATCCTATGTCACATTCACATCATGGCAGCTAGTACCTATAGAGGACACTCCAAACACTTCTGAAAGTGTGAAATTTAACTTTTTTCAGTTTGATCAACAAAAAAAGAATCTTTTTAACCTTAACTATACAATCAGAAGACATCCCTAGGCCTGAAGCAAGGCCAGTGTTTTAAATGTTATTTTGGGTCAAGTTTAGAGAGATTACCTTATGGTTGTTCTCTCAACAATTTTACTATAAAGAAATATAAAAAAAACCTCCAAACATCAAACATTTCAAGCCCTAGAATCTTCTTTTCAATAATTCTGTGAACTCCAGTCTCAGTTGAAGGTAGATAACTAATTCAGTTAATTGGGCTAAGAAAGATTTTTCACGTGGTTATACTGCTTTGGAAAGAATTAAAACTGAGTGAGATTCCTGGGATTCAATGGAGAATATTTAATCAAAATAACAAATGAAAAAAAAACCCTTTTGCAGAACAATCAAGGGATAGTTAAGTACTGAAATCTATACTTCAAGTACTTACTATTTAATCCTGTGTTCTGGTATTTTACTAATATTTTACTATTAGGTTCTTCAGCCATCTCTGTCATTTCTGTTTGGTTCAGTGTATAATTTTAATATAAAGTAGAAACATATCTGGGAGACACTAAGGTAGTAACCTAGAAATTCCAGTTGGGCACTCGAGTAACATGAGAGCTTACATTTCAAAACCTGGTTTCTGTGTGACAGAGCAGTTATCTCAGTTGATGGGCCATTTATAACTTAGATGAGCATTCTAACTACAGGACTATCAGGTTTTGGAGTAAAAGAAAATTTATAGAATTTTTTTTTTGTCTCCACAAAGTTGAAAAACTTTTGTCCAAGTGTATGCTGACATATCAGTTAGTTAGAGGAGGTGGAAGTTATTTCTTATCTAACCTCAAAATACAAAATATGAAGGGGAGTGGAGAGGTAGTGGAGGGGTGAGAGGAACAAAAACTCTGAAATAGCAAAAGGCTCAAACCACAGTTGAGAGTATAATTTTCTGGAAAGCTTTAGTTCTTCAGTTGGATCATTCTGAGGGAGACTGTTCTACTGTTTGTCTTGCTGCCTTTTTTCAGGACCTTAAGTTCTTTATCACTGCTGTTGACATCTGGTACTGGCTTTCACATATTTGACTAGTTCTTTTGGGAAGTTCAGAAGAGCATCTCCTGCCTTTGGTTTATAGATTACATTTCTCAAGGCATGTCTTCAAGACACATCGTCGGGACACTCCATATATCTCCTGGATATATGTGTCCAATCTTAATGTCTTTCCAGCAGGTATTAGGAGGATGAAAGCCCTGGCTGAACATCCTGGCTCTGGGTGACTCATGAACAATATGATCTGTTTCAAAAAGCTTTCATAGGAATAATTTAAGGTTTTCCACAATTATCTCTTGGCAGCTATTACATATCTATTAGGCTATCAAAGCACATTTTTCTGTTCTTTCTGTTTAATACATACATAGTCTAGTAACTGTGATCTAAATGATCTTTGACCACAGTTAATATCCTGCATAAAGGAAATAATGATATCTGTTTAACTATTCATTTAGTTCAGTTTATTATGAATCATTATAAAATTGTAGCAAGACCTGAAAGATTTCAGCTGAAAGAATATTAACTGATTAACTGTCAGACGAATGAATTTAAACAGTGAACATTATGAAAGATAAATAGTGATTATTTGATACTATAGTTATTTTGAGCCTGAGCAACCTATACAGTTTTTTTCAGTAAAGGTTTCCTTCTGCAAATTAAGAAAAAAAATGTGAATCAAATTACAAAGAAACCTAAGCTTATCTTTGGTTTATGTCAGGTATTTGTTTAAGTTGAGTTTACCATGACATTCTGTACAACTTTCAAGATCAGAAGAAAATATACTTATATCCATTTTGATTATACATAGGATATGGTCCCAAACAAAAAAGTAATTTTGCATTGCATCTATAACTTCCAAAAAGCATAATTTAAGTTTGGTAATAATTTAAAGCGATGCATAAACTATCAAAATATTTCAGTGATGAGATGTTTTGATCTCTGCTTCATGTCTGTAAATGAGCTAATTTAAAATTTTGATGTGACTCCTATATTTAATCTTTCGGTCTTTAAAATACACTTTATCTTTTCTGAAGACTCATCCTTGATTTGGTACTTCTATTAGCTCTTTTCTTAACCTTCATTGGATGAACTAAACTGATTGAATTGTTTAGCTCTCTGACTACAGTGTCAGCAAGATTGCAAATCACATTTGTGACTCTTCTGTAAAGGAACTGATACTTTAAGTCTTTACTTCATACATTTTCTGCACTGTTTTCATGGGAAATATTTTCAAGTCCTGAGAATTGTGTTTCCACCAACTGTAGAAACAAGAAGCAGTACAAGTAAAGTATGTCCCATAGTGTAAGAGGTTATACTCATAGGAATTTTGGCTATTTAGGGCTCAATTATTTCAATAATTCTTTAGCTGAAGGTTAAAAAAAATATAATCTAATGTATACAGAATTAAAAACTAGATTTAAATGAACAAACTAGGCTGGAAAATACTGTATTGAGAAAGAAATCCAATATATCAGTTTTAATATATCTATTCAACATATCCCAGTTTTTCCCAGAAAAAGTTAATTGACACAAGAGAAATGTATATTGGGAATTGGTGACTCAGCTCCCACCATCCAGCTTTTTGTTGTTTATGATGTATCATCCTACTAAGTCACAAGCAGTAATCAGTTTTGTTAATTTATGACATCATGGGGAATCTCTTATGAGGTCTAAAAACTGAAGTGACCCTGAAATTAGCCCAGCTGGTTAGAGCTTGGTGCTAACAATTCCAAGGTTGAGAGTTTGATCCCTGTACGGACCATTCACTTAATCGAGCCTTCTGGGTCCCTTAAAACTTAGAATATTCAGTGATTCTGTTATATTGCTATCTATGCTCATACAAAGGGTTTCTGATTTTACATGTACTCGTACTTATACATCCGCACATATGTGCATTTGCTAGCCAGTAAATTTGAAACAATTTTTTGACTGAAGTGATAATTTATAGTGTTGCTTGGCTTATTAGAAGTGAGATGTGGTCATAGCTGGGAATTTTCTTCTTTGGTACTTCTGAAATTTAACTCTTAGCTATACCAGTTCTTAAATAAACCTACTTAAATTGACTCCAAACTAATCTGCAGAACAACAAAGTCAGTGGCTGGGTTATAACATACTATTACCTTATACTAAGGTCTCTGAAAGACTACAGAAGGTCTGTTTCATATTGCTTCCATTGTATTTTGGAAAAAAAACAAAATCAGATTTTAAATTTTATTATGGTTTATTATTTTATGAAAAAATGACATAAGTTGCATGACAACCCTGAAATAACCATTATATCTGTGACTTGTAAAGAGTACTGAATGACTTTGGATGAGGTCAAAATATTCCTAATATTTTTCAGGGTCATAATAATTTTAATTAATTCATTGTGTTGCCTTACTGGAAATCTCTATTTTCTCTTTGTCCAGTAAATCATTATATCATATTCACATTCATAATTACAGCCACTGTACTGGGGTAGTATAAGGATTGATGAACCATCTGAAGGGTGGTGAAAAAATCAGTCAGCTGTTTCACCACTTCTGGTCAGATTAAAATTAAAGTATACATAAAATTTATTCACATTCTTCAGTAGGTGAAAGGAAGTAGTAGTCACACACAGGAGTATGCACTATTTTACTCAAATATAACAAACTCAGTAAAGTGTGACATACTGCAAATCATATTGTCATATGCTAAAGACATTTTTTTGTGAAAAGTACAATAACTGTAAATTTACATACTTCGGTATTGAAATAGTTCTCTTGTGAACAGCAAAAAATGTAGAATCATAGAAAAATATCAAGTCTTTTCCTTTAGATCTTTCTAAAGCTGCCGTTAAAAAGATTTTACAACAGATACACAATTTGAAAGATCATGCTTAGACCTGTTACCTGTCTCAAAATTTTGTAACCCATATATTATTTAGCATCAATAATATTCTGTCCTTTTCATTCAAGTATATGAGAGATACGTGAACAGTGGTGCATCATTTCCCTCATAATGCACTTTATCAGGGAAGCAGTAAAGTCACGTAAGTTACCAAGAATAGTATGAGCAAACTCATGGCAGAGTTGGAAATGAGGTTTAAATCTCTGCAGGCATTATTCTACAAACCTGTGGAAGATCTGCTGTTCATTTCTATAATTCCCAAGTCAGGAAATTCACCTCTAAACTCCCAGGCCTGCATTTAGTAATAAAATACTTTGCTACAGTAATGTATGGTAAGGATCCTGTTCTGTACTCAGTACTTCTCCTTTCATGTGGTGCAAACATGTTTTATTTACACAAGAAATATCTGTTAGAATCATGGGGTATGTAGTATCTGTATGTAGAAATCTTTCTACAGTCACCTAGAGCAAAATAATGTTTCTCAACAAGGTATGAAGGTAACATCAGTGCAGAGTTGCATGGCTGTATCATGCAATTCTTCACTAGTATGCTTTCACTGTTTTTTCTTACCTTATATTCTTCCATGTCAGCTGAGAGGACTCTCCAGGCTTTTTCCATGATTCTTATGCTATAACACTACCAGGGGGCTTGAATCTGGCCTTATATCTTAGATTAGAAATATGCTAATTTAATACTTTGTGCGTGTAAAACAGCCTTCCAATAAATATGATTATTTTTAATAAAAGGTAGAATCTGACTGACTCAGTGCTTCATGAGCAACAGAAAACATCTAAAGCAATTAGACACCCGCAAAAGTAGTGATGTTCATTCCCCTCCTACCCCCCCAAATTCTTTTATTTCTGCAGTATATAAGGCTTAGCCTTTGACACTGTCATGCGATGCGATGCAACCAAGTCTGTGTGGGTTATCTGGTGTGGTAAAATATGTTGTTGCTGCTTTTATAATAGACCTACAGATTCTTACAGCCACTATTATCAGATCAGTATTACAGCATTAACAATTTACCAAAATGCATTAGTAACTTAGTGCAATCGAGATAGTAGATTTATTGTGCAATGGCAGCCATGTAAAAGCACAACTAACTTCAAATCAAATTGCATGCTGTATAACAGTAACTATCAATCCTTAGAGAAACTATATCCAAAGTGCTGGGGTAACAAAGTTGTCTTGGTGGCTACTATAAGATATCACTCTTGGAAGACATTTTTTTGCAAGTGAGCAAGATTGCTGCATCTAGTATTATTTGGGGCTAAAAGTTTTGACAGTGCTGTACTTCAGTGAAAGGGCAAAAAAGTTTGCTTACTACCAGTGATGCTACATTTAGAAGGGAAGAAGTCTTTTTGGGGTCATTCTATCTCTTCTAGGCTTGTAGGAAGAAGATAAACTGAAGCTAGACTGGACTAGAGTCTTCCACAGAGTAATATGTGAGAGTGTTAAACCAACACTTTTGAGAGGCTCACAGGTTATTTTCACAGAATCACAGAGAATCACAGAGTATGCTGAGTTGGAAGAGACCCACAAGGATCATCAAGTCAAATTCCCTGGGGCTGCAATCACTTCCCTGAGGAGCCTGTTCCTGCATCCAACCACCTTCTGGGTGAAGAAACTCTTTCTAATATCCAACCTAAACCTCTCCTGTCACAACTTCAGGCCATTCCTTTGGGTCCTCTTCACTCTCACCAGAGAGAAGAGATCAGTGTCAGCTCCTCCTCTTCTCCTCATGAGGAAGATGTAGGCTGCAGTGAAGTCTCCCCTCAGTCTCCTCTTCATCCAGCTGAAAAGACCAAGTGACCTCAGCTCCTCCTCATGTGGGAGGAGGGCCTCAAGGCCCTTCACCACCTTTGTTGCTTTCCTCTGGACACTCTAAGAGTTTAATATTTTTCTTATATCATGGTGCCCAAAACTACCACAATATTCAAGGTGAGGCCACCACAGTGTAGAGTAGAGCAGGACAATCACCTTTCTTGATGGGCTGGTGATGTTTTGTCTGATACACCCCAGGACATGGTTGGCCCTTCTGGCTGCCAGGGTACTGCTGACTCATATTCAGTTTACCATCAATCAGGACCCTCAGCTCCCTTTCCATAGTACTGCTTTCCAGCATCTCATTCCCCAGTCTGTTTGTACATCCTGGGTTGCCCTATCCCAAATGCAGGATCCAGCACTTGTTGAACTACATGCGGTTGGTGATTACCCAGTCCTCTAATTTACTGAGACTTCTCTGCGGGGCCTCCCTGCCTTCAAGGGAGTCAATGGCTCCTCTGAGTTTTGTGTCATCTGCAAACTTGCTTGGTATCCCTTCCAGTCCTGTATCCAAGTAATTTATGAAGCTTTTGAAGAGCACAGGACCTAAGAGCTGTGGAACCCCACTGATAGGTCACCAGTCTGATGTTATCCCACTCACTATTACACTCCGTGCTCTACCTGCGAGCCAATTGCTCATCCACCACATGATGTGTCTATCCAGCTGTGTGCTGGACATTTTCTTCTCTAAGAGTATGAAGTCTAAATCAGTTTATGCTAGAGGCTGCTACTTTTTTGTCAGTGTTTTACACCATGAGTTTCATTTCATTGATAACAGGTGGTCCATATTTTCTTAGAAACAACTGTCTAGATGTCAATAGGATACTGGCCCACAGAGCTTTTTTTTTTATTTTCCAACTTAAAGTAGCATTTTATTCATCATACTTACCTAGTATGTAACCCCATGTTTATCCCCTATAGAAAATGAGGCTCTCTTTGTCTTTCAGATTGGATAGATTGTGGTTTTTTGTTTTAACTTGATAACTTCTATCTGTTGCTACAATTTAGCTGACTAGAGAGTTTTTGTTTGAATACTTAATTTTTTTCTGCTTTCCTCAAGTGCGTAGGACAGATCAGAAAAGACAGAGAACAAATTAGAAATGGCAAAAATCATATTAAAAATCACATATTGCTTTGTCTCTTTTTGTTTTCATTATCTGATGATTGAAGGCTGTTGTTCCACTTAATGTTTTGGCAGTGGGTTTTTTGTGTTTGTATTTTTTGCTTGGTTGGGTTTTTTGTTTCTTTGTTTGCTTGTTTCTCTGTATTTCAATATTTAACTATCTTTTTATTCCAATACTATATATCAGAGATCTGTGTTGTAAATACACTGACATCAACACTTATTCTGCTGGACAGTATTTGAAGGAAAATGGAAATGGCTGATTTAATCTAGTCTAACTTGTTTTTAGGGCATGGATTTTAGATCTCAGTAAATTCTTTCTTTAGTAGGTACAAGTTCATTTTTTTTATTTCCTTACACACACACACACACATGCCCTCTCAGGATGGAAAAAACCCAACCCAACAAGAACTCAACAGATCTGGAAATACTTTAACCTTTTTTTGTTGCCTCTGAATACAGAGAAAACCTTATAGAATATCATAATTAGCTATGTTCCTGGTTCATTTATTCTCATAAATTTAATATACCACATGAAGAAAGAAAACTATCTTGGATTTAGTCTAAAATGCTAGAGAGTAAAATTTAACTAAAATTGATACTTAGAAATTAAATGGAATATTGATCCATTTCATATTAGATAACTATAGCCAATGTTCATCAAACAAATGCTTTTTAGTCACTGTACTAAAAACTATATAGCAGTCAAAGTACATTTTTTGAATTATTCTAGTAGCTCCCCTTGACCTGAATAGTTGCTAAATTATTCACCATATATTGTCTTTCAATTATGTAATAAAATCTAATTATAAGAAAGCAATTGGAAACTGTTCTTATTTTTTCTCTTTAAGTAGAGAGGAAATGAGAGCTGCAAAATTTAGAGTTTTTACTTTTATGAATGAGGGGGGTACTGTTTAGCCTCTTATTAGGATTAGTCTTCCATGTTTTCTTCCTTTAAGCATTGAAAAAATTCTGAAACAGCGTAGAAAAAAATTAACAGCACAGAAAAATAATAGTTTTGTTACTTTCTCCTGAAAATATGGAAAGGCTAGTATGATGAGAACAGCAAAAAGAAAAACAAATGAGAACAGCAAAAAGAAAAACAAACAACAAAAAACCCCAAGAGCTGATTTTGAGACATTCAGAACTGGAGATGCAAAAAGATGACACAATGAATTCCATAACAAGCTTCTTTCTTTTCCTTTTCCATTAGCTTTGGGTCTAACCATTTTCTTTTCATAAACACTACTGATGTTTCAATGTTATAAGTATAGCAGAAGCAAAATCTGAGGGAAAAATTAGTGATACCTTATCTGGCTTTGTTTTTTATGCCTGTTAATACTTAAGTCTATTTTGCTCTGGATAAAAATGATAGGATTAAAACCTGCTAAGATTTTTAGCAAGGAATTAGGGGCAGAAATATTACAGTGTAATATCTTATCTTTATTATAGTAGAGAGTTTAAATAATTATTGCTCACCTTTTGCAGTACTTTATCCTTTCTGCATTATAATAAGAACCAGTTCTTACCAGAAATAGTATAAGGATATAAGAGTCAATGGAACATGGGAAAAGTAAAATCCCAGAGATCTGAAAAGTAGGCAAATTGTCATCATAGAAATTAAGACCTTGGTCTAAAAACTGAGCATAACTTACCTGCTATAAAAGTAAGATGACCTCATGATCAATTTGACAATATACTGAAATTCATACAGGGAATATATTCCAGTACCATGCACTGGCAGCTGATCTGTCCCCATCCGACATGTGCAAGAAAAGCAATTTGTCCAGGAGCCTAAATGATGGATTATCAGGATTAAATATACTCATAAAATCAGTAATATTTGTGGGAGACAGAACATTTTGGTCTTTCTTTTCTCTCCCTTTTCTACCAACTTAGACCTTTTCTACTCTGTCCTGCTTTTCAAAGCAGCAGAGAGCATTGCTTTCCTATTCTTCTTTCTATTATCTCCTTATTTTCCTATCTTTTAAAAAGAAAGCTTTAACATTAAATTAAGATGATGTAGTTAGGTCAGAAATTTCATTTAAGAGTTCTGATATACTATGTATGATTGGGCTAGGCATAATCATATTTGTTCAAAACATTAGTTACTTTCTACTGGCCAGAAAATCTGTTGCCCTAGTCTTTTTCACTATTGGTTGTACTGTGGGGATGTATTTTGAAGAGACAGGACCAAATCTGTATGAAATGCTTTAGCCTTCATATTTTCTCAAGAGGCCCTTTTAGGACTTTTATATAAAACTTGGAAGTCTGTTCTTGTGTCTTAAAATCTAAGAGGTTTATAGATGTTAAGGCAAACTGAGCTTTATTCAAAGAGGTAATAGGGCATATTGGCATTTACCTGTTCTTCCATTTGAAAATTAGCCATGCAAGGAAAATTCTTTTATGGTTCCTAACACTGATGTATTGTTTCCTTGTAGAAAAAAATATAAACCAAAGCACAATATTGCCTATTTATTAATTTTTAAAGTATGCATTTCTGTAGGAATGAAATCTACAGCCATATGATATGCCATGAGATATGTGGTGATGGGATTTCTGTGGGAGTGATGGGGTGTGACAGGTTATCAGGCAGAGGCCAGATGATCCTTGTCATTGCAATCAGACAGGTGGAAGGGAGAGTGATACTAAGGTGTCACAGTTTCCTTCTGTCCTTGGACAAGATCCAGTCTTTCTAATGTCTCTCTTTGTAAATCTCTATATTCCTCATTTACATATAAATAGGCTCTCCACCCACCATGTTTATGATGGCAGTAACAGAATATTTGACTCCTCCACTTCTTCCAAAAGTATAAATTGGCATCTGAAACCCTCAGTGGTAGACAATGAGAATACAACCACCTTCTAGACAGGTCAATAGGCTTGCTACTGTCTCCTCCCCAGAGCAGGGATACCTCCTTGGTAAGATTTGTGCCTCCAACTATATCTGATTATACCCAGGAACACTGTGTGTATAGTGCTATACACTTATCCTTTGCCAGTCTAGTGAAATTATCACTGGCAATTTAAAAGATCTATTATCTGTTGCTTCAATAAACTATACTGTTGGTGAATCTGTAATCATGAATGAGACCAGACTCAAAGTGTAAGCTACACTATTTGTTCATGCGGGATCTTATTGAATGCAGCTAAATTGGTTCTAATCAGAAATTAGGCCCAGTCACACCCAGGCCCTCTGATCTCTGAGGACCAGGTGGAATGCAAGGGGGTTTATTTTCTTCAGGAGAATTTCCATACTCTTAATTCAACAATTTCCCACTTAACCCAACTAAAAAAAAAAAATGTCAAGAGGGAACTGGATTATTTAATTTAAATTCAAATATTTTTCCATTGGTGAAAAGAAACCAGAAGATAAGGATAGATGGATAACTACATTGGTCTTAAAAAGAAATATTGAGTCTAATATCCTGTTAAGACTCCATTACACTTTGCTCTTTTTGAAACTTAAAAGAGAAATAAAAAGTTGAAAAGGTCTAGTGCTTCTTTTGATATGGTAGTTAAAAATAAGAAGCTGTTTCAGTGGTCTTAAAAGGTCATATTTTACAACTGTCACTAAAACATAGTATTTATGTTAAAATTATTATTATGGAGACCCTCAGAGTGATAATTTTGGACACAAAAATAAAGAAATTTAAGTTCCTCTAACACCTTTAATCCTTTAATTTGATATGCAACAATTAAACTTTCAGAGTCTCTTTAAGTCTCACTGTTGAAGGATCATATTATCGATTTCTCTTTACTTTCTCTTCAATGGGAAAATCCTTGTAGCTTGATTAAGTGTTAAGATTTCCACAACTCCCACATTTGAAAGTAATTAGCAACTCATAGTTACATTTCCTTAGGGACACCAGTGTGGTGACACTTAAGTGGTAATATTTAGTCATTTACTTTCTCCAGATTTGAAGGTTAGGATTTTAAGATTTAGATTAACCTTGCTCAGAGGACAGGAGTTTTCAAAGGTATTATCAGTGTGGTCTTGAGCTGTACTGCAGATTTGCTCCAAGCATATTTTACTTCTGATTTCAATTACAAAGACAGGTCATTAAATTCATTGCTCTAGTGATTGTTCTAGCATACTTGTTAAATTGTTGTTAACACTTATTAACTCAGTCATGGGAAAACTACTGTCTGATAGGAAAAGAAAAAGTCTTAAACTCATCACAATGGTGTTAAAAAAACTTCATGGAGTAATAGACAGAATAACTGAAAGCACTAAGGTACAAAATGAAAATTCCAGGCTTCATTGTCTAGGACTCATTAACTAGTAGGTTTTGTTTTGCATTTTGTGTTGTATGTCATTAATTGTTGGTTATAGATTAGCATGGCAATGGTATCTTATAGATTTTCTGCATAAATGGCATCACTCTTTTCAATATTACTGCATACAGAGCAACAGTTCACTGCAAACAAGAAGCAGAAGCCACTGATAGCATAGTCAAAACCAGCATAGTAAGGAGAATTAGATTTAAATGCAACCCAAAATCCTTGGTGAATATTCATTGGTTGTTGAAACATACGTATACCAAAATACTGAGCTACTTCTATTATATTAAGGAACTGGTAACCAGTTTGACTAACTGATATTCACAGGTCTTGGAAACTGAGGAATTTTGTTGCTTTGACTGTGCGGAATTTGATGGGGTTATTTTGGTGTTTAATGCATTCTGGTATTGCACCATGCATCAACTCAATTACTATTTGTATGAATTGAAGAATGAAAGCCAAATTTGTATAATGATAAATTCTGCTAATAAGGAAATAATTTGGAAAGTTAAGGTACTTTCTCATCAAACTTTTTGATCCTTACATTTTTAACAGAATTGCTACACTCAGCACTTGAAGATGTTTCATTAATGCTGACATTTCCTCTCAAGATTTTCTAAATCAGTTTGTAAATATTAATATTCTTTAAAATTAAATTGGAGATGGAAATTTTAAAAGGATAAAAGATATCCACATTAGGTTGCAGACTTAACAGAAGCTCTAAAAATAAGGTAGCAGGATGGGTTCCTATGGGAGCAGCGTAGAGCCCTAGCTGCCACTTGAAATGCCCACACAAATCGTGACTTGACCTTTACAAATCAGATGCATGCCTTCCTTTTCATAACCATGATTTTAATTTTGTAGTCAACTTCGTGCTTAACCTCTGGTGTATCCTGTCAATTCTTTTGCTGGGAAGGCGGAATGCCGATTTTGAAATGTGAATCAGCATAATGGAAAGTTGCTCAAAGTATTGCATTTATACTCTGCAATTGCATTCTCAGAGTTTTACTGACCTTGGGGAATGCAAGTGAAAAATCATTTCCACAAAAATTGAACTTGTTTTTTCAAGGAACCTTTAGATAAATCTTATGAGCCTTTGAGAACTTCTTAGATGGGCACGGCTTTCTCGGTTTTTGAGCTTTATCATTTAACTGAAACACTTTGAAGTAGTTCTACAGATTTGTGTGGCAGAGAAAAGTCAATTACAGCCTTGAATTTACTAGCAGTTAGAAACCAATACATTGCCAGATAAATTAGGAGACCTCCAAATTAGTAACTCTTTATTGCAAAGCCAGAAATGCTCAGCAAATGCATTCGTCTAAATTTATTCCATTAGTTTACATTGTTCTTACATGATTGTGTCCAAGTTCTCAAGATTAAAAAAATAGATTAGACACAGCTCAAATATACTCTGTTGTGGAGAAACTACTCAGTTTTCCAGAAGTAGCAAAATATACCTTTAATATCTTGGTAGGCATATGCTGCAAAACTGACCAACTGGTATGGGCAGAGTCCGAGGACATACTTGCCTGGTACACTGATGCTAAACTTATCTTTGCTGTTACATCTGCACAAAACAGAGCAGTACAGTGCTGCACAGACCTACTACTTTGGGTTCCAGAGTCCCAGCAGACAAAAGACACCCCCTTACTTCACTGGACCTGTGTACTGGCTTTACATGGTCAGGTTTTGGTAGCAAGGGCGCTACAGGGATAATTTCTGTGAGAAACTGCTAGAAGCTTTCCCCGTGTCTGACAGAGCCAATGCAAGCTGGCTCCAGAGTGGACCTGCCACTGGCTAAGGCCAAGACCATCAGCAATGGTGGTAAGTGACTCTGGGATAATATATTTTAGAAGTGGGGAAAAACAGCAACTGCAGCCAGAGGAGTGAAAATATATGAGAGAAACAACTCTGCAGACACTGAGTTCAATGTAGAAAGAAGGGGAGAAGGCACTGCAGGCACCAAAGCAAGGCTTCCCCTGCAGCCCGTGGTGCAGACCATGGTGAGGCAGGTTGTCCTCCTGCAGCCCATGGAAGTCCACGGGGGAGCAGAAATCCACCTGCTGCCCATGGAAGACCCCATTCCAGAACAGGTGGATGTCCAAAGAAGGCTGCAACCACATATGAAGCCATGCTAAAGCAGGCTCTTGGCAGGATTTGTGGACCTACCACAAATTGGAGCCTACATTGGAGCAGATTTTCTAGCAGAACTTGTGATCTTGTGTGGGAACCATGCTGGAGCAACCTGTTCCTGAAGGATTGCACACTATGGAAGGGACTGATGCTGGTATAGTTTGTGAAGAACTGTAGGCCAGGGGAAGGACTCCTGTTGAAGAAGTTCATAGAGGATTGTGTCCCATGGAAGGGACCCCATGCTGGAGTAGGAGAAGAGTGTAAGGAGTCCTCCCCCTGAGGAGGAAGGAGCAGCAGAGATAACATGTGATGAACTGACCACAACCCCAATCCCATGTCCCTCTGCACTACTGCAGGAGAAGAGATAGACAATCAAGGAATAAAGTTAAGACTCAGAAGAAGGGAGATGTGTGGGAAAGGTGTTTTAAGATTTTGTTTTTATTTCTCATTACCCTGCTGTGTTACACCTACTCTGATTTGATTGGTAATAAATTTGGTTAATTTCCCCAAATCAAATCTGTTTTGCCGATGATGGTAACTGGTGAGCGATCTCTCCCTGTCCCTATCTTGACTCACAAAACCTTTTGCTACATTTTCTTTTTCCTGTCCAGCTGAGGAGAGGAGTGATAGAATAGTTTTAGTGGATATCTGATATCCAGCCAGGGTCAACCCACCACAACCTGCCTCAAAACTGAAAATTGTATGGCACTACTGCTTTGAGTCCCAGAGCAAGCTTAACTGCAAACTAGACTGATTTTCTTTCTAAAATAGGGTACACTATGATGAGGTAGACATTGGTCTGTCTTGCACTGTCATGCAGTTAGGAGCAAGACCTTCAGTGGAGGATTCTTCAGCTTCCCTGAGTTCCTGTAAATTTGTATAATACAGTGGTTGATAGTTACAGAAAATTTTTCTTCTGAGAGTTAGTCATGAACCACATTTTTAACCAGAGTGCATCCCTACAAGTTCAAATAAAATACAGAGATAAATGCTCAGGAAAGCACCAAGTTACAAAATTAGAGAAACATAGGATCTTTTAGGTTGAAAAAGACCTTGAGATCATTGAGTCCAACTGTTAGCCCAGCACAGCCAAGTCCACCACTAAAACACATCCCCAAGTGCTATATCTACACATCACTTGAATACATCCAGGGACAGTGACTCAAGTCAGGTGTCACAGTTGTTGCAGTAGTACAAAGCTGTTTTAGTTTCCAAAAATGCTTAAGCAATTTGAATTGGTTTGTGTGATAATTCAGTTTTGCAGTTATATCTTCTTTATTAGAAGTCATTCCATTTATTTCAGTGAGTTGCTCCAGATTATACTTGGGGCAAAGAGGAAAGAATTTTGAACCTTATATTTTATGCTGGGTTGAACACTGCTATGTGCCTTCAAACAATTTACTTCTAGTTTAACATTATATACTACATATTTCTGTAAATTTATAGAAAAGAAAATGTTTCAGGGTACTTGGAAAATAGCTCCCATCAGACATTTCTTCTGAAATTTAGCCAAAATTACTTTTTGTAAGAGGAAAATTTCAGAAATATACCTATATCAAGTAATGTTTTATCTCAATATTTCTTCTTTGTCCTACATATTTTATCCTTAATCCTTCCCACATATGTAAAAGTTCTCAATTCTGCAATATCAGTATGTGCACATTTTACGTCATGCAATGCTTCATGTTTATGCACATTCCTTCATGTGATGGAGAGGGCTACATTTAAACAGGATGAACTATACCATTACTGATGTATTATTCTCTAGAGAACTGTTATGCTTGGCTAGAATAATGAGAATTTTAGGTTTGCTGATGTCTGCATAAGAAATAAGAAGTGAGCCAGTCTTTGTCCCGAGAAGTCCACATCCTGCACAAGATAAAACAAGAATAACAAGGTTCCATTATGTAGCTATTATACTTAGCAATGAGTAAACTTTGCATCATCTTTTAAATCAAATGTGTTAACATTCACATACCCTGTTTGGAATGCACTTGCTCTCCCAGCATGAAGTTGAATTTCATGTTTACTGCCTTTCCTCTGTTCTTTCTGTTAGAATCAAATATCACATCTGATACTTTCTATCAGAGGTTTCCTCCAGTACCACTTCTGGGTTGTGCATCATTGCTGTCTGCCATTGGAAAGAGAAAGTTTCTGATGGTGGCTACCCCTCGAATTTTGTGATTATAATTGGTGTATCACAATTAGCACTGGGATGCCACAGAGTTGTCAATCTCTGTAAATAGAAATCCTGAACTGTCATTGAATATGTTACTCTGTAATCTTGCACAGTACTGCAGATAATAGGGCAGCGCTTCCTGAGCTAGTTTCAACAATGTGTAAGGGAAAATAGATGACTTGCAATGTTTAAACCTTGTGTAAGGCCTTCCCTATACATAAATATATATTTACAAGATGTAATTTTACAACTCGTCCTTGTATTTTCTAAGAAATAAAACAACATTCCCATAATGAGTTTGCAAGGTCCCTATGTGCTTTTTCTCCAGTGCCCATGTAAACCACATACTTCTGCTTTACCAGTCACAAAGCCACCTATCCTCGTTGATAAGGATGGTTTAAGTAGGCCTGTAAGGAGTAAGGTTCTCTTTCCATGACGACCAAAGTCTCAGTGTCCCTACTTGGAAAAGACAGAAGAAAATTCTAATGAGAAAAGTGGAGAACTGAAAGTTTGGACATTTCTAAGCTTTTCATTTTACCCTTTTTAAGACAAGAAAAGGAAGCTGTGGAAGATGCTGAATATTATATATGTGGTATGAAGAGAACCAAGGTAATGATCTAAGAAAGCAGTATTTTTAGTAGCGTTCTTTGCAGAGGAGAGAATTAAAAATCTCCATTTGAGATTTTTAGCTATATGAAAAGCATAAACCAATGTAAAATATTTACAGAGGAATAGTTTAACATTACAGCCACATGAAGTAATTAACAGTTAAGTACCCAATTTGCTATCTAGTTTTTGGTAAGGGTAGTGTGTGTGTTTACATGTATGTTCATGGGTCTGTATAGGAGGGAAGATTTCCTTTGCTTCTTGAAGTTCCATCTAGGAAAATTCTACTGCTTTGCATTTGCAGAGGCAATTTTGTACTGTGCTCTGTGTTTGTCATGGGGGAAGGCTTTGTGATACCAGAGAGGGACACTCATCTTACACATGCAAGATACTTCTCATTCTTGGTGCCTAAATTCTGAGATAAGAGGAAATAAATTACTTCTTGTAACTGCACAGTAAAATCTTGTGCTGAGAAACAATATGTTATGCCTTTCTTATTTTACCATGCTTAATTATTTCAAATACTGATATTGAATTTTTTTAAAAAGGGGGAATGGGTATGGTAGCTTTTGGAAAGTCCAAAGAAAAGATTTTTAGTTGAAGGTTTTCTGAACTTTCACTAGGCTTTAAAGTGTGTTTTTGCAGAACAGTGTCAATTCAACTTTAAATTTGTAAATATATTGAAATATTCCTCTGAATGGTATAGAAAACCCCATTGGTGTATCAACATTATTGTACTTCTTTCATCAAGAGACTCCTTATGTCATCAGTTAAAGGGTGGAGACAAGTTTGATTCGGTAACCAACTTGTTCTTACTTGCTGTTGAAGTCTCGAGTTCCTAATTAGCAGTGCATAGTGTGCTTCCGTGTGCAATGTTTGAGACAAACAAGGACCTCTTCATCCATGAAAGAGTATCTGTATTTTATATTTCTTCTCCATTGCAACTATTTGCACTTTATCTCATATTGTTGAGTGTGAAAGATTAATTTCTTTAAATTTTTTCCTAAATGGTATCTTCCATTATGGTTCATTACCTTCCCAAGGAAATCAAAACCAACAATTTCTACTCAGTAATTTCACAGAGTGAGAAAATGGTGGCTTCTTCAAAGTTGGGGAAATCTATTCAATAAGTTTGAGAAGTCAAGGCTGGTTCAAATTTAAATAGAGGATGAATAATATGAAGTAGCTCTTTGTAGGTGGAAAAGTACAATGAAGTTCAAAACAAACAGAACTCAGATTTATGGCATATCACAGTGCCAAATTCTGCTCTGAATAAGAAGGTGTAACTGCAGAGCAACTCCAGTTGTTTACACAGATAAATTCCAGATTTACTGTCAGTGCTGTCAGCTGTATCTGACTCTGGGTTCCTTCATTAATATGTGTCCTTTGTGATGAGGTCTCACATACTCTGATATAAGACATTGGCTCAGCATGTACTATGCATGCTTAAGGAACCTATAATTACATTTCAGAAACCAGCGTCTTCATATTTTAGTTCTATTATGTTTGTTTCTTTGGTGACTTTCATCTGGCAGCTTTCTGGCAAAAATGAAAAATAAGAAATCACAATTCAGATGTAACAAAAAAGAACTGGATTCAGTAGTGAATTAACATCTATAATATATATAAATGTAGATTATGTTCAAAATGATTAACATTTTTGTAATCCTTGTGCTTAAATGGTGGTATGAGCATTAAATACTTCAAATCCTTTTCATTTGTGTCTCCTGACATATCCTAGAATCCCTTTAGAGTCTTCCTTGTGATCCACAGTTCATCCATCATATCCTCAAAAATGCCGCTCTTTTTAAAAAATATATATTTTATTAAATTATCAGTGTTAAAACTGTAAAATTTATAAAAGTTTTCCTCCTTTCACACTTTAACCTAATGGGACAATATTTTTACAAAAATCCCTGTTAGAATCAGATGCCTCAGAAAAAATTAACCAGAAAGTAATCAGAGGCACTTCTTACCAGTCATCTTTGTAGACCAAGGGAGGGGAGAGAGAAATCATAAGCCCTGAAACAAATGAAGGTATATGGATGAGACGACAAGTGTGAGTTTAGGGTTGTAATTAAAAGCATTAAAAGATTCTCGCTGTATTAACAATGAGCAAATAGTGTGAAAAATGGCTAGATGGAACACTTGGAGAGCTCAGTTGTTACTATAAGGCTCTGCACCATCAGCACTTTCTTTCAAAGTAGCTCATTAAAGCTTATAGCCTTTACACCAGTTTCAGCCTTGATAACCCTGAACCACACAGTATCTTTCCTTGAAAAAGACTACCTATTCCAAAAGCAGGTCACTGACCACAATTGCTCTAGAATACTTACCTTTAATAAAAAATTGCTGAAAAATTTGCTTGCATAGTTTCCTCCTTTCGTGTTTACAAAGAATGGGTGATTTTGCAACGGCTTTTCTTAATACTGGAAGCGTTACCTCTTGATCTTGTTTTTGTGTTCTTCAGAAAGCAGAAGAGAATCATGAGACTTGGGTTGTATGTCAGCGTATTATTCTCTTCCTGCCTCTTTTCCTTTTCTATTTCTTACTTATGGAAGGTTGGAAAAGGTGTGCAGTATTGTTTCTATTTACTCTTGTGTTTTCAGTAGGCAAGAACTCAAATTTAAACAAAAGAAGGCACAGAGTAAATGGAAAATCACATAAAATACCTTGATGAGAAAGCACTGAGTGCCTTTGTACCATGCCATAACAATTACTTGACAGAATAGCAGCTGTAGCATTCAAAATTACTAGCTTAGACATTTAAAATTGTCACACTTGTTTAAAGATAACAATGACACAGCTGCCTGAACTACAGAATACAGCTTGTGTATCAACCTCTTCTGATTTTATTATTCTGTACTTCCATAGAATCTCCAGCAGTAATAAAAATGAACAATATTAAACAATAGTAAGTTAAAACAGAGTTCAGTTTAATGGAAGAAATAAGTTTTTGGAAGAGAAAAAAAAGTATTTTTAGAGAGCCTTAGACAAAGAGGGAATTTACTTATAGCTTTCCCAAGCTACATGTCCTCAGAAGTAGCTTCTTTTCAGGTAATTTGTACGTGAAGGATTTTGATGATGGATAGACCTTGTCCTTACTTACAGGAAAAATATAAAATTACTATGAGTGAAATTGAAGTTACAATGTTCTCCACCTTATCTTACCCTATTTTTGTGCATTTTTACAAATAACACAAGGAAACACTGTAAGAAATATCTTTCCACAGTTCAGTCACAATTTGCTCCTGGTTCAGCTAGATTCTTTCCAGCTGTGTGAGAATTTCTTGTAGCATATATATAAAATAATGCAGACTACAACCCTTTAAGTGATGCTCCTTGATGGTACAAGCATTAGGTTTTGTGAATACTAGTAGTGGAATAAAGTTAAGTAAATTTTATTAGGTATGTTGAGTCTGGGAAGGTAACAAGAAAACAAGAGGTATGCAGCTGTCAAGTTGTTAAGAGGATGGAGCCAGGCTTTTCTCTGTGCCACCAAGCAACAGGACAAGAGTCAATAGGCAGAAATTGCGGCACAAGAAGTTCCATCTGAATATGAGGAAGAAATTCTTTACTGTGTGGGTGACTGAGCACTGGAACAGATTGCTCAGAGAGGTTGTGGAGTCTCCCTCACTGGAGATATTCAAGAGCTGTCTAGGCATAATGCTGTGCAATGTGCTCTAGGATGACCCTGCTTGAGCAGGGAGGGTGGACCAGATGGCCCACTGTGGTCCCTTCCAACCTTCCCCATTCTGTGATTCTTATTCTTTGATAGCTGAGTATCAGAAATAGGTCAAAGTGTCAAGTATCACTAGACCATGTTGCCCAGAATTTTTGTGGTGTCTCTCTGCAGATATTCAAAACTGGCTCGGGCAAAGACCTGGACAACCTGCTGTAGCTGACCCTGCTTGAGCAGCAACTTAAATGGTTGCGTGATTTTGTGTAAATAAATACAGAATACAAATATGTTTTAATTATATATATATATTTGTTATATAAAGTATAGCATTGATTTGTGCTGTAAGAACTCTAAGTAATCCTTAAAAAAAATAGAAAAAAAAATCTCTACCAGGAATAATTGAGGTAAATATATCAAATATTTGACAAAACTACCTACAGCAACAGCATTCTAAAAAATATTTTTTATCTCTAACAGTGTGCCACTTGATTTTTGTTTTTTAGGGTAATGTAACCTTTCATTTTGTTTCACTACAACCTTTGTAATTTTTTATTGTAATTTGCATAATCTGCTCCAGTTCTGTAGAACAGGACCTTTCTATGGTGTTATCAAAAAATCTGTGTCCACAGTTACAAGTGATTGATCAGACTGATGTTTCCAACCATCAGTTCTAATTAAATATTTTTCTGCAGTCTTATGTTCTTGTGTTACTCAGTTTTGGTAACACTGAACTTTTTTATCTTGATACTCGCACACCCTACCCTTGGAATGACACACATTTATTTTTTCTTTCTTTTTAGTTGTTCCCCATACAGATTTTCCTACTAGGACAAATAAAGAGAAATGGATAGTGGGGAAGATTAAGTTGTTGATATTGCTCACCGCATTCTGTCTCTCTGCCACAGAAAACAAGTTGAATCACAAATACAGTGTACGCGGTAGAAAAAGAACATACATGTTTTACACTTAAGTTTTTTTGTACTATACTTTGAAAATGGTAAGGATTTTTTTCATTTTATAAATATATTTTTATTAAGAGGAATCTTACAAAGGTGATCTCTAGTTGTATGAGCAGAATATTCCTAAGAGAAACTTCCTCTATTTAGTTTGTATTTACCTCTGAGAAAATACAACCAGTGCATTTCTGGCAAAAAGTCAATTCCAGGTGCAGGTCTATAAAATTATTTGAGGAAATGTCATTTGAGAACAACAAATTTTAGATGCCTGATGGCTGGCTGGATTATATTTGCGTGATGACTGATGAAAGATGGGAATTGAATTTCTGGCAAGAAGAAAATGCAAGTTGTAAATATTTAATAGGGATTTTTTAATTATCAGAGTGAGGAGGATTTGTAGAAGTGAATTCCTGCCTACCGAAATCCTGTATGGTGCCAGGTAAAATTTCTTCTTGGCAGAACTAAACAAGAGCATTTATTATGTGGGATAGTATCATCAAAACTTTCATTTTGTATGAGAAAACAAAGATTGATAATTGTGATTTGCAAATACTCGAGGGGGTTTGGTTTGGGGGTTTGGGTTTTTTATAGTATAAACCAACATTACACAAGAAAAAAAGGGAGAAACTGTGTAGTTTTAATTATGATGTTAAACTACTCTACAGGTGTAAGGTAATTTTGAAGTTGCATACTTATTGCAAATAGCAGCATGTTTTTGTTGTAAAAGGATAATTTGGCTTCACGTAGCCAAAAAAAAAAATGGATTTGAGTGCTTTTCACCCTGATAATAGTCCCCATTCCTTTTATTTTTCTTTTTGTTGCTAAGAGCTGTTTTCATATGGAGTGAAACTACTGTTGTCACGAAACAACATTGTACTTTTAATAACAGTCATTTAGACAGATTCGTACTTGCTGTGCACAAATGGCTCAGCAGTGTCACTTCAGGACAGTGTATACTAAGGGCTGTGTGGAATCACATCATCCTTTACGGAGCAGAAAAGCCTTTATGGCTGCAAGCAACTACTACACTGTAGGGATTTGTTTAGTGTCTCACCAGCGTCATTAGTCAATTCACAGAGAGGAGGCAGAGCCCGGGACCAGTATCCTGCTGGTACATAATTTTGGAATTACTGGGCCAACTGAGAAAAGATTATTTGTGCAATGGTGTTATTTTTTATAACTAAGGCTGAGAGAGACTCTTTTTGGGCCAATTTTGAAGATAAGCACTATTTAGCCTAAAGAAAGGTTTTTTGATGACCTGAAGAAAGAAATAATGCTTCCGAACAGAGAATTTGTTCAGATGATCAGGTCAATATTAAAGTGTGTTCTAAGATCCTAGGTAGCCATGCATATCACCCACATCATGTTTGGAAGGGCTAAGCTGAGGATGATGACTATCCATCTAAATCAGAGGTTCAAATCCTGATATAAGGAGAGGCAGAAACTAGATTTTAGAAGTGAAAACTAAAGTAAAGAAAAAATATGGATATGAAAACTAAAGAGAAAAATGTAAATATCTTTTAAACATTTGCATAGGGAATTAGTTTACCCTTAGGTTAAAGAGAGAGCTGTGTTTTGTTTTTCAAAGATGCACTGTATCAATAACAAAAGCCTTCACCTAAGAATCCTTATGAAACTCATTGCAACCATTCTTAAGATCAGATTGTCTCATTATTTTTCAAAATATTCTGTCTAGAAATGCCTGGAAGTTTTTAATCCCTGAAGACCTGCTTGAACTACTTTCATGCTGTGATATGAAGAGTAAAAGTAAATGTATAAATCCTCTAGTTCTTCTGAAAAAATGCTGTCCTAAATTTTCACCTGATGTAGCAAACTATGCACTGTGTTACAGGGTGATGCTAAAACTCTTTACTCAGAGAGGCAGGATGGCAAACATAAATAACATTAGATGATTGTATGAAGTATTGAATAAGTTGGGGACAATTTAAAACATAGAAGACATGGTGAAGTATGTTAGACAAAGTTCACGCTGATGGACTTCCCTGCTTTTGCCACTCACAGTATTCCTTCATTTCTGTCTGACTGAGTTTCTAATGATTTAATAAGTAGATTGATTTTTGTGGTTTTCGTCTTGAATTAGTCTGATCTTTATCAGGTGTACTTCTTAAAAAGTCAATGGAATTGGAAAAGTTCATAAAAAAGCAAAACAAAACAATGTTTTTTTCTTCTCAAAATTGAGAAATGAAATTTGCAAGGAACTTGTGTTTTGACAGAAAATCTTTTCTTAGCAACAAAATATTTAGGGAAAATATTCATAAGGCAATAAGCTCTCACTGCAGTGTGCGGTAATGAAGATGAGGAAAGATGACTGAAGACATATTTGGTTAAGCTAAACAGACAAAACAAATATATTGTGTGCCCTGAAGGCTTGAGCTGGAGAACACTTACAGAAAAAAAATAATAACCCCACAGTCTTTAATGATTTGAGGCAGAAATGGCTTTAATTAATGTCACAGATGTAGCACAACAGGGTAAAACCAAATGGACAACTGGGGTGAGAAAAAACTTTTTTATTTTGTCCTCTGTATTGTTTGACCTGACTTGGAGCTGTGGATTAGTTTCTGCATTGCATCTTATGCAGACAGATGTACGCAGTTCCCCCTTCATTTGTCTGCTACAGTTTGAAAGAAGGACAGGATATGCAGAGAACCAGAAGTTCTATTTTTCATTGCTTCCTGGAAGAACCAAGTGGATGGGATGTGCGAAACGCAAAAGTCTGTTCTTACCAACTTGCTGGATAGCAAGTTATATGTATCACCTCAGAAGACAGCACTGAAAATGAAAGCCCTGCAAAAATTGGTGCATGTTTTACAAGACAAAATGCTAAGACCTTGATGTCTAAAGGAACTGAGGAAAAAAAACTTCAAAGCAATTTAACTGGGGACAACATAAGAAAAGGATTTAATTTGGTAACAAGACACGCACCTCCCCCCGTGCCTCAAATGTTACAATTTATAATACTATCTGTCCAATCTGAAGTTTTCCCACCCTGTGGCTTTTGCCCTGATCCACCCCCATCCGACCCTCCGGGAATTGGGGCTGGGGGTTTTTCGAGACTCTCTCTTCACCAACCATCATCTTCTTCAGAGTACAAGGGGTACACGGTGACCTCGTTCCTGACCATGTTCTGCAGTTTGGGCCAAGATACAAGCATTCTCCAAACAGAATAGGACTATCTAAGAGTGAGACTAAATATATTCTAGTGGAATCCAGGGGTAGAATTCATATGGGGAGCATGGAATGGGGTATAAGGGTTGGGGAATGTGTGTAGTTTCTGTGCTAAGGGTAGGGGAATAAGTGCTGCTGCTTCTAAATCTACTTCTACTATATAACTACTTATAAAACTTATAAAAATTAGAAGAATCAAAAAAACCCTAAAAGGACCTTAAGACATCAACCTCTAGAATATTTCTTAGTGGAATGTGATTTCTACACTACCCTTTATCTTGTGCTTTAAACATGTACACAGCAAAATGACCTTGGTGTCTCAGCCAGTTATGTGAACAGAGTTCAGAATTCAGCACAGGCTGGAATACAAATCTGTAGTTAGAGTACAAATACTTTAGGGACTTTTTAAAGTACAGTTTTTGATTACTGAATAGAAAAGAACCTATATAATGCTTAACATCCCTTCAGTTCTCAGGGCTCAGTTAAGTCCAATTATAAGAATTTATTTCCAATCCATGTTTTACTTTTCCTATATAGTGTATAGAAAAGCTTTAATGATGCAACATTTGTTAATGCTACACTCCTAGTGTGCAACAAATATTAATGACTATACTAAATTCTTGTACTTAGTGCACTTAAATTGCTGCACACTCAGATGTGGCTTGGGGAAAGAGAAGAAGGATTTAAAGCTGACTGAAGAAAACAGAAAAAGTTGTAAACTGGCTGAATTTGAGACAGAATATATATGGTAAAATTTCACAAATTAATATTCATTTAGAATTTTGTTTCCCTACTTTTTTATGAGGAAATTATCCCTTTTTTAATCTTCTTCTTCTTCTAGAATCTTTTGTCTTTTGAACTTTGCATTCTCATGTAAGTACTGTATACAGACCTTCATTCTCTTTCTGGCTGCAGATTTTGTGCCCTGATATAATAACTTTTCAGAAAACTTCTTTATTAGGATGGTGGCAGAAGGGTGAACTGCTCTGACTGCATATCTGTAGGATGCAGTCATGTGTATGTGGCAATTTCAATGGGAAAGATTATGGAGTAACATACCAGTGCTCAGAAAAAACAAAAATCCCAACAAAAAAACCAAACAAACCCCCAAACAAATAAACAAAAAAAAATGAAGACTATGGACTTTGTTTTACTTGCCTTTACAACCTGAGATTTTGGTCTGGGACAGATTCACCCCTTGAGTTATGGCCAGGTTTATTGAACAATCTGTGGCAAGGAGAGGAAGAAGAATGATGAGAAGAAGACAGAGAACAAGGTGTGTTCTTTTTACGTGTGTGAAAACTTAAAATGCTTCATTTTGACATTTCATCTTGCTGTTGCAAAATGAAGTCTCAACCCCAAATTAGGTTAAATTAAAACCAACAAACGAAACCCAAATAAATCAAAATAAACAACACCCCCAAAAATCCAACAGAAAGAAAAATTAAAGCAAAATTTTATTTCTTACCTCCAATAGACAGTGTTCACTTTGACTGAGAATTATGTTTTGAGGGGATAGGGAGAATGTAAATAAACAGAAATTCTTTATTTTTCTATCTGTCTTAAATAATAATATTTTTCATTGTTTTTGGTGCATCAGACATATCAACACAATCAGTTATTTGCACAGATTTACCTACAAAACTAATACTGTAAGTCTAACACTAGAAGCTCTCTCCTCCCTAAAAAGTACAGTGTCGTTATCTTTAGTAAATTGTATAATTTACTGCAGACATAAATGAATGTAGCTACACTACTTAACCTTGCAGAAATTTGTTGCAATTAAAGGTATCATCCGGTGAAACCATCTTGAGTACTGTGGCCTTCAGATGAGCTGCAGGATGTGTGAGGTGCAAAAGGCCTGGGTTTTGGTCAGGGGCAGCATTTTATTACGTTACCCTTAATAAGACTGTAGAATGCAAAATTGGTCTAGGTGGCAATGATAAAATAAAAGGTGACATCTGGAATTCAGCTTGATCAAGTTCTTTATATAACTAAAGGTACAGACTGTCTTGGTTACGAAGTATAGTGCAAAGCTAGCTAACCAGCTATATGTATCATTGTTCTGGCAATGAAATTAATTCAGAATGAGTGTGTGCCACAGACTGTTTCCTGCTAAATAATCTATAAAACAATATTAAAAGTGATTTTGTTTGTAATGCCAGAACAGTAGTTTTCATAGGAAGTTATGTCATATAAATGAAATATTCAACCTGAAGTCTGAGGCACGAGGAAGAGTCTTGCTTGGATTCAGACTGTCATTGCTGTAATTGTTGAAACTATAAATTGCATAACCATGTAAATTTATATGGACACAAAACCTTGAAATTTCAAGTTGGCATTTTTAGCCACCTGAGAAACGCTATTGAGAATTGTTCCCTTAAGACAAATTCTGCATAGAGTCACCTCATCATGCTAAATCCCACTGTTTTAATGTTTTTGCATGGGGATAAAAAAATAATCATTTTTCACACAGGCAAACCAGAAAGTAGCTTACAGAGGGCTGATGTGTCTGCATAGTCCACTGTTGGATCATTGTTCAGAGTCCAACATAATGTTAAATTAGCAGTAGTGAGGATAAGTGGCTCTGTTTTTCCCAATGCATTTGACTCTCGATGTGCCCAGGCATCCAGAGCTAGGCTGCCTACTGTCTCCTCCCCATACATGCTCCCTCAAGTAATTGGTATAATGCCCCAAACAGCATGAGGCAGTGACCTGGTCCTTCCCTTTCTCCTGTACTTGCTGTAGTGACCGAGGAGAATAGGGAAGAACCAGTTTTCTTTCTTGGGTTTTTCTAGTTTTAAATATCCCTTTCCAGGTGCCATCTGTCTTCACAACAAAATGATGACAGAAGCCCTAAGGTAACACATACTGCACTGAAGTATCGGCAGAACTGGTTTGTTTGGTGTTTTTTAACGGCATTAATGTGAGTAGTTGTCATGAGATGACTCATGAATGCTGTATTTAAGATTTCCTGTAAAGGTATAGTGATTTTTGCTGGGGTAGAGTTAATTTTCTTCAGAATAGCTAGTATGGGATTATGTTTTGGATTTGTGAAGGAAAGAGTGTTGGTGACACAGGCATGTTTTCATTACCACCGAGCAGTGCTTACGCAGAGTCAAGCCCTTTTCTGCCTCTCACACCACCCCACAAGCAAGGAGGCTGGGGGTACCCAAGAAGCTGAGAGAGGACACAACCAGGACAGCTGATCCCAACCAACCAAAGGGATATTCCAGATCATATGACATCATTCTCAGCATATAAATCTGGGGGAAGAAGAAGGAAGGGGAGACATGTGAAGTGATGGCATTTGTCTTCCTAAGTCGCTGTTATGCATGATGGCTCCCTGCTTTCATGGAGGTGGCTGAACACCTGCCTGCCCATGGGAAATGGTGAATGAATTCCTTGTTTTGTTTGCTTGTGTGCGTGTTCTTTGCTTTGTTTGCTGAACATCTGTCTGCCCATGGGAAATGGTGAATGAATTCCTTGTTTTGTTTGCTTGTGTGCATTGTTTTTACTTTCCCTATTAAATTGTCTTTATCTCAACCCACGAGTTTTCTCACTTCTGCTCTTTCGATTCTTTTCCCCATCCCACCAGGAAGGAGGAGCAAACAGCTGCATGGGGTTTAGTTTCCTAGGTGGGATACACAAGGACAGTAGTAAATAGAATGACCTGTTCCATCCAGTGATCATACAGTTTTTTTCATTTCTTCAATTTATAAAAGGAAATGAAGTCAAGGTTTCATTTCCCACTGTAACTGGTGCAAACCCCACTGCTCACCATGACACTCCTTCTGGGACGCTTGTTCTCCTCCACAGTTCCCAAACTGTCTTGAAAAATCAATTTGCTATTCAGCTAAGTTTCTGTTCCTCAAAGTTTTACATAACTTTGGCATATGTATCTGTTTACCAACTCCTAGTTGGATCTATTTTAGATACTGTGGGAGAGGATCCCTCTGCCTTCCACCACCAGACTCCTGTATTTGTTTTGGTTTTCTTGGAATATATATTCTGAAACAAATTTTTGAGTAAAATTGCCAATTCAGTTTTTGGTTGGAAATCAGTGTTTTCATATGGTTGCAAAAGTTACCTTAGTCATTAATTTTATTTTTTCTTTTTTATTAAATGAGAATTTTTATTTATAAAATGTAGTTTACTTGCAATGTATTGTTGAAACTAATTTAGGTAATCCAAACAAAGCATAGGAAGCTTTCAGGTTTCTTTCATAAATTAATTATTGCTGATGCCAAGGAGCCTTTAAAATTTTTTTAAACTACTCCCCCCAATTTATGAAGAGAATAATTTTCAGAGTTATCACAGA
Organism: Manacus vitellinus; assembly: GCF_001715985.3. Lineage (NCBI taxonomy): Eukaryota > Metazoa > Chordata > Aves > Passeriformes > Pipridae > Manacus > Manacus vitellinus. Next base: position 498,555 of record NW_021940478.1, read on the forward strand.
ATAAAGACATTTTCTTTCCTCTTTTTTACACACTGTTAAAAATCTATGACAAGCTCTATCTTAGGAATAAATCATGGGAAATGATGAAAACTAAAGTACATAGTAAATCCCAAGAGATCTATGTTTTAAAATAATTATTTCTTTTTTTAAATTAATTGTTTGTTTAGATTAACATTCTGTAAATGTGAAAGTCATATTGAGTTTACATTTTTCTCTCTTTAGGTTTGCTGAATATCTTGCTGTGATCTTCTTCATTATTCATCATCTTTTCTAGTGGAGTTGACTAAATTATTGCTGAGACAAGGCTGATTAATCCCTAAAGGAATAACAGTGCATCCTAGCAGTTAAATTAATAACTACAGACAGAAGGTTAGCTGGTAAATGGGGTTAGGTCTTCTGTTACAGGGCTGTAGATCAACAGACTTATAAGGTGTTAGTTTTCTCAGCATTTTTCCCTGAGAAAATCTATTCATTCTAGCAGAGGTGAATGACTTCTACTTCTTCTGCAAAGAATAATTGCTACACTTTTCATCTTAAGTATATTGTCCTGTGTTATTAGTTAAGCAAACATCCAATTATGTTTATCTAAAATGTTAATAGTAAAATGAATAATGATGAAAACTTTCTTTGCGAATGCAAGTTTCCATCTACACAAAACAACTAAAAGCATTTTTCTTTTACTTTGTCAGATAACTACAGTTCTTGCTTAAAGGTCAGTTCTCTGAAAGAATGGGGTTGTTTACATGGGATTATCACTTTTCATAGTGCTTTATTAGAAGTAGTATACTATATTCACTGAGGACTTTACACTCTTGTATGATATAGTGTTGCCCTCAGTGATATATCAGAAAAATATTAGTAGGAATCTAAAGACAAGAGAGAAAAAAGTACTCGTCTTTCTTCAGGCTTGCCGTCAGGTGCCACAGTCCCTGCTTTAAGTTAGAACATCCCCAAAAGCAAGTTTTATCAGCTGTCAGATACCTCCACAGGCTCTTCAAACAAATTGGTGAAATGTGGGAAAGACTTACATACTCTTTAATTATAGTCCCCAAACACTCACACTAGGGAAAGGTAGGACATTGCTTTGTAAAACTCTCCAAGAATGTAATTAAAAATGAGACATCTTGAAAAGATTGTCCTGAGTCTAGATTGGGAGCTGGCTTATAAGAAGTGTTGGCATGAAAAGTGATGGTAGAAAGTAACACGGTTAAAAATGCATTGGTTTAATTTTTGTCTGTAACTCTCAAATAAACAAACGATAAAGCATATGTTAATCATGGTAGGAAAACTCCTAATACATATTGCTTTATTCATTAAATAAATAGATCAGCATAGAACTTCTTTAGGATCTTTGCCAAGCTGCTGAGGGAGAGAGTAAGCAAACAACTAGCTCACTCTCCTAAAGTCAAAGATTTCAGGCTTGCTGATTTTTTCCTTTTCTTTTCTTTTAATTTATGATGGTTATTTCATGACATAGCAAAGAGTTAATATTGCTAGTGCTGTCTACATGCCATACAATGATATGTGGTGGAGAAATTAATTTGACCCCTTCTAATGCTTCATAGCTGTGCATCAGCTAAGGGTGTTATCATGTTTCCATCTGGCCTTTTGTTGATTATCAGTGTTAAATATTGTGTTTTCCGCATCAGTATTTCATAGTTATTAGTGGATCCGAGTAAGTGGACACATTTACATTACTCTATTCCTTTTAGAACTTAACATATCAGGAATAAGAACTATTTAAATTACTTCATGCATGAATCTGCATACAGGCAATTATTTTTTTTTTGAGCTTATAAGCCACATCAGTATCCTCATGGAGTCCTAATATTGACAATGTTTTTAATACAGGGATGTACACAAAATCTCCTGTTGCCTACCCAATTTCTTCAGTTTTCCTATTAGGAGAGAATCATGTATTATCAAAACACTCGTACTTTACCCTACTCCCAAAAAAAACAAACAAAAGACATAGCTCCCAAAAGCCTCACAAATCCAATCTAAAGAAAATTAAATCTAATTATACTGTGAGTAGAGAGGTTTTACGCTCTGAAGACTGTGTTATTGCATTTTTAACATGCAGGTGACAGTAATGCTAACTGGAGAAGAAGAGGATTAGTAAATATATCTGTTTAATAAGCTGGTAGGTACACTGAAGAATTTTTTTTAATTAAATAAGGATTTACGATGCTGCCTTAAAAATATGTAGTATTAAAAAATTACAACTCATAATGCTTTATTCAAAACCTGCTATCCCCAAGATCAGAAATTAAAATACAGGATGAGATTTAGATTCCCCATATAAGAATTTAGGGCCCTAAATTAGAAAAACTAACATTTTCTGAAAAGTTGGTTCTTAGTGCCTACCTAAGGTCTGCACGATTAGAGAGATTCAGAAGCAGTACTATGTCTTTGACATTATCACTCCAGTTTCTAAGAACTAATGCAATTAGTAGCACACTAAACATATCTATTCTTTTTCGATTAGCAAAATAGAAAAAGAAATAACTTTTCGAAAGTTGATGTAATTCTAATGTTCTGAACGTTACTGTTAATGCAGGTATGGAATTAAAATAAAACATGTCAAACCATTCTTTAAATGAACATACTTCATAGGCATGTATAAGAACAGAACACAACCCACAGCATTAAACATGACAGATTCCTCTAACTCAGAAAAATAGTTATTGCTGTAATAGATGTTTATGCACCTCTGGGCATTTTTTTAAATATTATGTCTAACTGTTTCTCTTGTATTTGAAAGAACCCAGTATGGTGATTTAAATGCGATTCCACAGAACATGACACCTTCTGAAGAAGGCTGGAGTTAGTTTTGCAAAATCAAATTGAGGAAAAAAAAAAGTCAATATTTACTGAACAGTTTGTTTAACTTTGTAGAAACTTAATTGGATAATTTTATTTTAATATTAATAGTAGTGAGTGGATACATCTAAAGTTGTGTTATACAATGGGATTTGATTACCCCAGCTGCACGCATAAATACTATTTTTCTTGTGTGTAAGTTTTCAAGTACAAAATTAGATAATGAAAATTGAGACAGAATGCCTCTTTCAAAGTTTATGGTAGCTTCTTGGTAAATTTCTAATAAAAGTTTTTATTGAGCATAAGCCAGTTCATAAAAAAAAGTACTACGTTTCTTGACAGCTGGAAAGTGTTACAATAAACTATAACAAAACAGTTGAAACATGAGACCCCCAGTGTGAGAGTGGGGACAAAGAAACAGTGTATAGGAGCTGAATATTGTAGTGCGACTTGACATTGAGATTAGCCACTTAAAGAAGAGGCATAGGAGAAATGGGATATGGTATTTTACACTTAGAACTACTGATTTGCAAATAACAGTAAAGTAGTTATATAATATAATACCAATAGCATACAGAATCCCAGAATCTCAGAATCACAGCATGGGTAAGATTGGAAGGGACCACAGTGGGTTAAGTGGTCCAACCTCCCTGCTCAAGCAGGGATTAAGCCCATAAGACAGGTGTGATATTCTTTCCTGTATTCATCAAAACAAGTATTGCATGGTTTTTGAATGTGCATATACACATGTACCTTTTTCTTTCATGCAAAAACAAGTAGCTTGTTTATGTTATAGGAACACTGTTTTCAAAAATCTAAGTATTTCAGTTGCTTTGAAATGAAATTTTGTGCTTTTTTGCCTTAAAGGTTTATCTGAAATTTCTGGAAAAAAAAAAGAAAAGATGGTTTATATGAATCCAGACAGTGGGCAGGAAGGGCGGAGAGTAATTACATTTGTAATTAAACAATACCAAACAGATAATTTGAACAACCATAGTATTTCTCTGAAATTGGTCAATACTTGTTTTCAGTTCATTTTTTTCTTTGGTTGTGGAATGGATTTAATAATTTATAGTAAAAAATAGGGATTGCTGATCATGAAAAGCTAAATATATTTGAAAAGTATACTTCCACTGATGAGCAGTACAGTTTCCCTTTGTTTACATTTTTTTATTTTCTCACTCACTTCAAAAGTTAAGTGCATTTTTCCTCCTTCCTCTGAAATAGGAAGGTATTATTTTTCTCAGCTTGAAAGGAGAAACAGTGTCTGAGAGATTTCTGTTATTGAACAAATAACAGAGGAACGGATTGTCTGAATTTCATGGTTACTGTTCTAGAACCAAGGCTATCAGATTGGTACATATGGTAGGGGGCACTGTAGGTACTCATACCAGGAAAAAAAATATCCAGAGAACACTGAGAGACAAAGTAATGGATTATTTCTGTTATACTGATAGGAGAGTTATAACATAGAGAATTTTAAGAGAGATGAAAGGCAACTGGGCATTTCTTTTGGGTGTTTTTATTTAGCTGCTAATGAACCTTTGAAAATCTCCCCCAAAGTCTAGAATTATTCTACTTGATCTTAAAACACTGAACTGTGACACCTGAGATACCCACCTACTTACATCAGATTTCCTCAATCAATGAAGATGGCTGGACTGAAGCTGCATTACTCACTGGAGAATCCTGATTTATTTCAGAGTAAAGAAGGAGATTAAATTATCCTGAGAACCATAGAGGAAAGCAGTATGCAATATGTGTAATTAAATAACCTTTTTATTTTCTTCCAACCAACTTCTCTTCTATGCTTTTAAAGTCTGCAGGTCATTATTCTTTTAGACACTCATTTTGGCATATCGATGAGCTTGTTTACCTCTGAGAAACAGTTTTATCAAGGATTCATTAATTTTTGAGGTGCAGAATGAAGATGTTCTTGTTAAGGAGAAAAAGATAGAATTACTTATTTAAACACAGCTTAATAACATATCCATAATAGTTCTATTATAATTTTAGGTGTTTACTGTACTGCAGCAAATAGAATATTCTTTTTTTTTTCTTCACACATAGTTTCATTTCTGATGCAGAAGATATAGACTTATTGATAATTGCTTGTACAGTGTTGATAACCCCAGCTAGCTTATACTACTGGATTTTTTCTACCTAGAGTGTTAAAAAAAATCTCTGTATTTTAATTCAGGCTGTTAATCCTTATAGTTCACTGTCCTTCATGTTAAAACAGGCAGCAGGGAAGATTTTCTAACATATTAAAATGCATCAAAAGCTTGTCTTCCCACATGGAGCCACTGATTGTTGGTCCATTGTTCATCATCTCACAGTAGCCAGTGGGACTTCTAAAATGGAGTCCAACATATTAGGTGGGTAAATGGAAAACAGTTAAGTTTCGCGAAAGTGTGAGAAAGGTCATTTTGATCTGTACTTGCCATACATCCATGACCTCATTTCAGTATGGACAAATTTCTATCTTTAACAACACGATTTTTTCTTGGAGAATTGAACAGATTACTGATGTGCCTAAAGAGTTTGTGTGAAAGCACTTTACAAAGTCAAGCCAAAATGAAAGTTTACAAAAGCTTTTCTTCTTCTTTGCTCCTACAAATCATTATTACTACCATAGCAGGGACCAGCGGCAGCCATCTCTGCCCTTCTCACTGCAGGCTATTGATACATATTATTAACAGTTACATAAAACAACCTAGTTGGAAATCAAAGGGGGAGAAGGATATATTGGTTTGTTAACTTGAGTTACTATTAGAAAGCACATAAAACCTGTACCCTGATTATCTTCTCATTGGTTTCCAAAGAAAGTCTTACACAGTGTTTTTAAGCTCAGATCTACAATAAGCCAAAGCAAATTACATCCTCGTGACTTTTGGTCAGTGCAGAAGGCACTGAAACCAAGCTCGTGCACATCTATAAAATCCCAAATGAACAGCTGATGCCATGTTGCTGTGATTTGTTATATATAAAAAATTGTTTGATAATTGCAGAGGTTCTTTTAGATGATTTAAAATGCATCAAAACTGCTTAGACTAGATCCTTTGTTTGTTCACAATAAGAAAAATTCCAGGCCAAGTAACAGGAGTTATGATCCTGACTTTCAAAATCTGACTACACTGCAGATACTTTTGCTAAATGACAGTTCCAGAGAACTAATTTTTTTTAATGTCTTACATAGAAAATATACTACATAGTAAGTAACCTTTGGAAACTGTGTGGTTGAACTTGGAACAGGTGGAACTAGTATGTTTGCACCTGGTGGGGTTTCTCAGAAAGTTTTATGACAACAGGTTGTGTCTTGCATGGTGTTTCCTTGAGTTCTGTTTTGCTGAACTCTTTACTGTTCTGTTTTCTGAGCTCGTTTTGTTTTTTCAGTATATCTAATAGCACAAAAGTAAAACAAAAAAAGAGGAAGAAACATCTTAAAAAGGCATGCATGGAATACTTAATCCTTCTGTTTACTTTACATATATGTAGTATGAATGAGAATAAAACATGTTAAAACCCACAATTTAGACTAAGGAAATTCTGGAGATAAACAAAACCCCTCCTTTATCTCTGAGTATTAATAAAAGCAAAGACAAAGCTAAGGATCTTTGAAAAGTCACAGTTAAATTTAAATGACATCCATAATGTAACATTTTACATATTAATTGCTGACATTTTGTCACAGATGTCTCCAGAATTGATGAATCTACAAAATCAACCTCAAAATAAAAGGAAAAAGTACATTTGCACTGCTTCAGCAGTATTTGCCATGTAATTGCTCACTGTTATAGAAAAACGTCTAATAATTTTTTGGCATTATTCATTGAATATTCACCAGACAGCTGTAGTAAATCAGTTCAAAATCCGGATTTGTCTAACTCCTGAGACCTGGATAGAAACCAAAATCATCTATCTGAACAACCTCCTGAGAATAGGATCTGAACCCTATGGCCATTTTTTTTCCCAGTTCACCAGGTTCCTAGCAAAAACATCTGTATCCACTGAAACTACTGAAAACCTCAGCTTACCTCGCTTCTCCCATATGTTTGTGAAAAAGTTTAAAGTTTCATTGACTTTACAAGGAATTTTGAAGGTAGTTGTCACTGTTCTCTGTGTTAGAACTTCTCCTTATATTCAAAATAATTGGATGTGTTTTCCTTGTTCCTTTTCAAGAAGCAGAGGAAAACTATTCTGCAGTTATTCAGTGCTAGTTTAGGTTCTTTTATATATACAAAGTTTTAAGATGCGCGCTAAATAACATAAAGTTGCCCATTAAAAATTATTATCATGTACTGCCAATATCACTAAAGCAAATGTTTTAATTATTTCTCTCAGAACTTCTTCATGTTCATATTTCTTTAGTAGGAGTTATGATGCAATTCAGTTTTCCTATGTTAACACGTTAGAGAATACACAGAGATTTAACAGTTTCTATGTCCATTTCATGGAACTCATAAAATGCTATTATTTCATCATAACAAAATAATGATTTCAGAACATTTTAAATGACTTCACACATTGATTCATTAGGCTTATGTAATATTTTTGAGAATGCTGATACCAAAAAATCCCTTTAACTAGCAAAGAAGTGAAAGAGGGGGCTGAGGGAGAGGGACTGTGTTTGAAATTGCTGTATAGATGGTATCTCTGTAAAATAACTTCTTTTTTTTTTTCCTTCCTACAAAATCAAATGTTTTGACCTTTTCCAAATTAATAAAAATTTCCCTTAGGACTCCTAACATAATCTTCTATTTAGAATAAAGTATTATGAGAGCTGTCCATCAAATGAATTATACTTTGCAATTAAAAGTCTGTGCTCACTGTGTCTAAAGAGAAAATTGGTTCTAACTCAAAGAACTCTAGTGGTTTGAACTCTAAAGTACATCATGTGTCATAAGTAGTTGTGGTGATTTTACCCTGGCTGGACACCGAGCGCCCATCAAAGACACTCTATCACTCCCCTCACCAGAACAGGGGAGAGATAAAGATGGGAAGAGATCACTCATCAATTGCTGTCAGGGGCAAAAGGGACTTGATTTGGGGAAATTAATTGAATTTATTACTAATCAAATCACTGTAGGAATGAGAAATAAACCCAAAACTTCAAAATACTTTCCCCCCTCCCCTCATATCTTCCCAGGCTTAATTTTATTCCTGAATTCTCTACATCCTCTCCTGCAAAGGTGCAGGAGGATGGGAAGTGAGGACTGCGATTAACTCATCACATTCTCTCTGCTGCTCCTTCCTCCTTAGTGGGAGGACTCCTCACATTCTTCCCCTATTCCAGCATGGGATCCCTGCCATGGGCTGCAGTTCTTCATAAACTGCCCTAACATGGATCCTTCCCATATGGTGCAGTCCCTCAGGAACAGGCTGCTCCAGAGTGGGTCTTCCACGGCATCACAGTGCTAGCAAACATGCTCCAGTACAGGTTCCTCTCTCTGCCAGGTCACAGGTCCTGCCAGGAGCCAGCACAGCCTTCCCACAGGGTCACAGCCTCCTTCGGACATGCACCTGGTCCCGCGTGTGGTCCTCCATAGGCTGCAGGCAGATCTCTGCTTCCCCATGGAATTTCATGGGCTGCAGGGGAATCTCTCATCCAGAGCCTGGAGTAGCTTCTCCCTCTCCTTCTTCACTGACCTTGATGTCTGCAGGGCTGTTCCACTCATATATTCTCACTCCTCTCTGGCTGCAGTTGCTAACTTTTTCTCTCAAATATCCTATCCTAGAGGCTGATGTGCTCAGCCTTGGTCAGCAGAGGGTCCGACTCAGATCTGGCATTGACTCTGTCAGATACTGGGGAAGCTTCTAGTAGGTTCTCACAGAAGCCACCCTTGTAACCCGCTTGCTATCAAAACTTATCCCTGCAAACCCAACAGTGTAGCAAAAGCAAAAAAAATAAAAAATCAGGCATATAAAGAATCATATTGTCTATCGTTGTTAAATACTAATGAATTATGTCTAATTAAAAATTCATAAACAGATTCAAGAATATTTTTCTGATTTATTGCTGTAATAAAGTGATGTCAAAGAGGATTGTCTCAACACTTTGAAAAGCAGATCTGACCTAAAGAAGTGCCAGTCAGTGCTTACAATTTCTGCTCTGTGAGAAATGTTTATATTTGAATATTTTGTTTCATTTTATGAAAAAAAAAAAAAAAGAAATTATGCAGCTGTTCTGAAAACACTGTAGTGTGCTCTGTTTCCAAAAATTAATATGTACCCAAGGATAGTGGAAACCTATAAATTCCTGGATCCTTTGGGCTGCCTGTGCTGAAATCCAGGTGCAGAGAGTTCTGATCCAGAGGATGTAAGTGGAAAGTGAGAAGAGCTGGTGTTAGAGGTTGGCATACTTTGTGCTTACTGCATTTATTTACACAGTTTCATAGAAGTCTTCTAAGAAACTGATCCCACTATGGGCATTTATTTTTATCCTAACAAGAAATCTATGCTAGAGGCAAGTTTTGAAACTCGACACTTCCATAAGGTGATGTGCAACTCTTGCCTATATGTAACAAGTTTACAGGATCCACACCTTGCTTCCTGCAGCACGATTCAGAAATGTCTCCCTCTTTAAAGGCTATCTGATAAGTGAACAGTTAAATCTGTCTCATAAGTAAGCTGTTACAACTCTTGCTGACTTGGAATGTTGAGCATTTTTTTCATAGCTGAGTTCAGTCTGTTGCTCTTAAAAAAGTTGCAAGCACTTAGCAGGAGAAACATTACTCTAAATGCAGGAACTGTGGAGAATCATTCTGGTGTATTAATTTTTGTTTTGCAAAGTGCACAGAGCCCTCCACAGTGTCGATATGTGTCAGACAGTATAGTTTTTGTAGGATTCAACCTTCTCCTTGCAGTCAGTAGCAATCCTGATTTCTCGTTAGCTAGTATTCAATTGTCAAATTTTTTTGTTCCTGTTTTTGTAAAGTTTTGGGCAAATCAAAGTGACTTTATTACAGAAAGAACCATTATCTCTGATGCTAGTATAATGGTATAGATTCTACAACTAGGTTAAACTCCATATATCCTGATGTCATGCTTTTCAAAATATTTGCAGATTCTTAATGATAGTCCTTTTCCATAAGAGTAACTGAAAAGCTCAAGGCAAGTAAATAAATGCCTACAAGAAGTAATGCTGTCAAAGCTTTGCTTTGTTGGGGAGAATAGATGGGGCAACTGGTGTGAGTCAGTGGATTGTTGTTGCAGACTGAACAGGTTAGGGTAATGCACTTATATGAAATTTAGAATTCCTTCTAAATTTCTGTTAGAATTAAAAAAGCAACATAGCTCTTCTAGAGTTTATGGAAATGTCACTGTTGACAGTAAGGTAATCTGCATTTCAGCCTTTGTTTATGTGATCTATTAATAGATTAAAAAAAAAAGAATTAGAAACAAAGTAATAGTTTTGTTGTAGTTCCATTGCAATCTTTGTATCTCATTTCTTAATACATATAAGAAATTCTTGTTACTAGTAATAGCAATTAAACTTACTATTTCAGGATTAATTGACAACATCCAATATTATTTTTATTTAATTCACAATGTCTAAGAATTTTTTTATTATGAAAGCACATGAAAAAATAAATGTGCATACATGCTATATCAAGGAAATAGATCTTAAAAAATATAAATGAGAACTCAGGAATTCCTAATACTACCTACTACAACTTGTTTCTTTATGTATATTTACTGTTTCTAAGTGCAATGAAACTCCATCGGGTCCAGCAAAGTTTGAATGTACTGTAACAAAAGTACACTTGTCCGGTGTTTGAACACACCGAGGCCCCTCTTCTACCTCGAAAGGACTCCTAAACCTACCAGCCACATGAGGGCAGCAAAGATCTAAAGTCTAAGTGAGGGTCGCGCGAGAGTTTGACAAAACTGTACAAGCCAGAGTGGCTTCTTCCTTTTAGTTCTCTTTTACTTTTCCCAGATAAATTTTAAGAAGATCATGTCAGTGATGGTAGAAAGTCCATTACTGCAGTCTTTTAGAAATCACTGGACAAGCCTCTGATGGGACATACTTGATGGCATTCTCTTGCCATTAGGAAGGTTAAATGGCTTTCAATAAGAATCTCCAGCATTACTTTAGTATTCCAAAGCAGATTTATAAAGCCTGCTTTTTTTCCACAGTGTGTATGAGAGGAACTGAATCATGGCAATAAAACCAGAACTCTTCTCCTTTGTTTCTAAGGTACGGAATATGAAAAGTTTTCCTGTAGTGCACTGTTTTAGTAATATTTCTGTGTTTTAGTACTATTTCTTCCTTTGAGTCACTTTGTTCTTTATTTTCACAACTGTTTTTTCTTGATTACAAAGGATCTGAATACCTTGATCTTTATAATTTTTTCAGTTCTCTATAAATTCACCATGGAAACTTTAGGTAATCTCAGCCAAGAGAACTCTCCACTATCTAATGCCTTTTCAGTACAAACTTATCCTAAATGACAAAGCTATAAATTTCAGGTTTCTGTATTTTTACTTTCTAGTGCTCTGCTTACCAAAGAATAAACTTAAAAAGAAATAGAAATGCATAAATTACAGATTAATAAGCATGAACAGCCTGCAGCCCTCTTGGCTTGTATAAACAGAACATTTCACAACTAAACACACTGAAATGAGTCAAGATTTCTGTCAAAATTGAGACAAGGTTGTCTGAAATGTAAAGCTTTTGTTGAAAATTAAAAATCCTAAAACCTACCAGCTGTGTGACTTGATATGGCGGTGGTGCTATGCAGCTGTTGGTAGAATGTTGATGAAATTTGCATACTTCAAGTTTTTTTCACACAATAGTTGTCAACCATGATAGTGCCATTTTCTAAAATCTTAGTGCTGACAAATATGAGCATTACCTGAGCCATTAAATATTTGTAGTAGGAGAATCTCAGATTTTTCAGAAGGGAAACTTAGTCCTATTTCACATAGACAAAGAAACAGATCGTGGTAGTTATCCTCTTAGTCTTCAATTGTTATCCTAGTAGCAATGAGAAGTTATTTTCTTGATGTTAATATAAACTTTTTACTTAGTGACTCTGGCACTAATGTTCAAATAGTGCAAGTAGAGATGAATGGCAGACATCTCTTCTTTGGCATCTTCACCCTGCTCATTAACTCCCAGTTCCCATTGATCAGAACTAAAATCCAGACTTTCAAGGACATAGCAGTTTGGGTTTTTGCTTATACTAGTGTTGCCTTGCACATACTGGGAGACTTAAGGGAGTTCTTAGAGTTGGGTGAGGAATTCAAGTCCTTGCAGCAAAGAACTTCTTTTATACTTACTTTATATATGGGTCATATACCATCCTAAAACTCCATTCCATCCTTTTTCTGTGGGAAACGACTGCATATCTGCCACACTACATTTGAGGCATAAGCATTTATGTGACTTGTCTGCAGGATGAAAAACAGATTGCTTATCAGCAGCTGGTGTTTTCAAGATGTGTATTTGTGTTCTGCTCTAGCAAAGTCCTCTTCAGCAGTTTCTCAGAACAAATAAATCATCTGTAAGCATTCTTCCTCTAATATAGAGCATATCAAACAAAAGGAGGGAGGCAAGGGCTAGAGCATATCTGATACAGTTAGAGCAGAAGAGGATCTCAATGTGTGTGAATGACCATAGCATGAGTATAGTACACCACAAGACAGTTATGGTAAGGAGCATTTTGATTGCAGATCAAGATTTGTAATGATTGCAGGACAGCTGTGAGCGCTTCAGCAGATTGTTGCAAAAAAAGGTGACTTAGTGGACAGACAAGAAATTAATGATATGTTTTTGGGTGTAGAGGGTATATCTAAGACAGGATGATTTTGTGATCCCTTTAAGTGATCAAGAGTATCAGCAGATGAGTAATCCTACTTACACATCAGAACAGACCAATATTATAGTAATTCAAGATAGTAGTATCCACCTCTTATAGAAAACATGACATATCACTGCCCATAGATCAAAAGAAGCTTTGGTACCTAAATGATCCATTTGTCGTAAAGTGGAAATTATTCTAGAAAGGACACTTTAAATGAGTTAGTGAAATAAATTGAACTTTAGCTCTCAAAGATGAAACTAACTCTAGCTGTATGTTAATCCTGGATCTGTGTTTATTTTCCAACACATTTGCATGCCATTTCCATAATTTCTTAGCAGTATAACATTTTTCAGTCAGTCATGCTGACTCAGCCAGTCAGGCATTGCAGGGTGTAAAATGTTGTGCCTAGCTCCTATGAAAATACTTGGTGATATATTTCTTTGTGGTGTTTACAGAGGCTTTAAACCATCAAAGGCTTTGAAGTCTTTGTAAATTCCCTCTTATTTCTTTTAACTTCATTTTCAGAGGTTGTCTCCAACGCAGTAATATTAATTTTGCCGCATTTTAGCAAAGTCAGTAATCTCAGTGTGAGTCTTTATACTGGAATGAATAATCCTATTAGAATTGTCAGATTGATGATGAACTCATTTGCTGAAGATCCTTCATATACTTAGAAATACATGTATTGAAATGTAGTGATCATTTAAAAAAATTGCTTCAAACATTTTCAATATTTATTGTAATATTGATTACAATATTTATTGAAAATGGTCAGCATTTGGTTTTAAAACTTAATAATTTCAAACTAAAATATTACCAAATTTGATTAAATAATTTTTAAAATAACTTCTTGATGACTAAGTGGAAGTAAAAAATTAACAAATGGTTTAAATACAATATCATAAAGAAAATTAGACACAACATCATCCAGATAAGTAAAGTCATTTCATATGTAGTCCTAGATGTATCAGTTTGACTGCAAAGTGAAAAAAAAGTCATTTGAATTTAAGAAATCTGGGGTTTGAAGAACAGGTGTTATTGTCTAGATGCACAATATTCTTTAAAATTTTCATTGCCTTTTTCTATTTTTAATGGGATTTATTTTGAAAGATGTTTACTGGTACTAAAAAAAAAAAATTACTGACAATTTTTCCTAGTATACTGTACCTTATTTATTTCAGTGGCTTCCCTTTACTTCTATTTGTCCTGTGATTTATTCCAAAACTTTCTGAAATGCTTTAAAGCTATGCTTGAGGAAGTTCCAGTATTTGTTTTAAACACATTTTCTGTTAAAAGTATATTTATTGTTCTAGTGCCTAGAGGTGCCAAACTAGTCTGATGCACTTTTACATACCTTTTAAATAAAAATACATAAATAAAAATAATAACTAACAATAAAATGTACATGTTTTCAGTGAAAACTTGTTCTGTACATGCGAACTCACTTTGCAACTCAAAGTAGCTATTGTTTGCATTTACAAGACTTGTGTCACTGCAAATCAAGAGTATTTCTAATAGAGTTCATGATGTTAAATTACTGTAAAAATACATGACATCTGAAGTCAAGCACTTAAAAAGCATTATATGACAAAATCATACAAATAAAAAGAAATATTACTTTGTTGTTTAAAAATGTTTGAACCATTTGTATTGTAGAATATCTAGATGTCCTGTCACATGCAAGGAAAATAATGTTCTGATATCTCGTTTTTCATTAAGATATACTTTTTTTTGTCCTAAATTTTATTTCTCAAGCTCTTGGTATCTGAGCATTGCAGAAGAAAAGCAGGAAAAAGTTTCCTCTGCCTATTTTTAAAAATGATTACCTGCAGTAGTCTCTTTTACAAGTTTTTCTCATTTCATAGATAGAAAATAGAACAAAGTTCTTCCGTTGTGTTAAATATTGCAGATTCAGCATGTGCAGCACAGACAAAATGAACCAGTTATTACACACATAGAAAACTTTTTTACTTTCTTTTATTGGATGGCTACAGAAAGCAACTTTAGGCCAGAAAAAAAGTCAACACGGTACTTCAAGGTTAACTACGTGTTAAGGTTCTCTGTATGCTTCTGTATGCCAAACACTTGGGGGGAATCAACATGTAGATGACTACATATAGTTGGAGGGTTTCAAGTCCCAGTCCTAAGAAATATTTGAAAACCAGCCTGTACTTATTCTTGATTGATTGAGTCCAATCTTCTTATAAAGTAGATATTTTGGTCTTCATGATGAAGGAAGAAAAGTCCTTGGAAGAAATATGACAAATGAAATTTCATTCTTTCTTCATGCAGGGAAGAGGAGTTTGCCCAGGACTTGAGTCTGTAAAAGGCAAGGATTAATTGTGGGAGAAGAACCCAGAGACCAGAGTGTCTTACTTGTGAGCCTAACCTTTCCTATGGATCGTGTAGGTTATATTTTCTGGGTTTGGCTTAATAAATCATGTACTCTTTTGCAAGTAATTTTTATATAATTTCAGCAGATGGTGTGAGGAACAAAATAATGGCCTCAATATGCTTTTGGGAGAAGCAATATGCTTACTTGCTGTAACCTTTGGAGTGCACTAAAATTGGGTCTTCAATTT
This sequence comes from Manacus vitellinus, assembly GCF_001715985.3. NCBI lineage: Eukaryota > Metazoa > Chordata > Aves > Passeriformes > Pipridae > Manacus > Manacus vitellinus. The sequence goes on from NW_021940478.1 coordinate 513,772, forward strand.
TGTGTACATGCTTTAATTGCTGAGCTATTGCATAGGAGAGGAGGGAGTTTCTTGTAATTTGGCACAGTTAGTTTTTTCTCTTGTTTTGATTGATTTCTACAAGTGACTTTTGCACCCTCTATGATACACTAGGACTGTGGTAAATGGGATTGCTATTGATGATTTAGAAAAGGGAGGATTTCCTTCTGCATTTCAACAGAATGTAGATATGTTAGCACTGTCACTGGCTTTCCACCTTAGGCAAAAATTCTCCATAGAAACGTTATCCTTGTTAGTAAAGAAAACCTATGGACAAATGCTCCTACAAGGACCTGGCACACTGTCTTGGGAGGAAAAATACTCTTCAGAGCAGGTTTTCAGTTGTGTGTAAATGAGGCCATGCATTGTATACAGGTGCCTGCAAGAAGTTTCAGATTACTTGTTCTTCATCGCCCCTTCAGAAGCTCTGCTGGATCTGGCTGTGATGGAGTTAGCTTTCTTCATAGCAACCCTTTGTATCTGTGAGTAAAGCAGCTTTATTTTCCCTACTCTGTCACTCCAGTGAGGAGGCTGGGGGTGCACAAGACATTGGAAGGAGACAGTCAGAACAGATGACCCCAACTGATATTCCATACCATATGGTGTCATGCTCAGCAATAAAGCTGAGGGAGGAGAGTTTTTCTTGGGAGGTAGTAATTGTTTGGAGACTGGCTGAGCCTTGGTCTCCATGTAGGAGGAAGTGGTGAGTCCATCACTTGATTTTGCTATGTGTTTTTTTCACCCCCTTCCTCTTTCCTTCACTTATTAAACTGTCTTCATCTTATTCCATGAGTTATCTGACTTTCACTCTTCCTGCTCTGTCCCAAAACTCCGTGGGCGTGGGGAGTAAGTGAGTGGCTGTGCGGTGTTTAGCTACTGGCTGGGGCTAATCCACCACAGAAACTCTGTCATATACAGAGAAAAAGTCGTATTTCTGTATAAAGAGAAGATAACATACATGATGGAACCTGGTCAGCTCAGGGACTTCTAACAAAATGGAAAGAACCGTTATGGTTCACAACATTTTTTCTGATTCATGTTATGCTGTGTCATTTAATCCTGCAATGCTTTAGTGTAAATGCATACATGGTTTCTGAATTACAGAACAGCAGTGGTGTGCTATTTCTAGGGAGGCCATTCTGCCCTACAGTACTTTACAGTTCATTTCAATGGGAAAAATGGTCCCATTTAGCTTTTCCCACAAACTTAAGTTTCCTCTGCTGCTGAGTGTTTGAAATGAGAGTCTTACTCTGCTTATGGCAACAGTTTTCTAGAGCTGTTATCTAGATGCGTTGTCAAGATGCTGTTTCATAAAATCTGAGCCCTGGCAGGGCATTCTGCTCTCCATACCCATCAAGAGAGAACTCAAGGACTGCTGTCACCTTGTGATGCAAAGCACTATCTTCCAGATAGGCAGCAATTCAGACAAATCCCTTTACTCAGTATCTGTCCTTGAATATCTCTGTTTCATGATTTAATAGTTTCATTAAATCATTTTCCTGAGTTTACTTAACATGCTCTCTTGACTACATATGATATTAAGGATTTTCAGTCACATCATTTGGACCAAGCACAACAACTAACATAAGTGATCTGAAATAACTGAATTTTAAGAAATGGAATTGCAATTATAAAAATTAGTTCTAGAAAAATAAAATACAGCACTTACCAGTTGTGGGACAGCATTTCTAGAAGCAATAATTATTCGTTGGTGAGGTAAATTCAGCAAACCTGAAAAAAGATAAACTGAATTTCTGTTCTCAGCTTTCTCCTTTTAAGAATTGAATACTGATATCTCGATGTACTGCATTCGAAACATTTGTATTTCATTTGCTGTTGATAAATCCCCCTTCATTTCATATTTTTCTTAATTTAAGACTAAGAAACAAAGTTGAGCTAAGAAATGTTAGCTTGTTATTTATAAACACAAAAGGATGCTAAAATCAAATAGCAGAAAAAAGAGAGCACATAACAACCCCAGAGTCCTCCACCTCCTTCTCTTTCTATCTCCCTCCCTTCACAGAGATCAGGTGTGTGACATACTGTAGAATGGGAGAAATATGCTAAAAGTTTTGATACTGCAATTAGTTTTTTGCTTTTTAAGTTCATAATCTGATTTTTGCTGATGTTGGTTTGCAGAACATTATGTTGATGTTTGTTCATTCTGAATTGTCTTATGTAAACCCAAACTGCATTTCTGCGCCTGCCTCCTGTGTCATGCATTTTTTGATTAGAAATTTCTACTGTAGAACTTCAGTTATAATCAGATATGCAGCAGCAAGACCCATAACTGAAAATGTAATGAACAAGCAGGGGGATAAGATCAAACTTCAAAGTAACCCAAAGAAGCTACAGCAGCAGGGGTTGAAGGCAATGGGATCATTTGAATAATAATAAATGTATTGCCCTGACTTCACTTCCAGCAGTGAAAAAATGAACTCCAAGGGTATAATTAAAAATATGACTATTTACTGCATCATGTGACCAAAAAATATAAGACAAGCTTTTAAGGCATATTTTTTTGTGATCCCTCTTGAAATGATTCCATTTTCTCCCCATACACCTTTCTGTGTATACCACTTGAATCATCCTTTCTGATAGAAGCAGGTAGTAGAAAAACATGCATTTGAGTAGTAAATGCAGAATATTCAACATATGAGAACAGTAAATCACCCCTAATATTACAATACATAGTAGAAGAGCAGTAGACTGCATTCCTGAATAGTGGACTAACACTGGCCACTTGTCCAGCCAGACAGTCACTACATTCTCTCCTCTTTCTTCAAGTGTTCTTGGAACACAAGGAAGTAAGCAAGACAGCTAACAAAACAAAACACGTGCAAAAGATGGCATGTATTATATAGGTTATCATCTTTATGTAGTAATAAAATTTGTTTTTAAAAAAATAAACTAGGCCAAACCATGTCATTGTCCCTGACAGCAATCAGTGTTAGTGTTCCTGTTAAAGACAAAAGTGCATAAGCACTATATAAAAGTGTGCAGAATTGAAGGAAATATAGCAATTACAATGGTTAAAATCTGAGTAAAATAGTAAAATATGCATGCATACATGCATGTGTTATGTAATAAAAAGAAGTGACTTTATCTATGCAATCTGTAAAATTAGAGCTGAGGGAATTATTGATTTGAAGATCAAGTAAATTTACAGTAAAATATACATGTTTTATAATATAATGTAATAAGAAAATAAGGTTAGTCAAACTTTTCCAGCATTGGCATAAGCTGGAAAACAAAACATCTAGAAACATTCCAGGTTATGTGGCAGATGCTAATCAAGCACTAATAAGGGATACCTTCAGCCATGTGTGATTCTTCTGTATTAAGCAACCCACAAACTATTAGTTTTTCGGATGTATGTCCAGCCTCTTTTTCAACCTATGTAAACTCTGACTGTCTCAACTACTCACCATGTGAAAAACCACCTCTGATTTTTTTATTTTCATCCTGACATCTGCTAGTTTGATGTGATGCCTCTTGTGCTGGAAATGAAGGTAGATAATTTATCCTTGTCCACACTATCCTCATTGTTAGTAGTTATATAGATTGGTACCCTATTCTTTCACTCCTACCTTCGCTGTCTCACTAAAGAAAGGCAGTTACTACGGATGGGGCTTTAAGCAACCTGGTTTAGTGGAAGGTGTCCCTGCTCATGGCAGGGGGTTTGGAACTACATGACCTTTAAGGTCCCTTCCAACACAAACCATTCTATGATTCTGCTATGCTTATGTAGTTAGGTCCCTAAAGATACCGAGCTTACTAGAGCTAAGGAGCCTAAGTATATGGGATAGTTTAATAATAAGTCACAGAATAGATGAGGTTGGAAGACACCTCTAGAGATCATCTAGTCCAGCATCCCTGCTTGCAGCATGGTCAGTTGCAGCAGGTTGCTCAGAAACAAATCCACCTGGGTTTTGAATATCTCCAAGGATGGATACACCACAATTTATCCAGGCAACATGATCCACTGATATACAGCCTGACAGTAAAAAAAACCACTTTTTCTTGCATTTTAATGGAATTCTATGTATTTGAATTTGTGTCCATTGACTCTTTTCCTGTCACCGGGAACCACTGAGAAAAACCTTTCTCCATCCTCTTTGCTTCCATCCATCAGGTATTTATACACATTTATAAGATTTCCCTGAGTCCTGAGAAGTAATTTGATTGACAACACAACAATGAAAGTAAGATTAAAAAAAATTATCTGGGGATTTTAGTTGCAAACTAAAGTTGAATTAAGGAAGTCTATGAATTGAATAAATAGGTTAAAAAAATGAAAACAACACACAAAAAAACCACAGGAACTTACCTTAGTTTTTATCAAAATAGTAATAATTGCTCACATTCTGACAACTTATCTGGTTTTTGATTTAAAAAAAGAACAGAAAAGGATTCAGATTATTCTATGTTTTCCATCAAGAAAAGGTGGTGAATGGATGTAATATAAACTTTGATTGTCATTCACACTTAAATGTCACCTCAGTACAATTATTATTAGGGGTCATTTCATTATTTGCTCTCATGGAATTCTGTAAAGCTCAAAGATATTTTTATACACACTGGATTTGAATGTCTGTGCTGATGCCTTAAGACCCTTTTAGTTTTCTTGACTTTGCTAATTTTTATAAGCTTTATATGTAATTATAGTAGTAGATTTTAGAAGTAGCTATATTGTATTCCTCACCCTTTAGCACCCTTTAGCTTACACATTCCTCAACCCTCCTACCCCATTCCATACTCCCTATATCAATCCTACCCCTGAATTCAGTAGAAATGTTTAGTCTCTTGTCAAGGCAAGGTCTATGCTGTTTGGAGAACACTCATATCTTGGCCTGAACAACAGAACAGAGTCAAGAACTGGGTGACCGTGTAACCTTTGTGCTCTGAGGATGATGAGAATGATGAAGAGGGGGTCCCGAAATACACCCCAGACTCAATTCCCAGGGGGTGGGCCCGGTGCAAACCAGAGCAAAGGCTACAGGGCGGAAACACTTGGGACAGATGGCATTATAAAATGTAACATCTCAGGCACAACCGGCGCACGTCCTGTAACGTCTATGCCTTGGCACAAATTAAACCCTTTCCTTATCTCACCCTCAATTAACTGCTCCTGAGTTCTTTCTTTAGCACCAACTGAGCTGGCATCAGTGCTAATAATAATAATAAAAGTAATAACTGCAAAAAAATTTACAACCCCAAATCTCAGCAAGTAAGATCCAGTCATTAATGTCATATGAAATGCCTTAACCCAGGGAATTATTATTTTTTCTTCCTGTATTCATTTAGCAGAGATTTGTTATTCCATAGCAACACAGTCTTAAGAACTATTTCATATCAATAATGGGGTAAATCTAGAATGAATATGGCATCTGCAGAACCACATTTTTACTACTGTAAAGGATAGATTGTGTTTAGGTGGATATGGAAATCCTACTTTTAAGGCAAGAGTATTTTCAAGGCAGTCTCTAGAATAATATTATCAGTAATCTGCTGAGTCATTTATTGGTCTTTAGTCCATAATGAACTCTGCTTCCAAAACTTAGAGCAAATCCTTAGTAACTGTGATTTTATTTTGAACTGCAAAATTTAGCCAATTTGTAAAATCAGTAAAAATCATGAAAATATAAAATATTCAAACATATCTTTGTGCAGGAGTCATCATCTGCTGTCATTGCTTTACAAATCCTTGCTATTTGGCTCCCTGTTGTTATTGCATACCTATTTTCCAAGAATAGCAGTAATTTCAGATTCATGTAGCAGCATTCTTAAATCCAAATATTAGCAATTGTTCATATTCTAACACCACAAAGAAATTGTATGAACTTCCCTAAGTATTAGTATTTTCACCTTATTTGGGAGGGCAGGGAAGACTTTTTCCTTCTCTGAAATTCCATTCAGATGTTCTGTTATAAATGTGTCTTCAGTTCTGTATAACTGTGATGTAAGTTTAATAGCTAGATTTCCTGAGATACTTCCATTCTTAGCTGAATACTTTACACTTATATTTTTATTTCAGCACCACTACTGTATGTCATAAATATTTAACTTAAAAAGTGGATTTGTTTGTGTTAGTGAAGTGTTTCAATGACTTCAAGTGGAGAAAGTGTTTTATGGAATGTCTTGTGATTTGCACTGTTGAGACATTTGAGAAAATGTTAAATGTTTGTGCACCAGTAAATTATGTTCTGTGCATTTTAAGCATTTTGTTAGCTTCTTGTCACTCTGGCAGTGGTTGAGGCTTCAGCAGAAAGAGAGACATCCACTTTAACATCTTGACTGTGCAAGGGTTTGCAGAGATTTTTTTTTAAGATGTAGTGTTTAAAAACTGAAGTAGTGATTGGATACAATTTACAAGTGCACTGGAGTTTCCCTAATCCTATAGACTTCAGGTAATCTCAGATGCCTTGATATATTTTAAATTTTGCAAATTTAGTATTTGTCTAATTACCTTTTAAAAATTAAGTTGCTAAGAACCTGACAATCATATTTTAGAAAAGGAATGAGCAAACATGGAATTAAACATAAATTTCCTGGATCCTAGGTTAAGGATAAGGGAAAAACATTTTTTTTCCTTAGTTCTATAGAGCTGTTTACAAAAAAGACCCCTGTTAAGTTAAAATTATTTGATCGCTCTTCAAAAAATGTCTTAAAATATTTTAATTATGATTTTATAGGAAAATTGCATTAATAATTACATATTATTTTTTTCTAAAATCTTCCTGGATGTTTATTAATTATGTGATAGAAACATCTCAGTTACAAACCTCTTAAATGTCAAAAATATGCATTTGATATTCAATATGGTATTAATTTAACATACAGCAACTCATTCTCAAATACAGATTTTGTGTAGCAGCATGTTTAAGACCACATTTTCTGTCTACCCATTTTGGAAGTCAGGCTCACATACAGACTGTCTTGCTTAGAACAAATGCTAACCTATTCAAGAGAGCCAATGTTCACCCAGTATCGACTACAAATACATAGAATTTCGTATGCAAACAGGCCACATGATGTTAAAAAGTTAAACACTGCTCTCACTTATGTTGACTTTACTAGTAAAATACATACAAAGGACTAATACAGTTGCTCAGAGCAGAGTTTGGCTACTGGACTGCACATCTGTAAATGAGCAGCATCAGATGTTTGTTTTAGCTATGGCAAAAGGACGGAAAACATTGCTATGCATATGCTACATGAGGAAGCATTGTTAATTACTTCCAGTAGTGTGAATCTTGTATGAATCAAATCTCAGTTGTAACTAGTAGAAAACTTTTTTTTCCCAGTGCTTTGTTTTAGGCCCACCCTGCAATATCAAATTGCCTTTGATAAACTGTCAGGATGTACAAAAATTTAAACCACAATTTTCCGCAATAAACTTTTAAGCTGGGAAATGGTCCCCATCACTTCATCTGCTTCCCTGTCCTGTGAAGAGAGAGCTTTTGTTGGTTTAGTCTGTCTTTCAAGGAACACAAGATACCTTTGCTGATAATGATAAAAACCACAAACCTTCCTTGTTGCCATATGCTGTATCTCTTCCTCAGCACTCTGCTGGTAGAAGCTATGCCAAATGTGATTTTAATGCAGCGCTGTCCAATTGTACTGGATGATCCAAAATTTATTTAAACTATACACCTCTCAAAGTCTCATTGGGAGATTAATTTATACAGTGTTGAAATATCTTTACTTTTCCCCAAGAGAGTAGAGGGAAATTTGTGTTTGTTAATATCAGACTTGTGAGCTAAGTATGTCTGATAGTTAGTAATTCTTCAGCAGTATAAAAAGTAAGCTGTAGATCTGAGGTGAATAAAAGACTTCTGGTTCATGAAAGACTCAGGTTGACCTTGGCAGTGCCATTAATCATGAGTAGAGCTCAAACAGATTGCAGGGACTTTAGAAGGAGAATATAAGGATATATGCACTTTGGGAGACATAAACCATTGTCTTACAAAATGTCTATGCCCTAGGTGATCAGAAAAAGTCACATGAAATAGTTCTGCAAGATATCTTCCAAGGCGTAATGCCTTGTGTGTATCTGAACTTCTGTCAGCCGCACAGCTACATTTATGCATGGATATGTACATAAAGAGTGGGCAAATGTGCTGTTTTGTATTTTTATTCTGCCTCTGTTTAAATATTGTCAAGAATAAAATTAATAAAGTGTCCAACCTCGAAAGGTTTTCCAAAATGTTTCCTGTGGGTATGGTAGTGATACAATGATATGCTGAACTGTAGCAGACGATCAGTGGAAAAATAACTATGTCTATAATGTATGCATATGGTATCTACAGAGTAACAGTCTACTTGCAAAGAAAAGTGATGTGGAGTTCTTTAGGTGTACTTCTTTAGTGATACAAGAGAAAAGGTGTCTTGGTACTAAAAATAATACTTTAAAAACCCTCTTCACTTTTACATTCTAATAATAGTCTTGTTTTAAAAGAAGAGGGGGAACAAAGGGAAATTTCCTTCACATAAAGGAATAGCTGCTTTCATCTTTTTATTATTTTGGAAAAATGTAATATTTGCATGAACATTTTAAATATTCATTGATGTATGCTAAGATCTTTGCCTTTTTAATTTGGGCTTTACATCTTTAGAGTGAGCAATAGCATTTTAAATTTAAATTTTCAGTGGAACTTTGGAAGAAGAAATATGATGTGTTGACATACCATTTGCTTTAAAAAACCTCAACAAACATAACTCCCAAACACAATGTACACACCCTCCCGCCCCACCCCTTAGTTTAAGTCATTAGATATATTCCAGGAAGTGATCTCCATTTGTTTTCTAAAAGAAGTCAGCATGTTGCTATTGCTTCTTGTCTTAAAGTTTGCATCCAATTCAGTTTTGTAACACCATCACAGCAGACTTTTTACCACTTAAATGATAAAAGTTTCAATAGGCACTTTAGTGGAATTACGAAAAAGCTACCACTCTTCCACCACGATGCCAGAAAGCTATCTTCGTTCTAAGTCAGGTCAGTAAACTGCACCTTGAAGGCCTGAGCTTGTCTCAGTGTAATTCCAGAGTAACAAAATGACAACAACAAAAACCTGTGTATGTTACAGGATTTATCATTCTTTTGCAGATCAAACCAAAACTGACAGTATGATAAATGTAGTAACTTGCTGGAAACAGTTGCTGTCTTATATAATCAAAGTAATTGTGTCATATATAAAGCTTAGGTTTATCTTTTAAATTTGTTGTTGGTTTACTTTTCTTTTTATTTCACTGTTGTAGTTGTTCTTAAGTGACTTTGTCAGGGTTATAACTTTCTTCTCCAAACATGTCTGCCAAGATCTTAAAGCGAGGTCCCCAGTCACTCAGATAGTCATAATCCTGATCTGCCTCAGTAGTAAGGGAGTCTATAGAGCTGAGAGACTCTGCAACAGATCCATTTCCTTCATAAGCATAGGTTGCCAAGGAGTCATAAGGGGGGGCAGATGGATCTGCATCATTTTCCTTCAGCCTTTGATTAATGAAATCTCTTATGTCTGTGTTATCTTCTGCTGGTGGTCTGTGGCGCGGAAAACGCAAGGTGTCTGGTTTTATGTCCCTGCGTATTTTGTTATCTTCAATCACTTTGGGATTTCTCAGGGCACCTATGTCGAAAGCCTGGGTGTCCTCTTCTCCACCTCCTTCATCATCATAATGGATAACATTATCTCTGATGTCTTCTTTAGAGGTCATCAGGGTGTCCTTTTTCTTCTGCCTCCGTAGTGCTACATACAGTACCACAATGACTGTAATGAGAGACAACTGAAGTTAAGACATGCACAGAAATAATTTTGTACTCTCATGACATATCGTTTTATCTTTCTTTGAAAGCTGGAAGCAATCAAAGGGACTTTTCTCCTTAGAAAAATGCAGCACTTAGCAGTGCTCGAGCCAATGAAAAGTCATTTTCCCTTTGATATATGAGTCTAACATTCCTAAGTGCTTGCTGTACTGCTGGAGGAAGTAACAAATAATTTTCCTACTGTTCTTCTTTGCAAACAAATAGAACTGGACAGGACTTCATCTTGTTAGTTCATAGAGACAGAGATAGGATTTTTTTAAAAAGTCTTCCATAGCAAAATAGAGAAAAAAACACCTAAATTTCCACATTGAAGAGAAGAAAAAAATCCAGACAAGCAACAAACAATCACAAGAATCAAACTCACACAGTTACAAAGAGGAAAAAATAATTTGGAACTTTCAATAATAAATAATTTGAATAATTTTAAATTTGGAATTTTTGAAGTGCAGAAAAAAATAATCCTACATTAGCTTTTTATGCGGTACACTTTGATCTCTTCAGGGATCTACTTCAAAAAATCATGTGTTATACAGTTTTGGAGAGAAGAGGGGTCCAGGAGAGTTGGTTGATTTTTAAGTATCACCTCCTCCAAACTCAACATTGGCCCAACCTGAGGAGCAGAAAATCAAGCAAAGGCAGCAGGAGGCTTGCATTGATGAATAAGAAGCTCTTGACTAAACTCAGTGATAAAAAAAAGAGGCATCTAAGAGCTGAAGACAGACGAGCGAGCCAGGAGAAATATACTGTGGCAGTCTGAACATGCAAGAGTGCGGTTAGGAAAGACAAAGCCCATCTGGCACTATCTCACAAGGGATGTGAAGGGTGACAAGAAGGGTTTGTACAAGTCAGACAGCAAAAAAAAAAAAAAAAAAGGAAAAGGGGGGCCCATGGCTGAATGGGGGAGGGGAGCTGTTGACAAATGACATGGAAAAATCCAACCTAGTCAATATCTTCTTTGTTTCTGACTTTATTGATAAAGTTTTCCTGCAGTAATTCCAGGTACCTGAGATCAGAGGGTAAGTCTGGAAATAGAAAGACTAATCCTTGGCAGAAGAGGATCATGTTAGGGAACATGTAAATGAACTGAACACATAAGTACATGGGACCTGATGGGATACATACATGAATGATGAGGAAGATGGCTGATGTCATTGTGAGGCCACATGAGATAATTTTTGAAAGGTCTGGGGGAAGTTTCTGAGGACTGGAGCAAGTGTCAAGCCTATCTTCAAAAAGGGCAAGAAGAATGAGCTAGGGAACTACAGGCCAGTCAGCCCCACATTGATTCTGAGGAAAGTGATAGAGAAAATAATTCTGGGAACTAAGAAGGGGAACAAGGCTAGCAAGCATAGATTTATGAAGGTGAAATTGTGCTTAACTCACCTGATAGCTTTCTACAGTGAGATAACTGGTGGATGAAGGGAGAAAAGTGCATAAATTTTATCCCACCTTTAGTAAAACTTCCGTTGTTATCTCTAAGAACAACTTCCTTAGAAAATCTGAGAAAGTGTAGAGTAGACAAGCAGACAGTGAGGTGGATGGCAAAGCTGGTAAAACTGTCAGACTGCAAAGGTTGTGATCAACATTTCAAAAATCAGATGGAAGTTGGTCATTATTATTATTATGCCCCAGGGTTTGATACTGGGACTACTTTTCTTTTTTACGACATCTTCATTTAAGACATCTTCATAAATGACCTGGATCATGGGATTTTTGTCACCTCAGCAAGATGATAAAAAAGAGAAGTCGTACCACAATTCAAAGGGATCTTACCAGGCTGGGGGAATGGGCCAAAAGGAGCTCCAATATTCAACAAACAGAAATTCCAAGTCCCACACATGGAGAGGAGTAACTGTATACTGTAAATGCTGTTGTCTGACTGACCAGAAAGCAACCTGATAGACAAGGCCTTATGAACTGGTGAATAACAAGTTCACCATGAGCCATCAGTGCGCCCCTGTTGCAAAGATCAACAGTTTTTGGGACTGCAACAGAAGAAACACTGTTAGCAGGCCTAGTGAGATGATCATTCCCCTCTTCTCAGCTCTGGTCATGCACGCTTGGAGTTCTGGGTTCAGTTCTGGTCTCCTCATTACAGGACAGTCATGGAGAGAATCCAATGCAGAGTCACAAAGGTGATTAAAGGAATTGGAACATTTGCCATACAAGGAGAGACTAAGAGGACCAGGTCTGTTCATTTCGAAGCTCAGGGGGATCTTATCAATTTGTATAAGTATCTGATGGATGGAAGTAAAGATGGAGCCAGGCTTTTGTGAATGGTGCCCAGTGACAGGACAAAAGACAATGGGCACAAACTGAAATGCAGGAAAATCCATTAAAATGTAAGAAAAAAAGTTTCTTTATTGTCAGGATGTCAAGCAGTGGAACATGTTGTCCAGAGAAGTTGTGGGGTATATGTCCTTGGAGATACTCAAAACACACCTGGTTACTAAAAAACCTGCTCTAATTGGAATTGTGATAAAGCAGACACCATTCATCTTGCTTCAAAAAAACTGACCTATTTTGGTTTTCTGATTTATTTGGTTTTGTTTTAAATTCTCCAGAATTATTGTATTTTAATTGCTACTCCATGGGAAGTGGGACCATTTGCCATTCTTCTGATTTGAAACAACATTTTTCTCACAATATAATTTTTTGACACAGAACAGAAATTCTCACTTTTACCTACTGCTTCTCAGAAGCTATTTATATAACCCTGAGCCTTTACTAATTTACTTAAGTGGTAAACTACTGTATAATCCAAATGTAAAGAGATATCCATATGGTATATTCTGTGTCAGGAGCTACTTTTGGATATGCATTAGACCTACATAAGGAATAGCACGGGATCCAGAAAGCCCGCTAGTATCAAGAGGAGACATAGGCTAGCATCTGTAAGACTCAGTCTGCTTTTTGCAGCCCACATTGTGTCTGTGTAAGATATGAAGTTGGTTTTATTTTATTATTGGTTGATTCAGGCCATATTATAAGTAAGATGCGCACAGCTATTGACTGCTTTGAATATACTGTGAATAAGGCAGTGTTTAAATATAAAGCAGATCAAATAACAATGCCACCTTATGATATCCATGTCTGCCTGAAATAAAAGTCATCCAATGAAGATTTATATGGATACAGCCAGTCATAGTCTACACTACAATTATTTTCTCCTCTTCCATTTCTTCATTCTCCTTTTGTCCAAGTTCACACACAAAATTAAACAAAGGCTCTTAATAAGTTCTTACTGGTATTACTGTTGGTAGGACTTATCTATCTCAGCAGTATTCTAAAAAAATTATTTTTTCTTGAAAGATATTTAGAACTATTTCAGATAAAAAAATTATGGTTTGGGTTCCACTGAAAACTGGTTCTCTTCGTGCAATAAGAAATATTGCATGGGTTGGCAGATTCATGGTCATGGTCAGTGCTTTGGGATATTTTCCTAGAAATAAACTGCCACACATTTTCAAAAGCTTTTGTTAAACACTAGATGGAACTAATGAATAATCAGAGTAATGAACTTCACAGGGTTTCATGAGAACTAACCTAGAAGTATAACAATACACAATAAGATTGCAATCAGCGCTCCTGTGCTGAGGCCAACTGGTAAGAAGATTGCTTCCACGTTGCAGGACTGGATGGTACCGTCAGAATCACATCTGCAAACTCGGATAGTCAATGTATTTGTGCTGCTCTGGACAGGGTAACTGCTGTCTTCTATTACTATTGGAAGAAAGTATAGTTCTTGCTGCCTTCTGCTGTAGCCATTTCTCCTGGTTTCAATCCCAGCTGTGTTGTCTGTAAAACATGACACAGTCATCACCAGATTTTTATTTTGTACTTAAATTCATAATGTAGCTTGTGTCAGATTGAGTAATAGGCAGCTATTTCATATTTGAAACTTGGTGAATGACATACATTATGTAATTGCCTTGTTTTATCATTACAGAAGGTATTGTATTGTGACTGGTACAGTTATTTTTTGCAGAGCATTAAACAATATTCCTTTTCTTATAAACCTATTAACAGCTAAAATTTCAGAGAAGATAACAATAATTTAAGAAAACCCAAAACTTTACAGGTAGAAGATTAGAAGAATTTTCCAGTTTTCTTTTTCTCCTTGTCTCCTTACATTTCTAGTCTGTGGCCCAATGAGTTTGGTTGCACATGGATTTAGAATCATGTGTTTATCAATTAATTAATTTCCCTTAAAAACTCAAAGTACTGTATGTGGACAGTATGCAATCACTTTAGCTTTCCTGCCCTGTTAAAAATAACTGAAGAGTACTTCAAAATCAGTAGAGTTTCCATCAATTAGTCAACTCCTAGAAGTTATGTTTTATCATTTCTTCCCAGTAGGTATTTTAGTTACCTTTCCTGAATCAAACAGAGCAGTAAGGAAATTATGTACGGATTAAAAGAATTACGCTGAAAGCGAAACCAAAATTAAATTAGCGGGGAATTAATTAGATGACAGAACTGAATGAAGGTAGCCTGCAGCAGTTACCATTTTGCCATCTCATCCATATTCCTTATTATATTTTTGGAACATGACACTTGCTGTCTGTGATGGTTTTCATTCCTTGTAGTTTTGTCACTTGGTAAAAGGATTAAGACCTCTGAATTCCATGCTCAAATAGTTGTGTGAAGTTCTGATAAAGGACAATAAGAAGGAATCCTAAATACCCAAATCAGATATGTTATGATTAGGCACCATTGGGAAGGTGCTTGACTGACAAAATGCTTCAGATGTCTCCTTTTTATCACAAACATGGACAGGTCAAGTTCAGTTATACTTAGTTTTGAAAAGAAAAAATGTCTTAAAATTGTTCAAATCAAGCCAACTTCCATCCTCAGCTTGTTCTTTCTCTCTATGATTAATTATCTGCACTGTATAAAAAGTTTTAGACCTAATTTGAATACATTCAGTTTAACCTTATTTCTATTATTAGAATTATTTCTATTATTTTTTTTCTTCCTATTACAACACTGAAGAGCACTTTAACATGTTACAATGCAACTAAATGACTTTCCATTCTCCTTTGAGAAGAATCAATCAGATCAAGCCTCTAAGTCCTTGATTTTGAACAATTTCCGTTACTCTTCTATGACCCCTTTCAATAGTTCAAAGTTCTTTTGAAAATATGGACACAGACGTGTTTGAACAATACAGAATAACCTAGAGAAGTTGAGATAGTTTCTGGTTCTTCAGTCTGTTGGTAATAAATTCATTTTTAGGATGTGTGTGACAGCTGGAGAGAAGGAAATTCTGTCTCTTACATGAGCAACGGTGTGTACTCCACATGGAAGCTGCCCTCTAGAGAGCAGAGTGAGGCCAGCAAAGCAGAATGAAGATGATGTGCAGTCCAGCTGGAAGCACTCCAGCTCTACCAGGGCCTCATTTCTATTAACATAGTGGATTGGTCTCAGTGCTGCTGAATGGCTTCCGTCTTGCTTCGGTCCTCATTAAGGTTTATCTCGAAGTATAAATAAACCCGGAAAGGTTTATTCTCTTGGGTGCACCACAAACTTATTACACCTGCTGTAGTATCAGACCACCCACGATTTTCAGTTGTATAGAATAGCTCTGTGTTTTGGGCTTCTTGATGTATTTAAACATGTTAAATGCCACCTTTACTTGTAAAAGTGTTAACTGTAGCACAGTGAACAAAACTGTCTCCTTGAAAAATATAAAGATTCCTTTCACAAAGTACTGGCATGATATTAACATAATTGATAACTTAAAAGATAAAGGTATTAGTTTTTAAAAGGTTTTCTGCAGGGAAAATAAGGTTGTGTTATAATACCTCTAAACTGTGCACAGAGCAGACCTTCCTCCACTTTTCTGGCAAAAAAAAGGCAGAAGATATTGCAAAACAGAGTTTATGTTTGGACAGATTGCTTCTAATAGCGCTGTAAATCATCATAATGAAAAAAGGTTTCTATGATTAGAAAATATTCCACAAAATCTTTTTGTTTGTTTGTTTTTTGTCTTTGCATTGTAACAAACAGTGCACTTCTTTTTTCTTTTCTTGTAAGTGTTAAGAAATGCTTTTAAGAGTCTGTATCTTGGTGGGTTTTAATTCCATTTTTTAATAGGAATATTTTGCTTGTTTTTAAACAGTAATGAAACTTCATTAACAGATTAATGAGATCCAAAGTCAACTCAGTGTCATCATTACTGGTTTAAACAGGGAAATTTAATTATCTAACAATATTTGATCAATTTCCTCACCAAACCCACATGCTAAGCACACTTTTCAAGAGCTGTAACTACTGTATAGACTTTTTAAGTTTAAAGATTCTTTTGACTTTTTAAATATGTTATATCGACCTGAGAAGACCTGCAAGATTTCTATTTAAAGCAAAAGTTTGTAATGATCTGAAAAAAAAAAATCTTATTGAAATTAAGGGATATTTTAGGAAACAGGAAAAAAAGAAAGAAATTAAAGCCGTTACTTTAAAGAAGTCTTGACCAAAATACCAAACTTATTTAGAAATACATAATATTCATGTTCTAAAACTGTAATTGTGAAGATACTACCAATATGGGCCTTGAAATATGTTTAAAAGTGAAAAGTTGAAAGTAATAAATGTAAAGTATGAGGAAGCTTTAAAGAGGTATATTTTCCTAAATGTGTTAAGATACAGAGAACATTCCTTTTTTCTTCTTAATTATAATCATTAGCTAAGTTCATCATGCTGAGTTTTTGAAGGAAAAACTACTAACAGCGAAGTAGGGAATAGAAACTAACAGAAACTTCAGTGTGGCATTAAGAGGAAGGAAACTTAAATGTTACCCAAAATTTTAAATCCAGTGGGACATAAAGGTAAAGCATTTAGATCTTGCTTGACATAATTGCATTTAGATTTTAAAATGCCACAACTTTTTTCAAATACTGGTGCCTGTTATTAGACTAAGAACTTCCAGAGAAAAGACCTAATCTTCCAAGAACAGAAGTAAGGGAACTTGAGTCATTTGTAAGGTTGTCTTTCATATTCACTGAGCTATTTCTCTTAAGCAAACTGTTTGAATGTTCTCTAATAAAATGCTGATCTACATAGTTTTGGCTTTATAAGATACTATTATTCATGGCTGCAATTCTATGAATTATTACAGTTTCATTATATACTCTGTTTATTCTTAAGGGAAATTCTTTAATCACCTGTTATTTTTTCTTAACTATCTATGATACAATGAGAAAAAATTCGCTAATAAGTTTGTGAATAAACCATTTTCATCATATCAGCTTCACAGGAGAGCTATACATAAAGAGAAAATAAGCATAGTTTATTTTCTTAAATTTCTTTCTTCTCGGATTCTTGAGGATTAAGTTATGCTTATTTTGTCGGCTTTAATTTTGTATTACCTGACATTGAAAGAAGTGCATGGCTTCAAAAATAATGTGGGCCATATATTTAAAAGTTTTTTAAAAAGGCTAAAAAAAAAAATGGCCTCTGCAATTTTTTTCATTTTTTGTATTATTAATTTCTAGCACTTTTTAGGGATTGGATAATTTAATTCTCCAGAAAGAAAACTTTACATCATAGTTGGTATAATCTCAAATTTGAATTGAAAAAAGTAATTTTATATAATTATTAAATTTTTAAAATTAAGAATTATATACTTTTTAATAGTAATACTTATAAACTTCATAGTTGAACATGCAAAGGAATGTTACTGAACTCTGTTGGATGGCTTTAGGTGTTCTTTCTTTGCAGAATAATGTAGACCCTTTTTTATTAAAAGCTTATTTAAAGTTATTTAAAGTTATTTAAATATCATCTAATAGCTCAAAAACTCCTTTTCCTCCCCCTTATTTGATTGAAGTAATTAGCGGAGAAAATTTACTACATTTTATTGTGTTTTAGCTATGTCTATTCACAAGACTACACTCTTGAAGATGTTTAGACTAGAAAATGAGATCTATTTTTTGTCTTGGTTTGTTCTTTGCCATCTATCAAATGCACACAAGTTAATAAGAAAAAAATATATTCAGTTACAAAGAAATTGGAAGAAAAATCAGGGATGTCAATTATATAAATCTACAAATTATTAAGAGTGTTGCGAGATGTTGTACTCCAGCACCACTGTCCATATTTAGAACTAACTCTTCTGCAGGACTATGCATTCTCAAGAAAACACAATATCTGAGTACTTGGAAAATGGTTAGTGAAGTCATAGTATTTAAACAAGACAGTAATAGTGCCTTGTTTAAAGGTATACCTGCATTGGCATATGGATTCTTCCTGAGATACTGAATGATAAAAGGAAGAAAATAAAACAGGTAGCAGTGTTTTTGAAGGCCTGTAGGGAAATCTCAGCCTTTGGTGTTCTGACAATTCCTGTCCCCTAAAAATGAGAAAAGGTGCAAGACCTGAATTTATATTAATATATGTCCCAGATAGTTTAGCAGTTAGAAATGTCAAGTAAAAAAGTTAGGTCTGTAGATACAACTGTAATTCAAAGTAACCATATTTGTCATTATAACCACAGCCTGGTGCTCTGAAAAAGAGATTAGGGGTAACCAACTTACTTCTGTAGTCATGGACTGTGAAATTGGGTTTGTTGGAAGCCTCAGATGACAATTTGAAGGAAAACCTTTGCCCAGCTGGTGACAAATCTTTGTCTGCTGCAGTGATGATCTGTATCACCTGAAACCAGATTAATTCTGAAGTCAGTTCAGTCTTCTAAAAGAAGCAGTTTTGTAGAAGTGCCAAGTGAACACCAAACGAAACAATTGACAGTTAAATCATGCTGGATTACTCTCATTCCCCCAATATACTGGACAGTGGAGGCAGTCTGAGTACTATAGCTACCAGAGAACTAATGATGTCTCAGAAGGTCTTGCTTTGATATCTGAAGGAAATCAGAAAGATTTACTCTATATTCATGGTATTTAATATTTGCTGTGTGTATTAAAATACTAGTGATTGCTTTCAGTTAAGTGATTACACTTCACTTTATCTGCTACTACTGTTACAATCAGTACATGTTGTAGTACTACACAAGCTGAACTCTAATTTTATAGCTTGAAATGGAGTAGAGACGGTTGAAAGTTCTCCATCATCTAGGCATAAAGGAACTCCTGTGTCCCAGAGTCCTATCTACTGCATTTCAGGTAAACATAGTTCAATTAATATATTTCAGAGTAGAATTGCTATTGAACTTTTACAAGGGAAGACTTTTTTTATATATCAAGGGTCTGAATATCTATATCTATAATTTTGAATCTCAATGCTTGTCGCAGACATCCTGTATCAGGTTTCCCTTTCTATTATTAGTGCCTAAAAAAGAAACCCAGAGTATCTGATAAATTAGGGATTAAACTAGGTTGTATCATAGTTGAAGCACATGGAAAAGGAAATTATATAGGGTTATCATATCAAGTCAGTGATATATCTGTAAAAAAGACAATAAAAATCACATAGGTTGATTACATACTATGTATGTATAAAGAGAAGTCAGATTATACGTCAGGCTGAATGTGTTCCTTCCATGGCTGGCAGTAATTCTCAAAGCTGAACAGTCAAAGTTACAAGTCTTCTCTTGGAAACAGTGTTAGCTGTTAGTATGTAAGTTGGTCAGCCTTGGTGCTTTGAAGCACTGTGTTTAATTGCACAAATTTTGTGCAGATGGAGCACATACCAAGAGCCTCTGGGGCCAGCTTTAATAATTCTGGCATCACTCATGATATAAGGTCCTGTGCTGAACTTGAAATAGGTTTTACATACTGTGTATATACTAGAAACTGCTTATTAGAACAACTTTTCAGTAGGATTGCCTCTAGGGTTATGGATTCTTATTCTCAGAATAGGACACAAAAATGTGTATAATCCGTCTTTCTCCATTTATTCACTGCAGTTTTCCCCTTATACTTAAGTGTGTTTAAGGAAGAGATTCTCTGTCCTCTCACAACTATTTCTTCTCTCATAGCTATTATATGCATATTAAGGAGTGGCTTGGGTCTATATAATTAGGGAAAATAAAAATAGATTGCAAATAGACCATAAATGTCAACAAATAGGTATTTCCGACACATACATTTTATTTGTAAAAGAATTCCAATCACAATGTCATTTTCTAACCTAGAAATTTCTATTGCTATAAAGAAAAAGGAAAGAAAAAGCAAAATAGCAAGCATTACAAATTTGAAATACCTGTCCTGGCTTGGCATTTTCACATACAGATGTCTCATATGGAACTGAAATTTCAGGAGGAAACTCATTGACATCCAGGACATTTATTATAACGTTGACTTTGCTGGCTAATAGTGGGTTACCTATAAACAATTTTTAGGAGAAAATAATTATGTTTGTTGTCATCACCAGTCCACATATGCTGTCATAAACTTTTGATCCCAGTACCGTGACTCCCAAAAGTCCTTGACTTCTATTTTTTTCTGATTTGTACTAAGAAGAAAACAAGAGCAAATATATAATTTTGTACCAGGCTTTTGTGAAAAAGAAATGCTGAACAACAGTATACATTATGTTTCTTTCCATTGTCCTTCCAATGCAGATATCTTCATCAGTTACTAAACGCATTTTATAAACAAGTTTAGTTGCAAATGCAATGTCTAATAGAAAGGAGACACAAATTCATTACAAAGCAGACAATATTCTCTTTTACTTTATGCTGAAATCTCTTGCAAGATAGCAAATACATGAAAAACAGTATAGCTTAGCTGGTAAGTCAAAAGGATAATTCTTTTATTCTTTTGCATTTAAGAAGAGTGACAGACAGATAACTGTTCAAGAAATCTATGCTATGAATCAGAGTAGTGTAGGAATGACAGCATGGGTCCATGTTTAAGTACAAAAGGAGTTTTCTTGAACATTCTGGCATAAATCATAGAATGAGAGAAGGGCTTGGGTGAGAAGGAACTTTAAAGATCATCTAGTTCTGACCCTCATGCCACATGCAGGGACACGTTCCACTAGAACAGGTTGCTCAAAGCCCCATCCAGCCTGGCCCAGCCAGGGATGGGGCATCCACAACTTCTCTGGGCAACTGTTCCAGTGACTCACTGCCCTCGCAGTAAGGAATTTCTTCCTTATCTCTGATCTAAGTCTACCTTCTTCCAGTTTGAAGCCATTACCACTTGTCCTGTCACTTGTCCTATCACTACATGCCCTTGTGAATTGTTCGTCTCAGGCTTTCTTGTAGGCTCCCTTCAGGTACTGGAAGGCCGCAGTTAGGTCACCCCAGAGCCTTCTCTTCTCCAGGCTGTACAAACCCAACTCCCTCAGCACATCTTCATAGGAGATGTGCTCCAGTTCTCTAATCATCTTCATGACCCTCAATGGACCCTTCAAATTATTTGCATTAGGTGCTTGCTTTGCAGCTTGTATAAATCTTTGTATTTCTTTTTTTTATAACTAGCATGGCAAGGGGCAAAGTCTCTTCATGTTGACACTGTAGGAACTTTTCATTTCTTTCTTATTTTTAGAAACTACTAAATGCAGTGTTTTCAAGAGACATCTGTCAAAACCAAAGGGTACTCCCAATGATTTCCTAGTTATGTGGGACTAGTTGCAAGAAGAACTTCGCTTTACCTATACAAGTAGCAGATAAGCTGACCATGCTATAAACACAGTTTGAAATCTAGAAGACAACAAAAAACCACTACCCAGATCACACAATACTTGTAGTTCCTTCCTATGAACATATATATTTAATGGTGAACGTATCTAATAACATATCTTTGAATCCTCATTAATTTCCAAATCACATCAACTGTACTTGGAAAATGTCTCTGTGGAGAAAAGGCATTGTGCACTACAAATGGAAGCAGAGTTTGTTCCAGCAGCTGGGAATTAGGCACTGATTCTTTAGATGCCTGAAGACCTGGAAGAAATCTAGATTGCTTGCTCACAGTTGAATTGGTTCCTTTGCATAATAGGAAATAAAAAAGTACTAAGAATTTATTTTATTCAGTAGACAGTAGGACCTCTATAGAGAGATCAGAAAATCCCTGAACAGGTCAATTTCACACAGTTCTTGGCAGAAAAAAATCTAACTTAAAACTTCCCTTCTAGCAGTACTCATTGCAAATGACAGATCAACTCACATGGAGTAATTCAGGTTTTTCTTTAGTTTTTATGTGTTTGTTTTAAGGTACAACACTGAGCAACAGGGCTTCAGGAGACCTTCTTTAAACACATTAGAGATAAATGTGTTGTCACAAAAGCACAGGTATAAATGTTAGTTCATGTCCTTCTGGGAATATGTTGACAATGCCTTTCAAATAAAACAATGAACGTATTCAAAATGTATGTATCATGTACGTGGAAAAATTAGCTGATTTTGATAATTTCTATTAGACAGGTTAGTTTCTATAAGAGGCCTTTTAGGCCATAGTTTTGTGAAATAACTTATATAAATTACTTTTTTTTCTGTTTTTTGAAACAGCTTAGATACTATGTGACTAATATTTTTAAAATTAACAGAAGGATTTGACATTTCTCCCTCACTCAAAATTGCGATAGTAAGAATGCTTTGGAAATACACGATTATAATTTTTACAGTTGTTTCTCATTTCTCTGATGGTCTGTGATTTGTTGTCTGTGATTCTTTGAAAGATATATTAGAGGCCAAAATATTTTCTTGCTAAGTATTTTAGCAAAGTAGAATTTTACCTTGCATAAATGGTCAACAAAAGTCAAATATGAAAGTAAACAGAATTACTAAGATGAACTTATTTCAGGTTTTCCATTTATTTATCTGGTTTTCTTTATGGTTTGCACTCATACTGGTTTAAATAGTCATGTATATAAAGGAAGACTGCAAGAATGTTGTGTACAGCTTTGAATTCTTATATAATTAAAAAGACCTGTAATATTTTATGTGAACAAGCATGAAGAATTGCATTTTAAAATACACTTTGCAGATTTAACCTCCATTTTCTCTGTTTGTTTTTTTTTTGTTTTTCTCAAAATCAAGTCTTGTTGCACCTTGTGAACATGATAGTGATGTACCTGGTGATATCAGTGAGTGAGTCACTAAAAACATTGTCTTTATGCCTTTTAAACCCAGATTACACAGATGAGAAGACAAATTGGTTGAATCATTACTTTAGGAATTAAGAAACTGGTTTTATGCTTCAATTTTGCCTTTAAGATACAGGAAAATTAATTAACTTCATTAACTTTACTTCATCAACTTAATTAATTAATTAACTTCATCTTTCCTCAGTTTTCCTGTCTGTGAAACAGTGACCAACCTGCTTCCTTTTTTCACTTGAGTACCATCATTTGTCAACATCTTTATTGTTCAAGGATATTACAGCAGTAGAAAATTTGTAAAATTCTTTGAATAATGAACTTGTAAAAATCCAAGATATCTGAGAAAATAGATACTGACTATGGAGGAGACCTGGTGATTCCTTAATCCTGATTATGGTATGCAGGAGAAGATTAACTGCATTTTGAGATTTAAGCTGAGGTTTCTTTAACATTCTCAAAATTTGAGCCTAAACTTAGATGAGTTGGGAAGACAGTTTGAACAGGAAGGACTATGGTTACTTTATTTTTACCCTTAACTCATGCTTTTAGGGCAGGAAAGCAGAAATAAGATCTTATGCATTTTATCTATTTCCTCTTCTGTAAAATGGAAAAAAAAATTCCATACTAGATAATTAGTCAGCACAAGGGGGAACTCTCTGATCATTGGACTGTGATTTTTTATGCCATTATGCTCTTACAGCAGCCCTTTGCACAGTTTTGGCATAGGACAACTAGTAGTCTTGTAGACAATTCAAATGCACATACTGGGAGTTGTAAGGGACTACTCCTAAAGGATTGATCTACATGTGGACACCCTGTTTGGAAGGTAAGAAGACAGAGAAATAAACTACTTGGTGAGAGCTGGCCTTTGTGCTTGAAATAAATGCAAACCATGTTTAATTTATTATTTTGGATAGATCCTGTGGGATCAAAAATATTCGGAAACAGCAACCATGGAAGGTGCTAAGAAGTTGATTCACTCTAAAAAGGAAAAAATGCAAATGAACTACAATGAAATATAGTCAGGAAATGAAAAGAAGCACAATGAAATTAGGAAGTGAAATGGAGGAAAACAATATGCATCTGAAACATCCTCTCCCTGCTCATGCATTTTGTTCTATTTAAAAGCAAAATTTAATTTCTATGAATGGGTAAGGGATCTTCTGCATTCAATTACTTTCATGTCTGTTTCATCAGCATCATGTCTGCAGAACAATCATCCACCTCCTGCTTAAAAACATCACTACTTTGGGACAGGTTTTTTAACAGGGGCAAGAATAAAGTTATGGTGTCTTGTGTTAAATGTGATAGTAGAGTCTCCATCACTCCATGCTGGGTACACCTCTGAGATGTTCCCAAGTGTCAGTTGTGCTATTATTTGGAGACAGATTCCTAGAAGGTGTTTAGATCTGATGTTTGGAATTTTTTCAGGGTTAGAAATAAAGATCACAGTATAATGATACATGGCTAGATTTGGTCATTGTGTAACTTGAGTGGAATAACTTTCCTTTTCCTTATCCCAATTCCCTATGTGGAACCAGTAACTGCTGTCCTTGTGTAAAATATGCAGTGTTACTGCTGAGTACTGGCAGTGAGTGTACAAGTTAACACAAGCAAGCCCGGAACAAGCAGATTTCATAATTAATCATTTACTAAGGAACCAAGTTCTGTCCCTCTTCAAGTTGCCAACCTGCACCAGGTCTGATATAGGAAGGGATGAAGGTGCAGGATCTGGAGTTTAGGGAAGAATAATCTCATTGTACATATCTGTATATGTTAAAGAAGTGCAGAATGAGGACACTGGACATGAAACCATTTACAAATTCTCCTGCAATCAGGTTTTGAACAAGACTCTCCCCCCGCCCATCCTTCAGTAACAGGCAATGTCAGGAAAAGGTAACTAATAAACACAAGATAACTCTTTGGCCTCATTTTGAAATATTCTCCTTTAAAAATTATACCTTCTGGTATTTTCATGCTAATAATAGTCACATTTATCAACTACATCTATATCTACATTTACATTTATCAATTGCTTGCTCCTATATTTAACTATCTAAATTGTGGGCCATTTATGCCATTGTTTGCCCAAAATTCATATTACTTCAAGATTTTGGTGGCTGTGAGACAAAAATGTAACATAAGCATCATCTGCAACTTACACACAGGGAGTTCACGCAAGCCTGCTGATGACCTTGGCATCATTTCCCATACATACGGGAAGGATGGCAAAGCCAATTTAATTTATTTTTCTCTCTGACTTGATTGGGATAAAGCTGGTGGGCTTAGTTTATAATTGGTCAGTCCAAGAAAAGATAATTTAAAGAATGACCAGTAGGATGTGTCTAAAAGGTATGGGAAGGGTTGTTGTTGCTATTCTCTCACAATGAGAATACAAAATGCATATTTTAACAATAAGTTTTTAAACAAACATAATTTAATATGAATACTACTAGTTTCAAATCCAGTTATTTATCCTTATTATATAAGGATATGTTACAGATATCATACAGAGATAAGGTCCTAAAGAAGTGAAAATACTTCAGTTACAATAGTGTCCCTGAGGAAAGCTGATGCAACTAAGTTCAATACTGGGCCACCTTCCTTATGCAGTCATGTATATGTTAAGGCACTGCTCAGTGCACTTTCTTCATAATAAGAGATGACAACTTTAGTGTTTCTATGTCAGCACTGAACAAGTGGCAATTTTTTTAATAGTAAAAATTCTTCAAATATAGTAATTTCCCCTCACACTTTTTCTTCAAGTGTTTTCTTCTCTCTAACCTTTTTGGCTTGTGTACAGTGTTTCATGCCTCAGACCTCAGCCTTTATTTCTGTGCTCTTAGTCAGACATCTGCATGTAAAGTTTTGACAGTTACCATACCTCGAATCCTCCAAAATTTTGCCAATTACTGCTATAGTATAGGAATAGCAATTGTTTTTAGTGCTATAGATAG
Organism: Manacus vitellinus; assembly: GCF_001715985.3. Lineage (NCBI taxonomy): Eukaryota > Metazoa > Chordata > Aves > Passeriformes > Pipridae > Manacus > Manacus vitellinus. The sequence goes on from NW_021940478.1 coordinate 539,575, forward strand.
TGGCCAATGTATAAATTTTTTGAGGTATGCTGCAATGAATCACAAATATGTTTTAGGTGTAGATTCTTAGCTGGGCAATTGTTAAAATTCAGAATTTCATAATATTTACTACTCGTTACAGCTCTACTTAAATATCATACAGTTATTTATGTACCAGGAAGGTACATAGACAAATAAACTTCAAGGTTTTAGATAGCTTTAATTGCTTTTGGAAATAATAAACAGATTTAAATCAAGTTTACTAAAACTGATGCCCTACTGCAGGAAAAAAAATGTACAAATCTCAAATGTCCTTTGTCTATCACTAAATCTAAATACTTAAGCTTTACTGAAACATAGACCATTATGAAATCTTCCTTCTGCACCTACCTACCTTTCAGTTTCTCTGGAAACAAATTACAGTTCTGCTGGACTTTCTGTGAATATACACATGCACACATATCTCCATGAACTCAATCACTTGTGACAGTTTAGTCTTCTCTGTTAGTGTATGTCTTTTCCAAGCCATGGACAAAATTCAAATGGTTCATTTGGTTGGTGTTGTCATTGTATTTTTGGGTTCCAGGGAGTGACCCCATGGTTCTTTTTGAGATAACTACAACTGAGAATTTATTTTTTTATCTGAAATAATATATACCTTCTCTTTTCTCAAAATCTCCCTCTTACTGTTAGTAACATGTATTACTTTTTGAAGACTCAGCCAAGTAATGCATTGAGGAAAACGTGTTCTTTGCTATAGAAACTTGCATTTTTGGACACATAAACAACAGACAATGAGTAAGAAATACAGCTGGATCCTCTTCTACAGCCTGTTGATGTCAACAGAAAGACTTCTGTGGCCTTTACACAACCACCAAGTCACCAAAAGACTTGCAGTCAAAGGGTGGAAAATATCTATGAGGATTTCAGTTTGACAGGATCATGAACGAGGAATACTACACAGAAGGATGGCAATGAGGCAAGTTGGAGCTAAATAATATAGTGAAAGAAGGGACTTCTTATATATAAAGAAAAGGGCTATGTAGAAGACACAAAAATAAGAAATGAAAATATTCCACCACAAATCACATAAGAAAAGAAAAGAAGGAGTTAGGCATAATATTTTGAGCAGAGTGATGAACAGACGAACAGAGATGCAGCACACAGATGAATTAATTTAGGGCATTAAATCTTGACTCAATTTTAGTGTACTTTTTATTTGAGAATCAAATAACTCAGAATTTTTCTGCCTTCAAAAAGCACATTGACAGACTTGTTTCTTGAATAACCTAATTTCAAATGGAGTGAATTACAAAATCAGAAATCCTCCATAGGCCTCCATACAGCTCCTCATGAGCTTCATGCTGACAAAATGGTTTTCAGCTTCTGAGGCAACTGCGCCTACATGAGGTCTACTAGAAAAACCTCACTATACAAGACACTTAGCCTCACAAGGAGTCTGGCAAAATGATATTTATTGAATCTTCTTAAATAAACTCCCGGAAATACATGCACTCTTCACATTATATCTATGCCTGAGCACTACATTCTGAAAAAAAAAATACCACATTAGCATATCAATTCAGTTTGTGTCATACTTACTAACTTTACTTGCAATTATAGAGAAATTATACTGTGCTGTGTTTTCTCTGTCCAGTAATTCATTGGTAGCAATGGTTCCTTCAGTAGCATCTATTGTAAAGTAGCTGTCCACATCATTCTTCCAATCGATGAAGTATCTGTATGTGAAAAATATTAAAGTAAGTATATGCAAATGAGCAAAGATTACTCATTTGTCACAACAACAGTGTAGCCTTCTCAAGTTTTGTTATTTTTCTCTTTGCAGTTATTACCATCCTTGCAGGAAAAAGACAATAAAGAATGATTTGTTTATTTGTTTTTTCCAGAGTTGGAATGCTCAAGGGGAAATGGGATATAATGAAAGATTTAGTACTTCTGGTGTTCAGATGATTTGAAAACTTTGAGGTCCCGAATAGTTGATCTGCATCTGTGACCCTGATCACTTACACCAGCCACTTTAGAAAGCACTAGATAGCTTAGAGGGAAAAGAAGAAAAGGTATGAGAAATAGTGCTTGAGTTATGAACAGCAATGAAGAGTATATCAGATCTGGTCTCTTTACATCCATCTGTAGCTGCACTAGGCTGGACACAACCTCACTGGCTTGCAAAGAGGTGTCCTAGCAGATGTATGCAGGCTGTTGGCACAGTCTACTCAAAGGTCCCTCATCTAAATGGTATTAGCAGGGTCACAGCATGAGAGATGAAGAAGATTATGCTTATTCCCACATATATAGGATCAAAAAAAAGCTCTTTGCCTTTGGGAAGAATAGGCACCTTTCACTGGACCTGTGAGGGCAATACCTTTGGGTGTGTTTTTCTTTCTGAAGCCTTTATTTGTCAAGTATGAACAAAGAACAGGTTTAAAACTGAAAAATATGTACTCATTTGTCATTTTTCTCTAGTAAGGCATTAATAAAAAGCAGAGATGCGCTTGTAAACATAACTGTCTAAAAACAGTCTGATAACTATCCCAAACCCATTTCCCTTAAAATGCTAATTAATTTGAAAGTCTATTTTCACATTTGATGCTACTGCTTTTAGTCATAACAGAATAATAATTTTTCTGATGCAGTTTCCACTAGCTAATTTCCTTCTTATTGTTAGTCTCTTCATACCTTGATGGTATTTCTCAAAAACTAGGCAGGATGAAATTAAGAAAGCTGTTTGTGAGCAGTAGGCAATAAGAGCAAAATGGCACTCGACAACAAGTACATTAGATCATAAAACCTAGATAACCATTCCTATGACACCTCATTGCATGTAAACCAGTGAGAATAAGAAAAAAAGCTGACATTTCGTTCTCTGATGGGAGTAATTTACGTAATTAATGCATAGAGAATGTAATGATAAACACTGTATTCGTTTACTGCTGTAGAAGCAAGAAATGGTAGAAAGGGGTATATGTCCTATTCCCAAAGAAAATATCTCTGATTGGAAGTCCAGAATATCAATAGCTCAGAAAGAATTGAACAGTAAAAAAGTAAAAGAAAAGGTAGCATGCTTGTTTGGAGACATTATTTTAATCAAAATCACCAAAAAAATCCTATCTGTAGATGAAATAAGTTATTTCATCAATTGACAGGGATCATTACCATTTCACCGCTTTAACTGAAAAGCTTCAGAAATGGTTTGCTAAAGGCAGCATGTATCCTTTTGCACAGTTGAGCAGGCACATTTTCTTGAATATGATAATATTGTCTACCCACATTTGTAATTTCAAACTCATTGTTCAAGATTTGGTTGACATAAAAATTATGAAAAATATATTAGCCATTTATTAGGAATATCATTACCCTAAGATACTCTCTCAGGAGCAGCAAAATTACTCTTTCAGGCTTTGCATGTTTAATAGATCACAATTTCTTCCAAAATGAAATATGCAGCAACACACAGATAAGTGAATTCAAAGTGTGAGAAAGTAACTTTGTTTTTATTTCCCCTTAGAAAGATTAACTTTGTCTAAGTAACCTGCACATCATAGTATGAACCCATGAAGAAAGTACAGGCCTTAATTCAAAGCACAGTGTAGATGATGGCCTCTTTCACCAGGAGGCTTTGAAACTACAGAAAACATATTAAGTATGAACACTGTTGTGTTTGAAGTGGAGTTAAAGCATGAATATTTGCAGGATCATAATCTGATAGTCTATCTGCAAGCATTCACACAGGTGATTATCTTCATGCACAGGCCAAGTATGCCTATTCCTAATAAACAGCAGCAGAACCCAAGTCCACAATAAGCCCTGCAAGACTAGCACTACCAATGCTGATACTAAGAGCAGAATTCCTCATGGCTTCCATGGAAATGGGATCTGTAACAATTGAACAGTTTGATAAAAACAGAACTGTAGCAATTCTTCCAAATCCATTGCCTTCACCTGTGTTAACACTGTGGAAACTATTATGTCATTACAGTTAGCATTGTTAGTATATTTATTTATTTATTTTAACTTTGGCATTATCTTTAAAGACATCCTTTCCTTCTCTCTCCATGTGCTGCACATATGCTTAAATTAGGGGTGTAAGAGCCAGTTATTTCAGTTTCTCTCAGTCTAAGAACCTACAGAAGGAAAAGATGTAGGAGGAAGTATTAGGGATGGATTGCCTAAAATATATACATTTACAGGAAAAGTTGCAAACAAGCATCCCTTCTTCCTCCTTTCATTGGTTCTCCATGCATAGTACACATGAAAACATATCTAGTAGAAAATCTTCTCACAGACATCTCTTCTGGAAATAGCATTGTTCCCAGATACCTCAGTAAGTCTATAAAGCTTAATAAAAGAGTGAATGGGGCACCATCTGGCTGGTCTTCAAATGGGAATTTTTTGGGACATCCCAGGGGAAGGTCACTTTTGGCAAAGGCTCTAAAGGAAATGTTGTTTCCTTCTGTAGCCCAAAAGCATTCTTTACACTCTGATGCTCAGTGTGAGATTTTTTTGTAAATAGAACAGCAACAATTAATATGTTTCGAAGGCCAATGGTATTGCCTGAACTCTGTCCTCAACATGGAAAGAAAATGCTTTAAAGAACAGAAGAAATAGGAAAAAGGTCTCCAACCAGAAAAATCATTCACTTTCCAGAGATTAATCCAGGTATCTGGGACATAAATCCTGACATTTCTTGTTAGAGAGTGATACGAAGAGGAACAGTGTTAAAATACTGGTATTAGGACAGCTGTCTAGATCTTCCAGTCATGGTCTAGCAGTTTGAAGAACTGAGGTTGGTTTTTTTGACTGCTCAGAGTGCCTGCCAGATAGATCATTGATGACTGCACTAATCTCAAGAGGCATTTTCCTCCTTGAAAAGTTAGGGAGAACTTATTTGTTGACACAGCAGTATTATTTTTCAGCAATACTATTTTTCCGAAGCCCCTCAACAAGCCAGCCTAGCAGGTCTGAGTACCAAACATATAGTTCATATTCACTGACAGGGAAGAAACTTTGAATTATATGTCTCCCTGAATATTCTTCCTAGCAGAGAACTGTATTCCAGATTATGCTATTGAAGGCAGGGAGAGTATGGAATGATATACCTTTGCTAATGTTGTCTGAGTTTTCTCAAGAATACCTGCATTTGAACAGGTATGGTGGAAGAGACAGAATGGAAATATTTGGTTTAAAAATGATAAAGTTCAAGCCTGTAGGGCTCATCCAGAACATTCGAAAACACAGACTGCCTTCTTAGGAGCTCCAAGAATTATGGGCATTCACCTTGGCTAAATGGTGAAACTGTGTGTCCCTCATGTGGTGAGAGCACTCCCCTGAAGGAGGGTTCATACGCTTTTGAAGAGTGGAGGACAGTAAGGAAGACTGTTTTGACTCTAACTGCAGCACAAAAGATGGTAGAGTGCTTGATGAAGTGCTATTGAATACGTTGAGTGACAGCAGGTCATCCTTGTGAGGATAACAGGAACTCTGAGCCATTGAGCAGACAACTGTACTTGCTTCAGACTGTTGTACCATGAATAAAAGAACTGGACAGCTGTCCTGCTGCTTCTATAGAAATATGCATGACAACACGGACAACATGCTCAGAAGGAATGGGATGTAGCAGGATGCTAAGGAGGCTGTGAAGCTTAGGACTTGACTTGTATTTTTTTTTGCCTTAAAAAGCAGGGGGAGAGACTTCCCCTGACTAGCACAGACATCACTTTCATGGCAACAGTAGGGGTGCATCCTCATTAAAAGTCTATAAGCTTTGTCAAAGTCTTTTGTTGTTTTAATAGACACAGCAGTGGTGACGCAATGCAACAATGCAACAGAGGAATCATATAATAGCACGTTAACAATGTACACCATATTACAGTCTTAGTTTCTCTCTGTTTTGTTTTTTTTTTATAATGCTTAAGCAGAAAGCAGAGTATGCATCTGTGTGCCTATGCATTGGCCCATAATGGGGATTTCACCAGATGTTCCCAGCACTCTCAGGTCTTCTTCTGAAGAGGATGTCATAAATGTAGAGAAAGTAAAACTAACTGGGAATCAAGTGGTACCAGAACAATTTGCATGATGTTGATATGGTGAAAGCTGAGTCATGTTAAGGTTAAGTGCTCTCTTGTGCATTCCTAGTCTAGAGGCACCCCAGTGTATTTATCCTTGCTTAAATGTTCATGTAGCTAACAGCTACATCCATCCATGTCTCAGACAAGCAGCTTTGACATAATTTTAAACTGAAAGATCTCAAAGAGTAAAAAAAATAGGCAGACTCACAATACCTTGCCCATATACAACCATACCTCCTAAAAACGAAGAGCACAAGCAGGCCTGTGTAACTCTGCCGTATCACTGCCAGTGAGACACAGAAGTACTTATGAATCTGGAGAAAAAAATATTTGTCTCCAGAAATTTTCTTTTTGATACTGGAACTAAAAGATTAATAGATGGAGCCTTTGGTTAAATTCTGAATATCTGAAATGGAATATGCAGTTCTTAAACCTTTTTCATGATATTATGATCATGTAATTTAATGAGCAGGCTAAGAGGAAGAGAAGTTAGAGGAAGCACGTTGGAGGGAAGCAAGTTAGAAGAAGAGAAGACTGCTTTAAAGCTGGGCTAGGAGGATCAAGACCAAATACCAAAGAAGTAAAATGCAAGGAATGACCTCAAAGAGTGCTAAAACACCGACAATAGGTAGGGTGCAGTGATGGTAAGCGTGGTAAGCGTGAGAAGAGCTCTGATCTGCCCAAGATTACTCCTGACAGTAACAGCAAAGACACCCTTCATATGGCAAGCAGGGAAAGGAAGCATGGATCATGTTCCTAGAGACGCTGTTATGCTAAAGGCACTGAGACCAAATTTGCTCCTGCTGCAACAGCATGCATACAGAAAATTATCTGAAGGATTAAAGCACATTATTCAATAGGAATTGGCATGAAAATGGAAAGGAATAATACAATTCAGTGAGCAGTAACACATTTAACATTTAATTATTGGCTTTCACTATTGTTTTATTGTACCATAAATAGGGACCAGTAGTTGCAACCAGGCTCCTAAAAGAAAAGGGCAAAAAAATAGAGGGGGACATTTCTTCAATTTTTATATTTTATACAGAGTTGTCCCACATCATCTGTTCTACACCAGGATAAACATTCTTGTCTGTATTTCAATTGCTATTGTGAAATTGTATCTTAAGGAGACCCAGATGGTGAATCAAAGAAAACAAATATCATAAATTTTCTGTGCAGACTCTGAATGATTTGACTGTCAGTCCAAGTTTAGAAAGCATCTCATTACTTCAACTAAATCGTGTCAAACCCAAGCACTGAATGAAGAATTAAAGATTTGAGAAAATTCTTGATGTAGTGGGATAAAAAGAAGTGTAATTTCAAAGAGAAAGTAAGTTCTCAACTATGCTTTTCCATGCATATTTTTTTCTAATTTCAAATATTTACTTAATACCTTTCCCTGTAACTGAATGAAATTGGAAAAAAGTCCTTCCTTTCTGTAGTTTCTTGAATGGTTGGGTTCTTTTAGTATTTAATTTCACTTCTTTTGGGTCACCAGTCCCTTCTGATCTTCCCCAAGAACTTCATCCTTGCCCAGCCACTGGGGAAAGGGAAAGCCCCTATGACTGGTCAGCGGAGGGAGGAGAAGGTGCCTGCAGCCCTCAGAAAGTGCTTCTATCACCTTGAAGATGCTTGAGGCAGTGGTTGCGGTGCAGGTCTCAATTTCAGTCAACTCAGTCAACTGAAGTAAAGGCAAATTTCTTGATCCAGGCTGAATAATTGATGTATTTTGGTGTTTGAAATTGGTTTAATGTTACCCACTTGAGAGGTTTCGGATTGACTGCTTTGAGAGAACTATGAAAGTAGTTCTGTTAATAATGAGAAAATGAGCAATATGTATGAAATGTAATATTTGCAAATTAGCTACTCTGCACTATGAACCTTAAATGATTAAAAAAATAAAAGGATTTACAGAAAAACAGACTTTTTCTGCTTTCAGGGAGAAAAATTATGGGAAGAAATAGGAACAACAACCATAAGGCAAAGATAAAGATGACGTTAAAAGGATAAATAACCTGGTATTTTTTCTCCTTTAAGTGAAGACTACATTTTGTATTATGTAAAATATCAGATCGATTGTCCAAGGGCCTCAGAGATAATTGAGACTGACTAAGAACATATGGACTTAAGTGATTTGTCTTCTTCTTATTAGATTGCTTAGGGTCTCATTGCTAGAAGTACCCTCGAGTTAAAAAAAGGAGCGCAAATATAAGCTCAACACAGCCAAAATTAGGTATTTGAAGGTTAATGGCTTCTAGTCATTGTGCCTTCATGTTCAATAAACATTTCCTCAAAAATTCCTATTGATTTTTTTTAGTTTGAGAGAGAAATAACCTGGTTATAGAGGTGCTTTATAAAAATATCTCAACTTTTCTCAACTCACACATTGCTGATGTCAAGTACATTCCTTACTCTGATACCTAGTGACTTAAAACATTATCTTTTTTAAGAAAAATGTTGCAAAGAATGGTAAGAGATGAAATAACACATTTCTGTAATGTGACAGATCACTATTTGCGTATGTAACCTTTATTTGTTTAAATTGTATTCACGTTAAGGTTTATTTAAATATTGAGCTTCAGGTAAACAAAATTCAGAGTCCATACTAGCTTGGGATAGTTAAATACCGCCTATCATATCAGAAATAATAAGCAGCAACCTAAAACAATTAGAAACATAAATGACAGCTTACAGGATTCAGTTGGGTATGGTGATCAGTTATGATTTTTTGTAAATCCAATATATATATATATATTTAAATGAAAGACGAAAGAAACGTTAACACAGAAGTGGCAAAAGGGCTGAGGGACTGAAAGAATACAAATCAGATTTTAGGTGTGATTTGACTATCTGAAGGCAAAAAGAAATTTTCATTAGTAGAATAATCATATGCCCTGGCTTGAAATTATTAGATCTCTTCATAATAACTGAATGTGGTGAATATGACACCTCTATGAAAGAATTTTCTCCTTGGCATCATGTCACTAGATAAATATAAAAAAATTGGAGGAAATTTACAGAAAAGCAAGAAAATTTTCTTTGGCCTAGGAATTCTGAGTTATAAGGAAAGATTAAAAGAACTAACATATGTTTAGCTTGGATAAGAGATGAAAAGAGGGAGACATGATAATGGCCTACAGATAACTGAAGAGCTTAAACACCGAAAAAGGAAAGGTAGAATCTGTCCAGCACAGAGAAGTGGAAGGGCAAAACTCAGAAGGGAAAATTTATGTTATGCAGCACTGTCTTTCTGTCAGTGATGTATACTATGCTGCACAAAAGAGGAATGACATGAGTTCTGTCACTTGGTATTAGAAAGCCAAACTGGGTAATGTAACAGAAACTGTGGAATAAAGGAAATTTCTAGAAAGATGCACTAAATAATCCTATTAGTCCCTGTAATGCTAAACTCTGCTAAATATAAAACAGTATCATCATGCCAATCAGAAAGTGCAGTTCCAAATATTTTAAAATATAATAACAACAGCTTTTTCATTTTTTATAAGATCGCAGTTATTAACAAGTAGGAAAACAGAAAAATCACTCCTACAATGAGAAACAAGAAATTCAGACTTCAAGTCAAGCCTGAAAGAGATTAAAAAGTTGGAGAATATGATGTGTTGAACAATGTATCTTCCAAAATCCCATTCTGCCAGTGAAATTTCCTGCCTGCAATTGTAAATCCATTCATGGAGTTACCGTTGTTTAAAACCTATCATATTTACATGCATAAATATGTGAAGACTAAGTCAGGTCTTTATTGCTCTTCTCAAATGTAAGTGCTAAACTCTTCTATTGATTACTGTATCTTCCATTGCAGTTAAGAATAAGGAGTTATTGCCATGATTTTGCTAAAGGTGCAATGAAGAATTCCTGAAATGGTTCCCTGTAGACCGTGCGTGCTTAAAGAATCCATTAAGTTCAAACAACTATAATTAAATGTAACAAAACATTTTATTTTCCTGTGCTAAAAGATGCAGTCATCTGAGCTACTTGCTTTTAGGGCTAAATAGGATAGTTAAATTTCCAAAGTCTTTCTCAGGGCTGCAGCACTTGAATCAGTATTAAGTTACTTTAGTTTCTTTTTCATACCTTCTTTTCATTTAGAGATTACCCTTGCCTCTGATACTTGTGATTTTCTATTGCTTGAAAATTACTTGTCTCATGCAGTTTTACAAGAGCAGAAATGTTAAGCAATCTTTTTTCTCATCTGTGCAGCATAATAGTATGAAATAAGGTGTAATGTACTACTTGCCTAACAGGAGCAGACTGCCTTTGCATATCATTCACATTGTCCTGCGTTAGTAGAACCACAATATTTTGGAAGTGCCCCTTACACTGTACAACCCAGCAACTAAAGTGCATACACAGTATTATTCACAAAATATATGAAATACTTTAGATTTAAAAAAAATAAAAGTACTTGTTATTGAATAAATTCTGTTAATATAAAAATATTCTAAAAAAAAATTCTTAATACAATGAAAATAAATAGGACCTCCCTTGTGCAGAACTTCCAGTTTTAATACCCTGGGTTTAATACTGGGATATTCTTCTTGGAGGAAGTAAATGTGATCAAATTTTGCCAATTATCACATAAAAACATCATCTAATAAATTCATACTAAGAGTTATTAGAAAATCTAATCCTAACAATAGCAAAATAACATTTGAAGTTTTGTTGTAAAATTTTCTGTTGTTAACCAAAAAATGTAAAGGACATGGTAATGTTCCTAAGTGACAGATGCTGTTCTGCCAGGTTGCCTTTTTTTTGTTTGTTCGTTTATATGTTTTAAATAATTTATTAAGCCATCTCCCTTAATGGGAGCAGAAACTTTCTGTACCTTTGCTGAATATCTTCAGAACACTGCTGAGGTGTTAGAGGTCAAACAGAAGGAAACTTTCACTGGTTTGTTGTCAGATCGTATCCTTTTGATAATCCCTTGGATACCAGCTGGATCTCAGAATAAGCCTACCCATGCCAATACATAATAATATCAAATACTTTTTTGGTTTTTTAAGGGGGATACTAGAAATGGAGGAAAAAAAACATAAACAAGCAAACAAACAAAAAAGCTCAACAGACAAAAAATCAGCTCTAGCTGAACTGTGAAAAGTAACCAGCACCTCCATTCACTGTTATCTAACTATTGCCATTAAACCTTAATATGACATTTCTCTCAAGTGACCCAGATAGACACAGTCATAGAAGGACCTCTGCTGCTGTTCCGGGTTAAATGATTATCCCCTATCCTGACCTCCCTTCCTGTTTCCAATCAGTTCTAGTCTTGTAGTTCTCCTAAACGTGATTTCTTTTTCAAATGGAAAGGGTCAGTTTGTAAAGTAGTTTGGTTTCAGCTGCTTTCTAACCTAGGCTGTTTCACACATTGAGTCACTGGTCAGTTGCACTTGCCGAACTGATATCGAAAACTGTCTCAAGTGTGATGCTAAGAAATTAATGTCTCAATGTTGTCATATAATAACACAAAACCAACAAGGTGAGCATAGGTAGAAAGGTCTTAGTGGCACTGCTTTGTTCCAAGATATCAAAAACTAGAGGTGCCTGTGTGGTGATGGATGTGGTGTGGATTAGTGGCAGAATTGTCTTTATATGACATCACACTTTCCACCCCTAAAAATAAATACAGACTCCAATTTACTAACATATTAAAATGTTTCTGTCAGTTTTACAATTATTTTTGTTTCAGCCTTTAAATCAAATCCCCATATTTCTTTATGATTTTTCAGGTATTTTCAAAGGCACTTAGCACTGATGTAAAGTTGTTGCAAATGTCCAGGCTGAGTGGTTTTTGAAGATCTCATTGAGGTAATGTATCTAGTCTTTTAGATAGGAGAGTTTTGTATTAATTAAAATATTTGGGCTTAAAAAGGAGAGAATTTTGGGATTCTTCTGACAGAAACCAAAACAAGATGTTGTCTCTGTCCCCTTTTCCAAAGGAATTCAGCAGTATAATTTCTCAGACTGATATCCTGTGTGCTGCACCCTAGCCTTCCAACAACGAGTCTTGTCTATACTGGACATCAGGTAGTGATGCTTAAGAGAAGGACTGAGGAATTGTTACACTTTGGGAGAAAGTACGAACACTTCTTGTCAGTGTTCCATCCGTATAATTTTCATGCCTTTCATACAACATTTGGTCTCCCACATGAAAAAAATAACAGTTTGAGTCTTCTGCATAGTACTTGACTGGGTTCACAGTGCTCTGTACATGGCTTCATACTTCTGTGCTTTTAATCAGGAGGTTGAAGGGTTAGTGATTTTAGCAGTCAGTAGCTTACCTGATCTGGAATGAGTAGTATCAGTGCAAATAAATTATACTTTGCTCCTTTGGAGAAAATCAACCATTATACCAAATTAATTGACAGGGAAGCATTGGCTGCAGACAGCCAGACTAATGATGGGTCAGAGTCAAGTGAGGGAAGCTGTTAAACTTTTCATAAGCCTTATAAATCTTACATAAGAATTTTAGTAAAACACTCTAGGTAATACAGGGATTAAAATGTACTGCAGCTCAGTTATCATCCCTTCCAAACTGCCAGTTCTGCCTGTCTACAAGTTCCTGTGATTTCTCTTCCCTCTGCTTTTAAAGGTTTTGTTCATTTTCTTATCAAACCCTCCAGTCAGCTCCATTGTCTGCTCTGCATTTCTCATTACCAGCTGAGTATCTTATCAAAAGCTGTTGTCATTTGGAAAACGCATTGTTTTTAGTCAGTCTCAACATCATTTTTCCTGCCTCATTGAGCAGGCAGAACTGCAAGACAGGCAGAGGGGAAGCTTTGTCCTATAGTTTAATTAAGTCTCAGTTGTTTGGACTGTGAACAGCAGCAGAAGTCACATTGGACTTAACCCCCTCATTCCAGGCTTAGCAGTCAATACTGCTATGGTGAGAAACAGTAGAGTACTTTCTCTACCAGCACCACAAATTGTAGACCCCGAACACCATTTCACCCTAATCTTGAAAGGTATACATTTGCCCTCTGCACTGCTGCCCATGGTCTGTTCTTTCGATCTTCATCCTGCCAATAGCATGAAGAACCTGCACTCACCAAGGCACACAGGCAATGGAGAGCACATCTCACATTTTGTAAAGAGGAGAGCAGGGCTCCTGTTTTGCTGATTTTAGGTGGGGAAAGGGCATGCTGAGATGGATGTCTGGATGACTATCAGTATCTCTACAAATGGGCAGAGTATAGACGACAGAGCAAATAATTCTGAGTGGATTTCTCAACCCTTAAGAGAGCTGAGAGGGGGAAAGCAGATGCAATGACTCTATCAGATAGTCAGCCTCAGTAGAAGTTTAAACTATTTTGCACTTGGGTGTATCTGACCCAAACACCACAGAATAAGACAGAGATACTTTCTGGGCCTCTGCTCCTACACCTGGTCTGTAATTCTTCGCCTGATAAAGTGTGAAGGCAATAAGTAGCATAGATACTACGGAGGAGAGCTGGCCTACTGGCATATATTCAATAGGAATAATATTTGATTATTTTCTTTTTCATCATACAAATACTAGCTCTGTTCTATGTCTTCTGGATATCAAAATCTGAACAAATATTTTATATTTTTACCCATTGAAAAAACAGAAGTAAAATGCTGATGCTGAGACAATCAAAGGAAAAAACAAATAAAGTAATCATGCTGACTCTAGAGAAAACTGCGGTACACAGTAAAAGATTTACTGCTTGCTTAGATCATCAGCTGGGACTCGGATTATCAGCTGCATCTGCAAGAGGAAACACTGAAGTCAGGAATTGGAGGCTTCATTGTGCTGCTTTGAATCTGGTTTGATGAAGCACTTATAAAATAAGAGATTATTTAGGACATTTCTGATGCTGCAGGAGCTGCTGCATTTTCCTCTTTTGTTTCTCCTCTCCAGTCCTCTGCATGTACCAAGGAACGCAGAATCTGCAGAGATCAGTGTAAGTATGAAGTCACCTTTTCAAAGGTTTTATGGATTTCATGAGGGCAGTATGTTGCAGTCAGAAATTTGAATACCAACAGGAAAGGAACTGCTAGGATAAGCAGAAAACCTTGGGCCACAGAGGCTGGTGAAAAAACCATCATATAAAAGACCAGTCAAGATTCATTGTCCTATCTCCCCCAGCAGGATGCAGAGAGACTTTGCATGATGCTATCAGATATCCCATTCCCCCAAACGTAAATACTTTATCTCAGAGAAACGTAAATCCATTTTTCCCCTTATGTCACCTCTGTTACTGGAAATGCTAATAGATTGTGGGAACCCTGTTTGGAATAACCCTTCCTCCTCATTAACATATAAGCCTCCAAGACTTAAATAGCACTTGCACGTTCAATAAATCATTCTAGTTTTTGCCTCTATATCTGGGATCATGACAGCTTTATTAGACTGTTACAGTAGCAGGAAAATTTGCAGAATAGGCACCTCCTTGCTCTTATCTGCCTGCTGATGGTCTGACCTGAGCCACATCACATCGCATCATTTACCTCTAAAATTGGCTCCTCTCTCCTCCTGTCTGAGGTGGAATTTCTGTACTTTGTTTCCTTTCCAATATTTTCGGATTTATTTCCTAATATAGTCTGTTACTATAACTGTAGACTTAATATATAAGTGAATGCTGATAACAGTCTTTTTAGCCATCACAGATGATCCTCTGCCATTATTTGCCACACACTCTGTTCCGGTTTACTAAAGAGGGATGGTGCAGAATCACAGAAGGGTGGAGGCTGACAGAAAACTCTGGAAGTTATCTGATTCAAACCCCTTGATCAAGGAGAGACACCTAGAGCAAGTTGTCCCAGACCATATCCAAATATTTTTTTAGTATCTCCAGAGACAGACTCCACTGCTTCCCTGGGATGCCTTGCCAGTGCTTGGTCACCCTCTCAGCAAAAGAAGTGTTTCCTGTTCCTGATGTTCAGAGGAAAACTCCAGTTTTAGTTTGTGACCGTTGCCTATTGTTCTGTCCCTGGGCACACTGAGAGGAGGCTGGCTCCATCTGCTTGGTACCCTTCCTTGAAGTGCTCTTATGTGTGCTATGAAGTGCATTTATATGCACTGTTAAGACCCTCCTGAGCTTTCTCTTCTGTGGTCTGAACAGTTCCAGTTCTCTCAGCCTTTCCTCAAAGAAGAAATACTCCAGTCCCTTCATCATCTTCTTGGCCCTTTTCTGGGCTCCTCACAGTATGCTCATGTCTTTCTTGTACTGAGAAGCCCAGAACTGGACACAATAAAAGTAGAAATATCTGAGATCTGTTTGTATCTACAGTCAGAATGTGACTGAAATGTCCAAACAAATAGATCCCAAAAACTGTATAACTCTCAAAACCCCTGTTGTGTAAACTTCATTTACAAACCTGACAGCAAAGAAAAAAAAAAACAAATATATAAGAAATTCTATATGCAACCATTATTTAAATATAATGGCTTCAGGATCGACTTTGTGTACCAATGTGCAGAATAACCAACTAACATGTAGCACATAAGTTTTTCTTAGACATTGTTTTTAGTTCTGACCCCTCATAATTCTCTTAGTGTCAAGCCCTGAGAGGTTCACTGATTGAAATTATACGGTTACAGCCATTAAAACTCTGTTTTAATCTCACAGTTGCTTTCTAGAATACTTGAGAAATCCATTGCTGGTGAAATTTGGAATAAGACTTCTTGATCAAAAATCAGAAAGACTATTATTTGAGGTAAAGTAAAATTACAGTGTGTGCCTTTGGGATGAGAACTGGCTTTGTAAAATCACATCACTAGTGGTAAAAGTGCTGTGAAGTAAACTCAGAACTATTATGTCCATATTGTTCCTTTCCGCTCACTTTAGCTACCTAGCTGTTCTCAATTGATTTGAAAGCTTCCCCTGCCAAGTTATTCTTTGCCTTGGATCTCAATGCACACTTGATTTTCAGTATCCATTTCCCTCCCAAACAGGTTACTCACAGAAATCTGCAGTCCATAAACTTCTTGGGTCTACAGTTCTATTTTAGTTCAATCTCCTGACTGATGTTTTATAGTGTAATATGACTGCATATGCCAACCGAAGATCACTTGCTGTTTTTCACAAGCTGCAGTAAGTTGATGAATAACTGACTGTAAATAAAGGTTACTGGCCTCTCACAATTTTAGTCTTTGTTTTCAGTTGCTTTTGACTTGCTGGACTTAGGAAATAATATTTCATGCTTCAAGTTCAGGTGTTATCTAGGAAAATTTATGCATGTCAAATGAATCCTTCCAATTTTTTGGGGGAAAGGCCTGATTTTTCTCTAGTGCAGTCTTTCTAACTTGTGCCAGAAAGTACTTACCTTTGCTTCATGTTCCTGTCAGTCCTGAGAAAACCCATACAGATCAAAAGATCAGTCTGCATATGTCCCAAAATTACAAAGAAGAGTTTTTAACTCAAGTCTCTGACTGTTTAAAGTGAACCTGCTGCAGCATCACAGAGGGCTAATGTGACAGTACATTTACCTTCCCCAGTGAAGAATCATGTATGATCTCTTCAGCCTTAAGTATATACATTTAAGACTAAGGTTAAAACAAATCCACACTCGTTTTGTAGTGGTTCCTTGTAGTAGCTCCAAGTTGATCCCTGGAATCGAGGTACCAAAGATCTTGAATTGATACAATTGAGCTACTTGCCGGCTGAGTTGTGGTAGTTGCCTGCTTGCATGCATCTAACCCATTGCAAATGTGAAATAAGATGTATTAATTTAAATTACCGTGAAGAGGATTACCATAATAATTTGTTATTCACATCTTGTTTCATGGTAAAGATAAAGCAGAGACAGACTGTGCTGTGACTCTGCTAGAAAAAAAGCTCCTTTTAAAGGACAATTTATATACAGAAGAGAAAGCTTTTTCTTCCTTGTGTTTAAAGAGAAGTGACCTTTCTGTTCAGCCCCTTAAAAACACCCAGTTGCTGAGAAGGAAAGACAGCTCATTCAAACCCAGAGAATGGCAGAGCAGTTCATGGGATAACATGGGGAACTTACAAGAAGAGGACAGTGGAGTGGAGGATGCAACTGCCTGAGATCATGAAGACAAAGTCTAAGAGCCAGAAAACAGAGAACAGAGGAAGAATCAGAAAGTGAGGAGAACAGGAAGAGGAAGTAGGAGTTCACTGCCCTATAGAAATTTCAGCTTTGCTGTAAGGTGGGTAGATAGGGATGCTGTTGTGTATACAGTAGCTTAGTGTTTACAAAGCCAAATGAGAACTGAAAGTAGAGAAGATGGTGAGGAAAGAGCAGATGTGTCTGCCAAATATACACCTTCGGATTCAGAGAAAGTTTTGTATACAAACCTAGTTTCTACAGTTCTAGAAAGAAGATAAAGTAATTGAGACAAAGACAAAAAATACAGCAAGCCACTGAGATCACAAGATATGTCTTTCCTCCACAGAAGAAAGGAAGAGAGTAGAGCAGAACACCAATGAATATGATGGAAGATGGTTCAGGAGGAAAAATACAGAAACCGGCTGTGAGAGAAAGAAAGACTATGGAATAGGAGACTGCTATTTGACAGAGCATAGGAGATACAAGAAAACAGTGGGCTGGTGGAAGGACTGAAAAGTATAGCAAGGCATCTGCAGCTGAAACTGAGAGGTACTGGTGCAGGGATTTGAACTGGACAACCTGGATAAATCAGAATTTCGAAAAGAGGTCTTAAAAACAGTGGAGGTTACAGGCACTTCATAAAAGGCAAGGGATGGAGTATAGCTAATATTGCAACAGAAACTGAGGGCACGTAACAGAACAAGAAGTGTGTAAAAGTCATCAGAGCAGCTAAAAAAGAACCAAAATTCCTGAGTTCAACCATCTTTTATCTACATGAAACCAACTGGCAAAGCACCTTGTTCTCCTTCGGCATAATACCATAGACAGAAAAATAGTTATCGCTTAATCTGTTATTAAATGAAGAGATGCTGGAACTAGATGTCCCAGACTTTCTATGTATGTATACAACTATAAAATAGATTGTGATACCACAGGATAGAATTTTTCTTTTTTGAAGAAAAAGCAAATTGAAAAAGTATATGCACAAAAAATGTCAGAATAATTATGGGATTGAAAGTTCAAACTCTTACGTATTTAACTGTAATTCATCTTTTTTGTGCTTGTACATTAAGATAAGGTTGTGAACTAGTTTAGAAAATAAATAAGGCTTTTCCTGTGGATGCACATGCTGGGAATAGAGTCTTATCCCCAAGATACTGAGGGCAGGATTGACTAGTGCATATGGCCTTTTATATCGCTGTTTCATGACCCTGGACTTGGTCAAGAAAATACATAGTCCCCACAGCTTTCTTGCTTTGATTGGTTCTTTCGGTTCATAAGGCAAAACTCCCGAGTCAAGCAGAGATCTGAAGGGTAGTGTTGTGGCACAGAACATGGAACTCATTGTAATTGGAGTCATATATGGGATTCACATCAGGAACAATAATTCTTTCATATTTTGTGCCCGAAGATCATTTCCATAGATATCTGACAGCTTCAGAGGTTTCAGAGCAAAGTTGAACTTCTCACACACTATTAGGCAGAGCTCACTATTCTAGGAAGTACTGCGAGTAACTCAGTGTTGGCCCCCATTTGCAATTTCTTGTTATTTTGACAACTCTGTCTATAGCATTCATGCTGTATGGACACATATAACAGTGATTTTTAGGAAGTCTTAAAACCCCTTCTACCAGAACTACAAGGATCTTTGCTAAAAACTTGCATATTTACAAATTACATACATTATAACACACTACAAGACAGCTGCTTTTTTTTTCCTCATAGACATCTTTGAACTGTTTTAACTAGGGAAGTCTGAGAAGAATATGAGATCAGTGCTTTTAAAAATCAGGGATTTTTAATGGCCACAAAGTACGTAGAGCTTCACCTTAACTTGTATGCTGAACATTTCTTGAAGCACTATGGATAAAATGGGAATAGATCTTCCGAGACATACAAACTCCAGATTTAACACAGTCTGAAAATTAGGTGCACTGGGGTAATGTTCCAAAAAAGCTTCAAAGCCAGTCACCCTTGCAGGTGTTGAATACCTGTGACCCCTTTTCTCCTTGTGTTTAATTTCCTGTTCATTACTGAATGTGCGCTTTGTGCCCTTTCACTTCAACATCTCTAGCAAATATCATCCTACAAAACAAGCCTTTTAAAATTCCTGACTTGTCCAAAAACTTGATACCAGTAACAGGAGAAAAGAGAAAAAATAATATAACCCTTGCCATTTTCAATGTCTTTCAGTAAAATATTTTTCTTTTTCTTACAACTGAATCTAGTCTTCATTCTTAGCTGTTACCTCCCCCTTCCTGATGCATCTAGCATAACAGACCTAAAGTTTATTTCTGATTAACATGGATTTAGTTACTGGAACTAACATCATTTCCTTTCATGTGAACTGTTCTAAACTCTCTCGTTCTCTGGAATTTTGCATTCTGTTGCATACAGTACAGATTTTATCACAGTAATTTGTATGGACTGTGGCTTCAAAGAACATGACCTGCTTTTCCACATTTGTTTAGAGAGAATATTTACTCAGAAGTTGCTTGGACTCCTTTGAAATAGGATGAAACCGATGGAGCTATTCTTTACATCTATGAGATGATCTATATTTTAAACAGCTGACAAAGTGTAATTGGTTAAGGTACATTAAGAACTTGCAATCACATGCAATTCTTTCAAATTAATTTGCATTCTTCTAACCTATGGTCATGTACTTTTTTCCTTTTTTTTCATTTAGAGGATATAAAACTTATAGAATATTGAATACTAATACATCAGTAACTAACAACTGCATATAATTTCTTGTTCTGTTTGGACTAGTCTATGTTTAGATACAAGTAGGGTTTCCCAGAACACAGAGCACTGTCAGAGTTCCAGTAAGTTAATAAGAATCTTATCATTAATTTCAAAGAGCTGTAGATCAAGCTGCATACAGAGAATCACATATATTATTACAAATCATTATGATCATGTGAATTATTATGATCATATGGTTATGAATATATGAATCAAAAAAACCAAGGAAGACTTCAGGATTGAAACACGAAAATTCATAGAAATAAGAGGTCTTACAAGGTCAGAAGAGAGCTGCATGTAGAGGTTTCCAATTTAATCTTCTCAGCATGTCAACTAGCTTACTGGAACACATTCCTCTCCTTAAAGCAACATCTCTCCCTACAAAGTCCACCAAATTCAATATATGGCTTACTTCTGGGTAGGAACCCATTTGTCTGAGAAACTGGTAATACTGGGACTTAGTTCATGTTTTTCTGTGGGCATGAACCAGCCTAATTGGTTCATAAAGGTGACCCTGGGAGCACTTCTGTAGTTTCTCAGTGTAAGGCATCAGCAAGTAGAGCACTGAGCCAAAAAATGTAGAGGTATTTTATAATATTCCTGATCTTTTAACTGTAGACGAACATTTGCACACTGAAGTAGAGATTTCAGGATTAAAAAAAGGTAGACATGGACACTTTAAAATGGATCCCTTAATATTCCAGGGAGCACAGTATATGGATAAATCATCGTGAGACTATTATTTTTCTTGTGTAGTTGGATATGTAGAATCAGTAAAAAGCACTTGAGACTCCTAGGAGGGTTTGTGAAATAAAAACACTCCTCACTGAGGAGTGGTTATACATCCAAATGATTCTGCTGTCATATGAAAAACTGCTCAACTAAATGATTAAAGGCTTGCTATCTTGTTGCAAGACAGTATGGTTTTCAACAGAATATTGACTTCACTGGGGCTATTTTCATAGGCTACCACCAGGGAAAAAGGTTTCCACTTCAGTCTTTGTTAGTGAAGGTTTTGATCCTTTTTCAGGGAAGCAATGTGTCACAGATTCATGAACAAATAAGTTTCTATATTAAAAAAATAGAAGATGCTATTATAAAAAAAAAGTGAAACAAACAAAATTAATAACAGTTTTAAGGAAAAATTCACAGTGAATTGACAAAGCAGGAGTTAAACAGTCAGTGTTATATGTTAAATTTTTACATATGATTACAACTAGCATATTTATTTTATATTTTGAGAACATAAGTGGTGAGCCAAAATACACATAATTAATAAACATGGATTAAAAAAGTCCAAATTCAATTTGTAATTAAATATACATGAATATGTAGGCACCTGGTAGACACTAGTGGCATTTTCCTGTTCTATCATAGTCGCATTTGATAAATATTAATATTTAAAGATTGATGGCATGCATTATGTCTGCAATATACCTCATGACTATCTAGGGATAAAAGTGTTTCCTGAAGTCAGGTAGGCCCAGCATGAATTGGTACTGGAAGTATGTGTAATGACTGCCTACATCTTACACAGGAGCTTCCTTATTGGTACGTGACTCTGGTTCACTTTAATCTTTCTAATGTGTCTGCAAATAGGTCAGCAAAATCAATATATTACATTTGTATAACAGCTCCCCTCACCCTTTTATTTCACAAAAATAAGTTATACCAGTAAATGAGAGGTTTTCCAGGCAGGGTTTACTTATGCTGAACACAGCCATGTTGGTAAGCAATTACATTCCCACAGCCTCAGCCAAGACACATATGACAATTATTTATCAGAGTATTTGTTCTTTGCCAGATGTAGAGAGTAAGTGGTTCTTGTGAAAGGGGCAGTGCTTACTGTCACCCACTGAGGTCTCCTTTTAGCACACACGTATAGCACATACGGTCTCCTTTTCCACTACTGTACTTCAGAGACACTTTTGTGGAGGACCCAGACCTAAGTGTGTTTTGTCTCAAACTCTTTGAGCATTGCTACAGGAAAGGTGTGATCGGAGGAAAGGGTCCTGCAGAGGTGGGGCAACTCTGTGCTGAACCATCTTCCTGCTCTACTTTGAGACTTGTGCTTAGTCCTGCCCCAACTCACTTCCTGGAGAAGGGTTGCCTGCACACGCGCAAACAAAACAGCTGAAAAATCTTCTTTACATGAGAGGCATGCATCAGGTTAACCATAAAAGGACATGGATTGGGTCCCCTCGCTCTCTTTTTCCTCTTTGTCTCTTTGTCTCTCATTTTTGACCTGGGCTCTGGATCAACATACGCAACCAATGTGGGATATAATGACTAGTCATATTCTTTGTTCTCTCACCCTTTTCTGTCTTGTTTTCTTCCATTGCTTTGCCAGGGCAAAGTACGGCTATAATATTCTACTCCATACTCCATTCTGAACTTCGTTGTCGGAACAGGGAGATTGTGGAGGTGTGTTGTGGCTTGTGAGCCAGCACCTTTTGAGGCAGAAACCTTTTGTTGTGGGAGTTGAGAACTTACTGAAGTGTACTGCACAAAATTAAGGGCTTGTTAGCCCCCGTTCTTGTGGAAATGTATTGTAAGAATTTAAGTGCTTGTTAGCCAACACTCTGTGAGTCTAAAACAGTGGGCTGGTCGCCAGAGTTAAGTTGACTATACAAAAAACCATGAGTTTCCTGACATGTGCCCAGTGTGAGCCTGATGACAACTTATAATGAACATCACACTCCTACAGGTGGGTCATGACACATAGACACTCTGCTTTTCCTTTCTTAGTCTGAACACACTATCTCTGAAGTCATGTCAGTGTATGGTAACTTCGATGATCAGTATGATAAGAAGCTGTCAGTACTTAATGTATATTTCCAGATAATTCACCCAAATGAGCATGTCTTTCCAATATTTTTTAGAGTATCAGTTATCTCCTACAGTGACAGACTTGGTATATTTCATATATTCTTACTAAGCTCTTTTTATCACCACATCTCACTGTGAGTAGCACTTTGGGTTGTCAGAAAGTTATTGAAGGAGGAAAAGCTTTCTTACCTAACTGAGCTGCTACCAGCATCAAGGTCTTGTGCTGTCACTGCACCTATGATGGTCCCCACAGGTGTGTCCTCATAGACCTCCATCGTGTAGACAGGTTTGCTGAACACTGGAGGTTCATCCATGTCCAACACATTTATCTTCACAGTGGCAGTATCTTTGAATGGACCCACTGAGTGAAATCGATGGTCAAGATGGAGATTGGAGGCCTCGACTTTAAAGGTGTATGCCTTTTTCGTTTCGAAGTCTAATGGCTGCAGGAAGAACAAAAGCAAAACATGAGATTTGACTAAGAATTAAACACTGCAAAATTACTTTTGTTGTATTAGTATGACAAAAATGAAGATACTTTTAGTGTAAAATTCCTCTCCTGAGCTAACCAATCATCTAAGTTTGTTTTGCAGTTCATCTCACGATAAGGTGGTTTCTGAAATACTCCAGGTGAATCATAGCCAGGATATGACTGCTTCTGCACACCAAAAAAATCAGGATGACTGGCATGGATGTAAACAGTTACGCTGTAGATGTCTGAAGTTAAATGAGTGAGATTCATTTCTTGCAAATGAGCTGAATGCAGGTTAGTCAGAGATTTGCATTTACAAGTCCTATGCACAGGCAATCAGCTGTCTCTAGCTGATCCAGCTCCTTAAATAGAACACTTCTATTTTTTTAAGCAGGAAAAGCTTTCAGAAGACCATGACAGTGATGGAGATGAGCTCAAATGAAAACTCTGATATATACAATGGGTCAAACCAAACTTAAAATATGGTTTGGAATGTGAATTCTAACTTGATCTGAACAAAGTTTTTC
Organism: Manacus vitellinus; assembly: GCF_001715985.3. Lineage (NCBI taxonomy): Eukaryota > Metazoa > Chordata > Aves > Passeriformes > Pipridae > Manacus > Manacus vitellinus. The sequence continues at coordinate 563,274 of NW_021940478.1, forward strand.
CTGTAAAATATCTTAACAGTGAACTGCTATTCACACCATATGTTTGAGCTGCATGTACTTTGCAAAATGCGGACTTTGACTCTGCCTTATGATACTGTAGGTGTAATCATGAGGTCTTGAAGATGACATGACAGCTTTTGTGTACTTATCTGAGTTTTTGATGGAAATGTACCCTGCAATCAGGTTGTTTTGATGTAGATTTCTGTCAATGCATATCAATTTAGTGCCTTTAGTTTTAGAAAAGTAATCATCTCAAAACCCTTAATACAGTCTTATTTACTTGAAAAGATGCAGAAACTTTATTTTCATTTAAAGGGTTTATTTAGCTGAATTGGCTTTCTTGTTGTTTTTAATGTTTCGGACAAAGCCTTTTCCTGATGTCTGGGTAACACTGGCACCTAGTGGTTTCTGCCTATAATTGTTAAGTTGGAAATTTTCTAACAGGAAAGAATATGCTTTTTGGAAAAGAGAACACGTTCATGTGTATGAAAAAAAATATTTCAATGCCTGTTATTTTTTTACCCAGTGTTTCCAGTCATTTGTCACAGCCAGGATAGATTGAAATTCTGCCATTTTCTGTCCTTGTCACAAAAGGACATAATTGGCCAGATGACTGACTAGTGTAAATTGAAGTATCTCCATTAAAATGAATTGAGTTACCTTGACTTGCATTAGCTGAACACTAGAAAACTTCCCCAAAAACTCCCCCAACTCTTCTACAGATATTTATATAAATTGTTCACAGATTTTCAAAAAATATAATAAGAAGAGAAATCTGTATTAGTTTAAAGAACTAATCTGGAGAGGAAAAAGTCCAAGTATGAGGAGTTAACCTAGAGATAAATGATGAAGACAGGGAAAGCAAGAAATCTAAGCTCTCATGTAGGTAGTAATACCATGTAATGCCTTGTATGTGTCTTTCATATCCCCAAAATTGCGTTAAAACTGTTCAGACTGGCTCCTGTAATGCATCAGTATATTTGCAGAGAGATGTATTAATGGAAAGAGCCATAATTCATGCAGTCCTTGCAGGTTGTCTCTCAACAAATTACTCTTCAAGTCAGGAATACCAAATCATGGTGCATGGCTAGTGCCTAGTTGCAACTTTTCATGATGTAAGGGGAACAGAAAGCAGTAAGATTTCAAGGAATTCTGTCTATTGGTATGCTCAGACCAGCATATTTCACTGCACAGGTACCCAGGAAGCGAATAAAGTGGTTACATTACTTCTCTACTAACCAGCATTATGGGGCAACACTAAGGTATAGTTTTGAAAAGACACAGTGTGATCCCAAGAAACGATAATGTTTTCCCACTGTAACCTCAGAGCTACTTATCCTCTCTTTCTATCCTTCTATAAGTCTGATGACTTAGTTAGAGGTTAAGCAATATGTTGCCAATGCAAAGCACAGATGGCAGTCAAAATATGAAGAGACAGGCTGAAAATGACGAGCCATCATCAGAAGAAGAAATCAGTGACAGATTCCCACAAAATAGCAGAATTTAGCCTTTAGCCTAAGTGAGCCTCAACTGCAACTGAAATGTGTGGAGAGATAAGAAATATTGCAAGTAGTAAACCTAGGACTTAATTTCAAAAAGAAAAAGATTTTGTACAACACTGAGTGTACCATTAGCAAATTTGCAGATGATACCAAGCTGGAGGGGAGTGTCAATCTACTGGAGGGTAGAAGGGCTCTGCAGAAGGACCTGGGCAAGCTGGAGAGATGGGTAGAATCCAATGGTATGATGTTTAACCAGACCAAGTGCCGGGTCCTGCACTTTGGCCACAACAACCCCAAGCAGCGTTACAGGCTGGGGACAGAGTGGCTGGAGAGCAGCCAGACAGAAAAGGACCTGGGTGTGCTGATTGACAGGAAGCTGAACATGAGCCAGCAGTGTGCCCAGGTGGCCAAGAAGGCCAATGGCACCCTGGCCTGGATCAGGAACAGTATGACCAACAGGTCCAGGGAAGTGATTCTTCTTCTATACTCGGCAATGGTGAGGCCACACCTGGAGTACTGTGTCCAGTTCTGGGCCCCTCAGTTCAGGAAGGACACTGAGGTGCTGGAAAGTGTCCAAAGAAGGGCAATGAGGCTGGTGAAGGGACTCGAGCACAAGTCCTATAAGGAGAAGCTGAGGGAACTGGGGTTGTTTAGCCTGGAGAAGAGGAGGCTCAAGGGAGACCTCATCACTCTCTACAACTACCCGAAAGGAGCTTGTAGCCAGGTGGGCATCAGTCTCTTCTCCCAGGCAGCTATCAGTAAGACAAGAGGGCATGATCTTAAGCTCTGCATGAGGAGGTTTAGGTTGGATATTAGGAAGAAATTCTTTACAGAGAAAGTGATCAAACATTGGAATGGGCGGCCCAGGGAGGTGATGGAGTCACCATCCCTGGAGGTATTTAGGAAGAGACTGGACGTGGCACTTAGTTCCATGGTCTAGTAGACAAGGTGGTGTTGGGTCAAAGGTTGGACTGGATGGTCTCAGAGGTCTTTTCCAGCCTAGTTAATTCTGTGATTCTGTGATATCATGCAACAAAAGAATATGGTTTTAATATCTTGTGTTTATGAGGAGTCCCTGCTGCAATTTATTGATCAGTTCTGGTCTTCCCAAATTCGAACAGTTGAACCTTAGAGATAGCATTGACAGTCTCAAATTTTAACATTTGTCTGATATGTCCAGAGTCTGCCTGAAAATAGAAGAACTGAATTTCTTCCTGGCTCTCAGGCAAAACTGTTCAGATTTTTGTTTTTAAATATGTTAAAAAGCAGTTTATTATATTTATTTTTTTCAGTAGATACCACTAAAATCTGTCAAGGAAATGAATGAAAATATTGTTCACACAATATTTTGGCTGCATTAAAGAAAACGAACAAACAAACAAAACCCCAGAAAAAGCAAACATGTGCTTTGCTGTTACATAATAAATGTCTGAGAGGTCTCAGTACCATTTCCATTTAAAATGTGGAATTCTGGTAAGGGTAAAAACATAGGAGAATGATTGAATCTTACCAAAAAACCCAAACCTGTAAGGTTGTTAAAATGTCTTTGAATTAATCAGATTTTAATGGAATGACTTCATAGATTGTTTTTATAAATTAGCCTATTGAAATGTTTACTCCCTCTATGGAATAATTTTATATATAATATAACATAACATAATATATATAATATACTGTATATAATATAGTATATAATATAATATATAATATATTGTATAATATAATAATATTATAATAATGTAATTACATGTAAAAAGGTAATTTTGAATAAAGTTTTTATTTTGTAAAAGTTTTTTTCCACAGTAAAGAGAATTCATGCTAATATTAAGGCAGTCTTATTAACAGTGAACTATTCAATAATCGGATGAGTATTTCTAATTGATATTTTAAGTACCAGTGACAGAATAGATGTATTTGACCCCCCAAACTTGTTGTCATTTACCTTTTCCTATGTTGCAGTTACAAGCTGCTCTTAAAATTGCCTAGTAAAGCACTATCAGCATATACACATCTGTGCACAGCATAGGCATTCTACAAATCCACAAATCAAATAACACATAATGACAAATCACCTTACCTTGCAACTCTAGAAGTACCACAAATGGACTTATTTGGTATGACTAGGAGAGCATAAAATTAGCTCTGTGTTAGAAACAAACATTTTTAAATGTTGCTGATTTCCACATTCAGGGCAGAAGTTAAGAAATGCTGCTATATAGATGCATCTGTATCTGAAATTGTTTACTGGATAGATAGATAGATAGATTAGATAGACAGTTAGATAGATAGATAGATGATAGATAGATAGATAGCTGGATAGATAGATAGAAAGAGAGAGAGAATTAAAGAACTGAAAGAAAAAAAAAAGAAAAAAATTTGTGAAAGATATAATGAATTCTGATGACAAGCATGACAAGGGTGGGAAAAGAACTATCCCATCAGTTTGTTCTGATTCACAAAGATCAAATCTGAAGTGAGTATTTCAAGATTTGATTGGAAGTGAGCAAAATACATGTGCTCTGTATCTGGAGAAGGGGAAGGGCTGACCAGTGTCAGGGGTTTTGTTTGCTGCTTTCAAGCACCTCACCTGTTTCCAAAGGTGCCTTTCCCTGCTCTAGGAAAATACAAACCCAACAGCTCTATCTGCAGTCTACAGAGACTGAAGATCTCCTCTTCCGCGCTCCTCCTGACATTCTCCTTTGAGTGCCGTGCTCTTTGTGGTTGCGTCTGCACACAGCTCACCATTTTCTGCCTGTACTGAAGGACTTACTATTGCCTGCTCTTCCTCCTCAAAATGGAAAACTACAATTCCCACTCACACAAACTTATAAGTTATGATTACAGGCAGACAGTGCCTATGCGCACAGCTGTGGAGGGAATTCCCTGTCTCTGGCTAAAGAAGAGGTGGTGAGGGATGAGCAATCAGTACAGTTTTGGTAGTAAAGCAAGTAGTAGCTCTAATGCAGTTCTCACTGAAGGACACCGGGAGTCTGCCTTATGCTCACTGTTGTGTTGTACAGGTGCTATCAGACTACTCTTACATTTTAACAATGCCCCAGTGCTACATACATGCACTGTCCCATGAGCAAGACAACTCAGTTTAGCCAGCAACCAATGCTGACTGCAATTAAAAGTTTCTTAAAAAGTTGCTTCTGAAGGTACAAGGAAGTACACACTCCAGATACTTCCCTGCAGCTACTGGTTCTGTTCATCTTCCCCACAGTTTCTGTGATTTATCATCACTAAAGCTACTCTTTCTCATCATGCAGTACTATGACATGCTCTGATTTCATGGCTACAGTTTTTTCACCTGTCCAGTTAACAGTGATGCACAAGGTACAAAAAAGTAAGATGCAGATGTTCCCTGAGCTTCCACTGAGCCATGTGGAGAAGTTCACGCAGTATAGTGGAGCAGTGTCGTACCAGGTGAAGCCTAAAAATATATATATATTTTTTTTAACTGTGTTTTAATGACACACTGCACAAATTAGTAAAGTGATGTCTTGAAGTAGAGCAAGTTCAGTGCTTGAACCCTACTCAGTTTCTTGATTAGCTCATGCTGAGCTAATTCAAAAGCTTCTGTGCACGATAGACCTATTGTATAAACTCATCCTTAGTTTCATAAATATAGTGCCAACTGTTCAGTGAAGTTTGGACCCTCCTATTTCCCTTTACTGTTTTGCCTGTGATTAAAAATTTCAAAATCTGGAACTTGCCTAGGACTGAACGCAACTGAGGCCACTATACTCTGTTATGAAGATGATGGAGATGATCTCTTCTCTCACCTTGCTTCTGGTAGCTTACACTCACCGTAGTTTGCTGAAGCATTCAGATAGGATGGCAGATATTACATAAATATCGAATGTAATAAGCATTGTATTAAACTGCACTACACAAGGTATGAAATTATAATTCTGTTCCTAATATATTAATATTTCTTACTCTTAAAGAGAACTGTATACAGCACTATCCTAAAGCCAAGCATTTACTCCTCTTTTTAGGGATGCTATTTTCCTTTATTTTTTCATTTTAGAGAGGAAACTATTACAGTACTAACCACACAGTGGAGCTAAATGGCATTTGGATCATTTATGTAGCAGAATATAAGAAAAACTATTTCATTCCTGATGTATGTAATTAACACAACAGTAGTAGTAGTGAAACTTATATTAGATCATACCATAAAAATAAATGAGCAACCAAAACAGATGATTTAAGATCTGCAACTTGTCCAGCTGTAGCTTTTTGTGCCCATTTAGCATCCTAGAAGCAGAGAATGGCCTTTTGCCTCTGCCAACACATTTAGCGTGCTGAAAAGAACAGTTTAACCTGTGCAATTTTTTTATCATCAAATATATTTTCCACCAAAAATAAATGTAGTCCAGAAAGGCTTCATTTTTCTCAATTTTGATATAGAAATCTCTCCATTTTTTTGCATAACAAAAAACAAAAAAGCGTCTATGCAGTAACTGACATTTTCTGGCTGCAAAAAATTTTTCAGGGAAAATAAAATCAAACTTTATAAATGGTTTGGAAATGGCTCAGCACTGAATAACTGCAGTATTTACAATGTCAGAATATGCTACGACACAGAATAAAGTACAAACCAGTTTTTAAAGCATTTTTTATTAGTAGCTTTGTCTGTTTATTATTGATAATTCATATTTGAATTAATAATTGAATGTGTTGGTCACACTCATTCACCAGTTTTCATTTTATTTAAATGAGGACTTATATGAATACCTAACTTAAGTAATTGCATAATCCCACAGGTCAAATCAGTGTTCTGAGCATTATGCAATGTAAAATTGCTTCTCTGCAGGCAAATGAATAGTCCTGTTGCAGGCCTGTACAGTACAGGTAGCATGCATTTTAATAGTGGTCTACAAAATTGTGAATGTCCAGTACTTCTGAAAATCTGAAAACTGCAACCCATGAAAACACATTTACATTACTACAAGTGAAGAGAATACAAAAAGACAACTGAGTGAAGAATATGTTTGAGAATCTAGATTGCTCTTGTTTAGCCTGGGATCCAACAAGGAACTTAAGTGGACGATTCCAAAATATTGTAAACACTTGGATCATTTAAAGTTTAGTGAAAGGCATCTTTTCCCTGAGAAAAGTTTTGTGAAAGGCAATGTGTAGAGTCAGTATAAAGGCATTCCTTACTGGAGGACCTGTGTGTTATGTTTATCTTCCTTACTCCTGCATAGAACAAAGCTGGTATTTCCTGATCTTCACATTTTGTAACTGTCCCTAGGCTCACTATGATGGTGATTAAGAAGGGATTAGGATTGTACTTTTTTCCCTCCTGTTCAGTGACAGAGATCTAATGATAGATTAGATTACGTTAGGCAACATCAACTGACGTTCTGCTGTTGTAAAAGTGCCCTAAATTTTCAGATTATACTATATCTTGTTACTGAAAAGACTAAATATATGCAGCAAAATACAATGACTGTCTCTAAAGTATCTGGATACAGAACTGGTTGTGTTAATTTTATTTTTTTCAAGTTAGTGGTTCAGTTAGATACTATGTAATTACCCATATAGCAGTCTCAAAAGTGGCCAAGCATTTTACCTGTAACGGTCCTAAAATAATTGTATCCGGAAAATTCATATGTGAATGCTCTTTGTCAGTAAAAAAATAATATATGCATGTTGTTGGAACCTGCATTGCCAATTTGAATACTTTGTCTGTACTATCAAATACATATATACTTAACCATAAGTATGGAAAAATTCTATTATGTATAAAACCAAGCAGCATAGCTGAGGTTTAGGACTAATCCAGGGAGAAATAAATTCTATCAAAAACCTGCTCTTAATGACCAAATATTCATTTTGCAATGGTTCCCACTCACTGCCATTTCTGACTGGCAGTGCATATGGAGGGGCATGCAGCTGCTCAGTTTGACAATTCCAAATGGATCTATTTTTGAGTTGCTTGCATAAAGGGAAAAAAGTGATCAGAATGTTTTTTTAAATGAAGCAAAATCTAAAAATTCACATTAGGAGGAAACAGTGCACTCAAACTTTTAGTCTGAATAGAAGAGAGGGTATGAAGAGGGCAAAGAGTTTTTGTCTCTGACAAATTACTTCCTGTGGGTATAGTGGCTTTCATTTTATGTCATTAAAACCAGCAGAAGAGTAAGTCATCATCTTGTCCTTTAATGTACCCACGGATAATTTACTATTTCCCAGGTCAAGAGGCTGAATCCAGGACTTCCATTATTAGAATTAATATAATGCAAATATAGATCCATGGTCAGAACCAGGGAAATTTAAGTATCTAAATTCTAAATTTTATTGGAACTAAAGCTTCGATTCTCCTAAAGCTTATTTTAATACACATGTCCAGAACTCTTTCATTCCCAGACCCTTGTGAAGTGCTCAACTCATAGTCGTGTTCATTTTACAAAATTTACACCTACAAGCATGAATTGTCTATAAAATATAACTATGCCTTTCAAAATGAGCTTGTGGTTCAGATTTCTTTCTACTGAACAAGTTGATCATTGGTGTATATGTATGCCTGGGCTCAGAAAACAACCACTGGTTAGAATGTGACACTCCTGGTTTGGTATCTCTCCTACTGAGTGTTTTAGTCACTAAATTCTGAATGACACATATCTTTTCCATCTTTGAAATTCATAGATTCAGTAATCTTGAACTTATTCTAGTACACTAAAGCAACATCAACAGCTGAGATGCAGTGTGTTGCCCTGCATGAATATCTGATATCCAGTTATTTGGGACACAATTATGAGACTGGAAGCAGCACATAGCAATTTGCAACAATTTGGGACTCCTTTACCCTGAATAAAAATTGTGTTCACCACATTACTGTACAATGGACTCATTATTAAAATAACGAACTCAAAATTCTCAAAATAAAATGCTTATAAGTCATAATGAAGTATATTATCTCAAGCATAAAATATAGCTCTTTCATTCCATGCTCTGCAACATTTTTCATATGATTTTAGGTGGAAAACTTCCCATAAAAGAGAAATTATACTTTCTAGACGGAGATAAGTATTACTTCTTTGCCACAACATTATTTATGAAAAGTCACACCTATGTGAAATGAAAGGCTAAACTCCAATGCCTTTTAAGATAATGATCACAATCACACATTCTAATACAGAGGTAAACTACTCTGTGTTACTGATGAGGTAAAGTTGCTTATCGTTTAATTCTCTTAGCTAGTTTCTCATTTGAGTCATAGGCACATCCACCCATTGGTGCCACATACCTTTTTCAGTTTAATGACTCCTTCCTGGGTGTTCTCATCTGTTGTGATGTCAAACAAGTTTCCTCCATCTCCTGGAACTATATTGTACTCTATTTCAGCATTTTTCCCAAAATCAGGGTCCACAGCTCTGATCCGTCCAATAGCAGAACCAACATGAGAGGACTCAGGTACTTTTAAATGGAAGATACCTGTGATAAAGTGGAAGACAGTCATTCTTGGGATTTCTTGATAATTAACATAGTATTTCTGATTAAAGTCATGGAACCTGGGTAAAATAAAAAGACTTAAATAATTCAATTAAAATTAGGAGATCAAAACAACAAAGGATTAGAAAAATATACGTGTGTTTTACCCATTGATTTCCCCTTCTTTCTAGATTTTATCCAATGCAACTTTAAAGATCTTAGCATATCTATATCTTCAGATATATATCTATATTTCTATCTTTAATTTTGTATGTGTGGATGACTATTTTGAATTAAACTATAGACAGTACATGTTTGTAGGCATTTTCCTCCTTCTGATTTTTTTTTTGGAGCAAATATATCTATGGATTTCATAGCAGTTGAAAGGAAAAATTCAGTGGAAAAAGGGTTTCCACCCATTTCTTTAGAAGTCAGTATTATAAATATATGTTAAACTCCTTGGGGGAAGACTTAATGAGTATTGTTTATACTAGTACCACCAGAGGGTGCTCTTACTAAAATTTTATAGCTAAACATTAATTTTTAGCTTTGAATGCTGTTATTTTCAGATTATTTACTACTAGCAGTAATAAAAAATTTAAAACTCTCCCCCTCCCCTCCAAAATTACGCACTTTTAAAATATGCATTGCTGCCAATATGTGAGGTGAAAATGGTTTCATTCAGGGAAAAAGCTACATTGAAAAACGCTAGACATCAGAGTTCAAAGAGATAATAGAAAAAGTCCAAAGCAGTTTGAGGTAGCCTTGACTTTAGCAACAGCAGCAGTAGCAGTCCAGGTTTATTACATGGTGCCCTGACTTATTTCACTGCTCCCAAAGCGTCTGTCTTCCCTGCTGAGCTGCACCTCTCACAGGAGTTGATACTCCGCACAGCTGCCAGTGAACACCACCATGGCCAGTATTTACAGTGAGCAGGCAGCTCACCTTTCTTCATGCAGCATCCTTTGCTGCCAGCAACTCTTGGAGCTGATTTGGAGCCCAGGATGTTTGATTCACTTCATCCTGGCTCTCAACAAACCTAGTCCCATCATTTGGTTTTCCTGGGTCAATGGTCCGCAGCTCTCACAGAGTAACCCCGTCAGAAAACATCAGCACTGGCCTGATCAGTTCCTCTACACGTGAACATGTAGGAGGAAATTTACACCTCTTTTTCAACAGCATAGCAGGGCACGCAGCTGGGACTAGTGGGAGGCATATTAGGGGGATGTCTGAGAGATTTCTGCCCGGCAGTGGTTCAGTCACACATCACAAAATGAGGCTCTGAGAAGTTGTATATTATGTATCAGCAGGATAGATGACTTTCACATCCAGTCACTGAATTAAACAGTAGACGCTGTTGCCTGTCATCTCCTTACAATGCACACTGTGTCAGCTTTTTCAGCTTTACAATATTTCCAGGTGAGGAAAAAAAGGACATTTGCACTGCTGGATTAGGGGCAAACCTACTCTTTTGTGAGCTAGTAGTTTGTGTTGTGGTACCTATATAATTGTCTGTTGAAAAAATCTCTTTTGTCTGCTTCCTCCCTCTGCCCATTAGTATGCAAAGTATACCAGAAGGCAAAATTTGCTTTGTGTGTTAGAGAGAATCCGTGTAAGTAAAGGTGGCTTGTGTCAGCATTCACATTTGGACATTGCCATGTATAGCTTTGTATTACCCATTAACAGAGCTGCTAAAGATTGTGCAATTATCATTTCACTACTTTTTTTCCAAGGGAATATACTAAAGAAACCTTTTGTCCCTCTTTTGGCGAGGGAATGTACTAAAAGAAACTCTACTTCTTAGTGTTGTTTTAACAGCAGGAAAGGAGTACTGTGATGCAAAATAGTATCATGACAAGATAGTCTCAGTTATCTCTTAGTTGTACTTCAATAAAAAACATTCAGTAAAGAATAAAATTTTAACATGGTATTCATGAGGCAATCACAAATTCTCCTATTATTTATTGTCACTTACAAATACAAATACGCGTATTATTGGGTCTCTGCTCTACCAGTTATGCAGAAAAGGTAGAAGAAAAAGAGACCCTACTTGCCTACACTTGAATCTTATATTTTTCTCAACGTAATTCTAGCCCTGATGACCATGTCTTTTGCAGCCATTTATATTGGACGACGAAAATCATTGCTTACATTTGCTGTATACAGCCACAGTTTTGGTGAATGTGAAATGCAGGAGCATATGATTTTTCCATCTTTATCTAATTGATCTATTCTTAGCTATTTGAAAAGCCCTCAGATTCATTAAAACAAACATTTCTCTATAAAATATTGTAACTGGTTATAAAGTGTGTGGGACTTAGATGAAATCAAGGAAAGACTACATTATTCATTTCAGATTGTTTAGGCTTTTATCAGTTATTTTCAGTGGCATTTGGCATTTCATAATTTCCAGAAATTCAGCAGCAATAAAATGAGGTCATTAAGATTAATTTGAAACTCTGAAGTAGTCTTCAACTCTGCAAGAGTCAGATTTCTGAAGATGTAGTATGTAATTACACTGCCATTGTCCTCCTGTAATATTGACAACATACGGAAGCTGCTAATGGAGATACTGTGACAACATACTTTCAGAATAAAATAAATGAAAACAAATAATGTATAGTGCTGCCAGCTCAGGGAAAAACTTCAAGAGAATATAATATATAGCATGAAAACCTCCTTCCCACGCTTCCCTTCCCCAAATAGTAGGATCACAGAATACGCTGAGTTGGAAGACACCCATCGGGATCATCAAGTGAAACTCCTGGCCCTGTGTAGGACTCACCAAAGATCACACCATGTGCCTGAGAGCACTGTACAAACACTTATTGAACTCAGGCAGGCTTGGTCTCTCTACAGAGGACATTTGAAATGATCAATACATGTGGTACGTGAAATCAGACAGAAAGACAGTTTTGTAGATTTTTATTTTTCTGTTTCCAGAAGACATTACTTCTTGCTGTGGACATGCTGTGACAGTTTAGCATTATTCAGTTTTTATTGTCCATTTTACCTGTATATGCTACTATCTCCATTTGCTATAGAGGTATATTGAAACAGCCTGAGTAATAGCTTTTTACTCCCAAAGGTCCTGAAAACCTTGTTCTCTTCAGCTTCCAGGAATGATGGAACAAGCAGCTCTGACAAACTTATACAGCAGCAGGTTATGCTGCTCAAACAGTTCTGTCAAATTTTGTTGATTGTCTCATGTGACTTCTCTGCCAACAAAAATCTTTCTTCTACTTGTATAGATCTCTTTTAAATGCATTTTCTAAGTTTGGTCCTTTTTTTTTGGTAAGAGATGAGTGATATGAAAGGTACCAAAGGAGCAAGCCCTTACTTTCCTCAAACTGCAGTACAAAACTGGACTCTGCAACTAGCTCTCCTTTTGCTGATTTTAGTCACATATATTGCATGCTAGTCAGAATATTTTTACATATAGGAAAGCTGGTAGTAATGAATATTCCCTGGTCAAGATCTTTTGTTTCATGTTGAGAAGCATCAAAGAGGATGATAAAAATAAATGAGCAATGATGCTGTTGAAGCTTTTAGGCTGAAATAACTGACAGGGCTAATTACTTAGCCCCAAAAGCATTCAGAAAACCAAGGCAGAGGTGAGCTAACAATTCATACACACTGCCTCTGAGTTTCTGAAACAAAGATGGTTTCAAAGCCCAGTGGGAAGAAATCAGAGCTGAGTAAGTGACAGGTAATCAGTCATATTGACTGAAATGCAGCACGCATTTACAGTTCCTTTGACATGATTAGATTAGTTTTAGTTTTTAAGGCTCAAAAACTGTTCTTTGGTTTGATTTTTACTTACAAAGAGAGTTGGGAGTTTTTTTGTTTGTTTTCTACTTAGAAAGAGCTTTGGGTTTCTTTGTCTCTCCATGCTTGCAGTTTACAGGTACACCATCATTTACAAAAAAGCTTTTCAATTCTGGTAAGAATAACAAATGAAAACCATCATTACTTCTCATCAGCAAAACAATCATTAGGAAATAATCCAGGTTACCATCTAAGGACTTAAGCTAACTTCATAATGGTGTTCAATTAAAGAGCTGTAAATGCTATTTGAACATTTTTTTCTAATCTGTCACCATGTTGCACACTGCAGTTAATCATGATACCATGAATCTTAAAGGAAAAAAACATTGAAATAAAACAATTTATCTTTCTTTCATCTAAATCTTTAATGTTTCCTCAGGAAAATCAAGTCAAACCAAACTGAACCGAAACAAACTGAAGTAAAACAACAGATTATGTATAATATAATATTCTTACTAGTTTAAATTATGAAGACATTTCAGTTTTTATCCTGACCCGGTTATAAGGGCACTGATTTCTGCCTGTTTAGGAAGAAACATAAGACAGCCGTTCATATTTACTTGCTGGTGTTTTAACATAGTGTAATAGGTAAAGGATAGTGTAAATATAAGCAGTTATTCAAGATACTAAACCTGCTACATCAGCTACAGCTAATCAGCCTAATAATTACTGGTATCTGATGTGCATACTCCTAAAACTAGGGAGATATGATTTAGCATAGCATGTTCATGCCTCTTCTAGCTGAGGCTCTGGGTCCTGCAGAGGACTGGGACCTTGTACAGGGAAGAGCAAGGCCAGGCTTGGTCACCATGCGCTCTGATGCAGGTCACGCATGACCTGGGACAGGCTTGTATGGCAAGGCTCCTTTCAGCCTCTAACCCACTGCTCTGAGTTAATGGCCTCATTAGATATAACACAACCATGTTTAAAAAATCCTGGTTCTCTGCTCTGGACTCCACACCTTAAAAAGGTACATCTCCCAAGACTGCAGAGATATGGATGTCCAATGGTTCCCAGTTCTTTAAGGGAAAATGAGTAGAAGCAAAACCCCTTTTGAGTTTGATCCTGCCCTAGTGTAGGATAATCCACATGATGGAGCTTCCCCAGAGCAGGCTGTTGCTGAGTCAGGACTCTATCAGCCCCTGAGTTGAGCTAGCAGACCATTCTTTTGAGGCTATCCTCTTTCTTCTTTCCCTAAAGCAAAAAATAATGTCCATCATAATGGTATAATTTTTGTAAACTGAAAAATTTCATTTACTGTTTTTTTCTACTAATAAGCTGTTGTCACAAAAATAAACCTCCCCATTGCATGTCAGAGACTAGTTCTACAGAAACTAATATCCCACTTTTTGGAGCAAGGATTCAGGAAATTGGAAATACCAGTTCCTCAGCTCAAGATATTCAAGCCCACAGCTTCTGTCTCCAAAGTGTGCTAGTTGCTGCAAATACAATAAAGGAGATTCTGTTTAACAGTATAATGTAGAAATAATTATAGAAACGGTTGTTTGGAGCCATGAACTCTCAGATTTGTGTGTCCTAATACTGATGCAAGAATAATACTTAATCTTTTTTGAAGATCTTAAATTTTCTTTTATGGCACCACAGTTTTACCAAGTGGGGAAGAAATAATTTCTAGAAATTCCTTGAGTTCATAATTAAGGGTTTCTTCTGGATGACCTGAAGTTGAATTCCTACTGGCTGAGGATAACAAATCAAGTTCCTGAGTAACTGCTTTAATCATGCTATTATTATTGTATAGGAGAGATCTCAACATTATCACTTGCTGTTTTTGTGAAGTCTACCTTTGTCAATGCATTCATGTGTTAGATAGTGTGCTTCCTGTATTTCTGAGGGCTTATGTGGAAAACCAGTTCCACATGATCAGCTTCATTACATATCGTGACCAATAAATTCTGCTAATATCCAGTCTAGTGATTAAGAACTTATTACCAAATAAAAAAACCTCCAAAGTACAGTGAGAGAAATAATTTTTGGGGGTATAATCTAAAAGCTTTAATCAATTGGGTTTTATGTAAGTTATACAGTGGTTATGAAGAATTATCAAGGTGTAGCATGCCTTACAGATAGAAAAAAATTTTCAGGAGAAAATGTCTTTCCTGTTTTAGAATTCCAGGCAGCATATAATTTGGATTTATCAGTTAGGTCTGTTGGTAATATTCTGGTGATCACCATCACCATGAAGTAAATCAATAGACTTATTCCCTCTATCAAAGTTAAATTGCATGACATATGTGAAACATTAACATGATAAAAAGTATATTGTCAGGAAAGGGACACGGACTTTGTAATGCTCTGCTTCTGAGATATCTCGTGGGAGCCTTTTAATATTTTCTTTATCACTCTGGCACAAAATATAATAACACACTTTTGCTACAATAATTCATTCACCCTTAAGAATATGGTCAAACCATTTACTTTAGGATCTAAGCTAGGTACTCTAAATCATCTGTATTGGAAGAATCATTTTTCTGTCCATCGACTAAGGAAATTAGGTTCCTATCTTTAGTCCTCCAAGTCACACCTCAGTTGCAACCCTAAAATCACCTAAACAAAGCAGTCTCAACATCAGTATTACTCAAAAAACTCCTTGTGTAGCTCTGATTTTCACATACTTATTGGGTACATACAAATGCTTTTGCCTGAACTATGCATTACTTTTCTTCACCATGTTGGCACAGGCTGAGGCAGTAAAATTATTACTTTTAAAGATACAACTGTGAAATCATCCAGTACAAGTTTATAATTGTTTACTATGTTTGAAGTTTTGGGTTACTGTATGCAGTTTCCTTAGAAACTTGTGATTTAATCTGTGATATAAGAAAAATAGTGATACAATAGGATGGCAAGTGAACATTTTTCATTTGTAATATCTTATACTTAACAGCAAGTATGATCAATTTATCACAAGTGATGTTTATGTCTTCCAATTTAAGTGTTTAAAGGTGAACTCTCTGTATAAATACTGCTTCTTTTGCAATGAAATGTAAAAGTAGTGAGTGCTTAATTCTAGATCCTTCTCTTGAGAGCATTGGCAATCACATTTACAAAATCAACAAATTTTCTGTGGAAGCCACTGAGAACAAAATAACTGTCATGAATTGAAAAAAAACTTGAGACAGATCCTCTAGAATATTTCTGTTATTTTCATTTTATTTTTATAGCTTTATTTATGCAAAAATTCAACTAAAAGTATGTTTTGTACTCAGAGAAGACAGTTTCAAACTGCTTGGTATCTTCAGCTTAGCTCCTATTTTAAAGTCATTAGAAACATTTGGATTGTTGCAAGCACTTGGACATCTCATTTAATGCTTTTAGAGGAAGTGGAGCACTCCTGAAAATGTGAATACAAGTGTGGTTCTTAGATATTTTTGAAAATCGTGAGCCTAAACTGTTGTGATTATAGTTAAATAATTACATATGGTCTGTTTCACTTTATGCTGCCCTGTAGCCTCTAAATTTTCAGAAAGCAAGCCCACCACAGCTAGAAGCAGAAAGAATATATTGATTTCTTACTTGGATGGAAGGCCTCAGGGAAAAAGGCAGATGCTGCCAGAACTGATAGTGATGCAGCAAGTGACACTATAGTCAGAGTCACTTTGGAAACAATTCTCAAAGCATTGCAAGGCAACCCCATGCTGTTAAATCTGTAGCCATAGCTACTTTTCAATATCAGAGAGTAGGCGGAGATGCATCGGACTTTCAAGACATCCCAAGGTTACTGTGGATAATTTCATGCATCTGATCTAAATACTCTCTGTGTTTTGAATGACTAATTTCTTCACCACTCCCCACAGAAGACACATCATAGTGGAATGAATGACATGATTCCTGTTAAAGGTTGTTGAATATCTATAAACCATATTTGTTTAGACCTTCTCTACAGAAGGTAGCAGGTGTAAAATACAATTATTAATGATAATGATCTACATGATGATAATGATGTGTTCAAAAATAATTTACCTATAAATCTTTATGTTAATGATCAATTACCACTTAAAGATGATGATAGGAGGGAAATGAATTTGATAAGTATAGACTAACAACAGAATTTTATGACCAACAGATAACATTTAACTTCTAACCACTATTGTGGTCATTTGTATTTCTTGAACTGTTGCTTAACAGTACAATCAGAGCATTACATTTTACATCAATAGAAATTACCTATATTTTTCATTGGCTATGATGTAATATCAGGAAATAGCTATGTTTGGTTTTATGTGCTACTTTGCAGCTAAGGGTTCAGTCTCTCTCAGTTTAGAGGTTTAACAAGTGTTTTGCTTCATTCAGTCTGTACTCCAAAAAGTCTTTAGGTAGCCTTTGCTAGTTTTGCATTCTTTAGAGAGTTAAAAAGCAATACAAGTGTAGCAGACATAAAATTTACTAAACATTTAGTGTTTTGAGAATCTATGGTAATTGAATATTTCTCCCTCCAGTTTATTTCTCAGTTTTCTTCCAAATATTATGCTTTAGTTGGCAATTGTGTCTTTGTTCAGTCGAATAAAATGTTTCACTCTTCAAGATGCTTTATGATTAAAATCATGCAACAGTGACAGCTACCAAAAAGAAAAGAACTTTCTAGGGAGCTTTTACTAAGGCTACATCCACCTTTGGGGGAAAATTGGTTCTTACTAAAAGTGTGTGAAGAATTCTGATGTGGAAAGTAACAAGGAAAAAAATGAGAGAAAGTTGACATAAGTGTAAATATAAATTTTATAGGTGTTAAATTTAATGTTAACCCCTTTATGTTACACACACACAAATAGTGACAGAAGCCTACTTAACTGTGGGGTGCTGTGACCCTAGGTGGGCTGCATGGCCTGGATTGTGAAGCATAGGCTCAAATAAACTAAAACTGTACAAAAAAAGTCATGTTCCAGCTGTACTCTGTCCCAGAAGTTAGCCAGTATAGAATGGCCTATTTCCATGTTACTAAACTCTTTTACCCACACTAAAATAGGTCAATTGCATTGAAAGTGACTGTAGAAAATAGTTCCTGATCTGTATTAATTTGTCCATATGCCCTAATTTCTCTGAGAAAGCTTTACCTGGTGTTGGTGACTGTTCTAAGACTGACAGTATAGACAATTTGAATGTCCAGGAACTTTTTCTGACACTTCTATGTCCTTCTTTTGCTTTGAAAAGTTAAATATAATAAGCCATTGTATACTTTCTTTTGGTCTATGTAAAAATGTCTATAATTGCAATGATTAAGTGGTGGTGCAGGAAAAAGAAAGGTACAGAGGTTTTTTTATGACTAGTTGTCAAACATGTAGCTAACTCAGGTGGGTGAAATGGAAACAGCAGGCAAGGGTCACTGAGCTGTTTGACAGGGTAGTGGCCAAACCAGGAAAGACAGAGCTGAAAAGAACTTATCTGGGATGGTGAAGAATCCTGATTTCAGCAGAGTAAAATGTGAAGAAACTCAGAGCTGGAAGTGACCCAACAAAGCATAAATTCTTTTATCAGTGCTATTATTGGGGAGGAAAAAAAACACTCATGAAATAGAAGGAGGAGATGGCCACACTGTATTTATAAGATGAAAATGAGATCAAGAATAAATTTGTGCCTCTTATAGGAGGGAGGACACAAAAGTCCGTGTTGAATGTAAGGATAGATATTGGAGGTGCCCCAAGAGAGTCCTAAGAGTGGTGGAAGAGACTTAATGAGGAGAGATCAGAGGAAGAGGAAGAAAACATCTCAGAGTGCACCTACACCATCATGCACAAGACATGATCATCATGACCATGAGAGTGTTTGTTTCCAGCACTTTACTTAGTTGTACAATTGTTCTCTTGTTGGCGAAATATGTTTTATTATGAGATTGTATGATTCCCTTCTCTGTACCCCTGTTACCTTGTTTCCTGTTGGTTCTATGTACACACTTTCCCTATTCATCCAACCCTGTTGCAACAGGAGATAGTTTCTCATTTGTTCATGTTTGGATAAGTTCTGCCCCTTGTTACCCTGATTGGCCACTCCTTGAATATTCCTCCCAGTCTCCACCCTTTGTTCCAGAGGGGTCCCTACTCTCCCTTTATAAGCCGGCATCCATGTTCAATAAATGGCCATTTTGTGTCACACTGTGGCTTACATGCAGAGTGGTCCTTCTGGGTCTTGCTTAAGGGGATTTACAGCTCTCCCCCTGTCAGATAGACAGGGTGAGGAGGAAAGAGAGGCCAGAGGAAGATGACAGAAATGAAAATAGTAGAGCAGTGTGAGACTTGGAAGGAACCTGGAATGAAGAGGAGTTACTCTTTTTCCTCCTCTGATTCCTGTAAGAGTACTGTGCAAATACTGGTCAGCTAGTATTTATTATTGTACTTATTTGACTACAGTTTTGCTGATTTTAAAGATGTAGTTAAGTGAGTCACAGGCATTAAAATCCAAAATTATAATGACGTCTGCATGGCTGCTGGTTTCATGATCGATTTGTAATTGCATGAGCCTATTTCTGTAGTCTTTGCTTTTGTGTCTTTCATCGCTCTTTGAAAGGGCTGGTTAAAGTATACGTTCAACTCAAAAATGTAGTTTTAGTTAGCTCAAAACTCACAGGTAAATGAAAATCAGACTTGCTTAAGATTTTGTGACATTCAACAACGTAGGCTTTGTTAACAAAAGCAAACTGATGCTTTTTTCCCTTTATGTTTTATGAAATAGTCGTTAGAAAACTAACAAAGATGAAGAAAACAAGGATTTGACCTTCCCTCCCTTTTTGATTCAAAGCAACCTCTGGCTCAGTCACTCAACTAATCACTGCCTGAAGCTAGTCTGCAATGAATCTGTCCACCTGTCCTGTACAAGTATCTCCCAGTTGGTATAAAATAAGTAATTAGTTGCTGGAACTGAATTAGGGTATCTTGTCTGCCAGGCAAATTCTTTAATCAATGAAAGATGGACTAATCGTCATTCTGAGAGCCAATGAAGATTCAAGTGCTGTATACAAAATACAACAACTTTTAACAGGAATACCAAGAGAAGCCATACTTCCATATCTAAATTACAGGGGGTATAATAACTTCTCAGAAATTTTTGTAGACTTGTTAAAATGCTTAATTAGGCAGATCAGAGCTTTGAACCTTAATCCTGAGTAAGTTTTCTAGCAAGTTGTCCAAGTAAAGGGGGAATAAATCTTCATTGCTTCTTTTTAAATCAAAACCTATGCTTTCCTTATTTAAGTTTTTTAGATTAGTGAACAGAATAATTTCCTAATCACAAAATACTTCTCTGTAGATGTTTAATACATTACTGGGTGTGATCTGTGTTACATACCTCTGAAATCTTTAAAAGTAGATACCATTATCTCTCATCAGCCACTCATCCAAAGCAATTGTTTAAAAGATTTTCTTTTCTATCTCATGTGAACTGGAAGACTTCTTACTTGCACTGTGCTTCTGAACCCAATTTTGCAATAAAATCTGAACCAGACTTGTTCAAAGCCACTTGAATGGAATCAGCCACATTCAGTTTACTGAGTTAACAAAACTGACCAGCCTTGATGTAGTGAAACCTATGATAAATAATGTGCGTGCAATTTCTGTAATGTACTAAGCTTCCAGTAACATATAAATAAATAACTATGATAAGATTTTTCAATATATAAAGTGTATATACATAAGTACATATAGGCAGGCTGTTTGAAGTTCAGCACTTGGTTATTCTTCCTTTTAAAATATTTCTAGAGATTGTATAACCTGAAAGTAAATCTATTAAAATAACCAATGAGCAAGTAAATAATTACTTAAAATAGATGCAAAAGGGTAATAATGTTCAAAGCCTATTCAAAGTATATAATAGTTCTATACAATAGATCATCCAGATAAGAGGTCATTCAAGTGCCACGCAAAGACTATATAACTAAGAGACTAAAGGACGAGCTCTCATTTATAAAGGTCTTTTATACTTACACTGAAATTCCTGAAACTGCATCAATGAAAGATTTTTTCTGGCTTCTGAATTGTCTATTTTGTGGCCTTTTCTCTTTAAGATTGTTTTTTCCTCTGCTGTTTCCAGTGGAGGATTTAATGTATTCTGTGGAATGCCACTCATGAAATATAAATCCAATTAGCTGTGAACTACTGCAGTATGGACAGGCAACGGATGTACAAGGTCGTAGGAATGATCCTTCAACCTTGCTTTATTTAAAGTGTCATTACTGGAAAGATGAATCTTTGTGTTTCTGTTTCCAAACATGTTAGCATTTCTGGAAATTTGCCGTGCTTTTTATGCAAACTCTCTTGATGGATTTCACTGGGATGCTTCTGGAAAGACCAGTGACAGCAAAAAAAAATGGCCCTTGTGATGCTGAGGCATTGCTGTACAGCTGTCTGGACATTTTAAATTGTGGTTGCAAAGCGGCCCTGAGATAATGGTTTCTGACCACCAGAGAGATGATTTTTTTTTTTTTTAACCAAGACATGCACAAGTAGGCAAAATTCAATATTGGGTTCAAACATTAATTAATTTTTCTTCTATTGAAAAGAGCTTTTAATCATTCTCTCACAAAAGGGACTTCTGTGAGCTGGAAGTGATGTGATAAAACATAGTTTTAGCCAAATAGTTATTTTGGATTAAAAAAAGTAAATTCAGGCAGTGTCATCTTAAAAATACATACCTTAAAAATGAACCAAACTTATTACTGACTTCTTAAGCCACTTGACAATTTCTTTTTTTTTGCCAATATCAAAATAAAAATTGTATAAATTTTAAGATTCAATTACATTTCTTATATGTCAGGGCCTTATTCTTTAAAAGAATATTTATGTCATATTAAAATAAAAAGACATACTATTCCTTTGACTAAAATGATTTGTATGTGCTTTTATTGCTCAGTATATAAGGGTTTATTTATCTAAATTGCTTTCACACTCACTCTGTCATCCATGAACAAAAGAAAGAGACAGGAAAACTAAAGCATAAACCCTTACAAAATATGAATCAATATAAAAAAACTGAATCACTTCACTTAATTGGTTTGATTCCATAAAGCATAATTGATACCAACTAATTATACAGTTTTTGTCATTTAAATGTTGAAGTAAATATAACCCATCCATTCTTTCTTGAAGCTTATTTTAAGAATTGGAAACAAACCACAGCTGTCCTGGCAGCTAGCTCAGACTGGTCCAATGCTTGTTGAGTTAAGGGTTAGATCATTAGCTTCTAGGAAGGATGTGCTGAGTTATCTTTTTACTTAATCAGCTATCATGTACATAAGTAGATGAGAGAGAAAGGCCATCACTTCCCTTCTGGACCTGGATGCATGCCTACAGAACAGCAGCTTTTGTCCACTCTTCACTGTTCAAAGGCAACGTTGTGTTATACTAGATTTTCATTCAATTTCTTGAACATCATTGTTATGACAGGAAAAGTGCTTTCTTTTGCAGTCTTCGACTTTTCTTCTGGTTTTTGCAAGAATCAAACTTTGCTATGAAATATTTATTTTAATATTTACAGAAAGGTTCTATCTTTAACAATGAAACATACCCAGTAATTCAGAAATTTAGTGTATTTATGCAGAGTCGGGCAAGGCAGAAAACACTTCTGGAAATAAATTTCTGCTAATAAAATCATTCAGATTATTTTTTCTACTAGTTTTAAAGAAAATATCAGTTTTCTGAAGTATCAGTTTTCTGAAATGTGGGCCAATAGATACCCGCAGGTCAAACATCTCTGACAGAAATATGTAATGTTTAGAGGTTTCCACTGTGTTACACTCTTCATTACTATGAGACATGCAAGGTGGGAGTTCCCCACTGAATATGTTCAAAAGCACAGGTTCTAAATAAAAAATTCCATGTTCAACAGGATAGTCAGTGGTGTTTCATCACTGGATGCTGATAACCCATCCAAACCTGCCTGTTTCCTTAAAGGACCCTCAGTAAGATGAAGGTGTTCCATGACACAATTTTTTGCAAGCTTGTAATGTATTTTTTATCAATGTAGCTTCTTCCAAATATTAATAATATATGTTCTCCTACTTCTACTGTGAAATCTTTCTTTTTTTTTCAGCTCAGCTGAGTTCAGAAAATAAATTTAAACTTTATCCTGTGAAATTTAATATTGTCTTATTTGATAAGGTAACCAACAGCAGAACTTCTTTGGCATAAGCCCTTTACAAAACTGTGCTCCTGATTATGTGATGCAAAAACATTTACTCTGCAGCAGTCTGTGTTAAAAGAATCTTCAGTCTTTTTCTTCAGTCCGCACTTCCTGGCTTTCTTGACCAACAGTGAGTAATGGGATATTGGAGGTCTTAACTCCCAGCAACACTGAGGGGTCCTTAAATCTTGCCAGGCCTGAACTTGGCACCTATGTACACCCGATTTTAAAGGCTTATTTTTCACATAAACTTAAATTCTGTACAAACATTGTTTTAGCTATGGTAGTCAAGCAAATGACAAACTCCGTTTCCTGGCAGGTAGTCATTCTGAATCACTACATTTTCAAGGAACAAAACTGAAAAGTACAGTTGCTATGTTAGAAATTCATACTCCACTTTTTCTCTATCAGCTCTTTTTGTTTAGCTGTAATCAGCATTGTGTCTCTGTGAAATTCAGGCACACTGCACATCATCTCACATACCACTTAACCAAAAATGGGACTGGCTAATTAAATCCCCATTGATCAGGATTGTTGCCTGTAACATACCAGAAGAAAGTCTTTACCAAGCTTGGTCCAGTTCACCGGAGTCCCTACACTGATGTTTTAGCTTTTAAGCCATATTAAGTGTTTTTTATTTTCAAAATCAACACAAACCTCCAATGTTATTCTCCTGTTTTGTTGAGAGTCACTGCTGTAATTTGTCTTTTGGGACATTTGATATAATAGAAAGAAAAGGTTTTCAACCTTATTAGCATGCAAAGCTCAGGACAAGCTTGGTCTCTTGTGTGTGTTTTTTTACTCCTTCATAGCAACAACTGGGCAAAGATGTCATAACTGCAGTTCATGCATTAAATAAGACCTCAAGGCTATCTCCTTCAAAGAGGATGATATATTCCATGCTTTCTCTGTGTCATGAAAACTGACATTATGTGAAGTTTGTATATTTTTACACCATCACAGTAGATGAAGGCATACAATAAAATAGAAAATTCCTAAGGCCCCTAACAGCAAAGGTGGTAAAATATACAACTGAAAACCAGATGGGAAAGAGCACAGGGCCCAAGAAGCTTGCCAATGTACTGAGTTTTTCAGTCTCCTGACAGTTATATTATTTCCTCTTGTACCTGTGATACCCTTTCAGCAGCAGCGGTTCCAGCTTAAAGGAAGGAGCAAACTGCAGTGTTGGGCAGCTTAACAAGCACTGAGGATGAGGACAGTCAGAATGCTAGTACTAATAGGACCTCTAGGATGATTTGTTTGTTGATAAGATTTGAAGCACCTCACAAGTGTTTTGATAGCGTGTCACGAAACTTAAAGGGACACCATGTGAGCTTTGACAAAATAAAGTAAGATTGGACAGGGGTTGAAATTTAGGCTAGCAAGTGAAACCTGAAGTTGAGTACATTCATAGTAGCATAGTCTGAAATTGTCTCACCATGTACAATCAGGAGACAAAGATGCAAAGACAAAGTTTTAAATGCCTGGCATTTAAAGGGATGCAGAGAAGTGAGTCAAAATGTTGGAAGGTCAGAGTATTTGCTAAGGAATTGGTGCCCATAGAAAAGATGTAAATATCATTTTTACCATAGGAAAAACAGTCCTCAGAAAGTTAAAAAAGTCTTCTATAGCCATTGTGATACCTGGCTAAAAAGTTCAGGAGAATTTGCAGGTGTTGGAAAACACACAAATAAAAAAAATGCAAAAGTACACAGTTCAGGTAAAGGGTGCAATGACCAGAATTCTGCATTCTTCACTGGAGAATGCTACAAAAAGTGATGATAGTCCAGTAGGAAATAAAAAAATGGTATTTCAGACAGAATCAAACTAGGGACAGGAAAGAGGAAAAAAGAAAGCCATAATATAAGGCCAAGAGTCAAAATGGGAACTAGTATGAGTAGCTTTACTGCCTAATGCTAAACAAGAATATCAGCATAGTAGCATATTCAATATCTGTGGGAAAGAAGAAAATCAGTCAGGCAGCATACTATCAAGAAGTAAAATACACAGGAAAGACACAGCAGACCTTATCAGTGGAGGAATAATGATGCTTGTTAAAGGAAGCTCTGTCAAGCAAGACTTGAAGAAGAGAACAGTATTAACACTAGCTAGTCATGAAGAAGTTCTTTAGTTCTTCTAAATTTTACAGCAACAATAATTAGTTTAAAAACAATATCTGTGCAGGAGCAATAAAAGCCAAAATTACAAGATGGTTGCACTCAAATAAATAACAATAATACTCAGTTGAATTAATAATAATAATAGTAATAAATGGAAATAAATACAACTGAGGGATATTGTTGTAGAAAATCTGAATGGGATAGCTGAGACTGTTAGATCGCTGTGGGTGGTGTGGGACATCATTTTGAAGACCCACAGCAAATGCACACATCCATTAAAAAGCAAATATGTAAGGGCAAACAGCTAATAAAAGCAAGAACACATCTTTCAAAAAAGTGAAGTTGTGTCTCAGGCAGGAGAATAGAAAGAATTATAAAATCTGCTTCATCTATAAAACCACAATAAAGAAGACAGAAACTGAGTTTGAATAAATAATAAATAAATAATAATTGTCTTTTAAGACATCTGGAGGCAAAAGCCTGAGAGCAACTGCGTAAAGCCAACCCAAAACTGACATATAGAAGTTCTCAGAAAAATAAGATCACAAATGTAAAAGTGAATACATTTTTTTCTTTGTTTTAAGCGAAGAATACCTGGGGACTTTTTTTTTAATCCTGGAACCCTTCTTTATAGGGGACTCATGAGAAGGTTAAATTAGCTATAGAAGCAGTTGTGGAACAAATGGACACAACAGTAACAAATCATTGGGATTAGCTGTTACATGCCCATGAACCTGAAGGATGAAATAGGGGAACTATTATGATGTGCAATATTTTGCTTCAAACCACTGTGGCAAAAGAAGGCTTGGAGGTACTCATATAACACTGATTTTTTTCCCAAAGATCTCCAGGGAGTTTAGGGGAGCTAAGGATGGATATGACCGACATGCAGAGCGAAAACAGCAGGAGCAGAAATAATGGACTCAGAGAGAATATCCCATATTGAAAAAAAGAAATCAACACAGTTTTTCTAAAAACTCTTATTTTCCAATGTTTTCTGAATTCTTTGAAGAGGTTAACATGCAGGTAAGTATGTAAGGATGGATACAAAACAAAGGAGAGGAAGCTGTTTGTTGTGGTACGTATGATTAATCTGCGTACCTCTGATATAAAACGTGGACTCTGAAATTTTACAGAAGTTTCAAAGCAACAGGGTAACTTGCTGTAAGAAAAATACCTTGAGGGTTGTTAAATACAAAGACACTAACAAAACTAAAAATAATTAGAAACTTAGGAAATTTTGTGCAGTATTGTTTAGCCTGTTTTTTGGATACCCTCCAGATGTGAGAGAGAGAAGGAAGGACCAGATGGATCCTTCTCTTAACATGGTCATTCTTACATGCCTGTAGAAACACAACACATTTTCAGACTGAGTAAAAGAAGAAGGAAAATGTTTACATGAGAGAAAGCTTCACAATTGTGGATATGGTTTTGCACCTATGGAGTATTTATAATACCTACGGTGGGATTACAATTCACAGGCAAGAAAAGAGGTGCAAAGTAAAAAGCTGCCACGATCTTACTGCAGACTCATACAAGTATTCTAATTTGCCTTAATAACAACTTTTAGCAGTTAATTATTTTGACATAGTTATCAAGGTTTATGCTTGATTAATTTCTGCATTTCAAAAGTATGGGATACACAAAACTTCAATAAATTTACGGAGAGAAGTAAGTAACAATCCATCTAGTCATACCCAGACTATGAAACTCGAAATTAGCATTCTTCTGAAAAGCTTCATTTAAACTAATTAATGGGAAACATAATAAATTATCAGTGGATGAGCACTATTTTGAGTCTGCAAGTATTTTCAAGGACAGATATAGTCTTCCGGGCCAAGATGCATTAAAATCTGTTTCTGAATATCATAACAATAATGTTTAGCATAAGCTAACTCTGTCTTTGGTACCCAGAATTTACCTGGAAGGGTTATAACCTTTTGTCATTTGAAGGCATTCACCCAGTTTCCCTTGACAAAATAGTATTTCACAAATCATTTCTATAGTGTAAACTAAATGGACTCTTAGGCTCGGGCTGGTCATGTGGAATGATTATATATTTCCTCTAAAACATTCAACTCATAATTTCAAATTGAGCTTTATATACTTTAAAAACCAAGAAAATTCTATTTTTTTTTTTCATCATATATTGTTCTTTTTCCAGAATCTCAGTTCCTTATCTAAAGGATTTTTAAAATTAATACCTTCAGTCATACTTATTTGAAAATTAGTGCTTTGGAATACTACATACTCTTAGGAAATCTGGGCGGGTTGTCGTTGACATCTGTGAGAGTAATGTTTACAGTGGTAGTACCAGCTAATCCTCCCAGCTGTCCTCCCATGTCCTTGGCTTGGATTAGAACTTGATATTGTTCTTTCACTTCTCTGTCCATATTTGGCAAAGCTGTTCTTATTACACCTACAAGAAGAAATGGGAAAGAGAAGGAACAAGTAAACAAAGGGCTCTTACAATTTAATACTGGATCTCTTGGACCAGGAATAGAATTCTTCTGAAAGGGTTGACAAGAGAGGAGTTCACAAAGAAACACAGGCAAATCACTCAGACTTTTCAAAAGTGTGTTCATCAGCTATTCAGCCACTCAAAATTACTGTTTTGTCTTTTCAAGAGGAGACGAATGGGTGAAAGAGAATGGTGCATTTTCACTAGGGATATGAATGGTGTGATAGCTTCACCACATCGGAGATGAGGAACTCTTCCTTGTATAGAGTACAAAAAAGGTGGACAGATCTGATGGCATTGCATTTCAGAGCCTGCATCTTCAGTTGTTTCCCACCAATCACTTGCCAACAAATTTAAACTACTGTAGGCCGAGACAACATTCCTCTGTACAAAAGGAGGTCTTTATTAGAAGACTCTTCCTTTGCTTGAGAAATATTTCTTGATATAGCACAAAGATGCAATGAAAATTTGGGGCATTTCCTTAAAAAAAGTAATTAAAGTATCATGGTAAGACATTACCACAATGACTCTTAATCTTCAGTGATTTGGGACATCTGATATCTAAGTAGTATGCCATAATCTCCCTTCTGATATGTTAAGAATGTATGGGAAAAAAAGAAGACTTAGAGAGAAGAGGGAAAGAGAGACACATGATACTGAATGCAAAAATTAGCTGATAAGGTCATATAAAGCTATAAGCTTTCCGGCACTCAAACCATTTTCTTGAAATAAAATGTGTAGGAGAAAATGCATTTCTTTGTCAAAATTTTTCAAGTGTGTATAGCATTGAAAAATGCTATATGTTCAGCAATATTTTTCAGAAAATGGCTAGGTTCACTTTGGTGCAGATAACATGAACAATTGAAAGATAAACCAACTGGAAGTATGACTCTTCCTTGTTATTATTGATTTAGAAAGTATTATTTTCTAGTAGTAAACCATTTGAGACTAAAAGCAGTTTTTCTACCCTGGTGTTATAATGGGTCTGAAATGACAAGAAACAAATTTTAAGGATAATTTTTATCTTTATAGTAACTAACCACTGCTCTGTTAATGAATAAGAATAGGAACCATTAGCTTATAGCACTTTTTCAGAGTATAGAAATAACTTTGACCTAAATCTGCTATTTCTGGGACCTATCAAAAATTCCCACTGAACTGAACTGTATAACAATTTTCTTTCTCTCCACTTGTAACATGATGATAATGACAACCTATTTAGGAGTCACTGTTCTCCTTCCTCAGGATGGCATTTACTATCCTGCTTGCAGTTGTTCCAGAACAGAAATATTGAATTATAAAACTGCAAAATTTATTCATATTCATGTGAGATTCATGAAAAAAAATAATTTATAAATAGGATGAACATTAGTAAATTTCCTCTTGAATCTCTTAATCCATAATTTGGCATTGTGGAGCCTATGTGTTCCACAGTATCTTATAACATCCTTGGTATGCTCATTCTAAGAAGAAAAGAGCTACAAGAATGAAAGACCTCTTGTGTTATATCAGCAATACAAAATAACATAGAACCATAGAATCACAGAATATGTGAGTTGGAAGAGATGCATCAGAATCATCGAGTCCAACTCCTGATCCTGTGCAGGACAGCCCAAGAATCACACCATGTGCTTGAGAGCATTGTACAAATGCTTCTTGAACTCAGACAGGCTTGGTGCTGTGACCACTTCCCCGTGGAGCCTGTTCCAGCTCTCAGCCACCCCCTGGGTGAAAAACATGTTCCTAAAATCTAAGCTAAACTTCCCTTGAGTCAGCTTCAAGCCATTTACTTGGGTCATGTCACTGGTCAGAGAGTGCAGAGATTGGTACCTGCCCCTCTCGTTCCCCTCAAGAGGATGTTGAAGACTGCAATGAGGTCTCCCTCAGTGTCCTCTTCTCCAAAATGAACAAACCAAGTGTCCTCAGCTGGTCCTCATAAGATCTTCCCTCCAGATTTTTCACCATCCTTGCAGCCTTCCTTTGGATGCTTTCTAGTAACTTAATATCTTTTTTTTATATCGTGGTACCCAAAACTACATGCAATATTCAAGATGAGGCCACACCAGTGCAGAGCAGAGTGGGACAATCACCTCCCTCAGCCAGCTGGCGATGCTTAGCCTGATGTCCCCCAGGACACGGTTGGCCCTCCTGGCTGCCAGGGCACTGCTGACTCATATTCAACTTACCATTGACCAGGACTCCCAGCTCCCTTTCTACAGAGCTGCTCTCCAGCATCTCATTCCCTAGTCTATACCCACAACCAGAATTGCCCTATCCCAGGTGCAGAATCTGGCACTTTCCCTTGTTAAACTTCATACGGTTGATGATTGCTCAACCCTCTAATTTGTTGACGTCTCTCTGCAGGGCCCCTGTGCCCTTCAAGGGAGTTGACAGCCCCTCCCAAATTTAGTGTTGTCTGCAAACACTACTTAGTATTCCTTCGAGTCCTGCATCCAAGTTACTAATGAAGATGTTGAAGAGAACCGGGCTGAGGATGGAGACCTGTGGAACCCCACTAGTGACTGGATGCCAGTCTGATGTTACCCCAGTCACTATAACTTTGTGCCTGATCTGTGAGCCAGTTGCTCACCCATCATGTAACATGGTTATTCAGCTCTGTGTTGAGCATTTTCTTTCAAAAAGCAGTATCCAAAGTTTTGCTCAAGTCCAAAAAGATTACAGAAAAAGATTACAGAAAAAAATGGAACACATAGCAGGTTGTGAGGAGAAGATGCAGTTTATCTGGTTGATATATCTATTCTAGGTACAACTGTGTGGCTTCCTTGGAAATATTTCACATGGTTTTCAGAAAATGAAGAATGGGCTATCACTGTAGTAGAAAAGTTCCAAATCACCCACTATTTATTCCTGTCTGGAAGTGTAAGCCTATTCTATATATTTTTTCCTTTAAAAACCCTTTATCTTCAGCAAAAAAAAAAGAATGAGAATAATTTTCATGTCTAGCAATTCATAGGCAATTTTCCTTTTTCTGCCTACTCCATTTCAAAAACCTGAGACAAAATCCTGAGAAATATTATTTTCTCCAAGATCATTGGTTCATATGGACAGAACAAATGTGATTTAGAGTTATTTTACCTCAAAAATAGAAAAATAAAGTAGATGTAAAAATCCATGGGAAGAAAGGGCTACAAATGTCAGTATGTCAACTTCAGTTTCAAAAAGAATATCCAAATTTAAATCAAGGGCTTACTGTAATATAGAGGTCTTATGTGCATGTAATGATGTTCTGAGTGATTGTAAATTCTTTTACCTTAAGATTTTACAGTAAAGATTATTAAACTACAGAACTGAATAAATTTGATTTTTTTGTGTGTTTTCAAATGTCATCAATATCAAATATGCAGAAAAGTATGGTCTCCATCATACTGCTGAAAACTGCAAATATTATGTATGAAACCTGGGCCAGAAGATGTTCTATGCAAAGTTATTGATCCATTCACTTACACGGAAAAGAAAATCCAGGTTTCATGAAAAACCTCCAGAATAATTATTAACAACAATACTCTTGCTGACATTAATTTGGATTTCAATAGTATGACTGAGGTCAGAAGATGGACTAGAATACTGAATCTAAAAAACCTAGAGACATTTAGCCATAAGTAACAATATTGACCTCAGAAACACATCAGAAAATTGGGCGGAAAGGACAGTTTAATGGTGGAAATGGACATTTTCGTAACAGAACAGAATTTGCAGAGGAAAGATATGAGAGGTTATCTCCTTTAAGACAAGTGCTTTGTGTTAAAAAAGCCCTCACATTAAAATCAGAAGAGCAATTTTATAGCATTAAAAAGTACTCCCCACATATCAGATTGGAGGTCTTAGACTGTGCCAGTCTAATGGTTGCTCTTCAGAAGATATTTTCATGTGTTTAACCTCCCTGAAATAGCAATAAAAGCTTGCTTTTCCACTTTCACGTGGTTTGCTTATATCCAACAAGAAGACGGAAAAAGATTAGGTTAGTAAAGAAAGGGAGTAAAGGGGCAACTGTGTCATTTAGACCCATAGAAGTTAAAAACTATTTAAGTGTACTAGTTTTATATCAGAATAAATGTTTATCACCTATTAGGAATGATTTGAGAAAGGAGCAGGAGTAAAGTCCTGTGCTTGACAAACAAAACCCTTGTTTCACATATAAAATTAGGGTCAGTGGTCTCACCATCACTGCTTTGTAATGAGATCTTGAGGTAGTAATAGAAATTTCCACAAACGTATCTGCTTTTGAGTGGTAGAAGCTAAAAAGAAAACAATGTTTGGAACTGATTGGAAAGGAATAAAGAACAAAAGTGTTATGATTAAACCACTGTATGCATTCATATCAGCTGCCTTCTTGAATACTGTATATACCTTCTCATCCTGAGGAGAAGGATGATCAGTGTTATGGAGTGGCTTCTGTTTAATTATGTCTTCAATGAAGGGGCAATTGGGGAACAACATGGGTATATAAGGTCGTGGGGAATAGGAATAAATAAGAATTACTGTTCACTGTCTTGTGCAACATGTGAGATATGAAACAAGTTAAGAGGTGTCCCTATTTCCAGAAAGCAAGAAGAGCTGGTTCTTGACCAAAATAAACCTTTGCCATGGAATTTCTAGTAATTTGGTGTGCAGATACCATGCTCCTGTAATATTCAACTCTACTGGGAAATGGAAAAGTTATAAAGGAGAAATCCTTTCAGAGTTTTAGTTACTTCAACACTGCTAGTCACCCAGGAACTTTGTAGGAACAAGTTTTTGAAGACTAGAAGAGTATGCTGAGGGTGCATCACTAAACACTTATTCTTCATCCTTCACTAGAGCTAAGCAGGACACCACTTTTGGAAGTGTTATACAGGGCAGCATGGATCTCTGGCCTGACTTAGTATGAAATTTTAGGTTCTTTAAATAACTAGCAAGGGTATGTCTCAAAATTGTCACTAGAATGCAAGAGATGACAAAATAAGCCAACAACAACCCCAAAAATGCTTATCCATCTACTGGCAGTTCTGAGTTTGTCATTTTGTACCCAAATGGCTTTCAACCAGATCTATTGATACTGTCTACATGAATCAAAAAACAAAGCTTAAATCTTTCATGGTTGCTGACAAACTATTTACCTGTCTTGGGATCAATGGAGAAATATGGTTGCCCCTGAAGAATACTGTAAACCACTCTAGCACTGTTTCCATAAGTGGGATCATCAGCATCTGTTGCCTTTACTTGAAGCACATACGCTCCTGCAAAGAAACACAGGTAATCACATTTTTAGCATAGAGCAGAGATCAGGGAAATTTCAGACATATTAGTCTTGTTGCTCATGGATCCTGTTGCAATTGCTGTTCCACTTCCACTAAAAACAAGGTGAGAATAAAACAGTTAATTCTTCGTCTCCATGCTAGGAACCATCTAGGTAATAACTGAGACATAATGGGGAAGAAAAGTAAATAAGTGCACCATCAGAAGATACTTCTAAACAGTTTATGATGCAAGCATTGTTTGCAAAAAAGTTTTTACAAAACACATACAGGATGGAGGTTTGGTTAAGCTCAATACTGAATTTTGAAGAAGGAGCATATCCCACCACTTTGTGAAAAAGTAGACAACTGTGGAAGTAAAATGAAAGTTACCTCTAAAACAAGCATTTGATCAAGCAGCTCCTGAATTTCCAGTGAAATTAAATGAATCAAACTCTAAACACCATAAAAAGCTACTGCAGTCTCCAAAGGGTGCAATTCATATTCCCACTGTAGAATGAAATTAGGTGTTTAGTTCAGCCAGTTGTCCTCAAAATCCAGACTTGAGTCTCTTTGCCTTTCCAGTACAGCTCAGTAGGAAACAGAAGTACTGTGGAAGGAGGACATTGACACTCTATTATCAGCCATGGTTATAGACCAGACCTAGTGCGATTTCCTTTGCATTTCAATTTAAAAGGGACCCACAGAGCAAAAGAAATACTCCTGAAGATAGAAAACTCACTGTAAATGGCAATAGTCTGCAGAAATGTCTTGTCCATCGTGGTTGCTAAGCAATTTACTTGCATTTACCCACTGCCCCATCATTAAAATAGTGTTCAAATTATAGTCTTCAGCAAAACAAACAGTCACATAGTTGGGTTTTCCCATAAGCTTTGAAGAATTGTTTCCTAAGATCTTCTGTGCCACTGAATGTTGGAATTTTCAGTGCTGATTTGGAGCAAATGAGGGTTGACTACATAAGAAATGGCACAGGGGTGAGGGTAATCCCCACCATTTTTGTTTTAAGAAATATCATGCATTTGGAGGTCATTTGACATTTTTCGAGAACACTCATGGAATACTGCAAACACTTCAAGACTGGTACTTTTCTTCAGTGAAAACTGGCAAGTTTCAAAGAATGCTCATGATCTGAAATTAACTTTGTTGGACTTGTCAAAGTTTATTTCTGGGAGAGCCTCACTGAGAGATGTTCCATGTGAAAGGTCCTATGTCTTAGGCAGGAGAGTAACTGATAGCAAAGGTAACTATTTGGGGAATATCTTTTCAGTGCCTGCCCCCCTAGTCTTATCATATGAGGACTGACATCAGTGCTAAAAGGTTTGGGATTAACATTGTAAAAATATTTGCTGCGTGATGGCAGGTCATATAAGATGTCTCCTGTTACAGTTTATTGAACAATAGAGAATTTAAAGGTATTCCAAGAGATATTCTTTCTTTCTTCTGAAGAAAACACAAAAAATATAAGTGGTATTTGACTAAGTTTTTAGAGTTAGTGGGCTGATCATGTTTTTAAGCTGAGGGCAAGTTTCATTAAAATTGACTTCTAAAAGAAAGGAAATATTAGCGAATAATAAGTGAATGAATGAATGAAATAAACCACTGAGATGAATTCAGTTATCTAAAACCCTGAGGTTACTCTTGATTTGCTGAATGAAAGGTGAAGAATGATATGTGTTGGAGAAGACCAAAGTCCAGTCTAACAGTTGTGGAAGTAGTGCCTGTCTGAACACTTGTGTTTTTACGTAACACATAACCATGATTGAATATACATTAAATAGGTTAGGCAAGACCAGCCAGAGGAATACATTTTCTTACTGGAATGACAGACAGAAGACATCTAATAACAATAGAACATTTGATGGCCTTCATCTGTTCCTGTCCATAAGGAATATTTTTATAATAGGATCTCACACTTTCAGTCCTGTCTGCTACTCCAGATTAAGATCGAGAAGGAAAAGACAGCTTTCAGATTTTCCCAACTTCCCTTGAAAAAACTGTATATCACTGCATGTGTCACATCCAGACTCTTATTGTTGTGGAAGAAAAGGCAAGATCTGGATCAAGTGCATTGACAAAACATTCCATGTCCACTTACTGTGCAGCACAACACTGCTTCCCAGTATACACACAATTGTCTTCCTTCATTGCTACAGTATTTCACTGCCTTTCAAACCTAAAGAGTTCAGTATACTTTTTCCACTGAAAAGCTCCTTTTTAACACAGTTGTTGCCTTTTTTCCTCTTTACCAAATTGTTCCGTCTTCCACTGTGTTCTGATCTTAGGCTGGTAAGTTTTTCTCCTCTCTTGAGCAAAGCACCAGATTCCCAGATGTTCAGGTTTGAATTGGAAATACGTGAGTGAGTGCCCTCTGAAAAGTATGCTGCTACGGCACTGGTTTAGGACAATAGCCTGCATTTTTGCCAAAGAAAGGTGGTGCTGTCACACATTCCCATTTTTCTCCTTGAACCAGGACTTGTGTTTCTGATGCCACACTGTTGCTACTTAAGGGACCCAATTTTACTTTGTCTTCTGAGTACTGATTGACAAAATTTTAATTTAGAATTTTACCATGTAGGCATCCACACTCATGTCACGCCCCTGCTGTTTGCTTCTCAGTGTGTCCATGTACCAATTATGCACAAGTAGGCATTTGAAACACCACAGGTGAATCCATAGCTATGTCTGACTTCTCACACAAAAATGTGACGCTGCAATGTGAAGGAAGCAGACAGTGGCCATCAAACAACCTGAAAATTCTGCTGATGATCCCTGCACACACTGATCATTAGTTGCCTAAAATATAAGTTTAGATATTCCTAATTCCTAGGTATGTGCTGCAGGTAATTCAAACTTACTACTCAAAAAGAAGAAATGTTGATTTACAAGCTAAGTTTTATTAAGGCAGACATACAAAGTCATATTGTAGCCTGATAAACAGCAGGCAATGAATATGAAAAATAATCCATTTTGTGTTGACAGCATTTTCAACTGTATTAAGTCTTCTGTCAGATATTTTACAACTAACAAATAAGAGGTAAAGCTTATATTTTCATGAGAGGCCAGACATGTTTGTTTGTTTGATTTGGTTTGTTTTGTTTTTTTTTAATATGCCTCCAGTCATTTACTTACTTAAATGCATAATTATTGTTCTAACTAGGTTTTCTGAAATTGGTTTCTTATCCATTCAGTATTATCAAGCATTGCTCTTTGCATCTAACGAGCTTTCTATTATATTGCAAAGTATGGAACCCATATATTTTTTAAAGTAGATTCTCAAAAGTAATTATTTTTTTCCAGGCAATAATACACTACAATAAATCTTTAATGCACAAAGGTAGTGATGGAGGATCACATTAACTATAATTCATGACATTTTAATTAAAATATGCAGTTACTATATGAAGGAAAAAATGAACAAAAAAAGATAAAATATTTCTTGTTGTTTGGAAATACCTCATACAACAGTCAACATTTAAAAATACTTATATTCTTAATTTTTGATGTGCAATTAACACATATTTTATTTTAGGCATTATAAAATGCAGAAAAATGAATTATGGGTTTAAGCAGTTATGTTTTAGAAAGAAAAGAAAAATAATGTTAAACTGTTCACACAGCAGAAGAAATGTCATGGAATTTAAAGACTGTATTTTAAAAAAAAGAAATAGAGATGATATTGAGGACTACTGTAGCTTGTTCTAATCACAGCAAGCATACTCACCTGAATTTTACTGTGGCTAAGACTAAAGGAGATTTAGAAATAACTGCAAACAGAATGGGTCCCAACCTATAAATCATTGGCCAAACTGACTGAAATAGCACTATAAGAGATACTTTATATCAGAATAACTGAAGGGAACTCTGAGTTTATACTGTAATAGAAATACTTATGAAATACAGATTTGAGATCTAGAACTGTTACCATTTTTTTCCAACTGTCTATCATTGGTAAAAATGATACTTTGCCAAAATCAAAAGAATCTTTAAAAGAAG